>NC_142254.1:12572500-13217500 GCF_052056855.1 Sturnus vulgaris | reverse complement strand
CCATCAACTTTGTTCTAGCCGTAACTAAAGATTTTCCGTTTTCTATCTAAAGATGCTGAGTTTCTACTTGCACAGTTTTTTGTCATAACTAGCTTTTATTTTGCTCCAAGTTGGTGTTAACGACCTGGATGACTTTGTTATGCTGCAGGTGTTACAGCAGAAATAGAAGTGTAATGAAAAGCAGTTTTTATTAAAATACAACACCTATTCAAATGGCAGCCAATAGAACCAGCTTTCCACTTTTCCTGAGCAGCCTTAAACAATTGTTATCTTCCTACTTGTTCTTTTGGGATCATGATGACCCCAAAACCTTGTGGTAGCTGGGAGAGATGCCTCTGTGAGGAGCAGCAGGTGGTCCGTGAAGGGACATCAGCTGCTGGATTGTCTGTGTGCTCAGAGCCTTCGAGGTACTTTTGCCTGCTCCAGCCAAGGGAAGTGGTATTGTCCTGATGAAACCCACATCACTGTTGTTACTTTTGATCTTTCTCTGACTTTTCTGTGAGCTTTAAACAAGGAGGTCAATGTGTGGTTATGCTCACAGCAGACAAATGGGTTTGGTGGTGTATCCAGTTTGTAACCAGCTTGGCTAAACAGCTTGATTTTTTTTTTTTTTTTCCCTTGGAGTTGCTTGATGGGAGTCCTGTAAAGGTGTGGTGAATGAGAAGAATTCACTTTTCTTGATGATCCGCTTGATTAGTTTTCATCCAGGATCATCGATATGGTTTGAGTAAAATACTAGTTTTCTATAAATGCTTGTGATTCTAGAGGTTATTATTGTGTTTGTGCTTAAGAGTCCTTTAGCTGGCAGAGACTTCTCAGTTTCTTTTTCTTTCTATTATTTTTTTTTCCCCAGCAACATCCTTTGTTTATGCTCCTAAACCCATTTTTGCTTTAGAGGAGAGTGAGATTTTTTCTCTTTTTTTCTGTCTAGATACTTGAAAGTGTTCATTATGACCTGCTGTTGCATAGAGGAGACCTGTTTAATCCAAATTCCCTTTGAAGCTACAGTCATAGTGTACCTCTGCTTATTCACTTTACCTCACAATTAGGAGATGCCTCTATTTGCATATACACGATGAACAGTTAGGAACTTGGATTTTGGGAAGAGAACTCTTTAGAGGACATAGACTGGACACGTTGTGCTGGCAGGCAGCCACTGGCTGGATTTGGACAGTTGTTCCTGCAGAGTGATTTATCATCGAGTGCCCTCTGCCACTGGAGTGTGAGTCACCCCAGGCACCTCTCATGTGACGAGGATCACAGCCTTTTCCCTGGAATCCTTTCACCCCTCATCCTCCAAATACTTTTGGGACTGCCCACAGCCTCGTCCCTGCCTTACAATGCCGATGCCATTTTGAAACAAGGCTTGGGAGCAGTACTTGCAGCATGGCTGTGGAAGTACTTAAGGTCAGCTGTCAGTAAACCTGCTTCTGTTTAGCTTTTATTCTGTATTCTAAAAGCAGTTATTCAGTCATACTACCTTGAACTCTTTCCAGTGGCTTAAATGCACTCGTTAGAGTTGTATAGACAAGATTTCAAATATACCCATGTCATCATCCTAAAGTTTCCCAGAAGAGGAACAAAATTGGAGGTAGTGAGCTAAATTTTGCATTTGGGAAGCAGCTATATATAAGGACAGATGAATGCTGTGTGGATGAAAGCAGTACTCAAGATCTCTGCAGCTGGAAGAAATCCAGGCATTTGGATTATTGAATTCTCTTGTTTGCATATCAGTCTTCACTTACTAAGCAAAGTTGCTAATATTATGCTTCTCTCCTCTTATAAGTGAATGAGAAAAGTGAGAGAGTCATTGTTGAGAATGTCTGCTTCTTTCTGAAAATCACTTAATAATTCATATTAAAAATAAGAAAACTTCAATAAGATGATGAAACATTTGCTTCAAGAAACTGTCATTTTTCTGAAAGTTACTGAAATGGTTCTTGAAGCTTTATTGTCCAAAGCACAAGTAACAAAATGAGCTCATTAGCTTGCATAATTGCAAGTTTGATGTTACTCTGTTAAAATTTCCAGTCATTGCTAAGGCTGTTCTCTGCAGAAGCTGATAGTTTTCTACAGAATAATTATGACACTATGAAATTTCATTGAATGATGAAAGCTGAATAGTTGTTATAGTATACGAAAGACAAAAAACTGCTAACATCTTGGTGCAGCACTACTTGTTGAGCAAATGTTTGAACAGTTTTTCCAGTCTTGAATCCTGCTTAAGGGGAAGGGTGAGGCTGTTGGAGTTCTCAAGAAAGCAATGAAAGCCAAAGGGTGGAAGAAGCAGCTTTTCTTGCCCTTCTCTTGCTTGGGTCAGTTCCTGGATGTTTTTATTAGTTGCTTGCCCATATTGCAAAATCAGGTAACTTCTTTTTTTGTATAATTGAGTGTGCTTGCATTGTATGTCTTGAATTTTCAGTCCAAAAGTAGAAGATTAGCAGGGTGTTTATTTGTACCCAGGTAGTGTGGTGTGCAAGTGATGTGTCTTAGATAAATCTCTTTGTAATCCTCTGTTGCAGTTGCTAGTTGTAACTGCTTTTTGCTATGTGATTTTCTGAAGGCTTGAAAAGAACAAATTTCACAACCAGTTCTGAAATTTGTCTGGAAAATATTCTGTCAATGTGGCAGAAAACTGTGTGTCTGTTAGTTACTGGGTTTGTGAGCAGAAGCATGCGTGTGCACTTGGAGCAGCAAAACCAGCAGTGATCTCCTGGCAATATTTTGCTGCAAAAGCATTATTATTTTTAATTGTTGCAAGAAAAAATGGGTCTTTTTAAAATGCATGCCCTCTCCATTAAAAGAGAGTGTAGGTTTAAAACACAGCCATCTTTCTCATGTAGAATCTAATGTAAAGATAGACTGCTAAAAGACCCTGTAAAATTTCATACGGGAAAACCCCAGCATATATTTGTCTTTCAGATTTTTCTTGTTATGCTCCTTGCATTTTTGTTGATTTTCAGTTCCAGCTCTGTGGTTGGTTTTGTCTTTTGAAGGCAAATGGATAGAGCCCGAGCATGAGATGCATTTCTCTTTGGGAGGCATTAGTCCCTTCTGTAGTGACAATGTGAAAACTAGAAGCTGTCTACTTTGTGCTTTGTACTGGGGGTTTTTTGGTGGTTTTGGTCAAGTCTGGTTCATGTTTTCTGCTTAGTCGAGAAATTGCAGTATTTTGGAATGAACTGTATCTGGAGACTTGGTTATTAGATGATGAGTATAATTTCTGTGCAGTAGCGTTTTACTGTTTTTCTATGTGAGCTTCTAAGCCTAAGTACTGGCCAGTCATCCTAATCCAGGAATAAAATGCTCCACAGATTTTAACCACATTTGTTCTGACATCCTTACTGCTTCATATCTGTTCTTAGTTATAGACTTGGGTTTTAGTTAAGTGAAACAGCAACCTGCATAATTAAATGAAACATCGATCTGCTTTCGAAAAGGAGTCATGATTACATAGTTGAGCTAACTATGCAGAAAAAAACCTAACAAATGCAACCAACCAAAAAACCATAAAAATAGCAGGTTTTCTACAAAGGACTTTTAAATTCTCCAGTAAGGTAAGGAAAATTCAGCAATTATTTTTTTGACGTTTTAGAAACCAAACCTCATCACTGTAGTATTTCAGTAGAACACAAAGCATGTTGAGAGAGGTTTTGTCACAGCTCTGATATTACTTACAAAGATGTTTTTGAAGTGAATCTGTACATGGGTATTTTTGCTACATAGAATTGTAAAAGTGGGTTATGTTGCATCTCAGTGTTTACTGATATTTGTAATGAAACCTGGTGGCTTACATAAGCATACTTTAAAATTGAACAAAGGAATAATATCTGACCATCAGGTTTTGCTATGAAGTTGAAAACTGTAGTATGTTCTGAGGTGTTTTTCTGGCTGTGAGCTGGAGCGCATTCTTTCCTCAGCTGCAAGTGAAACGTCTCTGTGTGATCACGAGGAAGCAGAGCTGGAGGAACATGTCCCAGGCAGAAATAATGGTGCTGGCCCAAGGAGGTGTCCCTGGGCAGTGCTCCTGCCCTGGCCAGCGCTGTCCCAGGAGTCTCACCCTGGCAGCTGCTCAGGAAACAGCAAGGACCTGGTGGTGGGGTCCAGCTGTGCCATAGGTGCCACCCTTGAGGAACTTGAAGCAGTATTCATCTAGAAAACCACAATTGGGTCGTCTATGCAAAAGTGTTTAGGAAAGGCTCTTGTTTTGTCACAAAGTGTCAGTTCCCGTACATTTGCAGAAGAGTGTAAGGTTTGAAATTTACAAAACCTCATTCTCCTATAACGGAAGAAATTCTAAGACATAGCTTTTAAAACAGACGACGTTTGCTTTGTGTGTTTGTAAAAAGAATAATATATTTTGAGGGATGAGACAGAAGGATTGATCCAAATTAAAAGCACTATTAACTCATAGTCACTTTCTAAATGGGATTCTGAATTTTCAGTTGTTTCTATTTATGTTTCATTCCAGTTTAAATTATGTAACAAGGTAGTGTAAGGGAATTAAACTTAGAAACTCAGATGAATGCTGTTCATGATTTGGTTGCTTGTCATTAGTTTCTTTTAAATTAATGATCAATATCTGAAAGACTAATGTGAAGCCTTGCATGAAGTTATCAGCTTTTCTTGTAACTTCAGTTGTTGTTACACTAATGAAGTTACTCTTCTGTTGTGTTTCCCAATTAGTTGAGGATTTTAGTGTATAAGTTCTGTTGCAAAATCTTAGAAAAGCTTTTTTGCTTTTTGCTTTTTTTTTTTTTTTTTTGCGTTTCATAGATTGCCTCCTCTCTCACGCTTTGCCCCCTCTTTGAAACCAGGCTAGAGACCCTTCTCTGTGATATGAAAGTCTTTGTATTTTGGGAGTCACACAGCAATGGGACTGATACAACTTTACATTTCAGAGCAGTCGTGCCACATCTCTGTGCAGCATTTAATTTATAAAACTGTATATATAATCATATGCTGTTGCTGTTAAAGCAACAATTTCTCATTTGAACATTTTGTATAGGTTGTTTCCTTTTACTTGCTAGTGTATAAAGATGATGTTAAGAAAAGCTGAAATGATGAGGTTAGCCTTACCCGGTTTAATGTCTCTCTTTCTTGGAGTAAGTATTGAAAGCTGTTTCTTTCTTAGTGGTCAGTGTTTCACATGAAATCACCAGGGAGACTGCTGTTCAAGTATTTAAAACTGTGGTATGATTCAGGGGAAGGTGGGATCAGAAATGAGATGAAGGGATGGATGGACGCAAGGGGCAGCCCGTTATGAATGGGCAGATGTGTACGTGATGAGGCAGAGGGTGAGTCAGAACTGAGCCTCTTCTGAAAGAATGCATTTTGCTCCAGTGTGCTGGGAAAATGAAAACAGAAGGGAGGGGACTGCACCGCTTCACGGGGGACTGATGTTTCCTGGGGGGTGAAGTTGATCTCCTCGGTGGCGCTGGCTGTCGTGAGCCTGCTGATTCATTAGTTGGTGGGTGGTGAGAACTTTGTGCAGTGGCTGGAGGAGGAAATGGCTTGGTTGCTGTAGGGAGAAGGAGCATTTTCTGTAACTGCAGGATGTGTGGATGGAGCACACAGATAGCACACCTCCAGCAGATCAGTTAAATACCCTGCTGTTGTGAGATAAGGGTTTACTAGATGACTAAAATAGGATGTGAAACCGAGTTTTTTTTGTCTAATGCTAAAATACAGTAGCTTTAAAAAAAGTAATTGAGAGTTGTCCTCTATTTAAATAGTTTTAAAATATGAATGAATGGTGTTACAGGAGCCACATGCCTGCCTGTTTTTAACAACAGAGAACTCTCAGTTAATTGGAGCTGGAGGAGAGGGTTGCTCATTTAAATGCAGATGAAAAGAAATAACAGATCATTCAAAAGAATACAAAAGGGAAGGTAAGATACACTAAACGTTGAAGGTGTGGCACGGAGGTCTTTGAGAACAAGCCAGCAGGGAGGCCAAGCACAAACACAGCTCAATAACTTAGAACCCAACTAAGCCTATTCATGCAGCACTTTCTCAAGTTTGTGTGTCTTTACGGCTCTGTTTGTCCTCTGTCCAGATAATCTGCCAGGAGATAAGAGTATTTGCTCTTGCTGCTTGTTCAGTCAGCAAGCAGAATATTTGTTCTAATACCAAAAGCCTGTTTCCAATGTAAAAGTAACATGTCTATGTTTCTCATTTAAGAATTCTAATGCTACTTTGATCTGTAGTAGGAATTTGAAATGGAAGATGTTATTTGAGATGAAATTAGTTCTGTCATAGCCACTCGAACAAAAATTGAGCTGCTCTAAACTAGTAAAAATTGCATATTTCATTATGTGCAAGTTTACCTAGGTCTCCTAGTCTAACAAAGCTTTGGCTATGCCAGTGTGTGGAAAATGAGGGTGCAAAATGAGAGAGAACTTACTCTCATCCTTCAACATGTGTACCAAGATTGTTAACAGTTGCCACTGTCAGTGGCAGAAAAGCCATACTTCCTTTGGTTTATGGGATGGACTGTATTCTGAAACGAGGCTGCTGCATGATTCAGCTTTTCCTCTTGTATGTCCCTATAATGGTGTTTCTTTATGTAGCATTAAATTTGTCCACGGAAAATGAATTTAGTAACTGCCTGACTTCCAACCTCTCCTCCTTCCTTCTGTTCTGTAGTGCTTTTCACCTGTCTCTTGAATTCTACAGCACTGACTGCCAGGCATTATTATGAAAAGTACCTAGAGGTGTGTGGAGGATTTATAAAATGATTTAAATGCAGGTAATCTGGGGTTAGCAATAAAACCTTGAAAGAGTTGTTCTAACAAAGACATACTTTTATCTACTTCTATAATATTAGAGAGAGGGGGAATTTTGGATCTTTTTAGAAATAATGCAGCTTTTGCCCTTGGTCTCCTACCATGACTATCTTGAGGCAATTTTCAGAGCAGACAATTCAGAAATTTTTTGGAAGACCACTTTGCTGGATTTTTAAGTACCATGATAGGAAATGTGTTCACAGACAGAGCAGTAATTTATTAATAATTCTGTTAAGTTCAGAAGTTGAAAGGGAACCAACATGGTTTTATCTGAAAAGAAGGAAATATGTGGTTAAACGTTTTTGGCTATAATCTTAGGTGGTTTCCATTTTCCTGAAAGAGGAGAGGGGGGGAAAAGGAGTTTAAATTCCTTTTGCTAAAATAAATTTAAAAGGACCAGTATGCATTATTGTGTTTTAATGAGAGAAAAGTTCCTGCATAAGCTCATGGGGTTTCAAGATGAATGATTACTATGTTTGAATGATTATGTGGTAATTTCAAAACTTGGAATATCTTGAGAAGGAATTCATGCTTTCAGAAGTGAAAAATGTTTGTTTATCAGAGTTGTGAAGACCTGAATCTGGTGGCGTAAGGCTTCCAGGGCTCAGATTCAGGAGCAAGGGCAGACTGCTTTATCTGGAAAGGTCAGGCTGCGTGCCAGAGGTTCCCAAGCTGCTGTGACAGCAGCTCAGCTGTTGGCTGGCGTGCTCAGGGCAGATTGTAGGAATCAGGAATCACATCAGCTCTGTCAGCTTCTTTCCCCTTTGACTTCTGAAGATTTTCATAGAATTTGCAGCACTGCTCGGGCTTCCAGGTGTTGCATTTGAAGTATGGAGCCCTGAGCGGCTGTGTCTGAGCTCCCTGCTGTTTGCACTGAGGCAGGAAGTTTGTGTGTTTGCACTGGCAGCTGCAGTGACCAAGGCAGTTGAACGGCCACTGAAACAGGTTAGTGGCAGCATAATATTCCTTATCAAAGAAACAAACAAAAAGTATTCCTGGACAACTTGGAAAGCTGGGTTTTGTCATCTGTGGGAAGGTCTAAGTAACTTTTGTTGTCCCAGGCTGCTGCTGTGGGCCAGAAGGATCGGGGAGGTTGAGTGAGAGGTAAACCCTAAATGAAGATCAGCAAAGTGCTTGTTTGCTCCTGCAAAACATAAGCGTCAGAATACAGGCTTTTTTGTCTTTACAGACCCATAGTTAGCTTATACTGCCTTTTTATTTCCCCTCTTGAATTATTCTTCATTTGCCTTAGAAGAGAATGACAGTTGTAATAGCCTCTTTTAACTGTCTTTCACTTCTTTAATTAAATACATCTATTAAAAGGATGCTGTGTCCTTCATTTGTTTCTTGTGAGATGAATGGGTGAAGACTGTGCTGAAGGGATGCAATGTATTTTGTATGTTTGACTTGCTTAATCTTGAAATGAGGGCTGTGGGAGGTGGTTTCCTGGTAGTCCACATCTTACTCATGCTGGTTCTGACACCTCTGCTTGCAGAGGCTGTTGGCCAGTAGATGTGCCTGGTGTGTTGTCCCCACAGTGTGCTGTCCCCACACAAGGTTGGGCTGTGATGACTCTCTCAGATGGGCACAGAAAATCATGCTGTGCTCTTAGCAGAGACCTTGCAGTCGAAGTGCTGGTGGGAAGAAGATATGCTCAAACAAATAACATTTATTGCTTCATTATTGAGCTGCTGCATGTTGTACTAATTAAAAGGTCAAAAGCTGTGTCACTTCATACCAACGTGTGATAAGTTGTAAAATTCAGGCTTGTAGATCAAATGTTTGTTTTCTTTGGCAAATAACATTACTTGTTTGTCAGCTCAATTCATGTTATTTGTTCCCTTTTTTCCACTCATGGGTTGCCTTTCATGTTGTTCAGTGCTTAATTCTGCCAGCACAGCCTTTACATGAGGGGGGCTTCCCTTCCTCTGTGCCTCCTGCTTCTCGAGCTCCTTCTTTTTTTTGCTTGAGTGACCTTAGCTGGTAAGTGTGGAACTGAGCAAGTAGGCACAGTGGGGGCACTTTGAAATGTGTTATAGTGCTAAACATCAATTACACTTTGAGGATTTGCCAGAGGATTAATTTAGAACTGTTAGAGGAGGTGCTGTCTGAAAGTTCCCCTACCTAGCTGAGCTCAGGCTGCTCCTGAAGGCTGAAAAAACTCAAATGGATTTGGAATGTCTAAACAGTCTTTCAGTCTGAAGTGGGTTGCAGGCATGTGTGTAGGTTTGCCTCTCTGGTGATTCAACATAGACAAACCCCTGTTCCATGAAGGGTTTTGACTTGCCAAGTAGGCTGAAATAACTAGTGAAGGTTGATTTTTTTTTTTTATTTTTTATTTTTTTTTTTTTTTTCCTTTTCTGTACAATTCAGGTAATTTTGCTGTGACTCTTTGTTTTGTTTAATACAGATATTATTAAGTATAACATGTCAAACTCAGTGTTGTATTTGCTTCTTTTTAAGCTCCCTTGTAACTTCACTTTATTGTGTATACAGTTATCTAGATGTAGGGCCTTAAGATCATGCATTATTCCATGCTGCAGCACAAGGCACAGTGCACATTGGTGCTGTACTTGGGTTTTCATCAGCTAGTGTTGCTTCTTTGGCAAAGTTTTTCACACATGCTACACATGACAATTGACACAGGAAAACTTCCTTGTTTTTAGCATGATGTGTATATTGTGTATTTTACTGAACTCTGAGTAGTTTGTAAATTTGAGGAGGACTGAAACCAGTGCTTGGTATCTGTTGAAATCACTCATTTACTGGGATAAAATACAGAGTTTCTTTGGAATAAGGAGTGTGCTTGTTTAACTATTTAGATGTGCTATAGGATCTTCCCTGACTGGGACTATGCCGCTTTCTTTGTGGCACAAAGGTGAGCTGACAAGAAAAACTCTTAGTTTAACTGCAAGCAGTAAGAATTCTAACTAAATCCTGGTGCACAGCAGTTTATAAAATGAGAACACAGCTTAAATTTATTCCATCCAGTACAGTAGGCAAAAGTTAAAGCACTCACTTGATTAAAATGAGTTCTTGGAAAGGAAGCGGTAGAAGCTGTTAAATAGAGTCTCATGTTACCAGCTGGTTTGGATGTTCTTCTAAGAATACATATAGAAGCTTCCTGGATCAGTATTTTCATTGTGCAGGCACATGTGGAACAGCTTGCATTTCATGGCATGTGTTTTGCTTTTATTCCAGGTGTACTTGAAGGCACCTATGATTCTCAATGGTGTCTGTGTAATCTGGAAAGGCTGGATAGATCTACAGAGACTGGATGGTATGGGCTGCCTGGAATTTGATGAAGAGAGAGCACAGGTAAGACAGTCTGCCCTTGGCTACTTACATATTTGTTTGTTCTTCTGGAGGAAAACACAGTTTTTGCCTTTGCTTTGAGTACAAACTCCAAAGTAAACTTGCAGTATGGAAGTTCAGAAACATGTGGCTGTAGCAAAAGTCTAGCTACATTAGGTCAAATGTTAGGGGCAGGAATAATTTGTGATTTACACCTTTGAGTGATTTTTGCACTGTTAATAAAATATTTTAAAACTTATTCCTCCAAAATACCAAGAACACTCTTCTATTGTGCCTTGCCTCTCCCTAACTTAAGAAACTAATTTGCACATTAATGAAGTGATGTTAACGTGACTATGCTTGGGATTAAATAGAAACACTTTGTGTCAAAGTGTTTTTGGAGAAGTGACAGCCCTGAACACTTCCTTCTCGATGCCTAGAAAGAGAGAATAGTCCTGCCACCCTTTGTGAATCCAAGAGAAAAGCCACAGACCAAGTCTTTTGCTCAAAATCCACTTTTTGCTGTGCATTCACTTCTTGCAAAGCTGTGTCAGTGACTTGAGCAAGCTCAGTTCCAGCTGCAGCAGTGACTGCTGTGGACTCCATGGATTAGGCAGCCTTCAGGCTGTAATGCCTTACACAGCCAGGACAAGTGTGTAGCCTTGAGGAAAGTAATATAAATCCCAAGGTTCTTGATCTGTAGTTACTAAGTTTGATACATAATGCTAAGTCACAGGACTTCTGAACTGTCTTCTGAGAGCAGGCTGATGGGAATGTGCACTCAGGAGGAGACTGTCACTCTTTCCAAAACTGGAGCATGCCTGGAAGTGGGCACCTCTCCAAAAAGGAGGGGGTCAGGTGACCTGTGGGTTTAATTTTTCTCTTCTTAATTTCCCAATAAATGTTTTTGCAAGTGTTTGCATTACTTTAGTTTCCCAATGTGTATATGCTGTCTTAAGAAAACTTAATTCCCTTTTGTTGTCTTCAGAAAGTGTCTGTGCACTGAGGTTGTGATTTCCTCTTTGTGTGTGTGAGGGGATGTCTGCAGGCTCTCAGGTGTCAGTGCTTTCCTGAGTTGTGAGTACAGGGTGCTGAGCTGGAGGTATTGCACTGTGTGCATCTACAGAGATGTTTGCACTCAGTTACAGGTGTCTAACTTGTTTTTAGTTTGTGATTCTTGGCGGCTGTGAGGTTGTCAATGGTCATTCTGTTTGCTACAGTAGAAGTACCTAAGGGTGCCCAGTGTCATAAAGAGCTATACAGACACAGGAGTAGCTGCAGTTTTATATGTGTTAGTATTGTAAACATTTGGGCAATCTTCAGTTTCTTCAGTTTCCTTTTTCCTGTATCTGTCACTCTGCTTCCTTGTTTAAAACTGTTGTAATATTGCTAGTGGCAGTTGACTGAACTGATGATTTTGATCCCAGAATAACACTGGCGTCAGAGGGGGCTTAAGTGTCTCATACAGTATTGCCTGTGTACCCACTGTCCTTCGTGTGAGGTCCAGCTGTTCTTTACACTCCCCTCATTTTTTGGAAGCTTGTCTTAAGCAATTGTAGTGCTCTTGCATTTTCCTGTCTCTTACCATTTCATACTAATGCTAGGACCACATAAAATTTTTCTTTGCTGTCATACTTTGGAAAACATACTACCCTTCACCAGGTCAAGAAATACTTTAGGAAGAGAATCCACACGTGTTAAGATTGAAGTGTTTTAATTGTACCTGTTAAGATACTGTTTTTTCCACTTAATCTACAGCCTGTCTGTGTCTCGGTACTAAGTGGTCTTTTTGTTACTGAAAGCCCTGGTTCCACTGCTTGCTAGACTTCGATGGACCAACACACACAAAGCTGTACATAACATGCTTGAATATCTTCCCTCTTTGGGGCTGAAATTTCCCTGGATTTGAGTGTCTTTAAGAGACTGTTTCTGTCTTCAGTACTTTTACACCTCTTCTATAGTAGAGCATCTTTCTATCTCACCAAGTCTTTTCCTACTGGGCTGCTGTGAGGATTTGTGTATAAGTGTGGGTGTGTGTCACCTTCTCCTTTTAAAATTTCTTTTCAAATTTTATTTTCTGGACTGGAAGGTTTGGTTTTGTTCTGTTGTCATGTTGATTGCTCATTCTGTTGCTCATGTTTTGCTTATTCTTATTTTTCTTTGTAAATTCATACCAGGAACATTTTTATAGAATAAAATGAAGATGTATAAATTATTTGGTGTCATACAGCTGAATTTGCTAGGCTGTTATTACTAGAATTGAGTGACATTTTTAAAAAATCATTGTTAAATTCCTGTTGTATAAGGTTGAGTTGTTTTGGTTGATTTCTTAAAATGTATCACCAAGAGTAGAGCAGAATTTTATGTTTTACTAAAAAAAAGTTCTGATGCTTTTTATCCCTTTTCTCAGACATGAGCAAACCAGTGTTTCAGCTGTCAACACATCTTCATTCTGGATGCCAACATACTGATTTTTTTTCCCCATGAATTTCTAATTTAGTTTCTTTTGGTTATGACCATTCCTTTAAAATATTCCATCCAAGGCTGTATGTCAGCCTTTTATTTCATGACCATTCTAAATTATGATAAAATGCAAAAACCTTTGATAAAAGAAAGAATGTTCTTCTGTTTAAGTCTGATTTTAAAAAGAAGGTAACAAAGACATACATATCTTTTGTAAACTAGAACTAAGGCAGCTTTTCTGGAGTCATCTGGGAGACAAGCTTATCTGTTTTCTCTCTAACCTTCTGCATTATTAAGAACAAACTTACTTTCCACTCTCTGACCCTGGTTTCTATGCCTTGTATGAACATTAAAATGGCTGTAAATGGCAAAATTCAAATCTTAAAAAAAAAAAAAAAATCGATGGTGTTAAAATATTATCTTGTTGGCAGCTTTAAACATTGCACGCGCGTCCCCAGAAAGCGCCGGCGAAAGGCGGAGGCTGGGATTGGCAGCTGTTTGTATTTCCCTGCCTTGGGCCACGAGGGAGCCCCTTCACAGCATTTCACACAGCAGCTCCAGGGCCCACGGTTGTGCCCACGGCAAAAAAGGCAATTTAAATTTTCTCAGGCTGGGGATGCTTTATCTTAAATTGAAAAATTTATGCACTTAGTCCCCAGGTAGATTAAAACTTAGTTGTGCTCTCTACATGTTTATGTCCTCTAACAGTCAAGGTCAGCTTTTTAAAAAATTATCAACTTTAAAATAACATTTGCATGTGTGTGAAAATTTTAAGCAGAGTCAGTAGTAATTTTGCTTGAAGAGCTAGAAGGAGGGAGAAGCAATACAGTTTATCCCTTCCTGGTTTGTGGAGCCTCTTCAGATGGGACTCCTCATTCTGAGAATTTTAAAATTCTGATGGGGAACAGTAAATGTGTTAGAAGGTCTCTTTAAGAAAAATGACTTCCAATCCAGTTAATAATGGTTCCACATATTGCTAACACTTTATTTAAAATGTTTCCTAATAGAAAACAGAGTTTGAAGGAATTTTTGAGTGTTAGTATATTTAATCTGTTCCTGTTCATAAGCCATTATTAAAAATAAGCAAAAGAGCTCTTGAAAACCTGCAGGTTTCTCCTCCATTGTATGGGAATGTGTGCAAATTGGTAGGAGGAATAATTTCTACTTTGCACTTTCCTATGCATCTAAATTGAAATAATATAAATGATACACAAGTATTAAGAATGTTCATACTGATACACCTGCAGCAGCTTTTGATAAAATGAAGGATCTATTTGATTTGTAACTTTGTTAATACTTTTAAATGCAAGATAATTAAATTACCACTGTTAGTGTAGTGATGCTAGTGGCCTCTGTCTAGGTGTACCTGTGAATACTGTCTTCAAAATGGCTTTATAATGAGAATAAAATGTATTTCTTCTTACATAGAACTTCTGAGAATTCCTAGCCTTAAAAAAAAAAAAAAAAAAGCCAGCAGCATTTAAACTACTTTGGAACAGCAGCTCTCCTTTGAAAATGTATTTTAGTAGAAGCTGCATTTCAGCTTTGGTTATCTCTCCTGCTGTAGTGAAGGTGAGTAATATTTCATTAACCTGTATTGACATTTGCTGAAAGTCATGCCTGTGTTCTAGCAGGTTCAGCAGGACATACTTGACTTTTCTGCCAAGGGATAGTTAATGCTCAAAAAAAAAAGTGATTTGGTGGAAATGAGGGTCACCTTTTGTGTCACTCTGTGTCATCTGCTTTGGTAGCAGGAGGATGCATTGGCACAACAAGCCTTTGAGGAGGCTCGACGAAGAACTCGTGAATTCGAGGATAGAGACAGGTCTCATCGGGAGGAAATGGAGGTGAGGGTTTCACAGCTGCTGTCAGTAACTGGTTAGTACTTTCCCAAAACTTTAGATTGTTTCCAATTGTTTGTCTGTTTGTACAGTGTTGTGTATTTTGTTTGTTCAGTGCTGTTATATAAAAATTGCAAAATGCATTGTTTTTTACTCTTGTAAAATGAATTTCAAGTTTTTAAAGTTTTGATAAGGATTCTCTGATCATATACTTTTTTTCCTTTCTGTGGATGGTCTTTTCTGTGGGTACTTAAGCTGTAAAGACATTTATTTACAGAGTTGCCATTTCTCTCTGAAATGATACTTTAATAGCTGAGAGAGGGATCTTTTGCCTCCTGCATTTCTCATGAACACAGAAAAGGCTTTGGGAGCTGCGGGGGCACAATTTTGGAGCTTGTTATCCCATGTTGTGGGAAAAATTACCAGCCAATTTAATCAGATGCCACAGTCTGCTTTCTTGTACAGGCTAGTTTTATTGTCTCCTCACCTTTTTCTTACTGGTGGGAAGTCTCCTTTTTTTTTTCACTGGTTTAGTTTCCCTGTCTTATTCTTTGCTTCTTCAGGGCCCCACAGTCTTGAATCTTGTTCTTTCTTGATGAAAGCAGAAATTACTGGGATTGAAAAAAGAAGAGCCAGGAAAGGGAATGGAAACCAGCTGCTCTGAGATGTCAGAAAGGCAAGAGCTGTAAGAGGACAAGTACATGAGGAGAGTTGGCAAGTCTAGGCAGGCTAAGGTCAGGAGAGAATAGGGAGAACACAGAAAGGCCTTGAATTTCTTTCCCTTACTAATGCTGTTTCTTACTTCCTGCTTCATCAGTACAGCCTGACTTAACAGTAATCAAATATGATCAATCTGCTGGTGCTACGGTTTTTAGAAAATTTGATTATTGTTATTGCTAAGCTACTTTTCTTCTGGCATTCTTTCTGGTAATTAGGATGATCAGACAGGCTTTCTTCCCTTCCAACTACAACTGGAAGGCACTGAGCATGAGAGGGAGCAGATAGGCACAGGGGATAATATCTCTCACTTTGAAGTGGCTGGAGTATGTCTCCTTGCAAACACTGCTGCAGCCAGGTCAGATGTCAGCTGTAACAAAGGTAAAATCCTTGCCTTGGAGGCCTTGCTACCACTGGATTCTTGGAGCAGCAGCTGGATTGCCTGAATAATTCTGTCACAGCATAGCTAGAACCTGCTTGTAAGTTCAGAAGGAAGATAGAATTAGCTTTAAGCAGTTCATGGAGGCCTGTGCCAGCCTGCTTTAGTTTTTAACAACACAGTAAGAACTTTAGGTCCAGCCTTATGTCTTTGACCTCAATGTACTTAAAACTTTTCTTGATATATTCTACTTAAACTGTGGCCTTCATCTCCACTCCTCCTATTACAGAGAAGCCATGTGGATGCTGAAGGTTAAAAAGGAATGAGGCTTCCTGGAACAACTTCTGGAGTTCTGAGAGACTAATTTTTTCTCCAAGTGTAGAAAACACTTGCAGCTAGGCTCTGTAAAAACACTCTTTCAATTAACAGTGAGATTGAGTTAATTCTAGGGCTTCGAGACAGACATCAAAACTCATGACACTGAGACACAAAAAGCAACATCCTTGGCTGTCTGCAGGAGCTGGATTCAATAACTTCTAAAAACACTTTTGCTTTTTAATAAGGCAGAAGGCAGTTCCTATTAAGTGATGTCCTTATTAGCTGTTAGTACCCATTTTCTCCTGAAACAACAATAGTTGTCCCAGCTCTAAAGCATTGGTATAGATCACCTACAGAAAGGAAAAAAAGAAAAAATTACTGACTTGAAATGTGGTTAAGCAGAATGAAAAGTATTGTCAAAGGTTGTTTCAAATTTGTGATGTCAAATACAAATCTTTAATAATGGCAATAGATTGTTTTGCATGCTTTCCTGTTTATTTTACTGTGCATGTTTAATATGTCTAACAGAGAGATTTTTTTTCCTCCAGTGCTTGTAGGTCTGTAATTGGTTTTTACGTTTCAGTTTTCATTCCTGTGTTTCGGGTAAAATGCCCTGAACGTGTATATCTGGAATGTTTACAGACAAGCATTTGTACTCTTGATCTTGCATAAAAATTAGAATCTTTTGAGATGAGAGAGCAGAAATAGACTTACAATGCATTCCTGAAGAGGAATCAGGTTTCTCAATCATTTATTGTTCTTTTCAATCTAATGCAGCATTTGGGCAGAATCAAATGAACTTGAATCAGTAAGCAGTCGGTGTTCATGATCCTTGTACTGAATTCTCAATAGAAAGTGATGCATAAAAGTGCATTTCCATGTTTGTTGTATTTGTGGGCTGTATTGAATTTTCCGATGCTGACACGCTCAGTCAGCTTGGAAATACAGTTTGTCAGTGGCACCCTTCTGATTGCATTGCTGACAGCTGCAGAAACCTTAATCCAGACTGCCTTGTGTTCTGTTTCTGTAATTTCAGTGGGGCCAACAGTATCTTTGGTTTCACTGCAGAGATGGTACTTGAAGGGTTTTATATGGAAAAGGCCAGTTCTAAGTGTGCTGAGTGAATTTTTATGTATGTTATGCTACACACAAATGAAGACACTTTCCTCGTGATCATTTTAATATGATTTCTGTACAGCTTTCATCCTTGCTAAAGTTTTAAATTTTTCTTTTCTGCCATGCTTGACGTGGACAGTAAAACTCAGAATTGGCAGATGTGGAACAAGATCTCATCAGTGTTAATGATAGTTTTAAGAATTGCAACACTGTAGAAAATCAAGATATTTCTGACAGTAGAATTACAGCTGAAGTGCCTTTAATAGAGACCAGATTCTGCTTCAGTGGGGGAGGGAAGGGGAATCCTGCAATATTCCACCCACTCCTACCCAAAACAGAGGCGCCAGCTCTTTGGAAATATTTATCCATCCAAAGCCTGGCAGCATATGAAAATGATCAGATTCAATTCTTTATTTATACAGCTTTCTGGGTAAAAAAGATTCCCTATTCTAAGTCTTTCTGTAGACTTAAAGTAAAGTCTGTAGACTTAAAACTCCCCATCCTAAAACATAGGAGTGATCAGTGATAACTCCTTGAAAACAATGTTAGTGTCTTGTGTGTGTCAGTTGGATTTTAGAATGGGGACACTTTGCAAGGGGAAAAAATTGCAAGTAACAATTTAGAAATTATCACTTCACTAATTTTCATTTTTAAGTATCCTAAAAAAACTCCCAACCAATTAAAAAAATTCTCCCCCCTAAAAAACCCAAACCCTTCAGGGTGTTGTGAGGTTTGTTTGCCGTCTTTTCATCATGTGGAATCCCTTCCATTCTAGTTTAGCACACCAGGTCTTTATTTTAATGAACATATTCTTTGCATTTGAGGGCATCTAAGGTGGATTGTGCTTGAATTTTCAAAGGTGATAATGTTTTTGTGCATGTAAATAAGGTGGGAGTGGATTTAGGAATTTTCATTGAAGTTTTTAAGCTGACCTCTGAGTTGAACTGCATTCTGTTACATTTTTAACATAGTTTGTTTTGAATACAACATACTTTTGAGTCAACTTGTATAGCTCTGTTGCATCAGATTCTGAAAATCCAGTCCTACTGTCCCGGATTCTTTTGTTTCAAAGATGCTTTTGAAGTCAGTGAGTGTTCTTAGTGCTTTTAAAATTAATAAGGTATCCCAATGGCTTTTACCTTTACGAAGATCTTGGAATGCTGAGACAGTGAATATTTAATAATACACATTAAGAAAGAACTTATCCCCATTTAAAGATTATTTAAAAAAAAAAAAAAAAAAAGAGGTGTATGAATATGAAGTATTTGCACGTTCTCCTTTGGCACACTAGAAGAGTGAGGAGACTGAAGGGATGTTGGTGAGGCAGATGTTTAATTTTCACTGTATTTATCTCCTTGTGTCATGGTTGAGAGAGTCAGTACGTGTCTCTGGTGTGGTTTCACTATGAATGACCAGAGTTCAGTGTCAGGATAAGTAATTTCTGCAGAAATTACTGTGAAGTTGCTGTCTAGACGTGAATTTCCAGGAAGAACTTTTGCTTGTTTTTCAGTCTTCTGGCATAGTGGCATGATGCAAAAATGTGTTATACTGTCTAGAGTGGTTTGGAGAGATTTAACAGCCCCTAGTTGGCGAAATTAGAATCTACTGGAAGCAGTGGCCCATGTTCAGTGTGGAAAAGCCTCAAGCAGGTGCCTCCTGCCAGCTCTTTGCTGGAGCAGATGGAAAACTGGATTTTCAAGGGGTGGGTAAAAAGAAGAGGCCCTCTGGTGTGTTGCTGTGTGCAGGTAAGGGGTATTTGGTGAAGGTTTGTTTTGTACAGACAAACTGTAATTTCAGCCTTGCAGTGATCTGTGAGAGTGTGCAGTTTGTCCTGCTGTGTTCCTCCAGAGCCTGGCTAAGGGTGTCCCCATGGCTTTACTTGGGGATGGGTTGGATCTGTTCTCAGTCTTCCAATGTAATTTCTTCAAAGAGTATTTTTGAAATGTCGTATTTTTCTACTTTGTGTTCATTTCCTATGTTACTGCCATGCTCTTTATTTTAGCAACGCTGTGAGTAAAGAGAGTGGTTTGCTCTCCCTAAAACAGTCTAGTCTAGCAATCTGTCTGTTTGTGGTCTTGTGCTAAATATAAATTACATTAATGGCTAAGCAGAGCCATTTTGGGAAACTGCATGAAATTCCCATTTTAAAAACCTTCATTTTGCTGAAAAAAAAAATCCTGTTTTGTAACTTTTGTTTCTTCCAGAAGCAATCCCTCTCAATACAAAGCACCAAAAACCCCCCACCAACCTCACCCTTTAAAAAGTGCTGGAGTGAAAATTGACCTGAATTTTAAATACTGTGTCCTGCCCTAGGTTTTTACATAATTTTGTTGTTTGTTGGAAATTACCAGTTGAAATGGGCAAGATAGGTTTCATTTAATTGTGCTGAAACTAAGAACTCTTAAAAAACAAACTGAATTTTGTAACACCAGTGTAAACAGTTTACAGTTGAAAGAAAATGAAGTAGAAGGACTGACTTTCATGTTCTTCCCAAGATTCTAGACAGTGAAATTATTCTCCTTTTCATAATTTTTTTGATGAAACTCCTAGTATAAATAAATGCTCTAATTATATTTTTCTCAAATAAAACTGGCTTCAGAAAACGTATAGTATTACAATGAGTCTGTGGGGACTTTTTTGTTTTTAATTTTGGCTCGGGGTTTTTTAAGAATTTTCTTCTCATCAGACTTTCAGATTTTAAAGGGCTTTTTTCCTTATTAATCTGGAATTAATTTAATTAGTGTTTATTGTGCATACTCTCCAAACTGATAATGATAGAAAAATAGTATAACTTTTAACACAGCTCTTTGGATATGAGAGAAACCCAAACTGTTAATTTTTCATATGCAGTGGGTAGTGTAAACTTGGTGTCTGCTTGTATAGAACCATAAATAATTAGTTTAGATGCAGGATGGATACAACATGACTTAGAGATGTTAGAGTGGGAGTGTTGCCTCAAAAGCTTCTCTGCAGTGCCAGTCCAGTACAAGTAGACCAGTTAAGTTATGGCTGGTTTGCTTCACAAGAACTTAAATGGCTGGTGCTTGTGCCAAAGTGCTACGGAATGCATAGATCAGAAAAACAATTTGTGCTGTACAGAATCAATGCTGACTGTAGGATGGAGGAGATCAATCTTGCAAATCAGGGAATACTGTAATATAAGCGTCTTCTTTCAGTCAATGAAGGTTAGAAAGGGGCTGAGCAACAGAGGAATACTGTCTGGAGCCAATCAATATTAATTATAAATTTATAACCTTTAGACCAGCTTTCAAACAATACTTTCTAAAAGGGAGCACTTCAAGCTTTTTTTCTCTTGGAAAAGAAGTTTTAATATGAAAGTAAAAATGTCAGTCTCTGCTCAAAGCTCTTCAGAGCCATGTGCTTTTACCTTCCTTGGCTTGCCATGACCTTGGTCCACTTACCAGTTTGGGGCAGTAGAATTGTTACCTTCATAATGGCTTTTAAACAAAGATGCAACCATTGCAAAGATTTCAGGTGAGGGAGATGCAGGGGGGTTAGGAAGCAGATTTGCTGCTTGGCCTGGCCATGCTCTGGAGCTCTGTTGCAGCCCGTGGGAGAGCAGGCTCTGCAGGTAACACAGTTCATGTGTTTTCTGTCTGTTTCTAGGAAGTAAATAGGAGTTTGAAATGAAGTCTTGATGGAAGTAAGTGCTAAATAACTCTTATCAATGGCCTTTGTCAGAAAAATGTTTTATTTTGACTTTCAGTGAACTTTAAAGACAATCAGAATGGAAGTAGGAATAATAAAGAGCATTGAGTATAGAATTCATGGCATTAATAGTTCTACAGTTACTTCTGTCTAACATGCAGATCTCTTGCCAAGTTTGAGAGACTGCTTTCCATTATTTGCATAATTTAAGTTGTGCTTGATGTTGTAATTAAGGAAGATCAAGGCTGCTTCTTCCCAGGTTCAGTGAAAAGGAGAGCTGATAGCAAAATGGATATTATGGGCAGCAAACAAAGCAACTGCAGAGACTGGATCCAGGCCATGGAGTCTAATGCTGATAGCTATGCCTGCTAGGAATGTGGTAAAGATCATATCCCCTCTGTCTGCCAGTGGCTCATGGCTGCAGTATGTAGTGGTGCTGCTGTGGCTAAAGTTCTGAGAAGTGAAGATTGAGAGTCTCTGTGCAAGGCCCCCAGAGACCAGAAAGCACATGGGCTGCTTCATCAAGCTGTGACCAAAGAAGTTCTATTATATATAAGTTGACATTCTCACTATGCTGTAGGGCCCCAGTTTTGCTGACTCCAATTCTGAGAAGGCTGAGTTTGTCCTGCCCTTCTATTGAGTCAGGGTTACTGGAGGCAGGGCCAGCATTTTGAATCATGTTCAGATCTCTATGGGAGAGGCTGTTATTAACCAGCAACTCAAAGAGTTTTCAGTTCATTGCTTTTCTTGGTGTGAGTCTGCCTCAGATACCAGGACTAATGTGAAGGTGTGCTTGATTGTAACTGGTCATTTTTCTGAGTATTGCTCTTTTTATTTCAATTTTTTTTTAATTTGGGTGGTTTTTATCCTGTGGTTGTACACTTTTTAGAAAAGTATCTGCAAAGTATTCTCAGGTTTGATTGGTAGGTTGGGGTTTTTTTATCCCTTTTCTGGAGGTTGGCAGTCCTAAGAGAATCCAAATGTTCACTGTTTAGTTTTTCATAGCATAGCCTGATTTTTCACTTATTTAGTAAATTATAGATGGCAGATGCCAAGGCACATAATGCATCTGCTCTGTCTGTTTCAACAGGACAGAGCTGCCAGAATCCAATTAAAGAATTGCAGTGGAGTTGTCCGTGGAGAGGCTTTATTTTGGCTATTCTTTTTGTGACAGCCCTTCTTCAAATTAGCTCCTTCTTCCTTCCCTGCTCTTCACCAGTGTCCCAAGTTGTATGTGCAGTGGATATGGTTGTGTATGTCATTTCACTGTGTGGTATTCAGAGGTTCCGATTTTCCCTGCTGCTTTTTAAGTGATTCATAGAAAGGGAGGGCCGTCTTCATGGCAGCCCTGTCCATCCTTACTAAATTTGCTTCCAACTTTCTCAGTTCTGCTTTCTCAGAGCTATCATGTAAACCACACAGTGGGACTGCATTATCTTTTCCTGATGAGCTCATGTGGTAAGAGGAGTTGGTTTCCTTAGGTATGTTTGAGGCCTCAGAACATGCACAGGAAGGGGGTACTTAGAGATGCTTTCTTAAAGCCAATTTAAGGAGTTTTATTGGCACAGTTGGAAGCACAGTAGGCTGCAGCATAGGGCAGGATTGAGTGGCTGGGGGAGGAGAATGTGTTCTGACTGTCTTGGCTGGCTTATGTGTCACCTTCCTTATTGACCATTTGTTTTTTTCCTTTGTGCCCCAGTAACAGATATAAAGCCTCCAATGTGGTTCTTGTTCAGAAAAGTCAATGATGAAAGTTACTGATTTAATGATTCCAAACTATCTAGTTTATTATTTATATTATTTATCTAGTTATTATTAAAATAATATGATACAGATATTACAGCATCATACTCTTGGTAGGACTTTCAGTCCATTCTTCTTAGTCTATATTTCAGCTTGGGAAAAGATCAGACATCAGAGAGCACAGATGCAAGAGGTACTACAGGGCACACTTTTTTTTATTTGTTTACTCTCAAGTTAAAATGCTTTTGTTAGTAGCTCTTTGTCAGTGTCATTACCCCCATGGTATCAGCATTGTGAGTTCAGCATGAGTAAGCCTAGAGTAGCATGTGAGAGGAGGATTTGAAATGGTTTTTTGCCAAATATGTTCCTGCAATTCTTTCAGTTGGTCATCACACTCTCTCCAGGGTCAGAGGTTTTCAATGGCTTGTGGCCAGTTACAATTCCTTCTGTGCTGCAGAAGATTTGCATGGCTTCATGTGCTGAAAGCTGAGTGTGAAATATTTTTCGATGTTGAAACTCCTGATGCGTCCATCGTGTTAACTCTTCTGTTCCTGGATATGTGGAAGAAAACTGGCAATGTTGGTTAAAATACAATAATTTTTAAGGTAATTGCAACTCTGGTGGGATCTATGTGCTAATTACAAGTTTCTCACAAGCAAATATTTGTTATCCTTTCAGTAAATAACAAATGAAGAACATGTGAAGTAGTGTTCCTTCAAACTTAAAATCAACATTTGACTGAAGAAATGAAATAGACAGAGAAAAGATGAATAACTGCTGTTTTCTCATGGCTCATTAAGCATGACTCATAGCAGTGTATTCCATTTCCCAATGGCAAAGATAGATGCATCTTTCTTAATTGAAGCAAGTCTCTTTAATCCTAGAGAAGCTGAGCCCATTATTCACTGAGAGTAATGCTGGTGCTTTTGCATGGCAGCAAAAGGTATGCATTTCAAAAATTACAGCAAAACCTGCAATTTAGAGGATTGATTAGCTATGCTGGGGGGTATAGGACCCCCAGTGGTGAGAAGTCTGGAAATTGCTGGTTTACATCTATAAAAGGGAAGTTTTAGCTTCCTGTAATAGATTGAGAACTAGCAGATACTACCCTACTGATAGTCACACTCTTCCTATGAGGCTCTTGTGGCATTTCTTACAGAAGTTGTGCTTCTTGCTCCACAATGTGCTTTCTGTCTTCATACAAAGTGATTTTTTTTTCTAGTCTTTACCAGGCATCTTCTATTTTTTGTATTTTTCTCTCAGCATGAGAAGCACAGTTGTAGTTGTTGTACACTGTGCACGCTGTGCCCTGGCAGAATGGTTGTGACTGCTAGAACAAGCCTGCTTCACACATTTGTCTTTTTGCACAGGAGTAGCACAAGGAAAGGAGGGTGCCTGAGTCAGAGCTGTCATTCCAACATGTTGCAGTTGCTTGTGTAAATCCCCACTTACTGAATTGCAAAATTGCACCTTTATCCACATACACTGTTGTAAGATATTGTAATGACTGCTTTTGGTACATTTGAGGGTCATTTGTCATGCCTTTTGTATATCACTTGAAAGGGCAAATCTGGTAGTTGTTCGCTAGTGGCTTCTGCAAACTCTACAAGTAGCAATGAGGTCACGAATCATGCAAATTCTTTCATATGCTTTGAAAGAAAAGGCCACTTTAAGCAAAGCATAAATGCAACCATATGCTCGTATCTTGGAGCCTTCACTGAAATTTGACAATAAAATTGCTGTGCATATGATTTGTTTTCTGAAGAAGAAACTCTGTTGCTTTTAGAGCAGTAATACAGCAGCGATTAACTTGCTGGTCTTTTCTAGTTAAGTGTAAAAATGTTTATCAAGTGCAAAATTGGTAGAAGTAAAATTTTGGTAATTCTTAAAGACAGTGCATGTCTTTGTTTCCTCTTAGAAGAAAGAGACCGCAATAAAACCAGAAGAAATCTTGTTACAGTCTGTTCAATAGAAGGATATGCAAAGTAGAGCTGTTGCTGTTTTGTTAATCTTGGTACAACTCTTAAATTAGTCTAGGAATATCTATTCAGACTTGATGAACAACCATTTCATACTAAGAAAATCTTTACAGCACAGTTTACTTTTCTGTTGAAGAAAAAAGGAAGTGTGGGCTTTCCCTCAGTGATTTTGATAGTCAAAGCTGAATGATTTGGCTTTTGGAAATAATGTAAAAAGCTTAATTAAATGCCATCATCTAATGCTTTGTATCTACAAAGAGGACAGGGTGCAGAAGTTGTTTCAAGGGCTAAAGGAATACGCCCTTAAACACTTAAAATCATCAGTGCAGTATGGTGATTAGAGCAGTTTGCTTTAATGAGATTCCTCAGAAAGATTACTGAGAAATCTGTGGGTTTGTGCACTAGCAGTGATGTTGGTTGTCACCTTCAGATTTCTTCTGCAAGCAAGAGAAGCAGATTGTTCTTTAGAGTACAACTGATGCAGCTAGAGCAAAAAGATTGGCTCACTCCTAATTATCTAACGTGCAACCAACACTGTATACGTAAACGTAGTAGGTAGCAATTGTGATATTTAAGTTAGTGAAGGTGTTTCCAAAGCAGTAGTGGCAATGTGACCACGAGGGAGAGTGCAGGAGGGAATTGTCTGCTCTGGAAACATGCTGATTACTAGAGGGATTTATTAAATGAACTCCATGTGCATCAGAAAGGAACTATTGTACATGAAAGGAAAATGTAATTTTAAGTTGGCTTTTAAATAGGAGAAGGAAGCAGCAGTTCTCTGTTTGGGTGCAGCTAACATAGTGCACTGGGAGTATACAGTTAGGCAGACAAGAAGAAGGGTAGATAAGGGAGGAAGAAGTGAACAGAGAAAGAAAAGTCTAAGTTGGAAACAGTGCTGTCAGCTGTGCATGCCAGAGGGTCTGGGAGGGAGCAGGCTCTGCTTGCTCACCCTTTGGAATGGGAGTGCAGCAGCAGCACGCTGTGAGCTGGGGCAGCTGCTGTGCTGGTGGGGAGGCTTCCTCTCTAATTTCCTCTCAGTAAATGTGACTCAGAAGAGCCCAGGGAATACCAAAGGGCACCACTTGTGCCCCTGTTCGTCACGGTTTTGGAGAAGCACTCGTGTTGTTCAGTGTGATGGTGCAAACACGGTAATTGCTTGAAGGGTATTTCAGTGGCACAATGCCTGTGTAAAGGCTGTTCCCCAGTCTTTCAAGAACATAGGAAAAGTCTTTCAGAACAGGGAAGTAGCTACTGGTTTGCATTTTTTAAAGCCCTGAACATGGCAGGTTATTGCAGCTGATGGAGCCACTAGGTGTAAAGTCTGTGTAGTGATACCCTCCACCAGCTGGGAATGTGGCCTGAGACTGTTTGGGTCATGTGGCCACGGTGCCAGCTATTCACTCTGTAAACCTTAAATAAAACTGCTGGTACTAAAATGTCTTAAAAACAGCTGGCATATATTAGAGATGTTTTCAGAGGCAGAGTATGACTTTAAAGTTTTGAGGAAATCAATGTTTTTAAGTATTTACATGCAGCATTTGTGTGTGCTGTACCTGTATACAGATAAAGTAGATAACCTTGTCTTTTAGTGTGACTAACCATACTTCCCTCTTTTATAATGTCATTAACTCAAACTGTTTAACAGTAACATTTATTTAAAGGAGAACTTATATTACTTTTGTTTTAATACAGGGGTGCAATCATCTGTCACAGAGTAAAATGTGTGATATATTACTGTGTGACATATGTCATAGAGTAATATGTCACATATAAACTGAGTTTAACTTTGCAGGTACACTGAAGAAGAAAGGAGTAAAACCCCAGCTTTTATGATGTGTTAAAATGTGTCCATCTATAGATTAAATTGTGCTTATGTGTCACTAGAAGTTTCTTGATTCTTGAAGAAGCTAAAATAAATGTTTCCCTCATAAAATTATCTGGAAATGATGTGATGTAGTCTATCTTGTATTGTAGCTTTTCTTCCTAAAACTGATAGAAAAGGTTAACAGAAGGGAATTTCACAGGAAAGACAATTATTTTTGAATAAGAGACACAAAATTGTTACCTAACTATTGTGGGAGTCTCTTGCTGATTGCTAAAGCGATGTTTGAAGCCTGGCAGTGTGACTGTGCACATGTGTGGGCACGAGCACACAGTCCCTGCTGGGAGCTCCAGGCTCTGAGCCCTGCAGGGACAGGGGGACAGGGCAGTGCTGGGCTGCCAGAGCCACAGCCCTGCTCTGAGAGCCCACCTGCTTTGGGGGGTAAACTGAATTGGGGGAGAAAGAGAATGATTTTTTTTTTGGTGTTAATTATTACTGCTTTGCTTACTGCTCAAATTGTAAAGTTTCTACCTTAAATTTGTGATGGTGTTAGTTGTGTTAATGTACTGAATAAGAGAACTGACGATTTCATGGTTGCTCATCCTCAGTGTGTGTTTGTTGATGCAGGCAAGAAGACAGCAAGACCCTAGTCCTGGCTCTAACCTGGGCAGTGGTGATGATCTCAAACTACGTTAGTCAGCGGCAGCAGGCGTCCCACGGGTCTGCACACAGGCATTGCTTCTACTTGGCAAAGGATTGAATAAAAGACCAGAAACTGTGATAACTGGGTATATTATGGTCTGTTTCCTGACCTGCGGCAGTCGAAGTCACCACGAACTGCCATGGTTTGCACTATGTTTATGTTACAATACCTGCATTTCCCATTTTAAGCATGTAGCCAGTGGCAATTCGAAATTTTGTTTTTCTATGCAAACTTATTTTTGTTGGCACTATTTTAGTGAAATGGAAACTTATGCAGCTATAAAACCATTTTTCTCAACTGTAATAAAAATTGTCACTTAAAAATAGGTCAAGATATTATGGATTTAGAACAACTTTTGTTTTTGATTTTGTTTTTTTGGTTTTTTTTTTTTTTTGTAAACTGCTGGAAGCCAATGCATTCCAAGCTTAATTTTTTAATATGGGCTTTTGGAATTTTGATTGTCCTTATTGTGTTCCTGCTTTGTTTTAGATAATGCATTCTTATCTTTCTTTCAGTTTTCTTTTTTTCTAAATTTGCAAGACCTTCTTAAAACTGCTGACATTATTTTGCATTATTTCCAAGCTAAACCCAGTGAATCAGAGCTGTTGGAATCAGTTTTCAAACTTTGTGGGTTTGTAAACGTTACAGTTGCAGTATTCGTTTAACTGCTAACAATTCATTGGTTCCACTTCTAAGGTGATGAAAATCTTAAAATGTATATTTTCATGCATTAATGCATTCTGCCCCGTTATCTGTCTTAGATTTTATTCTGTTCAAGTGAGTTTGGGTGGCTGTTATACCCTGTATATAGTGCTTTACTGAAACTCAGAGGAAGTCGCAGGCTGGCTTCTGTTTTATTCAGGGATTTTTTTAACTAGTTCTTCAAAGGGATACTGCAACTCCACAATCAGATTCAACAGCGTTTAAACTGGGAACAAAAGTGATCAGCTGCCAAGGTGATATATATTAAATCATGTTTAAGATAACTGCTTTAAGTATATTTTATATCTTAGGCTTTTTGTAAAGTTGTGCTGAATGGTGAAAAGCTGAGATGAGCTTGTGTGCAGGAGTCTGGTACTGCACATAGGCCCCTTCTATTAAATCTTATGCAAATTAAGACTGTTGCAGTATATATTGCATTTTCTAACAGGGTAAGATTTGGGATGAATTAATGTATGAATTAATCTTGTTTTATTTGGGGTGGTGGTGAATGGACTTGCTCCAAAGGTTTCATTGCATCCAATATTTGAAGAAAATCGATTAGAAATGTGATGTCATTTGGCTTTGTTAAAATGTGGTGCTTCCTGTACAGCCTGATTGATTAAAATGTCACTTAAATACCTTTTTAAAATAAGGAATCTGAATCCACTATTTTAGAGTTATTTTAAAGGTAAAAACTCTATATGGTTAGAACAGTTAAATCTTCATAAATTCTATAATTAAGACAATTATACATTCCTCATTAATAGCAAAACAATTGATGCAAAAGAGGTCTTGCAAAAATGTAAGCAGATGTCAATGTGAAGGAGAATCTTTGTATGTTAATAATATGAATATTTAACATTCACTTAAAATGTCATTAACTGTAAACTGTGAGAATGTCATCAAATAGAAATATTTTGATACTTCAATTTAAATGTGTTTCACCTGAAAGATAATCTTTTTCACTCTGTGGCCACATATTCTTCTTGCTCTTCTTCCCCCAAAGAAATAATTTTTCTAAAGTGTTTCTGCAAAGAGTTATTTAAGGGACACACGCATGCATCTGCACGCATCCCTAGCCTTGGATCTTCTCTGCCATCTGTGTATTTTTGATGGAATAGTCTGAAGATTTATTTTAAAAGGTTTTCCTAACGTTTCAGACAGTGGTTTTAAACCATAAGTACACAGGAAATGACGCTATCAGATATTAACATTGCTATCTCTGTGTAAATACTGAACTTTCCCTATCATCATTTAGCATTCTGCTGCTTTCCATATCTTAATGCTGGCATTAAGATCACAGCCCTTACCCTCTGCTGGTTAGTGCAGACTTTTTAAAGTGCATTTTAAGTTATTGATGCAATTTGATATTTTTCATAATTTCTATTTAAACTGAAGTTGCATCATCTTTCTTGAATTCATCTCCTGTAAGAATTGCCTTAAGCTACAGGATTGCTTTTGCTACTTTTTGTGTTGTATGTTTAACTTTCATAATAAACTTCTGTGTAGTGAAATCAAGGTGCTGTAAGTTTATTTGACTCTCCTGGTGGTCCCTGCTGATGTATTTTGTTTAGGTGCAAGGTTTGATGTCCATGGCTAAAGCAGTGGTGACATCCAGTGGTCACTTCTCAAACTGACCCCTCTGCTGTGTTCAGCTGCTGTCTGGGAGCAGCCTTTAATAAAGGGTCTGCACTGCAGAAAATGTGGATTTTGCTGCCCTAAAACTCTTGTTTCTTACAAGTGAAATGCCCTGCTTTCTCTGAAAGCATGGATCTGCTCCAGGGGCCCCAAGCAAGGGGCTGTGTGCACTTACAGAGTGCTGCTTGTGGGCACATTGTGAGAGCAGACACCAAACTTTGTGCTGCTTTGGGCAAGGGGGGGAGCCAGGGGAATTACGTGTGTAAGTTCAGGAAGTGGGGAAATGTGGTGAAGTTCTGTGGGGAAAATATGAATGTTGTATGCTACACCTGAAAACCTTCTGAAGCTGCTAAAATTTTAGGTGGTATAACTTCAAATAGCTAACACTGACTGAATAACAGTGGTTAAGTACTGAAATCAGGTAGAGGACTGTTTGTTTCATAACAATGCTTTGGGAACATTGACATGCAAAAGGATAACTAGTAACCTTATTTTAGACTTTTACCATCTGGCTGTGACCAGACCAGAGAGCACCAAAGAAAAACAGCACTGCTGTGACCTGTGACTTTCCTGGAGATGTTTTTCAATGTGAAAGGGAGGTAGCTTTTAAAAGAGAAAAATGAGAAACCATGTTCTTCTGCTTCCCTTGCTGAGGGCAAATGGTGTCTGTCAGCTGCTGCAGACTCTGCTGTCCAGGCAGTGTTTTAAAGGCATCTGTAAACAGCTGTTCATAAAGCTGTTGAGTAATTTGTCCATTTACCTGCAAGCTCATGGAAGAATTCATTTTTCTGCTCAAGGTACATCACAAGTGGATGAGTACAGTACTTGTACAGCCTTTTCTTGGCTGCAGACGAAGGACAGGGGCACTTGTCCTCTGGCTCTCCTAGATGGAATTTCTCTCAAGTGTGACTAGCAAAGGGAATCTGAAAATCTCCCTGCATAAGGCACATACAGCAGAAAAGAATTTTAAAAGCATTACAATCCAGTGCTTTAACTAGCACGGCTTAGGGATGGCTGTCCTTGATGTGGGAGTGAAAGACTACTGGAAATGCTGGAGCCTATTGGAATTGAGAAGAATGTCAGGACCTGGAGCCCAACCACAGCAAGTGAGGTGTGGTCACTTCCAGCTGGGTTTTTTAACCTCCTGCTCTTACATTACTTCTTCTGAACCCAAGAGAACAGAGAGTAATAACTGTTTCTCAGAATTCTGAAACAGTTTTGCTTGAAATGGAGTTTAAAGCTCATCTAGTTCCAATCTCCCACTGGACCAGGTTGCTCAGAGCCCCATCCAACTTGGCCTTGAACACTTCCAGGGCTGGGGCACCCACAGCTGCTCTGGGCAACCAATGCCAGGGCCTCACCACCCTCACAGAGAAGAATTTCTTCTTGATACCTCATTTAAACCTCTCCTCGGTCAGTTTGGAGATATTTCCCCTTGTTCTGTCTGTCCATGCCCTTGTCAAAAGTCTCTCTCCAGCCTCTTAACTTACTGAGAGGGCTCTAAGGTCCCCCTGAAGCCTTCTCCAGGCTGAATTGTGTGCACAGGAGAGGTGCTCCAGCCCTCAGAGCTTTTTTGTGATCTCTGGGCTTGTCATGTCCTTTCCTTAAGGACTGTAGAGCTGGATGCAGCATTGCAGGTGGGGTTCTCAGTGTTTAGTCCCTTTACTGAAGTCCTCAAAACCTGGATAAGCAGGTTTCCTAGTTTCTCTTGAGGGAAACAACAGCTGTCCTGGGCTCATGGTCCCCTTTCTGAAAGCAGAAAACTGAGAAAATGAACTGTGAGTGAAAACAGCAGCTTTTCTGTTCCTGCAGATCTATGATGGTTTGTCTAATAACAAGCCTTGTTCAGGTGAGGGCTGGGAAGTTGGGTGAAGGTGTGGTTTCAGAGAACTCCAGAACTGCATGGCCTGGGATGATCTTTGCAGGACTTCTTTTTTTTTTTTTTTTTTTTTGTTTGTTTGCTGTTAGTTCAAGACTCCACTCTATCATAGATGTATTAAAGAGTACATCCTGTCTGCACAGAAATAGGACCAATTTCTGTGAAGTTGCATTATTTTGTTACTACATTTCCAATGCAAATAAGAGAATGACAGAAATGGCTTCAAGGATGGGAATTGCAGTGAGAAGTTAGAGCAGAGTGAGCATTTGCATGGGCAACATTTCTCATAGCTCATTTGCCTGACATCCTGTCTTCACACTGCCACCAAATGTAAATCCCAGGCCATGCATATTCATCAACTGCTGCAAGCTCAGAGCTGCTCAGGGTTTAAGTAACTATTAAATAGGTTTCTCAATTACGGGTTGAGATAAGTGAATTTTCAGAATTGCCTTGGGCTCATTTCTTAAAGCTCAGGAGTGAGAGGGGATGAAAAGTAGCACAGAAGAGCTGAGTGCTGCTTCTCTGGTGCTGTCACCTGGCACAGCAAATGGCTGGGGAAAGGAGTGGGAAACCAGAACGCTTCTTGCTCAGTTTTGTGCCTCTTACTGGGCCTGGTCCACAGTTTATCACAGCTGCTGAGACTTCTGCCAAATCTTTGTTACTTCCCACAACTCTTCTGATACGCAACTGTTTTCTACTCTGTTGACTTGATGATGGCATCTTGGAGGACATGGGATTTCCTGGGGCTCCACTTTCTCTTGTTCTGCAGGCTGTGATTCTCTGCTTTTCATAGGAACTGGTGGCTTTGCCACCTTTCCCCCTTTGCAATCTTCTTTCTTCCCTGGAACAGGTCACGGGTTTATCTTGAAAAGAGAAAGACCTAGAGATGGAGCAAAGTTTACACCTGAAAGCTCCTGGCTTTTCCAGCTGTTATCCAGTGGCTTGCTGGAAGAATCTGTCCCTCTGAGCCTTTGCCAACCCTCACATGCCCAACCCTTTCAGCTTTTGTTATTCATACCTTACAAAAACCCAGCTAAGTCTAGGCATAGAGAAACAAGCAGTGTGAGGGAACCAAAGCTTTTTGTCTGCAGAATGCACTTGTCCTTGATCACTTCCCACATGACTGTTACTGAAGCAGATGACTGGGGTGGTTCTGCTGCTGCTGTTGCAGGATTTTGGAAGAATTTCAGGTCTTTGACCCCACAGCAGTGCTGCACAGGGGCAGTGACCTCCTGAGGAAACCCTGGGAGCTCTAAGCTCGGAGGAGAGCTGAGAGGTTGGTGAATGGAATGCGAGTTTGCTGCTGGATTGCAAACAAAGCGTGTGGGGGGACAGCTCTTACCAGAAGACAATTCTTAATAAAGAGGCAGCACTACCCAAAAATACCAGACTGGCCATCACCTGAGAGCCAGGAAGGCTGCTGACTATCTCACTTCCCAGAATGATGTGACATCTACCCAGAGGAAGCACCAGGTCCCCTCCTACCCCACCAAGAGCTGAACAGCCCTGTCCTTCACAGCACTCCAGCCCCTGCTCCTTGCTGGCCCCTGCACGGGGCAGCACCACAGTGAGACACCTGCCCTAGAGGTGAGACGCTAAAATTCCCTTCCAGTACCATCCAGCTCCTCACTGGCCTTCCCTAGTTGCCCCAGGCAACCAGAGGGTTGCCACCAGCCTGCAGACACCTGGGTAGCCTGTCCATGGAGCCAGGAGCCTGTGCCCACAGCTACTGCAGCCCAGGAGGAAGAGGATAGTTGGGATGCTCAGCCCTGCATGAGAGCCGGCTGTGATCCTGCTCCAGGTCACAGAATCATACAACGCTCAGGGCTGAAGAAATCTTAGAGAACATTTAGTGCAGCCCCCTGTGATGGGCAGGGAACCTTCCAGGTCATTTGCTCTGGCTGTGTTTCAGGTCTAGGGGCCAGGGTGAGGAGGGAAGGAAAGGTCAGGCAGAGTTGCATGCACACACTGTACCTGAGCTGCCCAGTGATTGCCTTCTGCTCAGGTCAGAGCTGCTGCTGAGGAAGCCCCAAACACTTTCTTGGCAGCGACAGCCCCGTCCCAGAACCACTTGGCGGATGCTCCCACACAGATGAGAGGACAGATCCTCTTTTTGGTTCTGCTTTCAGTTCTGCTCTGCAGAGTACATCTGGTGTATGACTGCTGGGACCTGGTGCTGGTGGTCCTGTGGGCTGCGTGACTTTCTGAAACCACTAACCCCAACAAGGTGCCTCATCACCAGCTCCTTCAAACCCGCTCCACATCCAGACCTCTGCATCCGGGGCAGGATGTGCCAGCGGGACCACGGGCACTGCAGTGGGAATGAGGCTCAAAGAGCATCTCTGTTGTTGTTTCTATTCATCACAGCCCATAAGATTCAAGTCACACCCCCGCTGCTCGTTCACCAGAAGTCAGTGACAAAATGAGCAGGGGTCTTCAGGGGCTCTGAGAGGGTCCCTGACGGAACCCCAAGCACTAGGTCTGGAGCGGGTTGGTGTAGGGGGCTGACACCCCTCCCTCCTCCTCACAGTATGCCCCATGGCCTTTTCTCATCATCAGCAATCAAACATCCCTTTTGGAAATATATCTGGAGATGAAACAGAGCCCAGTTGAAAGCCCTGCCACATGTGCAGCACTCCTGGATCCATGAAGCCTTGCAATAAGGGCTTTGGGGATTCTGTAGAACCCCCTAAATATTGCCTCCCCCCACAATAAAACCTGCGCTTAAAATTACTTCATTTTTACAGAATCCATGTGCTTTTCCCCAGGGTAAATTTCCCCACCAGTTTTCAAGGCATGATTAAAACCCCCAGTGCCTGGCTGGGCAGCAGCTGAAGGCAGGATGCAGCAGCCAGCGGCTCCTGGAAGGACAGATTCGCACCTCGCAGCAGCTGCTGCCCCTGGCTCAGCTGATCAGTGGTGACCGACCCGGGAAGGAGCGGGTGCCCATCCCCTGTGCCCGTGTCCATCCCCTGTGCCCGTGTCCCTGTCCTGCCTCATCCCTGCTCCTGCCCTGCACCGCGGCGAGCTGCGCTTTGCACCCTGCCCACGCCTGGCAGAAAGAGAAACCAACATCTGTTTCTAATGAAGCCGAAGCCAATTTAGATCAAGCCCTGCACGAATCAGAGCTTTTTAAATGTACCTGGAGATCTCTGAAATGCACATAAAGTGTGGCGGCCGCCGGGCGGGGGGCGCTGCCCTGGGGCGATGCAGGGGAGCTTGTGGTGAACAGCCCCTCCCGTGGCCAGATTTTACTGCTGCTCCCCTTCCTCCCCTGGAATGCTCCATTCCCATCCTCCTCCTCAGCCCTATGAAATGCCCTGTGTGGTCGGGCAGCGGCTGTGCCTCTGCTTGCTCAGGGTTTAAGGTACCATCTCATCAGCACCCTCGGGTGAGCGCTGGGACCCTCCCGTTCCTGCGCATCTCCACACACCAAGCACCGCGCAAAAATTCAGCAGAGCTTTTGCAGCTGCCAGAAGACCAAATGTGGGATGTGAGAAGTGATGCTGCTGATCACCGTGGTCCTGGCTGAGGGCGAGCTGTAGCCTTGCCATGCTCCCCGCAGCCCATGCCAGGCACGCATCACCTCCCTACCCATGGCCAAGCACAGAATCACCTCCAAAATCTTTATTGTCGTTGGGCTGCACAGCCGCCGGTCCAGCACACCCAGCAGGGAAGAGGATGCTGCCCTGGAGCATGTGAACCGCAGCTCAGGGAGGCTCAGGACAAGGCTCAGGGCAGGCTGGAGGCCGTGTGTGTGCACAGCCCGGTAGAAAAAGGCGCTTTGTGCCGCCCAGCCCTGCGGGGCAGAGCAGCGGGGCAGCTCCTCGCACCACGCTGGGATGCTGATGCTGCACATCCCGCCCGTGTTCACCTCGGCCGGCGCTCAGCGGGCTCCAGGGTGATTGCAAACCATCCCGGCAGGGCAGGGCAGGACATGCTCAGATCAGGCGAGGAGGGGAAAGTGCTGAGCCAGGGAAGAACGGGGCAGGGGGTCTCTCATGGAAGGTCCGGGCTCGGTGCTGCCGGCATCCCCTGCCCGGCACTGATGGCACTGCCCAGCTCGGTGGGAGACGAAACCCTCGGCTGTGGTTTAAATCCCCCTGAAGGGGTGGGATAATCCCCTCCTTAGAGAGCGCAAGTTCCCTCTTGGAGCTGCCAACCCTGCTTGGACCCATTCCTAAGTGCCAGCCTAGAGCCTCGCAGCAGGAAATGCACCTCCAAAAAAATCAGAGCAACTTCAGAGCTTCATAGCAAATATCTTTCCTCCAATTGAATCAGTGCTCCTAAGGCTGGGATCTGCTTCCAACCCCATTTTTACGAGCAGCCACAGGGCAGATTTCCTCACAGACCTGCTCTGTGCTGCTCTTGAATCCGATCGGGAGAGGGCAGCTCTCCTTCGCTCTGCGCACGGCTGCATCCCACGCTGCCAGCCCGGGGGAGTTTTTGTCTCTCCTGGTCAGGGAGGTGACTTTTGTAATTTTCTGCTTCCTTTTAACCGGCGGGATTGAAAAGCCCAGCTCTTCTCAACCAACATCTCCCCGCAGACGTGTAGAATTTAGAAAAAAAAAAAAAAAAAAAATCTGAACAATTTTAGAAAAAATCGGTAAAAAAAATTAACCCCCTATAGCTGCTGATCTCACTCCAAAATGTGATGCCGTCGCAAGGCTTTGGTAGAATCATCTCCGATGGATACACCCACTGCCATTCATTCAGTCAGGAACATTAACAACAGAGCCAGGCTTTAAAAACTGATCATAATTTTCAGAAAGCTGTGCATTGCTTCCTGAGCCCTGGGGCTGAATTTTCCAAGGAGTGCCCCATAATCTGGAGAGTAAGAAAGGTACTTTTATCCTTTTGAAATTTAAGTTTTGCCTGTCACGAGCAGTTGCCAAAATGATGGTGCTTTGCCCAATCTGCCTCAAAAGTGCCACCTTGCCTGGAGTCACTGGGGGGCTCCTCCAGTCACTCTGGGAGGTTTGATTTCAGCTGTCCACATCGGTCTCCACATGGGACCTTTGGCAGTCTGAGTTTATGGTGGAGACACACAAAGAACCTCCATCCTATCATCCCCATGTGGATACTGGCTGCTCCTGGCCCTTGTGTCCAAGGGAGAAAACATCCCCATGCCCATGAGCAGCTCACAGGTGCCTGCTGGGTTTGGGGAAAAAGAGGTGTTGGGGGAACTGGGAATTTTCAAAACTGGGAATTTTCATAATAGGAATTTTGATAACTGCTGGCTCAGCTGTGCAAGAAAAGAAAAGAAAAGAAAAGAAAAGAAAAGAAAAGAAAAGAAAAGAAAAGAAAAGAAAAGAAAAGAAAAGAAAAGAAAAGAAAAGAAAAGAAAAGAAAAGAAAAGAAAAGAAAAGAAAAGAAAATTACCTAACCCAGCTTGCAGCTGGATTTCCAGGTGGGAGAAGTTCTCCAGGAGACAGGAGCAAGCCAGTGCTCAGTGGAGATGGGGCTGACCCTGGGGGTTTCCACCCACTGCCACTGAAGCCGGGGTTCAAAAGCAACCCTGGAGCTGCTCTCCTTTTGCCCTCCTGGTAATGTCAGGGGTGTGTTTGGAGCTCGGGGAGGAGGTGACAGCTCCTTGTTAATGCATTGGCGAAAGTTTTAAAGAACAAAGCCCCAGACCTGGAAGCACCCGGCCCTTCTCCACTTAGCCTGGTGTTTGGGTTGATGTGTGAAAACGGGTGGCAGCAGAGAGGCACATTTAGAAATAATTTATTTTTTTCTGCCATTGTATTTGGCCTTTATTCCCCTCGTTGAATTCGGCTTGTACTCATAATATTTATATTCTGCTAAATGAATGAGGTATGTAAAGTATCTAGCTACATATTTATTCTCTCAAGTACATTCCTGATGGGTGTCGCAATATGAACTTACATATAAAAATACACTAATAATGTATATATACATATATTTATATATTTCATACATCTACAGTGAGCTGGAGAGAGGCAAGTGGCTCATAAGGATTAGCCCTGCTCCCAGGAGAGGAAAGGCTAATTTCTGTTTTTGAGCCAATAAAGATGTGTCAGAGGGCTGGAGTGAAGGGGAAACATTGGCAGCACCTCTGTGCTTTTCAGCATATTAAGATGTCACCATGCTTGGATTAAAAAAAAGAAAAAAAAAAGCAAGCAAGGCATGAATAATAAATAGAGCAACATGCAGCTGACTTCAAGGGAAAACTAATTTCCCTGGGGCTTGCTCCATACCATATACATTAAAATTTCACCTGCTTTGACAGCTCTGTGACCTGAAGAGAGATGCTGAGAAATGTGGTGTCCATAGCAGAGCCTGGCCAAGGTCCTGCTGCCAAACACAACTGAGATTTCCTCTCAATGCTTTGATCTCCCCTGCCAGCCATGGCTTGCTCTGCCTGTGGGAAGGAGCCACACTGCAAACCTAGCTGAAATTATGTTTGACTTTGTTTTTTAAAAAATATGCAGCCCTCAAATTTCTGTGCTGGGCTGCCTGAAGGGTGTGCTTTACTGATGTTTTCTGTCCTGCTATGGGACAGTCCATGTGATGGGGCTGCCCTGCTGCAGACCTTGCTGGGACATGGTGGGCACAGGGATGGGGTGTGAGGCCAGGCTAGGACTTGGAAGGATGCAGCAGAGGAGAGGGGATAGAAGATGGGTATCACCCAAAGAGAAGTTTTTCTGCTACCACTCTCAAACAAATATGGAAAAAATGCATCTCTTCCCACTCTCTGCCTCCCCTGAACCCTCAACCTGCCAGCAGAAGGAATTACAGCTGCTTCCACACCCTCTGCACCCTCTTGAATTTCCATCACTTGGAAATCACTCCAGAGGAGGTGTCACTTTTTGTGAGCATGGCACGGGTCCATATCCTTGGCTTTTCTCTTTTAGTTCTCTGCTTATTTGGGCAATGTTTGACCTGGTGCCTTTTATCTTGGATCAAGTTTCCACCATCAAAACAAGGGCAGGTCTGATGTGGGCTGTCCCAGGTGGTGGCACTTCAGTTTCCTCCCCAGCACTTGGGGTCCTTGGGTGTGACCAAAGCAGGTTCCTGCGTGGTGAGCCCCATCCCAAGGGAAATGTGGGCTTTCCTGGGGTCAGAGCTCTTGGGTGGCAGTACTCCAGTACTTGTTTTCTCAGACAACACTGCAAAGCCAATGACCTCGTTCCTCCTTTCTTCCTTACTGAGTCACTCCCGAGCTCGTTGCGGTTACTTTGCTCGTGCCACTGACGAACTTCGCCTTAACTCTTCTTTCCTCCACTCTGGCCTTTCAACTGGAAAAACTGGATGGCTCTGGGTTGTGGTTTGGGTTGGTTATTTTGTTTTGAATCTCGAGGTTATCGTAACTGGGTGTAACTGGGGCTGCTGCTGTAGGTCTGAACCTCGCCTGCCGACGAGGCCGGGGTGGGACTCGAACACGGGGCTCCCCCTCCCCGAGCCGACGCCTTCCCCGCTCGCCCACGGCCAGGGGGCGGGGCGAGGGCGGGGCCGGGGTGGTGAGCCCCGCCCCCGCGCGGGCGCGCCTGACGACAGCTGCAAAGCACTTTTTCAGCAGCCGCAAGTGAGGTGAGTCGCGGCCCCGCGGCGCGGGGGGGGTCGGAGCCCCCCCGGCCCCTCGGGCCGGGCCGGGGCCGCCGGGACGAGCGGCGGGGCCGCGGCCGCTCCCCCGTCCCGTCGGGACCGCGCCGCCCGCGCTCCGGGCGGGGCGAGCGGGCGGGGGGCGCGGGCGGCGGGGCCGCGGGGCGGGGAGGGGCGGCCGGTTGCTGTAGCGGCGGAGCCCGCGCCTCCCCCTTCGCAGCCCGGCGCGGGGGCCCCGCTGTGAGCCAGCGCTGCCCCCGGGGGTTGGGGGCGGCGAGTCCCCTCAGGGGGCGGTGGCGGGGCCGGGCTCGGGCTGCGAGCTTCCCTCCCGCTTCCCACCCGCGTCCCTCCCGCAGGGGTCCGGCGCAGCGACCCGGTGACCCGCCGTGCCAGCCCGCGGCCTCCGCGCTACCTGAGCCAATGCTAGATCTGGAGGTGGTGCCCGAGCGGTCTCTGGGGAACGAGCAATGGGAGTTCACCTTAGGTAAGTGTGGTCCTTCCTTTCCCCGGCCCTGGGCGTGAGCGGGGCCGTGCGGGTCCCCTGGGCATCCGGCGTCCATAAGGGCTCTCCCAGCGCTTTTGGGGAGTTGGACAGAGAAAGGGAGAGAGAGGCAAAGCTCATCTTTTGCTCTCGCTAAAAATGCTAAAGTACCAGCTTTAAGGATTTCCTTGTAGTTTATAGTTTCATCTTCAGCTTTTGCGTGCTAACTTGGGCTTTGTTTATCTGATTGTGTGCTTTCATCTGCTCGTTTGCTTTCTTTTGTCTTGCCATAGAAGACTTTTAAATAACTTCTGAAAGAGGAAGCATGAATGTGCTGATTGTCACCTGAATATGTGTCAGGTGATATTGGCAGCTTTAGCTGTGCACTGATACTTACTGTAAATGCTGTGCTTTTCTGTACAAACCCTTCATAAACATGACTCGAGTTTCACAATTTCTTTGTGTTACTGTTGGGTTGCGAAATAGTGGAGAAAGTAAACTTTAGAGATATTTTCTCAGGGTTAGATAACAAGTGTTTTTCTCCCCAATCATTTATATTTTTCGTCTTGCTGGGTAGTCCTTCCCTACCGGTTACTGCTGTACTTACTGTGATGAGAAAGAACTTTCCCCCAGCTGATGCAAATTTGGCTGGTGCTCAGGCAGGACATTTAAATGTGCAGTTGAAATGAGGTGATGTGGATTTTTTGGGTGACCTGTGTTTTGAAGCAGGTATTGGTAGTCCCTGAAACCCTGAGAAATTGCTGTCGATGTCACATCTCAGTGTTGGCCTCTTTTATTTCCGCTTTCCATCACTGCTGTAGCTCTGTGAGAAGTTAATGGTGGTAGGAGTTTGGTAGATGTAAACAAGGCACTGTGTGTCAGCCCTCCGTGCCTGCCTGCACTTGAGTTACACTTTGGGCTGCTGCTCTTGTCACCTGTGACAGCGAGGGGACAGACTGTTCCTAAAGACGTTGTTACACTGTTGCCCTGAGCTAGGTTGGACCTGAGGAGTGGTGCTGTGCCTTGGAGTTATTTATATGAAACCCATCAAACACAAAGGGCTGTTTATGCTGCTGTGACTTCAGTCAAGTACAACTTGATGGTTACAGACAGGGCTAAATGGCTTTTGGAGGCTAATTATAGCACCTCAGGTCCCACCCTTTGAAATCTTGGTGAACTCCTTGTACCTTAAATGTTCTGTGCTCTCAGCTTTGTGTGACCTTCTGCCATCCTTTAGAGCCTTTGTTACCTGGGGAAAAGCAGCCTCTAACTACATACCCTCCCTGTCTTCATAAATAGAGAATACCAGCTCCCCTCCATTCTCTGTATCAAAACAAGAAAAGGAAAGAGAAAATGCTTTTCCTTTTCCCAAGGAAAGCCTATTAATGCAGTCTCATGGTTCAAATCTTATGGTGTCTCTATGTGCATGCACACACCCATGCATATATGTGAGAGAGAGGAAACTCAGCTGAATTTCTTGGAGTAAACAGAGCCACCACGTGATGTGTCTAATATATAATTAGCATGACCTGCTGGTGTAGAGCAGGAGGCTGGCTAGGTATTAGGATACTTTGTCGTGCACCAGCGATGTTGTGTGAAGACTGTCCCTGCTGACAAAGCTGCTTCAGCTGTGTTAGTGGCAGCAAGGTTGGTGGTGCTGGTGTAAATGGGACTCTCACTGCCAGCACTGTTCTACTCATTATTTGTTTAGCTCTGCTCTTAGCAGAACTAATGGCAGTATTCCTGAACTGCTGCTGACTCTGGCTTCCAGTACTGTGCCCACAATGGAGATGACTGAGGGGAAATGCCAGGAAAATTTTGTACATGACTTTTTGGATTCTGTTTCTGGCTCCAGTATTGACTCACTATGTGACTAGAGCATAAAAAATTTAACCAAGACTGAGTTTAGATACCTGTGCCACTGCACCTCTTGGGCTACATTCCTGCTGTTTTAAGGGAGAACAATTAAATACTTATTCTGTAGTGCCTATAGCTATATTATTAGAGTTTGAGATGTGTAATTTCTAGGGCATACTTGCATTTCTCTTGTGCTTTATACTTTCTTTTCCTACCAAGTTTCATGTATCTTTATTTAATGCATTGTGGTTCATCTTAGGTTTTCTTGTGTTTTTCTCCTAATCTTTATTCACTTCTCTATCCCTATCCCTTCAAGCTACACAGTCTTAGCATAGGCTGATGCTTCAAGCCATGATGTTCCTGAGCAGTGTATGTGAGAGAACTGTACTGTGCTGCTTTTATCACTTCACTTTAGAAGAGGGAAAGGTCTGTGACAGGGGAGCCCTAGCACTGCTCTTTGTGGGCATTACTGCCATGGCTCAGTTTGGTCTGTGCTGGAAACCATGTTTGCTTCCCCATTCCCCCTGACTGATGAGCAAGGGAAAAAGAATTCTTTGTTTTCCTCTTTGACTGCAAAGGCTGACGAATGTTGAGGAAAAAAGGGATGTTGTGTGTGAGAAGACTGGAGAAAAATAACCCATTTTTGTACTCCTCCTTTGACGTTCTGCAAATGGAGGCAAAGGGAGGATACTGGCTGTTCAACACATTTTGGGTCCTGTAAACTGTTCCTGGAGAATTTGGGTTGCTCACTGTAGCTCTGCTAAGCAGCTGCATGGCCAGATCTGTTTGATTCTCAGTTACTGAAAACTGAACCAAGCCAGTCCATGTCCATTTGCTTGCAGCCTGAGAAAGCTGTGAGTAAGAGAGTCACATGAGCCATCTGTTTGCACACTTACCAGCCCAGGATTGCATCAGTTTACATCAAACTGCAGCCCCAGCTCAGTGTTTTTGCATTCCTTGAACCGGGTGCTTTTTGACTGAAGCCTCCCGGGCTGCTCCACCATGGGTGTATGGGCCCTGTCAGCTGGGCTTCAGCCTGTGCCACTGGCTCATTTTTTAAATGAGCTCATGGTCTTAACTCTGCAAGTCTTTTATGAATACTGACTTAGGACATGAGTTTTATACTCTTCCGTCAACCTTACATTTTTTTCTGGATTCATACTTTTTACTGGGTTGAGAAATGAGGAATTTTTACAGCAGCATCTTTGATCTTAGCTTCTTGCTGCTATTCATATTTCTGTTCCATTTTGAAAATATTACCTAATACATAATAACTGTCGTCTTCAACCTTTGCTGCCTAGACTACAAGGCAACTGCTATTTCCTAGATAATAGGAAACAGTGCTGCTTTATTGTGTGGCTCTGTATTTTAATTTCATTACTGTTATTAAAATAATAACTCTTCTTTTTTACTTAATATAATCTACTGATGTATAATTTCTAGCTGCAAACCAAAATGTCCCCAAGTTTATGGGCTAAGGTGAAAACCAGTTTTGCAGACATGTTTGTATATGGTATTTTCAAATTGAATCACTGTAGTTCTAATCTGTACATCTGTTTTGCCAAAACTTGATTTCATTATTTCACCAAAGCTGCAATATATGGGCACGACAATGAGAATGTTATTTTTGGGGGTTTTTTTTTAGTGTTATGCCATTATTACTTTAAAGCAGTACCCATGGTGAGCTAGGCGTGTATGTAAGCTCTATATGGAAAGAGATTTTTCTCATTTTGATACTGAAGATAATGTCTAAAAGGTGCTTTAAAACATGACATACTGTCTGAGTTTGAGAGGTATAACAAGTAACTAAAAGTTTTGAATATAATAAAAGTGGAGGTTCTGAGGTGAATTACCCCTAATCAGGCCAACTTTCTTAACATTTAAAAACTAGAAATAGAAAAGGACAGGGCAGTTAGTAGGAAAATAAAACTTCACAATTATGAGCTCATAACCCTGCTTTATAAATGCCTGCCTTGAATCCAGGAATGTGATCACATTTCATTTGGAAAGGCAACAAAGCTTTTTAGTGTGATAAATGATGAGATGGTGTGGTGCTATTTTTTTCTGCAGAATCAGCTGTTCCATTCTGCTTTCAAAAATTTATAGTTGTACAGATAAGATATACACTAAGGAAAGGAAAAAAGCCCTTGAAATCGCATGAGAGGCTGAGTGACTATAAGTGTATTGCCTCAACTGAACTAAACTTTTCATATGTATATCTTGTCCAAAATGAGAAGATAAAGTTTCTTCCTTGACACGAATAGAGCCGTATCAGCAGCTAATGTGGCCCCTTAGGTCTAAGGAGAATCATTGCACTGTTAGTATTTGCATGTGAATACCCAGTACTCCATCAAGGCTAACGAAGAATTGTTTCAGGAGCTTATTGAATGTGCCTAGGAGTGCTCTAGCCAGCTGTAGTGGGGTTTGATATGGGCTGTTTGACCAGTTATTGGACTGATGACCCCAAAAAGCTTTTATGCATAGGCTGTGGCAAGCTCTTTACTTTTTTCTGCTTGAATTTTGCTGTTTCATTTTGTGTCTAGAGGTACTTTTTTCATATATGCCTAACAACTGTTTCCAAACACCAGGTCTGTGCTGATACCATGACTCAAGTCAGCTTGTTTGTTGACCACATACCTTTCTGTTGTAACTCCGTGTTTGCTGATGGTGGTTTGGTTACCTCATGTGTAACCTTGCTGTTAAAAATCTCTGTTAGCTGGTCTCTGCACTGAAGAAATGCACCTTTTTTATTTCCAGGAATGCCGTTGGCTCAGGCTGTAGCAATTCTTCAGAAACACTGTCGCATTATCAAAAACGTCCAGGTTCTCTACAGTGAGCAGGTGAGTAGTGCATGGGCTGGCTAGGAAATGCACTCATGGTGAATTAAGACATATTTTGTGCTCATGTACACATTGTGTGAGTTGTGGGGCTACTTGAAATTGAACTACACCAATTTATTGCCACCACATGAGAGATGCAGCTTTTCCAGGTTTCATGTCAGATGAAATCACCCTCAGTGCAGCAATACAGTGATTTAACAGCTCTCATTTTTGTATATGCAATGGAAGAGTGGCATTGTTTTGCCTTTAAGAAGTGAAATGTTATGTAATTAGCCAGACATTTAATTCTAGTCTATTTACTTTATCATTGTGAAGTGGTGCAATTTGAAGAACTGAATCACTTGTTACTTTCTGCTTTTGTGTTTGGTCCAGTGGTGATGAACCCCACAAAAAAACCTTCCACACCTTTTCTCTGCGTGTGCAAGTTTGTCTGCAGAAAGTGGGTGCAGTGATTTAAACCAGCTATAAATGTTTTAATCATTCTTCATAACTCAACATTAAGTTCCTGATGTTTGACTTTCATCAAAAAGGGGACTAGAAGTAAAACCCTTCTGCTAGATCAAGTAGAATGTGTTATTCTGATGGAAGTGTAAGGGGAGATAGGACAAAGGAGTCTCAGATGTCTCAAAGGACTCTCCAGATGTTTTATGTGCAATGCACATTAATAAGAAGATGGTAGTCATATGTTGCAAATTACAGCTATTTGCATCAGGAAAAAGGCAGGGTCTGTACAATGTTACTTTGTATCAAAATAAGGATTCAGGCCTTGTGCATTTGCAGTGAATACTGAATGGCTAAGAACGACCTTGACTCTGGTGTTCAGTGCTGGATACATATTTCATATTATTAAAGGAATTATCTTTTTTTTTCACTTTATGTGGATTTATGGGTTGTATGATGGTTGAATTGCAAATCTGGCTCCTTGTGATTAATGCATGGGAGCATCCGTCTGGCAGTGAACATACTCCTTGTGTTTTGTATTCTTTGCAGGTTTTTAGCTTTCCTTACCACAGTGCATTTGAATTATTTCTAGGGTTGTTTAGATAAATGATGAGATTCCTGTTCCACTCAGATTGTAGAATCACAGAAGGATTAGTGGTTCAGTGCTAGCAAGCAGAGGTGTACCACTCCTTGGTTTTTTACACCTCTTGAAAAGTTGTATTGCTCTTGACAGTGTACACTGAACTTCTGACTGCAGAGGGCAGGGTTAGTGATTTGGGTTTTTTTCCTCAAAATGTAATAAATATAAAGATGTTCTAGCATCTGCCTAGTCTAACAAAAAATTCTTCCCAACTTTCTGGAATTGTTCTGATGATTTTTTTTTTCTGTCTATTATTGCAGTTCAGTGCCTGATATTTTTTTTCACACACCACTCAGGGCCTGCATTTGACTGTCTGGCTCTGTCCTCACCCGTGTGCAGAGTGTCATGCATTTCATTAGCAGCTGAGCACAAAGAGCTCAGTTTTTAGAAGATTCAAAGCTTTAAATTTGCCGTGCACAACTTCTCTCTAGAAAAACTGTACCTGAACAGCCTTCATGTTTTTCCTCTTTGCCTTGTAAAATAATGCCTTTGAGCACAGTGATCAAATGTTTAAAGCTGTTGAGTCTAAAGCACTGAATTTGTGATCCTGGAGCTCCAGCAGTGAGTATTTCCTTTCAAAAATTTATATGGCAATTAAATGCAATTAGATCTGCTCATGGTGCTCTCTTTAACTTGACATAAATGGGATGGCCAAACTGTGCCAAAAAAGCTTGATGAATCCTTTTCTGTCAATAAAAGAATTTTAACTCATTTTTGGTCAGTTTAAGTGGAGTACTAATTGCCTTTGTTTTCCTGAGCTTCTTCCACTGGATTTTTGGTTGATGGGATTGTTCAATGATACTGCATCTTCAAGTAGATTAGCAATATAAATGCACATCTGTGGTGCTTCCTTCAGGAAGATCTCTCCTGTTGCTTCTTGGCATCATCTTTCATACTTGAGGTTCTGTTTTGTGTTTTAAAAGTCACATGAACTAAATTTGTGCCCTTGAATCTTTCCATGTATTGGAAAATATGCCAGCATAGAACAGAAGCTATTTGCTGTGCTAATTATCAGGCTTTTCCTCAGATGTTTGGGGGTTATTTTCCACCCACTCAAAAGTACTTGTAATGCTCTCGTTAATTTTGGAATAACCTTATGAAAACTGTTTAGAAACCAATGAAATGCAGAGCACGTCCCATAGCAGAACAACTCTGCTGGTGTATTTGAATGCCAGATTACAAGGTTTTTTTGTCTATCTGTAGTCTTTCTAAATTAGATGTATAAGGGATTAGAAAATGACTGTCACGATCAGCATTAGGCCTTTTTATCTCTAGCTCATAGTTCTGTTGCAATGCTGCTTCAGTTCTACACAGAGCCATAAAAGCTTGTCAGCAAGAGAGAAGTATTGATGGCATTGTGTGAAATATTGTGAAAGTTTCATGTAGGAGAGGCTTGACACACCAGATCACTGGTGTTCAGGAAGGATGAGCTCAAACTGGACTAACTTCAGGAAAAGCTGCTGCAGTGATCCAGAGGAACAGGAGAGCTGCATCACAGGGGATGGAAAGCCCCAGGGCTTGTTTTGGCCTAGTGATGTGAAGTCTAGGATCTGATTATTTGGCTGTATGGTTTGGGAAGGGGTGGAACATACACATGAAAATGCTCAGAAAATATCAAGGCTAGAAGACAGTGCTGATGTGAGAAGATGGAGGATGAGAATTGGGCTTTTGACTGTCAAACCCCGGAGTTCCTCTCAATAGAACAAAGTAAGATAGCTTATGCTTAATTCATGAAAGGGCTGCATAGTGTGGCTGCACTTTAGATGCCTTTATTTGCCCCAGTTGTCCATCCCCATTCTGTCTTTTGCTAAAAAACTGCCTGGTGCAGTTCTCAGGCATGAATCTTACTGCCTGCCTGCCATTCAACCTTTTTTTTTCCTCTGAGGAGACAGCTGTGGGGGATAGAGCATTTTGAAGCAAATGTGCTTTAGATGGCACATGATCAAAAAGCTGAACTGGGGCCAAGTGACTGTGTGTGTGTGGATTGCACTGGTAGAGCAGAGAGGAGCTTCCCCCGTGGCCCAGCAGACTGGGAGGGCGTAGAGCCTATACAGACACCAGGAAAGGCAGTGGAATGTCTCCTATTGACTCCAGCAGACTGCAAATTAAGCCTTTAGTTGTTATGATTCACAGTAACTAAGGAAACCTAAATTCACAACATGAGAGTCTGAAGGCTTCCTTTTGAGGCATAAAAAAGACTGTGACAGTTTGATTTTTGAAGTGGAAAGCCATCTCTTTGTCAAGCACATGCTTGGTTCTGATGTGAGACTTGGTATTTTTGTGCACCAAGAATGCAACAGAGGCTGTCCCTAGACGATGTCTCTGATGCTAAACTGGGAATGTTAATTTTTGGGGTGGGGTTTTCTTGGTTTCTGTTTTGTTTGTTGTTTTTTTTAATGGAGTTGAGGGTTATATTGTTTTGAGGTTATTTTTTTTGTATTTTCCTCCACTTCCACTAATCCTTTTAGGGGTTTTTGCAGGGCTCAGGTATTATACAGGCACTTTTATTCTTTTCATAAGGAAGCTGAAGGCATTGAGAGGTTTGGCCAAATGTATTTTAGTTGTGCTTATTCATTGAACAAATGATTGTTTTCTGAGATGGTTACTTTAGGAAAACGAAACTAATTTATACTTTTACAGTGATGTATATCTTAACAAAGAAGTCTTGAAATTAGAAGCCTAACAGCTTTTTTTCTTTTGTTTACAGTCACCTCTTAGCCATGACCTCATCCTTAACCTGACTCAGGATGGAATCAAACTGCTGTTTGATGCTTTCAATCAGAGACTTAAGGTAATAAAACACCCCTCCTGCAAACAGCCAATGCACACCAAACCCCTGGGATGTATTGACACTTAACAGAGCATGAGTATGTGGCTCCTTTAGACACTTAATTTGTCTTACATAGAGTGCTCTCTTGAGATTATGAGCTGCATTTCTTCAGTTTGGGATTTAAATCTTTGTTGTTGGAAGTAAGGCACCCTTACCTGTGTTCTGGGGATGTACAAACACCACAGGAGTGTGATGGTGCAGTGTGGTCTCGCTTGCATTAATGCAAACCAGAGTGTTGTTTTCTGCCCATGCTGTTCCTTTATCTGGGCTGCCATTTTACTTATGAAGTTAAACTTCCTCCCATTCATAGTTTTCATTTAAGTTAGCTTTGCAGAGTACTTGAGTGGCTGTGAGTGTGTGATTCCCCCCAGAAAGCCACATCCAGGCCTCTTGTGAGTAGCTGGCTCCTGCACTGACTTCAGTTTGTTCTAGCTGAGTTTCGATTCTTGCATTTGATGCCTTCAATTCTGCTTTTGTGCTTTTAGGTGACCAAGAGTTGATCTGCATCTCTCAAGGATGCTTAGTGTAGTTTTTATGCAAAATAAAAGGCAGGCTGTTCACTGCCTTCCCATGGCATTTATCCTTGCAAAGTATCTGTAATGGAAGTGGTATTTTTTTATCCATACGAAGTGAGCAGCTGTGGGACTGTAGAGGTACAACTAGAAAATTTTGGAAACCTCATAACTGAAGCCTTTAAAATATCTGTGTGTAACTTCTTAGTTATTCAGAGTGATCCTTTCAGCCAGACCAGCTGTGCTGAACAATTGTCACTGCTTCTCACCTTGTGGGTGTAAATTTCTCTGTGACAGAAGTGTTTAGGTGTTGATTTGGCTAATTGGGAACTGCTCTGGCTGTGCTGCTTGACATTTGAAAGCAGAAGTGTGGTGTTATGTGTGATACTAAAAAATTGAATGCTTACAGTTTAGGTAAATCTGGAATATGGTGCTCACATCCATACTTGCAGGGTTTAGAACGGTGGTAGGTGGAGCCCTCTGCCCTTTACTCACATCTAAAATAAAACCAGCAGAAAAATACCACTCCCCAAAGTTCTTACAAGAGCTTTTCTTGCCTTTCTGTATTTCTTGCCTTTCTATATTTAAAAACTAGTTTTAAAGAAAAAATAGAAATCCCAAAGTCTTCTGGTATGTGTTTCTAGGTTTGTTTCAAAAATAAAAAAAAAATCCAGGAAAAACAATCTCTTCTGTTTTGTTGTGGTTCAGTGGTCTAGTGATACTTCTGTTTGTTTGTTTGAGCTATGAATAGTCAAGCTGTGTAAATGCATACAGTGCTATGAAAACTTATACTTGTAAAAGTGTTCAGGAAGCTTTCTACAAGAAATTCAATGGGATCAGTTCAGAAGTGAGCAACAGGACTTGTTAAAGGGTACAGTAGGTATAAAGTAAGTGGTGCCTGTTTTTAAGATAGTGTGACTCTGTTTTCAGTGTTGCTCAGCAGCAGCAAAACTGGAAAAATCAGGAGGCCTTTATTCTCTTTGTGTGTTGTTTTATTTTTTAATACACACTTGCTAATAAATTTGACTGCAAAAGAGGTTGAAATACAGGCTGCTAAGATGGAAAATCTTGGCAATTCCATGGAGGATGGTGCAGGAATAAAGTCAGCAGTATTTCTGAGAAATTTCCTCCCTTTTTTCAGGGAGAAGGGGGAAAGACTCACCATCAGTAGCCAAAGCATAGCAGGAGATATTGCTTTCAGAACCTGGTCCTGGATCTACCAATTCACATCAGCAATTTTAGCATTAAGGTCTCATGTGTGCTCCCTCTGAGATGGAGAAAGAGTTGTTTCATAGCATTGGTCTGTTATTGCTGGTAATAGACATCTGAACAGTTTTATAAGTCTTAGTAGTAATTATCAAAACAGTGAGTGTGAGGAAACATCAGCCTTTACTCATTTAAAGCAACTGTCTTCTGACTGTGTAGTAAACCCATCACTGAGCAGTCCTTGGTCTTCTCAGTTTATGTTCTCTGGACATGGAATCACACTGATCCTTTTGTCAGTGTAGCTGCTGTAATTTAGAAGAGAATTTTTTTTTCAAATGCTCTGGCCTGTTCTTCATTATGACTTTCATGACCTGAGATCCTTTGACTGCCATTAATTTTTGCTAAGTTGCACTCGTTTATTCCTTTGTTGGTAAAAAGAAATGTTGAGCTGAGTTGATCTGTTTGAGTTGTGGGAAGGGGATTGTTGGCAAACTGGTTCCTCTTGGCTGCTGTTTCTCTTGGGGGAACCACATTTGTGCCACTGCAATTCTTTGTGCACTGCTCCTAGTTGTTCAGCTCATCCTTTTGTCTGCACTGTGCAGTTTCAGCAGAACTTCAGGAGGGTGCCCAGTGCACACAGTAGTGGCTGCAAAACAAGATCTGGGGTGGGGCTGGTTCTCTCTATTTTCAGAAAAAATTTTGTGGAGGGAAAAGATGTGCAAGAGCACTGAAAAAATGCAAAATCACTCCTAGCTTTTCATAAAAGTAGCCTTTGTTTTTTAATAGACTTTAACAGTAAGGGAAATCTGGAGATGTCAACTGCACTTGAATTAAAATACTAGATAACTAGGTTTTTCCAAGAAGCATAATTCCAAGTGCATTTTATTAACAAGAAAAATATGTTTGTTCTCTTGTTGGTTCTGCCAGATTGTTAATTTGTTACTTGCTGTGTGCCCTACTTGTTGCTTGTATTCTGAAATGCCATTAAATGTTGATTTTGTTTTTTTCTAAATATATATATAGAGGTAGTGGTTTAAGCATTGCAAGTTGTTTTATTTAGGGTTATTTGCTGGGCATCTCCCAAAACCAAGACTTCCTTCTCAGCTGGTGATATTTTTAGGCTTTAAAGCCACACTTGGTAGCAAGCTCCCTGGGAAATTCTGCTTTATTCTCTTGCTGAAGAGTGTGTTCTGTCAGAATTTGCGAATGATTTGTTGAGGATTATACAAAACAAAAACTGTGTTTTACCTTTGCTTTACAGTGGTTATGGGCTGTATGTGTTTTCCTGCTGACACAGGAACACGTATGTAGGGTGGAAGAAGCTTGTGTTTGTCCGTGGCTACTTGCCAAAAATCATCTGCTTAAGGCACACTATAGCCTCAAAATCCAGTGACAGTCATAAAAATCATATGACATCAGTCTCAGATGTGTTTGCAGTAATGTATTCAGAAGAAAGCATCCGTATCAAATATTTTCTGCAGAGAGGAAAGCCTGGAATATCCAGTAAGGTCTAAAATATTTACTAAATATCAGAACTGGGTATTATGGCTTGCCCTGATTTCTTGTGGGCTGTTCTTCTGATTGTCTTCGGTAATGCTTAGCGAGGTTGCAAGATATCTTATGTATAATTGAAATGGGATATTACTGCTAAGTCTTGCTGTGTTCATCTTTGCCTTTAGAACAGCTAGAAAGTTACAGCAGTGCAGTCAGCATTAGGACTTTGTTCCCTGCACAGCCATTCTTCAGGGTAATAGGAGCAACCCAAGGACTGGCCCATTGACATTCATCAGAGGATTCCCTAATTAGCTAATCCTTGCTGTTGCTTTCCTTTGAATTTAAAAGTAAACTTTGTAGAAGTCAAGATCTCATGTGTCAGTGACAGTATTTCTTCCTGCAGGCAGTACTGATGTACATGGGATATGGGGGTTCTCTCCTGAACCCAGAGTTGTTCAGTCCTTATTTCAGATGTGCAGTTGCTGAGTCAGTTTTTGAACTTTGATGTCTGACACTGGCTTATCTTGGCAGAGTTCTGTAAGAAGGGGAGCAAGCAGCACTAGCTAGTCTTGCCTTTTGATAAGGATTTGCCTCTGTAATGTTTTGCAAGTGTCTGAACTATGGCAATGTTTCTATTTCCTGTGTTTCAGGTGATTGAAGTTTATGACTTGACTAAGGTGAAGTTAAAATATTGGTAAGTGATTTAAGACCTCCCATGATTTCCTCTTGGTTAGAGTGGCTGGTTTTACTAATTTTTTTTAAATCCCGAATAAATTTTTTCAATTGTTCATTTTGAAATCAAAAATAGCTGTCATAAAAGGGGGTGCATTATCATCCTTTCTTGAACATAGCACTCAGTTAAATTACCAGTTTACTCTTCTGTCTTGGAGACTTCTTAAAATTTAGATGTGATATTGCCATTAGTAAATGTTTGTAGCATCTGTTTGGTTTCCTTCAGGCAGATTAATTTTGTTTTCTTTTTCAGTGGTGTCCATTTTAACTCTCAGGCAATTGCTCCAACCATAGAACAAATTGATCAGTCGTTTGGAGCAACACATCCAGGAGGTAAGCCAAAAGATTTCTGGGAAGCATACCTAACCTGACAGACTTCTTTCTAGGAAACCTTTCCAGTATGTCTGCCTAGAGCAATGTGTAGGCAGTTCTGTTGTCATCTGATCTGGAGCTGTGTTCCAGAATGTTCATGTTCTTACAGCTGGGAAGTCATGTAAATGTATTGTCAGTTCAGTTGTGACTCTTTTTAAAAAGTGAAATGGTGAGGCAGAGAGTCACTGGCACCGAGTGGTGTGTTCAGATGCCATTAATGATCTGTTTTGAGCTGCCAGTACCAGAGAACTGTGAGCTTTGTTGTTGATGCTGTTGTTGTTACACGTCCTTATGCATGGTCAGCTCTCAAGCATCCTTGGGGATTGTGTATACCATGAGCACAGACATTTGAGCTGCTCTCTGTGCAGAGTCAGCCAGGGCTGTTTGCTCAGTCTCCATGCCCTGTGAATGTGGTTATACCCCTGCTGGGCAGCATCAAATCTGAGCTGTGTGTAGCTGCTTACGTGTCCCCGAGCCCCCCTCCTGTACTGGGAGCCATGGGGAGGTGTGAAGTCAGTCTACGTGCAGCATGAGCAGAACCAGGACAAGTTTGTTTAACCTGGCTGAACCCACTCTGACTCTTGCACAGCCACTTGGCTGTTCCCCATCTCTGCAGCAGGAAAAAGACTATCTTTAAGCTCCTTGTTTATATATGAAAACGAAGAGTGTATTTCAGGGGATTGTTGGGCTATGAAAATAAGCCAGTGCTGGAACTTTGAAGAGGATATTTATAATTAAACTGCTCGGGAACTTTCAAGAAATGGAGCCACAAACTGGCACAACAAGGAGGAGCATTAACTCCATATAGTCAAGATACCATTTTCAGAGCCTCATTTTCTATTTTTAACTTAAGCAGTCCATTTGTAGTAGTCAGGCAGATCCCAAACAGGCGAGTGTTCTTTGTGATGGATGGTGATTGCATACCCAGCCTTTGTCTCTGCTCTCTGCAGACAATCTCTTGCACATAACAGAACAGGATTTATTAACTGGGGAGGGTCATGTGGGTAGAGCAGTATCATTACATAAAAGCCTGCAGTAGTAGATGAATGTCAGATTGAGATAAATGAAGCTTGGAGCATTTCTAGCTGCAATACAGAAAGGACCAGAATTAACCTTCTAAAATTTTGGTCCTGACATTAACAGTTCCTGTTACACAGAAGCTCTGAAATCTATGGTTAGATCTATTATGGAAATGGTGTGTACAAGAGATTGTAGAAGAAAGGTAAAAGCAGTTCTATGTCCTGAGTGGCTTATCATTTTTATTTGTTCTGTAACTGTGGTTTATTTGCAAGTATGTAGAGGTGGAGCACTTCCAAAATTGTGATAATATGAACTGTAAAAATACATATCTAGCCATAAGCATTGCCTGTGGAAGTGATCACATGTTTTATTACTGCATAAAATCGTATGCAGACACTGAAAAACATAGTTTGGCACCACGTGTCCTTGTGCTGAATTTGCAGATCTTGTGCACCTGTCATATTCAATTAAGACAACTTATACACTTGCTTCATCTGGTGATAATTTTTCATAACATCTTTTCATCTAGTGACACATAGATAAGAAAATGTATTTATTAAAATGTTGGCCTCTATTACCATTTCACTAATGTGTTTGCTTATTCAAGTTTCCTCATTGGAAAAATACTTTTTCCATTACCAGCCTACTTAGCAGAGGTAAATGCTCTGTATTAAGCTGCCTGTCACAAACAGTTTGAACTGTATTATGCAACACAAGTTTTTGGTAACTCTTTTCTTCCTTTGTGTTTTCTGAAACAGAAAAGGTGAAGAACCAGAATGGTTTTCATCATGTGGGTGGGGATGGTGGTGTTTTCATGTCCCGCAAAAATTGCAGCTGGGGTGGGAGGAGAAGCCTTTCTCTTCATGTGACCAAGTCACCAAATGCTAGTTTTCATGAATGAAAGGAATATTATCATCCCTTTACTTCTCTATGCTAATACTCCAAATCCCCAATGCAAGCACTTTAAACATATTTTGTTTATCTCTGTTAACCTCCACTAGAATTTCAAAATGTTGTCTTTCTCTTAAAACCAAGGTGGTTGCAGCAGAACTTTTCTGCAACAGGATACAGTGGTAGTTTCAAAATAAATTTCAAAAGGTTAGTGACAGTTTTGTGTTGAAACCGCCCTTCAGTGAGCATTTTTGGTTTTGCCAGATCAGTGGTTTTAGAAAAGAAGAGTCATCAGAAAAAATCAACCAGCTTCATTACTTTTTGGCTAATGTTAGTTTGAAACATTGCAGTACCTTTGTCATGGGGCTTATTGAAATACAACCACTTTGGAGGTCAACAACTTCATCGAAGCCAAGATTTTTATCCCACATTTCCATGATTCTCTGACCTGACCTCCTGCTGGGAAGGGCCTTGCTTTTGCCAGTGGCTCTATTGAAACCACATCCTGTCCTGAGTCCTCATGGATGTGGCTTTGTGCCGAATGGCATTCAGCAAGGATCAGGGCTGTGGGGTTGAACTCAAGTCATAAGATAGAAGGAAAAGTCCTCCTTCCCTCCTACCACAGTGGCCTTGCAGGGATGGAGGGGGTTGCTGTGTTCTGGCTCTGTAATTCCTGGACTTCAGCAGGGGCCCAGCCTCCCCTAAGATTCCAGAAAAGTCTTGTGCTTGATACCAGTAAGAATTGACTTTTGGATCTGCCTCTGCTTTTACCAAAGCTCTGTCCGTGTTGCAGCCTTGCTGGTGTTGGTGGCTTTGTCCTGTCAGCTCTACAGAAATATTTCCCAGCTGGTCACACTCTGCTGCCTTCCTGAAAGGCAAACCTCCTCCCTTTCCCCGGAGGGCAGCAGCAAAGAAACAGTCTTTTTGCTTCTATCAGCAATTTTGAATGGAATTAGCAGGGTACCTGTCTGATAAAAAAAGTTTAAAAATCATAATAAAAAAAAATCCTTACCTAGTTCAGTCATGTGGTTGTCATCTATGGTTTTGAGGGAGACATGAGAGAACTTCCCAAGATTAAGAAAATTCCTTGCCCTTTAAACCTAAGCATCAACAAACATTGCAGGGGATGGGAACTGATGTGATTTGTATAATCAGATATCACGCTTGGCATGACTAGGGGAAAAATAGTTCTCCAGCTGGCTGTGGGCTTTGGAAAAGATGTATCATAATTTATCACATGAGAGAGATTTGTATAATTTTCCTGCCGATCAAAACATTTCCCTCTCTCCACACGTTTTCCTTTCAGTGACAAGCGTGGAAAAGACTCTTAGCCAGCACATTCTGTAGAAAAGGCAAATGAAGACTTTTGAAAGCTTAATGCTTATTGCTCAATTATTATTTTTCTGTCCTGGGTGGCCTGGCATTGTCCAGATACCTTGTGATATGTCTTTCAAGTTGAACATTTGAAAGACACTGTGGGAGGGAGGGAATAAAATTTTTCTTTATATGCATTTTCTCTCTGTGCTATGTCACTTTAAATTTAACATCGTAAGAAAAAAGGGAATATTGAGCCTTTGGTATTCCTTTGGTAAAATGGAAGAAAGCAACTTCTCTTGTTAGAGGGTTTCTTTATTGTTTTTAGCCTCTGGTGTTTTCAAGTTGTCAGCTCCTGTGTGTTACTAGAACGCTCTGTTCCCCCAGTGGCTGCTGGGCACAGGTTGAAGTTTGTAAAATCAATCCCAAAACAGTTCCCAAGCTCTCAGTCTTCTGGGATTGTTTTTTAATCTTTCCACAGTCTCAAAAAACAATATGTCAGAGTAACAGTATGTTAGAGTAAGTACTGGGAGGACATTTATTGTTGTTCGGAGTTGATGTTGTGCAATTGATTGCAGTGAATCAGGACATCTCGTGACGTGGTGACAGCTGGAAGTTCTGTGCGTGCTCTAATTTATTAGTGCTCTTTGTGGGAGCTGACTGGTTGGCTGCTGTTTCTGGTGAGGCTATTTTTAATTATCATTGTAAATGGCCTAGGACCTGGATGTCTGAAGCATTTCCTCCTTGGGCTGTTACCCGGGAACGCACGGAGCTGCTCCGGGCTCGGGAGCTCCTCTTGGGAGGAAAGGTGGAAGTGCAGGTCCCAGGGTGAGCTCTCCTTTGAACTCCCATTCTTGCTGCCCCATGGTGTGAAAGAGGGAATTACCAGTGTTCCGTGCACATCTCTCTCAAAGACGTCCTGGTTAATGCTCTACAATGTTTTACATAACAATGAACAGAACTGTTTTGTACTAATAGTGGCTATTTAAACTACTTCTAGAGATATTAAGGTATAATTGATTGTGTCATGTTGTATAATTGTATTGTTAAGAATAGGTTAGTGCCTGCAGGCTTGCAGAGGCAACTGTAATGAATCTATGGTTTCTCTTATTGCTGTATTTTTACTGCATCAAATTAAGAGCAAAACTGTTACAGTCCAGTGTAATTGTGTTCTTCCTGCATTCTGACTGAGATGTGACAAATTCATTGAGGTGATGAAGGTACTCTTAGATATGAACTGGAGAATTCTTAGATTATTTTGGTAACTCTGATTTTACTTTCTTTTCCCTTTTAGTATATAACTCAGCTGAGCAGCTCTTTCACCTCAATTTCAGAGGACTGTCGTTTTCTTTTCAGTTGGACTCCTGGACTGAAACCCCGAAGTACGAGGTCAGCAATCATTCTTAGTTCTTGGATGGTCTTTTTGCCTCTAAAATACTTGCAAAGTATCACATATGTTGTGTCTTGCTGTCTTTTGCAAGCAAAAGAAACCAGTAATATGGAAGGAATTGAATTCCTCAGTTGTGTTCTTATTAATGTTATGAACCCATCTCAAAGTTAAAATTTTACTTCCTGTTGACAAAAGGAGTTTTGCTTGCATCATGAACTGGAACTAGCAATTCTGTTGGTGAAAGGAGTCTTCTAAAAATATGAGTGCTGTCTATGCAAATGTATAAATATTAAGCAATCTACTGGGAGGCTGTTCTTTTATCAGATATTTTTGAATCTCATCAAAGTGATTATGCAACTAAAGTAGGATAGACTTCATAAAATACATTTTCATCTTAAATGTGCTTCATGATGAGTGCTTTTAGCAAGCCAAATGAATGAGTTTTATTTGTAATGCCTGTTTGCATATCCACCAAATGTTTGGATGAGTTACTGAATAATTAAATGCATTACTGCATTCTTTGAAATCTTTGGAAATCCCTGTCTAAAGTGGAAACAAGATCAGGTCCTGTGTGGTTTCTTTCTGTACTAACAAAAATGTATGTGTAACTTGTTTTGTGTGAAGCTGAAAATACTCTCAGTTGTATAATCTGCTTTTACCAGTTAAAAAGCATTAAAATAAAAGAGCATATAAAGAGCCAAAACAAAGAAGACATCAACCAACATGATGACACATGTTCTTTGTCACAGCCTAATGCTTTAGTGGTTGTGGTTGACATGTCACAGGGGGTAACTGGGGGAAGTTATTGTTTAGCAGTAGTGAAGGTCAGTTTGGTTTCACATTGGAAGGTGAATAGAAACCTAATAAGCTAAGCAAAAAGAATGCCTCAGCAAAGAATAGTTTCTTTTCATGCAAGAGTTCCCAGGGCATTGATGAATGAAATTGGTAAAACAACTGACTTCCTCAGTAGTTTGGCTAAGATTTGAGAAGATCATGAAACATCTTAAGTTGGAAGGAACCTGTAGGGATCGAGACTAACTCAGTTGTTCTAGTGAGGTTAGTAAAATGTTCTTTGCAGGGAGTGTAATGCCAAAGTCTCCCTAGGAACAGGTAGAAGGATTGTTTTGAAAACAGAATGATATGAAACAGTCCACAGGGAAGACAAGTATTTATGGAGATTTTTACAGAGGAACATTAGAAAAGATTGCAGAGTGAAGCCAAGTTTGAATCTGTCAGAATGTGTCAAGTTCGGGGAAGATCGTACAGGAATGCTAAGCTACTTAGCAGAGCAGTGTAATCTTCTGCTTATGGAAATGGAAGAACTATGAAGGAAACTTCAGAGTTTATTGTATAGCTGGAAACAAGCTGCAAGTGAAGAGAACATGAAAACCTTTTCTCACTTCAGTAATCTGAAGTCTGACTACTTTAAGAAGCAAAAGGTATTAATGTTCTTGGCAAATTCGGGAAGAGAATTGAAATTGGGACATCTCTAGAGTGGAGGTTTCCTTCCTAATTCCTACAGCAGTGAAAGTCATTGTTCTAAGTTAATTTTTTCCTAAGAACTTTGTGTGTGTTTACCTTATGTGATGTTCTGCTAAGGTAGACCAGGTAACAGTTTGCATATTGTGCATCCTGTTTTTGTTGACTGCTTGTGACAAAGGGTTTTTTCTGCCTGGTGACATCAAAATATGTTACTGGTCTTGAATGTCCTGTCATATTCAGAATTGAAAGGAATTCCTTCTTCTAGTGCAGTTAAGAGTCATTCTGACTTCCTTAGCATGCTTTCTATTTGATGAGAGCACTCAAATCCCTGTCAAAACAGTATGTCTAAGAATGTGGTGATAAGGAGAGTGGAAAATGTATTTAATGAACAAGTTTCTGTTAATCAGATAAGGCATCTTGCAAAACAGCAAAAATGTTAAAAGGTTGAAATTAATGCAGTGGGAGACAAAAAAGTGAAGTTTTCCTTTAAGACGGATGATTTTTATTTTTTAGACCTTAAATGCAATGTATCAGTACAAATACTTGGAAATTGCTAGCTGCCAGTGATCAAACCAAGGAAAAAATTGAATTCTCAGTGCACACAGCAGCTAATTGTCAGACTAATGGCATTTTTTGATGAATAAACATAGTGAGTATTTTGCCCCAGCTTGGGAATCTAGGAGTGGTGGAATATAAAGAAATACCACCTTGAAGGTTGGGTTTTTCTGTTATTTTGCCCCTTTGTCTTTTGCTGGAGACTTACTTGAATTGGTAAACGTATACTGTATCTCTAAAGCAATTTCTGACCTAGAGCTGCAATGTCTGCTGTGCTGTGTAACAAGAATGATTTTGTGTTTCCACAGCCTAACTTTGCCCATGGTCTGGCCTCGCTGCAAATTCCGCACGGCGCGACTGTGAAACGCATGTACATCTACAACGGGAACAGTCTGCAGGACACCAAGTGTGTACTCGAAAAAAAGAGCTGCTCGTGCTCTTCCCATCATTTATTTGGTGCTTTGCCATTGCTAAGTAGAACTGTATCTTTTTTTACTTCAGTTTGGGTCTTCTAGTAATTTGGTAATGTGCAGAATGCCTTTAAATGCCAGCCTCAGTCAGATTTCTGTAGGTGTTGTCTTCAGACCTTATAATCAAATGCTGGTTTGATTTATGTTGCTGTAAAATGAGCTTGGTTCAGCTGTAGTAGGCAAGTTCAATTGACCTGAAAATGAATTAATTAAATTAGGAAACATTATGAATTTAATAAGACATGTTTAGGCTATTCTGACTCTAGATTTTGTTTGTATGCTAATGACCTCTCCCTAAGGAAATCAAACTTGGTGTAGGCAGTCTGTAAGCTATTAGCATATTGATAATATTTATGTCATGGCAGGGCCCTATCAAGGGTCTTAAGCTCTCTTGCTATACAAAACTAATAAAATATGCCATATGCATAATCTGCCATATATTCAATGTATTTGGAGATACCTAACTGAGCTTACTATTTCAAAGGCCCAGCTGGATGGGGCTTTGAGCAACCTGGCCTAGTGGAAGGAGTCCCCACCCATGACAGAGAGGCTGGAATTAGGTGATCTTTAATGTCCCTTCCCAAAACCATCCTAGGATTCTGAGATACCTAATGTTAGAAATACCCAAACTGGTAAGATGGTATTTTTTTGCAGAGACAGTTGAGTTTTAAGACCAGGAGATAAACACATCCTTGGATTATTCTAAGGGAAGGACTCCTCCTTAGAAGGGGAGGGAGCGTTGTTTATGCAGACATTGTCTCCTAATTAGAAATAAGTGCACTTGAGATAAATGCTGTTGTCTGTGCCCATCTGTGACATGGGGAGCTTTAGTGAAAGCACTGATTGTTGCATGGGGCTCTGTTGTGTGTGTTAGAGAGAGCTCAAAGCCTGACTTTTAGCTCATCAGTCACCCAGAGGAGGAATTGACATAAGAACAGGGGATTTTAGGGAGCATATACAAGCTGATACACAGAAAATATGCCTTTCCATTAAAAATATCTCACTCGGGGCTGTTATTATTTTCTAAAATAATATTGTTGTTGAATTAAATTGAGAACTTTCCCCGTAAAGCAGCACAGTTGCATTTGGTGTACAGATGATTTCATGTTCTGGGTGTTGAGGTAGCCTCCCAAGAGCAGTGAGAGCATCATGGAAAAAGCTCTTCTGCTGCATTTGGGTGATATGCCTAGGTCAAGGATTCAGTTAGCTTTAAAAAAAACTCTGAGCTGACATTCCTCATAGGAGATATCCAAAGGCTAGATACAGTTTTGTAATTCTTTAATTCTTGGAGTCTTTGAAACTTGCTGGTTTTTTTTTTCATTAATGGTAAAGATCTTGCGTGTGAGTGCTGCCTTGTTCTTCTTCCTTTTCCCCCCACATTTCTGATCCTTCTGTTTGATACAACTTTTAATCTTCAGTCTCAGTTACACGCAGCTTTGTCAAAAACAATGTGCTCTGTTCTAGTGAGCCGGTACTAGCTTGTTACAGGAAAATTTGAAAGTGAAGCAAATCCCATGCCCATTTTGTATGATTGGTTTCAGGGCTCCCTTGATGCCTCTCAGCTGTTTCCTTGGGAATGTGTACGCTGAGAACGTCGATGTTCTGCGAGATGGAACTGGACCCTCAGGTTTACGGCTTCGCCTGCTCACTGCAGGTACTGGAGACACTCTGAACATTGCACTGCCTGTTCTCCTCAGGAAAAGAAGGGAAACCTGTGTAAATTAAGCACAGGTTATTTGTGATGATTTAATAAGTGATTTTAAAGTGTTTTATCTACCGTATTTTGAATTACTGGAAACAAAACCCAGTTAAATCCTTTTGAAAATGAACCTGCCTGCTGCTGCATTTTCCTGACCCTGGAGAAATCGCTGAGAGCTGGAGCCCTCACATGTTCCAAGTCCTTAGAATCTGTTTGCAGAAATGGAATTTGTCTCCAGGTGTATGTGTAGAAGAAAACATATACTGTTTCTAAACAGATCACTGTTCTCAGTACATCACTGAAAAAATGCATGACAAACCAAGAAACCTTGTGTATGTGAGCATTTTCTGAGATTTCAGGGAGCTGTATGATGTTGATATTCTTGTGATTAAATATGGAAGGCTTCTAAAAATGCCAGCAAGTGACTATGTTAATTCTGCAGCCTTAAACTGCACTTCCAATTCAGTTCTGTTTTAATTTACTGTAGGAGACAGTGGTGAAAGTGAAGAGAGGCTGATGAGTCCTTCTCCTTGTAGGGGCTTTCAGAAATTTTTTAGAAATTAGAAAGATATAACAGCTGCAAAGGAGAATTGTTCAGTCACCATAACTTGAGACTTGGCAATGTTTTTAAGAAAAAATACTGAAATCTTTTTAACAATTTTCATTACAAGGCTCAGCTTTTGACCTGTTCTGATTGTTAGCTTTATGTATATCGAGGAAACACTTGGAAGACATTCACAATATGCAAAAGTTGGAAAAGAGAAAATTATAGATGAAGAATGAAAAACTATTAATAAAAATGGAGCAGATATTTTCAAGCTACTTTGCTTCTCTCACTACAGAGGAAGATAAGGTAGAACTGTCTAGTGCAGAGAACATATATCCTCATTTACTGGGGAAGGAGTTAGCTATAGCATCATGAGTATGTAAATCATTTTGAGAAATTGGATACTTAGTGTCAAGTTTTAATAAAATGTCTATGCATATGGCTTAAAGAAAATGTTGTCAATGAGTAAAATAATGATTTTATGATGTTCAGACAAAGTTGCAGAGAGGCAATCTGAACATGTGCTGTTCTTATCTTGCAAGTTTGTAGAAACTCTTGCAGAACATAATACACACCTGTTCTAGCTCAAGTTTTTCTGCCCATGTATTAATTTGAAGTTACTGTTGCTTAAGAAATCCAGGATGACTGAATTAGTTTTTTCTGATTTGTTTTAGTGGGTAACTAGCTCCATAAATAATGCATAGGGAGGAAAGCTTAAGTGTGTATTTAGAGCACATCCTGTTTTTTGCAGTAACTGCTGCATATGTGTACTTGCAGTTCTTGTAAATGAAAGATGCTGCATTCCTGAAAGCAAATGAGCTCACAAACTGCAACATCTTTCCATTTCCTAACATCTAGTAACATATCAGCAATTCATCTGTAATGGCTGTTCAGATCTGGTTTTAATGTTGTTTGCACAGGGATGTACTTGCTATTGATTTAGTAAGTTATGGGAATCTTGAGTAAAGAATGTGTGTTCTGTGATACAGTTAATATGGATGAGGGATTTTACTTTATGTGCTTGACATTTTTAGCTGGAGATAAATCTCTAGCTGCTAAAGTAGAATATTCTAGGGGTAGAAATAATTCCTGGTATTTACTGCTAATAGCCACCTGATCAAATTGAGATGGGCTGGGAAACCAAGTCATGTCCATGTGAATGGCAAGGAAGTGAAGGTAGTATGGCTGAAACTGGACGTTAAAATGGAGAACCATGCAACAGTCAGCACATGCACTGCTCTGATAAGAAATGTTTACCCTGTTGCAAAATAAATGGTTAAATTTAGTTTGGCACTGTTGTCTGAGGGATGCAGCTGTTTGGTTTGTGATAAATAGAGGAGTGCTAACCCTTTGGTGTTGATTTACTGATGTATTGTGTGGTCAGGAAGGATGCATGTGGAGTTGTTTTCCATTCCTCAGGCTGTGGCCCAGGTGTTTTAGCCGATGCCAAGATGCGGGTATTCGAGCGCTGTGTGTACTTCGGTGATTCCTGCCAGGATGTGCTCAGCACCTTGGGCTCACCACACAAAGTCTTCTACAAGTCTGAAGACAAGGTGAGGGAATTCATTCAGGCACAGACTTCCTTCTGTGGGGTCTCAGTCTCATCGTAGTGCTTGTGTTTGGCAAGCTCAGTGAAGCTGGACTGCCATGTTGCACCAATCACAAGTGCTCGACATACTACTTGACATAGTAGATGAGGCTGAATCATTATATAATAGGTTTTTAAGAAGCTTTTTAAAAATCTAAGTTGGTGCAAATCTATTTAAGTTTATTTAAAAAATCGAATTGTGTAATGTTAACTGGTTTAAAAACTGTTACAAATGGGAGAACTTTTGTATCCAAATGTGCCTTACCAAGTGTGTGCTGCCTATTTTTTTCACTTATAGTGTATGTAAAATAACCTCAGCATATACTTTGATCTTTTCCTAATCTTTTTACACAGCATCATGTAAGGAGAACCTTTGAGTTCTGATAACTGAAAAAGCTGATGTGTCACTGTGCCTGCTGCAGGCAGGTGATAGTCCTGTCAGGAAGCACACTGTCTTACATAGTTGAACAAAGGCTTCAAATGAGATTATAGCCAATTGTTTGAATGTAGAGATTAATTAAAGGCATTTATCTTTGGGCATTACTGAATGCATCTGAAAAGTGTGTTTCTTGCAGATGAAAATCCATTCGCCCTCGCCCCATAAGCAGGTCCCATCGAAGTGCAATGACTACTTCTTCAATTATTTCACACTTGGAGTGGTGAGTGGAAAGCTTCCCTAAACAATTCATATAAACTTCTGATTTAGTCACACAGCAATCCTTTCAGAAGGCTAAAGGCTTTGGGAAGTGAGAGGCTGCAAAACTCTTGATTGCTGCCTTAGGAATCTCTGGATATGAAAAGCTACACTTGACTTTCCTTTAACACTTACAAATCTAATCAGCAGTATATTATCTCCACCAGTGGATGGAGAGCTCTTTGCACTTCTGCAATCTCTTAGGTTTTCTCCTTTTTCTGTCGTGCCTGAGCATAGGTAACTAGCTCTTGTTCCTGAAATCCATGCCCCTGTACCACTGAGGCAGGTATGCCAGAATATCAGTTGTGAAAGCTTGCTGAGCTGTGGAGTGTAGTTAAATCTTTGTGTTCCTTCTTGCAGCTGTTTTGCTTTAGTCTGCATTACTGTAAATAGTACGCAGAAAACAAGACTTCCTTAGAAAACTTGCCAGCATTAGCAAATGAAGCTGCAGTTGTGATTGAATGCTGGAGGAAATGTGTCATTTGAATTTACAAATAGTCTTATTTTCAAATACTACTTTTCATAATTTGATTCAGTTCCAGTGAGATAAGTATATGTCACTCTATACAAGTGCTATTTTAAAAAAATCTCAGGTTTGTTTAGGGAAAGCCATCTTCCTACCCAAATTGCTTCATCTGTCTTTTTTGTCTTCAACAGGATATTCTCTTTGATGCAAACACTCACAAGGTGAAGAAATTTGTCCTGCATACAAATTATCCTGGTCATTACAACTTTAACATGTGAGTGTACAGAACTCATCTATTAAAGAGTACATTAAAACAACTGAAAAGGAAATCTTATGTTCTCTATAGAATTACAAGATTTTTTCATAAGTCTCTTTGGTGTATCTAGTAACATGTGGAGGTTTCAGACATCATTAGTAACACTTTTTAGTAGTATTATCTTTTTACTTTTAAATGCCTTTATATCTACTGGCAAGTATGTCTTAAAGCAGTGAATGAGATAAGGTAGTTCTTGGTCCAGGTATGATGTGTGAACTTGGCAAACTTTGCATTAGCAGAAGTGCCCATTTACTGGTAGCTGTGTTGCTGTTTTTTTCCTAACATGATTTCAATTAGTGATTAAAAAATCTCATGCTTCTGAACATGTTTTCAGTACTTTCTAAGTGTAAAGTCTTTAGAAGGAGGAGTATGAGTCAGGGACGGGATGTCTGATTAAAGCAGTTAGTGACAGAGAAATCTATAGTGCTGTTTCATAGCTAAATATTTCTCCATCCACTCTGTGTAACAATAGAGTAATTTGTGCTGAAGGACTTCTTGTGTCCTCTAAAGAATTATATTAGGACATTCTCAGACTGCTGCCTTTTTTGATATGGAAAATCTAAGAGAACTTAATCTGCTGTCATAGATTCTCACTTTCATTTCATTATTGATGTGACTTTTCATTAAAGAGATTATTAAGAGCTGTAAGTCTGTGGCTGTGCAGTTTATCTTGGCTTCTCTGTTTTCTAATAGCTTTACGATTTGCACTTTCTAGTTACCATCGCTGTGAATTCAAGATTCCACTCGTCATTAAGAGAGGTGAGCATTTCCCTGCTGTCCTGCTTCAGGGGGCACAGAATACTCCAAGGAGAGCTGGGATCAGTTCTTGTCTCTGTCCTTCATTATCAGAGGATGCTAAAAGTGACAGTCATTGAGGCAGAGAAGAAGTGTTGGGATTAGGCTTCTATTTAAGTGGAAAAGACACTTCAGGGCAAGGTAGCAGTTCTCTGATTTTACTTACACTACCTCCTCACTTATTTGGATCTGCAACATCACAATATCCCTAATGCTACTGCTCTGCTAAAATCAATTACCTTGTGCCTTGAGGCTCAAAATCTGTAAGACAGTGTTAGTCTGACCTCATCTGTCCAGTCCACTGGTATTTAATATAATCTGGTTTATCTGGAAATGAAAATTAGCATCCAGAATATGTTGGCTCTGTGTGCTACAAAATACATCTGTCTGTGTTCACCTGAAAATCTACTTGAAAAAATAAATCTATAATGAGTAGTGCTGATTTGGCAAGGTACTAAGATATTCCCAGTTCTGTGCAAGTAACTAATCTCAGCAAAGTAGGGGGACCTTGTCTGAAGATCACAATGACTGAAATAGACTTCTTCAACATAGGAAAAAACGTGTACTGGGAAGGTATTTGGATAATCCCGAGAATGGCAGATGCTGCCTAGGTTTTGGCCAGGGATGATTTCCTCATTCTGATTGGTATTTACTACATGCACTTTGCTGTGTTAAGTGCAATCCTCCTGTGGCTGTCACAGTAGTTTGAGCATATGGAGGATTAAAAACCTGGAAAATAATGTTTGTGTATACAGGCTTATATGAAAGTTGATTTGTACTTAGAAGAGAATGAGCATGAAAATTCTCGCTTCTAAAATTATTTTCCCTTAGGTTATTTTAATTCAAAGCATTAATTTGCGATTAATTTTACTTACCTCAAGTAGCTTTATAAATTTATTCTTGAAGTGTCTGTTGTTTTTGTCTATTTGGCATTTCTAACCAGCTTTTCTGGGCTCTAGCTTATGTCCAAGACATGTAACAAGTTGTGAACAGATGTTATAACAGTTTTGAAGAGCCCATCTTCTTCCCTCTGGTGGCAGTGCCTGATGCAGTTTTATTAGTTCCCTTTTGTAGTTCAAGTTCAGATGATAAATTAAGATCCAGAGTTCAAGTTGCACAGACACTGAACTCTCAGCACAAAGAGAGCATGTTTAGAGATGAAAAAAATACAGAGGAGCAAATGGTCTTTAACTTGGCTGAAAGCTGTGTTTGACATGTTTAGTGTCTAGGTCCATTCCCACTGCTTTGGGAATATGCTTTCAATATTTAAAAGAACCCAAATAAATGTATATAAGATATGTATGAAAGTACTTGAAGCCACTAGCAAACAGTTTCTGTTTAAAGGCTGTAATTGTAAATGCAATGATGTCTTTCTATTATTTAATAGGTAGGCTGTAGTTCCCAAGCTCTCTGCCATCTTTATTTTGGAAGAGTTTTAACTGATTTCAGGCCTGCCAGCTCCTGAGTCTCCAGATGTCAATTTTAGCCAGCTTTCCTTCCAAGTGCAGTGGAGTGTTTTGGACTTAATGAGTGGCACATCATGTTACCTCCTCGAGTGGCTGTGCTAGTCCTGTTAGCTTAGTGCAAAGAGGTGGATTTTCTTTTACAGTGGTGTTCTATATAAGATTAAAGCTTAAACTTTTATAATCTTAAAGTTGGGACTTGCTGTAAATAGGGAGGTTCCCTTTATCACCTTAACTGGCATGTAGTCAGTGTTACTAACAATTCTGATTGCTAGAGAATGCTGATAAATTTGTATATGACCTGATCTAATGCTTCTGTGTCTCCTGCTATCTGAATTAACATGCCAAAACAAATGATTATGTAGGGAACTGTTCAAGCTTAAGCTATAAAAGCTTTTCTGTTTTTGTTCCTCAGATAGTGCTGATTCACAGACAGAAACATGTACAACATACAGCAAGGTAAGCCTGTGCAGAACTGAGTGTTTTCCTGATTTTCTTAAATCATCTAAATGATTCATGCCAACTTTACAATGCACTTCAAAGAAATTACAGCAGTGGTTTACTGTTGTTTTAAAGTGGAATAGTGGAAGTCCAAAAGTTAGTGTGAGTCTTGTGTTTTACATATTTTGGTGTGTTAAAAGATTGAATTCGTTCATAATAGCACACTTCAAGTAAACTAAATTACTACATTATGGCATGGCTTGCATTTTAACGCAGCTGCAGGTAGAAATAGTGAAATAAATGATAGGGGAAAAACAACAGCAGTAGTGGCTAAATGTTAGCTGGACACATGTTGCTAAACAAAAGTCTCACAGAGCTATTGTACTAAAGACAACTCTTGAAGACATGTACTATTTAACAACAGAGTCCAGTGCCCTTCCACTTTCTTCTGAAGGGCACCAGTAATGGGGATGTTTCTTAGGCAGCAGTCTTTCAAAAATGTCACTGCCAGTGTGGCACCTCCTGATGACAGCAGACTCCTTGAAGACTCTACAGCCTTACCACCTAAATGACCTTCCCAGCTGGGCAGTTGCTGCTGCATATTTAACAGCTGCATTAAGTTGGAGAACTTCTCAAGAACTGTTCATCAATGCCTCTGTAGTCAACATTCAGCCAGGATCAGTGCTACTCTCTTGGTCCCTGGGGTGCCCAAATGAAGGCTTTCCTTGGTGAATTTTGGACCCCATACTGGGAAGAAAAATTGGAGTCAGCAAGCTGGAAGATGCCATTCTGTGATTTTTGATTTGAATTAACTTACTCCCTTCAGTGCTTTGTCTTATTTCAGTCGTGTGTGTGAAACTGCAGCTTCTTGGAGTCTGGTTAAAGTGAGGAAAACTGTTGGACACTTCCCAATCATTAAATATTGCAGCTTTCCTCTTCCTCAATATTGTTGCTTAAATCAAGGAAAGACTTTTGGGAGAGGTAGCAGTGGGGCTATTTTTCCTCTCTGCAAAGGTATGTAAGAGGATATTTTGTTGAAGTTTCCCACAGCTGCTTTGGTCTCTGAGGTGTCCCTAGAATGCCACAAGACTTTCCAGCTACATTTTATCCATAAGACCAATAGAAATTTTTATATTAATAGCTCTAATTCTAAATTATTTTTAGACGAAAATGAGACTATACCTTAAGAGAATTTACTAGCTCTAGCAATGGATAATTCCATTACTGAGTATGGCTCCAGTCACAAAATACTTCTGTAAATACAACCTCAGGTTTATTCAACAAATAGGTTTGTCTCAAAGAAATGTGCATGGCACTCTTCCTAGATAAAAAGAAGAGTTTTCTTGTGCCTCATTTTAACACACATTTTATTGATGCATTTACAGTGGGACAGTATTCAGGACCTACTGGGGCACCCTGTAGAGAAGCCAGTGGTACTTCACAGGTAAAAACCTCTTGCTTGGAAAGGATTTGGATTTGCTTGGGTTGACAACAGAGGATGAGGAGGAGTGTTTATGACACTGGTTACTTTTGTACTGCTTTGCTGGTTGAAGTTTCAGGGTTTTTGGCCACTAACAGGACAAGATAGCTGCTCTCAGAAGAAATAAACTGACATGCTGAGTGAAAGCATTTCCAAAATTCCTTGAAATGCAAAATCCAGAGATGATATCAGAGAAAACAGTGTATTAAAAAGTCTTTCTTTATGAGTAATAAATAGTGTAGAGTTTTTATATATGAAGTATTCCAATAACATGACATTATATAGCACAGTATATATGTATATGATAACATATGTAACAGCAGTTTGTCTGAAGCTAGTCTTTTATGAACATATATGGTTTTAAAGTTTCCTTAGGCTGACTGAAGATCGAATAGCCCTTAAATTTGCTGTGTTACTGCAGCATTGAGGTGGATATGGGGTTAAATGGGCATGATCTGTTTGCAGAGTTATCATTTTATTATATGAAACCATGGGTTTTGTCTCAAGACGAGTGTAAGCAATGGGTACTGTGCAAATACCACAGCAATTTGAGATAAATTAATGTATTTTTATCAGACTTTCACATGATTTTGACTTTTTTTTTCTTTCCCCCCCCTTAATCATTGTGCCCTTTGTTCCACTTTACTCCTGTATTATGCCAGTGAGATGATTAGATCAGAAGCCATGTGAATGAAGTAAAGCTAAGGTGAAATAGTGATGACATAGAGCCCTTCTATTTTTTCCATCTGTGTTGTAGAGAGTAGTTCAACCAGAGAGCGCTTTACTGAGCACATCTCAAATGGCTCAGACATGCAATTTGAAAAACTGACCAGTTTACAAGAAAGGACAAAAGGTAAATATTCATTAGGGGTTTTTTTTGGCTGTAATCTAAAATCCATTGCAGTCAACAGACATTGTCAATGTACAATCCAAAAATACTAGAAATAACTGGAAGACAAGTGGTAAATAGTTATTGAAAAATACTGTTTAATAAAACTTGAATTATTCTAGTTCAGCATCATATAGGTTAATCTTCTTAACATGCTAAATTCAGTTGAATAATAGACAGTATATAGTAAATATAAATAATAGGCTATATATAATAAATATGTATGGTAGAGGTTGAGACACAAAGGGAAGGATCTTGCACAAAAGTAATGTGTAATAAGGAGCAGGGTGCTTCTCTCTTCCTGTGTATCTGGGGGTTTTTTAGGGTTCTTCCTGTTCAAGTTAAGTGCAGGAGAGTTTTCCTGTAGAGGTCACTAGTGGCTTTTTGATTACTTTATCCCCAAGTGTTATTAATGGCTCTGTGACATCAAGCAGAGTTTCTTTTGGCTCACTTGGAGTCTAGCAGTGGTGTTGCATAATATAGATATTTATTTTGATGAAAGCCATGATAAAGATGCTGCAATTCAACTTACGTTGCTGACTAGTTATTCTTCTTTAAGATGCTCCTGATCCTCACGTATCCATTTTAAAATGTTTTCCCCTCTTTGCTGTTCAGGTCATCATCTCCGAACAACACTAACCCATTTGGGTCAACCTTTTGCTTTGGACTGCAGCGAATGATCTTTGAGGTTAGGAAAAAACCCTTTTATTTTTGTCTGAGGATGGGAAGATGAGGAGTTTGCTATTGCTACTTCGTATTGCAATAAAAGCCATTGCTTGGGAGTGATGTAATTAGTGCCTGTTGGCAGAAAGAGGGAACTTTCCAACCTCTTCTCTGAGGTTGTACATTTGCATGTTAGAGCTGAAGCTTCAAGTTTGTCACCTGGAACTCACACTAGCAGGAGATACATTCACATGGCTGGTTGGAGCAGAGGATGTGTAATGGAAATCTAAGACCCTGTTTTTAGGAACTAGCCAAGAGCTTGTTGCTGTCATTTGTTGTTGGGATTTCTTTCTTCAGGCAGATCATTTCTGTATTCACCCTTTTAATACTTCTGATTTTCTGTTTAGTGTAGCACTTCTTTTAACGTCCCTTTTCCCTGCTGTGCTTTTGCAGGTGATGCAGAATAATCACATAGCTTCTGTTACTCTGTATGGCCCCACACGGCCCAGCAGCCAGTTGAGAACGTCGGACCTTCCCCAGTGAGCATCCCCTGCAAAGTCAGCTAATCTCAATGCTACAGAATTAGTACAGCGTGCCTTGATTTGCTGCCACTTATAATATGGAAAGCACGTTATGATTTTATTTTTTTTTTTCAATAAGCCTTTCCACCCAGGAGCGGTGTGGAGAGGAAATTCTCTCAACCCTTCATCATGGGGCATGGAACTGTTGATGGAGGAAAGCAGCTTAGGTGCCTGTGCCGTCATTTATTCCTCTCCGTTGCCCTCATCCTATGCAGCACAGACCTGAAGAGACTGTCCCTCCTTCTCAGCTGGCAGAAGGGGGAAATGGAAGAGGGGCACGTAATGACTGCAAGAATTAGAAGCACAAACTTTCTGAGCCTTGGAGCATCTGGAAGCAGGTATTGATTTTAGTCTGTTTGTGTTACTGTATTGATGTGGTGGTCACATTTTAAGAAAACGTGTGTGTATATATATATAGATCTAAACACCTCGGTATTTCTGTGGCTTAGGACATTGTACCAAGTGTGACAAGGATGTATATATGTCCATGATTTCAGGCACCACATCTTTGTGTAACTTTAAACCAAGCAAGTAGCATGTGCATAATACTTGGTTGTAACATTTGCACTACATACACTTTAATTACTTGATAAACGTTTATCTTCACTGAGGAGCATCTGTGTACTGGGTGTGAGTGGGGTGTGGTGGTTATTTAATGTACACTGCGCATAAAGCTTATTTATACAGTGGATCAAATTTATCCACCTTTCTGCACTAATATGTACTTGATATGCTGATACAATTTTTTTCTGTCATGGCTGGTTTACTAATTTTTTTCATATGCAATTTCGAAAGAAAAGAATTCTGGAAGTGGTTATTTCTATGATTGAATTATGTTTTAATGAAAAGATTTGATACAATTTTTCATACTCGTGAAAAATTTAACGAAGAAATAATGTTGCCTCATTTGCCTCTGTTCCAAAATCCTTTATCCCTACTCTATTTCCTCAGAGGAAGAAAAGCTGTATATAATGGTATCTCAGAAAGAAATTCTGGAATTCCGCCATCACCGAGATAACCTTTTCTGTAACTTTTGATGTATGATTTTAATTTATGCCAAAGGTTTAGCCAAAGACATCCTCGTTGTAGTTTCACCATTTCTGTACATACATGCTAACTGCACACCCCACCCCAGCAGACAGGATATAGGCTTCTTTCTAGTTGGGAGATGCTGCTCGCGACATTTTATCCCAGGAGGATACTTTAGGTTTCTAGTTCTCTTACCAGTCTTATTTGGGAGAAATAGGTGGTCTGTCTTTGAAATAATGAACCCTTTTTAAAAATGGACAAGAGAAATGTATAATTTTATCCCATTTTTAATATTTTGGTGTCGCAACTTGTGATACATAGATGACAATTTTGTGAGTTTTACTATGTGTGTACAGATTTTTGTAAATATGACATTTTTGTAATTTTAACTCCATGTACAGTGTAATCCTGTATAGTTTATCAATGAATGAGAGATAGGAAATCGAATGTTAACTGAAGTTTTGGATCCTGGACCAGTAGCAGGGATAAATGTGTGTGTGTGTGAGACATTCTTTGCCATTTAGTCTTCCTGTATACTGTGATACTCTAAACTGTTTTGCTAAAACAAACAAAAAAGCCCCATGGAGAATCTAATGGATAAGGAAAAAGTTACTGTTTACCTTTATCCCTAGGTGTCACTCCTGTTGAATCCCTGTTCAATCTGTGCTGTCTCCTGTGATCGTTGCTTGCTAAGAAAATTCTATGCCTCAATCTTCCTTTTTGTTTCCTCTCTAATTTTAATTTCATTTTACATAGCCCTTCTGTAAATTAAATGGAATAATAATGAGCATGTACACTGAAAGAAAAATAAAAAGAGACTCTCAGTTACTGTTTTTGTGTTAAATACAGTTGCTGGGTGTTTTTGTAATAAAAGTCATGGATGTTCTTGCTTTTTCTTTCTTATAAATTAGTTATTTTATTTTACTGGTTTTCAGACATTGTATTTGAAGTACCAGTGTATAGTGACTTTATAGCCAGTTCAGTATGTTTTCCAAAAAAACAGTAACTAACAACTTGATAGTTACATTAAAGCGTTTTGCAGGGTTTTGCCCTGAAGTGGAGAAGGGAAGTCTATTTAAACTGTGGTTGATAGCACCGTGGGCTTTGTATTGTGTTCAGAAATGAGATTGTTACGCTCCTGTGGGCCCTTGGGGATCGTGGAAATCGATGGAGCTTCAAAGAGGGGGAATATTGCACAGCAGGAGGGAGGAAATGCCTGCAGTGAAAGCAGCAAATGTGAATTCTCCTACTGTGCCCAAGGGACTTGACAGAAAATCTTTGGGAGTCTCTGCCCTGGAGCAGCTCAAAGGTTAATGCAGGGCACCAGGAATGGGACTCGTTTGTCCTGCCCGGGCTGTGTGGGGCAGGCAGAGCCCTTGGCCTCCCCCTGCAGCGTCCCTTGGTGCTGGAGTACAAACTGACCTTGCCTGCTGCTTGGCTCAGTGTGCTCTTGCAGAATTTTATGAACTGAGATGCTGTGCATGCTGATTCTTGTTACTAAAATGTGACAGCAATCCTGAAGCTAACTTCAATTGATTTTAATTCATCCTTTTTTAATAAAGGCTCCAAATAAGCTGCAAGAGGAGATAAATCCTTGATGGGATGATTTGAGTAATGGTATGCAGATGCCACCAATATCCTGCTCTCAAGCATACTGAGTTAAATTTCTTCAGAAGAGTGAGGTCAGGCCTGCTGCTGTAGCATGAACCCTGAGACTTAGGACAGGAGCAGCAGCTAACTGAAGGTATTTAATAAGTACAGTGGCTTCCAGCTTCACTTGTAATGCTCTGGTGAGTCCAAGTGACTAAAATAATATTGGTAATTAACAGTTCTCTCTTAACAACCCATATACTTTTCTAGGTCAGCCCTTTGATATTGAAAAATTCTCTGCACAAAGGCAGTTTTGCATCTTGGCTGTTGCTGCTGGCTGAGCTCAAAGCATTTGACTTTTGGGAGAGGCAGATCTGAAGAGGAGAGATAATGTATAAAGGAGCTGCTCTTATGGGTTTCCTCACCCACCCTTTGTGAATGCAGCTGTTCACAACTCTCTTGTCTGAGATGTTTTGATTTGTTTGCTCTTATCCAGACTAAGCCAAGCTGTTCCTGAACTGATGCATTAGAGAAGCACTGTGGAGCATTTAAGGACTTGCTGGCATGAGAAGTTTAGCAATGGGTAAAGGGGACTGATGCTGGGTTTGAATCAGAAAGAATAGAGGAAGGAGTAGAGGAGCTCTGGGGGACAGGGCAAGGCAGTGTAGCAAGAAGGGAGGCTGGGACAAGGCAGTTCATCTGAACCAAGAGCTGCTCTGTGCAAAGGGCTGCTCAGGGGGGAGCAAGGGGCCACCTCTGATCCCCTTCCCAAAGGAACTGAGTGATTTGGGCTGCATCAGATCCCATTTTGCCAGGTGGCCTTGTTCCTTGAAATAATCCTGTGTGGTTTGATATAGATCCTGCATGATGGCAACATGTGCATTGGTCCATCATTTTGGTTTCATATGATAAAACTGTTTGATATAAAGTTAAGTACAATTGCATTTTTAATAAAACATGTAGTGCATATGATCCCCTTCTGATGTGTGCTGTTTTCCTTTGTAAAGAAGTGAAGAGTTTGTGTGTGTCTGCTTAACTTGAATATTGCAGTACTGTCCACAATATTTCATTTGTTTACACTTAATAAAAGTGATGGTTGTGCCTTTCTTTGAGGAGATGAAGCTGGCATTTCTTCCTGTATTCTTCAGGCCTTCAAGTAATCTCTGGGCTCCTGTGATGGCTCCAGGCAGTGCCACAGATAAGTGCTCCTGTGTAATACTAGAACCCTCTGTTCCCCAAAATGCAGTTCCTGACAAGAAAAATCAATCTTCTGTTGCCAGGAACTGTCACATTTTTAATTCTAAACAGATTTTTTATTTTCCTGAAAGAGTAATCATATGGTGTGTGAGAACTGATTCATGTGATCATGATCGTTCATATTGCAGAGCTCCCATCCAACCTGTTTAAAACCAAATCCTTCAACACTGGAAGATGGTGATTCATCATTGCTGGAGGTTAGGGGCCAGCTGCTGTTTTCCCGAGGGAAATCAAGGGTGTTGCTGCCCCCTTCACACTTGACTTTCTACCTGCTCTTAGAACCTGTTTGTCACTTAACTACTCTAAGCCAGAAGTTCTGTTAGGTTTTTGTGTTTGGTGACTCAAAATGTACATTGACTCACACATGCAAATTTACTCTCAGTGGCTCTTACTTTGAAAGAAATGCTATTTTCCAGCCCTCTCTGCTTGCTTCTCCAGAGTATTTGGGCAAAGACCAAGTTGTCTGATTTGGCACAATTTCACGTGGGCTGTGTTCAGAATAATTTTTGATGTTATGATGCAAGAAACATTATTCTATGATAGTTACAATTATTCTGTGCCAACTTTTGCCCAATAAACACCTTTTTTAAAACCCTTGATTACACCAGTGTAAAGCTCCCTCCCCTCTGCCTGACTGTCAGACACAATCTGACACAGAACATGTAGCCAAATCAATACCTCACAGTGTGTCTGAGGAGTTAAAATACTGGTTAGTTCTGGTTGGTTCTTTTCATGGAAAGTGTGAACCAGGTTGCTTCAGAGGGAAGGTAAGGCTGAAGTAAAATAAGGGAAAATAAAAGATGGAGCTTACTAGAGATGTAACTCTTAAGCTTTAAAAATAGGCTCAGTGAAGCAGAGCCCATTAAAGATTTGTGTTACTTGGAGGGCTCAGGTGCAACCTAATACCATATTCTTTGCCTATGTGAATTTTTGCTGTAACTAATAAAGTCACTGTTAGCATGTTTATCTACCAAACCTTATATCACAAGCTCTTGTGGTGTTTATGGGGATGTCTGTTTTTTCAGCAGGTAGAATTATTTTTCCTTATGATCTGGAAAAAACAAGTGCTTGAAACAGCAGGAAAAGTAAGCTGGAGTTTGCAGAGTAGGGCACTCACTGTGGTGTAAGATTCCATTATTACAGTAACTCTGTTCTGGACTAGCTGTAATGGTTTAATGTAATATTTTCTATCTCATACATTACTGAATTCCCCTTTAAATTTTACTCCTTTAGTTATTTTAAAGTACTGCATATTGCAATTCTGGAAGCTAATTTTAAGTGCCTTAATGCTTTACACCCACACCATATATATATATATATATATATATATATTCCACTGAGTGCATAAGTTTCATTCTCATATTATTATCCTTCAGAGAGAATTTTAGTTTAAATACCAATCACAAAAAAACCTGTATGATTATGCAATGTGCAGTCTAATCAACTCAATAATCAAACCAGCCTGATTTGCTCTATTCCCTTTTCCCCTCTGCTCATCTCAGAAAAACTGCAGCCCAGAAATCCTGAATTTATCCTGTCCCTTGCTGAGTAGCTCTGCTGCATCCACAAGTAGGGAGGCTATAGAGATTATTCCACCCTTTTCTGCTTCTATGGCTGTAGACACCATTTGTCTTATTGTCACACCTTGATTGCCCAGCTCAGGCAGCCCCCCCGGGACAAGGTTACTGCAAACCTGTGTTATGTTTTTTCCAAGGTTTTAGCACATGGATTGTCAACAGATGGGCTGGGAAAGGGAGGGGGAGAGAGCAGATCCGTGAGCTGAGTCTGAATGGTTTGGAGAGAGCATTGGGCTGGCCAGGAATGTGGGGGAGCTGTTTGCCACTCCTGGAGGGGCTCGGTTGTGCTCCTCCTTTGGGTTCTTCTTCACTTTCCCCTCTCATTCCTCAGTATGTTTTTCTTACTGATCATAAGCCTAGAAAGTAATGAATTGCATTTAAAGGTTTTACTGGATTTTAAAATTGTGGCTGCAGTTAGTAGCATCATTAGGGAAATGTGGTGGACTGATTTTCTGGGCTGCTAGACCTGCAAGTCCAGCTGGAAGAGGTTCAACTCAGCAGATCAGCAGTTTTTCATGCTGGGCTTTGGGATATACTGTTTTTCTCTCTGATGTGATGGTCTTTCAGCACTCCCCAGGGAATGTTCTCAGTTCTGATATTTACTGAAGGTTCTCTGAGCCGTTTGATTATTTTGTACTGTTTGAGTTTGCAGTTGAGGTTTGCTTCTGAGAACCTGCTGTAGAAAGATGAATAATTAAGCTGCAGACAGGAAGCACAAGATTTTAATACTGAATTGCTTCAGAGTCCTCTTTGGCTTTCTTTTTTATGATGTCTGAGTCTGCAGTGGTTTGACCAAATGACGGATCTTGGCATTTGCTACCAGTTCTTGTGTCCAGAGATGCACTTGGAGGTGCTGAATGTGAGGCTCAAGCCAGCTCTGCTCATTAGAGTGACCAAATCTGGCTACTTTTGTACAGCAGGAACAAAACTTGACTTTGTATGGATCCTTAGGACTCAATAAAACTTACTGTACTATAATAATAAAACTACTAGTTTCAGAAATTTATACTGAGAAAGTCTGCTTGCCTTGTTTGCTACCGAACCCACTTTGGATGATTTTATGTTTTCCTAGGTTAGTCATAAAAAAAAATTGCCAAGCAAAGATTTATAGCAAGACTGGTGCACTCAATTAGCCAGTTAATAAAACCTACTCAGAATGTCATTATGAGAAGGATGGTTTTGGGTTTCTGCAGTACATCAGAAAGATCAGTAGAGGGTCCTTCCTGCCAGTTCTCATACACACCTGGAGCTTTAGGATTTTCTGAAAAGACTCTTCCTCAAGGAAACAATCTCCAGCTGGGGTGAAATCAAAGCCTTTGCCTTCTATAGCAGTAAGCAGAATGCAATAAACTGCAGGGGTTGCAGCACGGCTCTCAGCATTCCCCCAGAGCATTATGCTCACATATGGCATCTGTGAACTTCCAGCTCAGCTGCAGAGGCAAATGGAAACTTAAAGCCAGGTCAAACAGGCCATGCAGCAGAGGCTGGAGAACAAAAGCAGGTGGATCTTTCATCAAGAGAGACTCTGGTATTCAGTGGATAAAAGAAAAAAGCTATTCTATAGACTAAGATAATGGAGTGAACAGTTTAGTTCTGTTTCTGCCATCAGGGTATGTGCTGGCACAGGCTGTGTCAAAACAGATGTTGAACAAAATGCACTCGTTAATGCTGTGTTGTGGATAGATTGCAGATCTGAAGATATTATAGAGGGAGAAGCCAATCTCTGCATCTTCAAGTAAAAAAGGAAAACCTTAATAAGGACTGCTGAACCTGACTAGCTGCCTCATAGGAAATTGCAAAGTAAATTATGTTTATTTTTCTGTCATTGCCATTAAATCAAGTCCAGCATAAGGAAAGACTTACCATTTTATCTAAAATAATGAATAATGTATTTTTCATGTTACTATCTTCATGAAAAATCCCTGTGGTTTCAGTCTTACAACAGGTGTACAGGTGTACACATGTGTGCAGGTGTACTTGACAAAGTTACTTTGACAACTAGAGGCACGTCTGCATGCTGTTTTTTAATGATGGTATAAATAATTTCCCAAACTGTAAACTACTCACAGGTAATACATTTCTGTACAATCTCATAAATACACAAGTATCACACATTTTAGCAGACAGGGGCGACTTTGTCCTACCAGTGAGGCTTTGGCTTAGTCCCACAAACTCCTTGTGAAGTTCATGTGAACATTTTGTATTTCAGGATTGCATCCTGAAAATATCCCAAATGTAGAAATCTTTCCATTTCTATATAGCTGACCTTTTCTTGGAAATACATTATTGTAAGGCTTGACCTGTTGATAATTACTAATGTGTAAAGCTGTTATTCAGTCTGCCATAGACACTCCCAGGCTGCTGTTCTCTCTGTGCATTGTTAGTACCAGTACTGAGCCCAAACTGCTGCGGGGTGGGAGGGATCTTACACACGGATATGAAATGCAGCTGTGAAAGGAATTTTGGGCTTTTATGACTGGTTGTAGTTTCTTTTAAAGCTGTGTGGATGTGCCATCCCAAGGGGTTCTCTGATGGACGGGAGTTTTGTTGAGGGGGTAAAAACTTGTAAAAGAATTAACAAACATAGTATCAGAGGTGAATTCAGGCTCTTTGCCCCGTGAATTTCATAGCTTTTTAACCCTGATTTAGAGGAATTCAGTTCTGCTTTGATGTCTGATAAAAGTATAATCTTCTAAGGTGGTCTGCTTGTAGGCAAAACAAAATGTATTGAAGTCTGGACTATACTTTGAAAATTTGAGCAATTCAGTGTTCCTGTCTGATGCTTAAAATACATACAAAGTTCCCGACTGAGCCTTGGAAAGCTCAACAGAAAGATTGCTGCGTGGTTTTGATTTCTTGCAATAAATTTAGATGGACTTTTATTCTGAAATCCTTTTGTCTGAAAACTTTCTCCTTTCATGTGACACCCACAGCAATCTGAAAGTCCTGGCTGCTCTCTGCAGCTCACGGTGCTAAGCAAGAGCACCAAGATCTGTAGAAACCAGTCCACTCTTTGGTTTGAAGCAGCTCCCAAATGTGATGCAAGCAGCAGCTCTGTGTGGGGTTACATTTATAAGTAAAGGCCAAAGGATCTCTCCAGATGCAAACCTTCTGAAAATCTAGGTCAGATTGTGAGAGCATTTAAATACTGTTAATGACTTCTGAATTTTCCCTTAATCAGCCAGCATAGTGCAGAGAGCCTGAGCTCAGGGAAGTGCCAAAACCTGCTCCACTGCTCCCTGAATCATGTCAGTAGAGCAGGTATATGAACTGAGAAGAATGATGAAAAATTAAGACTCAAAGTGATCAACTCAAAGTTCTTGTCTTTTCTCTAAAGGCCCTTTGTAAGTCTACTCATTTCAGCAGCTGTTTGTTGTTGTCTTGTTAGGAGACCTGTGGAAAACCAACCAGGCAGCAGTGATGTGATTGGAGCAGACACTAAGGGGACTCGATTTCCTGTACCCTACTTATTGTCTGGTCATTTTTCAATGAGTCCAAGTCAAGTTGACAATGATCCCTGTGCTCCCCAGTGTCTGTTCTTGTCCTAGGTCTTGTTTCTTTCCTGACACTTCTAACCATGATGAAAAATCTCCACGGACTTCATTTTTCAATGTGCTTTTAAACATTGTCCCACTAAGCACTACTATAATCCTAATAAATAATAATAAATTATAGATATGTTATGATTATTTAGACTCTTTAGTACAGAAGGACCCACATGATATGTACGTGCAAATGTGGAATTTGGGCAAATTCCTGCAATTGTTGTCTTCTCTTAACATTGTAAATAAGCTGTGCTGAACTCCTCAGAAGCTGGTTTGTTGGGCTGTGTTGGTTCCAGGTTCCCTTTCTTAGCTGGTTTGCTGTGTGTGCTGCACTCTGCCTGCATTATCTGAGGGGTGACCCTGGTGTTGTTATCTGAGCTTTCTTCTTCCACTGGAAAGGCTTCTTCACCTGCTTCTTCTGAGTACAGGAAAGCCGTGGGCTGTGGAGCAGGTTCCACATTAGCCAGATCTCAGCAACTTTCAGGCTATGAACTACCATGAGATCTTTGTAAAAACAAGGATCAAACGTCTGTAGGTGTGGGGCAGCAGAAGGCTTGACAATGCCAAAGGTCTTGAATCCTTCGTGTAAAATGGGCTTGAGGTTGATTCTCTGTAAGCACATGCCCAAAAAGACATCATCAATGGGGAACAGCTCCACCTCTCTGCAAGCCCTAGAGAGCTTCCTCATGGTGCAGCTGGACAGCAGAAACCCTCCTCCTCCAGCGTAGGCAGGGTAGATGCTCAGCCCATACATGGTCTCTGGGATGTAGTATTTGCTCTTCTGCACACGGATGGGACGGGCATTGTAGATGATGTCCCCAACAAAGAGGTCTTCAGTGGGATCGTGTCTCTTGAGGAAATCAACAATGTTCTCAACATTGACAAAAACATCAGCGTCACCTTTAAAAATAAATTTCACGTTGTGGCAGAATTCAGCAGCCCAGCTCAGGAAGTGAATCTCCTTCAGGGTCAGGTTGAAGAAAGTGTCCATGAAGTCCCAGAGTAAAATGTCCCGGTATGTCTGACTCTCCTGGTGTATCAGGGTCTCCCATGTTGCCAGCACTGTCCTATTCTTTGGTGTTCCCAGCAGGAACACTCGCTGGATCTGCTCCCCATTCACCAAACCCTCCCTGCCCCATGTTTTCCGGACAATCTCACGCCTGTCAAAGTCTTCAACTACTGATTTGATAGCAATGAGCAGAAAGGGACCTCCTGCTGGTTTTCGGCATTTCCTGGGCTGGTTGATGAGGAGATTGAAGTTCCTTTTATCCTTGTTTAGGAGATAGAGCTTGAAGTTGAAGGCAGAACCAGTCAGTGAGGCTGGAGTTGTAGTTTGGACTCTGTTTTTGGCTACTTCTGTTTGTCTCATGACAGGAGTAACCTGGGGTCTGGGTGCAGTTGTCTCTGCTGGCATCAGCCTCCGAGGCTCTCTGGGACTGGAGGATATTTTTGGTGCTACTGGAGGCTTGTTCTGTGTTGGTTCCTTCTTTCCTGCCGGGACTAAATGTTCCAGTTGGGAGTAGAGCAAAGAACAAAGCGCTACCAGCAAGAAGAGGGTGCAGATCATATCCCCTTTGAGGCGAACTCTCATTGTCTCTCCGGTGTTCCTGGCACTGTTAAAAGCTGTGTTTGAGCTGCCTGGCACCACTGTCCATCTGTAAATAAACACACAGTGTGTCAGCAGTGAGGATTTGGCAGGTCTGAAGCCAGCAGGCAAGACTAACTGAAACATCATTTAAAAACCTAGCAGCAAAGCACATTTTACTCACAGAAGCACAGAGATGTTGAGGAACTTGTCAAAAGGCACACGGGGTTGCAAACGCACTGCTGATCCCATTGCCAGCTCTGTGACTTGGTTAGTTCAGTCACTCAGCAGCCATCCATCATCCTGAAAACCACTCTCTAAGCACAACCCAAAATCCTGCATCCCTTACCGCTGAGCATGTTTTGTCATTTCAGAGATTTCATTGGGAAAAGCGAAGTGAAAAATGATGAATGATGCCATTCTCCCATAAATAATTACTTTTTTTTTCCTAGGTTGGCAGCCATTACTTGCTGCTTTAACCCTTTTTGACTCAGACCAGGGAGGCCCAGAGCTGACTGCTGAAGGACAGATTCTTCATGGCAGTGTGCTGCTGGTGTTTCCCTGCACATGGAACCAACTTTTGTTAAACCAACTGTGATTTGTATTGAAAACCAATACATTGGTACAATCTAGAATTCATACAGGACCTTTCTCCTGCCAGTATTCTTTATAAACTATTAAATAATTTTAAGTAACTTCCATTAATAAGGTTAGAAGAGGCCATGGGTATTTTTCCTCTGCCAAATCACCCTAATCCCTAAGTGAGAGGTGGGGAAATAAATCTCAGTATGCAGAAGCAAGACAGAGCATGATGTTAGGAAAATTTTGTTCATGTATGATAGATGAAGCTGCCTTTTGAAATACAGGATTTTTCCTCACTTACACTTTTCCTGGAGATCTTCTGTCTTATTTGATCAGTTCTTCAACTGCAAACAAAATGAGAATGAAAGAGTAGTAAGAAGGCAGCAAGCAGCAGGGAACCACAGTTTAGGGAATGAGCTGTTCAGGTGTCTGTAGCTGCAGCAAAGGCAGAGCTGGACAGAGGGACCCCACAGCTGCTCCAGGAGGAGGTGAGTGACCATCACCCTTCCTACTGTCCTCAGCAAGAAGGAAGTTGAGCCCCAACCAAAACTTTTCCCACAGGTGCCCATATTTTATACACCCACTATAATGTATCATGTTCATACCATGTTCAATTTGTGGCTCTCTCTCGCCTGTGCTGTACTAATAGAAGCTAGCTGGGAAGGTATTACAATTCTCTGTCTTGAATTAGCTGAGATGATATCTAAAGATTACTTCTAGGATAAAAAAAACTGGAGAGGAACTTCTGACAAGGGCATACAGTGATAAGACAAGGTGCAAATGCTTGGTAAGAATTTGGTGACATCTGCTTTCAGCAAATCTCCTTTTTCTGTCCTGGATTGGATCACCTGCTGTTAATGATTGTTCATTAACCATCAATTTTGTATCAGCCATAAAGATAAGTTTTCAAACTCAAAATTAGATTGGTGGGTCTGTAATTATGAAGTAATAAAACTGTGGCACCAGGGGTACCTAAGCAATATTTCAAGACTTATGAGGAAGAAAAATTATTACACCAGTTGATTTCTTGGCCAGACCCTTTAAAATTCTTAGATGCACATTATTTTGACATCATTATTTAAATACTGTGCTTTTTCATTACTGGTTAACTTCACCTCCAAGTTACTGTTGAAATAGAGAGTATTTTATCATCATAGGCTATTGCATATCTTTTTCCTAAGTACAGCTCCAAAATGTTTACTGACCTCATTTGCTTTGTCTCCATTATTTATGAAATAATTATTTTGGAAAACAAATAATATCCATATATTATATCCAAGACATATCCATGTCTTGCTGTAAAGCTCTTTGCATTCCTGGTGGATTTAAAATCACTTTGGCTTTGTCCTGATGACCATGGGTTTTTTCCTTAGGCCTTTTTTCCTGCCTTTTTCTGCCCTTTGATAGAAGCTTTTCTTCATTTGTTCTTTTTTTGTTTTCCTTTCACTCCTCTCTTAGGCGAGGCAGATGTTTTCACTGGCAGAACTTTGATACTAATAGCAGGATTGAACAATTTTCTCAGATGTCTTGTAAACTGTTGTTCACATGTTTAGAATATTCAGGGTCTGTTTTCTGTTTATGTTCTTTCTGCCACGTGGCTTGGCTTATAACTATGTTCAGCCTCATGAAACAATCCCTCCTGACACGTATAGGATGTCGGTTTACATTTTATATCTGAAGGCTCATATCTTTCTTCACAGTAATAGCAAATTTCTTTTTCCTTTTCTATGCAAAAGTTTGATCTTATTTCAGTTGCCAGGTTCCAAATGGTAATTAAGGAGCTGGATGAAAGTCCTGACTTTTTCCTGTGTTTAATGTTATCGACAAGAGTTTGGAATAAAATGCGTGTGTCATGAAACTCGTAATTTCCATGGCTTCCAGATTTATACTGCCAGCATCTCAGAATCTGGAAATAAGTGCTCTTGGAAAAGCCAAAAAAAATCTTGAATTGTTACAAGCCTGGGCTGATAGCCCAGATTTTCCTCTGTGTATTTTTTTATTGAAAGTAAAGGATCCGAAAGAGTGATTTCCATGCTGAAATAAAACAGTTCAGTGCTCAAGATAGACCTCTCATTTTTAAAAGAAGTTGCCAGCCCTTGAAGTGATTCCTTCATCTAATTATATGGATTTTCCAGTCTTTGTTAGATATTTCCTTCTTTGGAAGGAAAATACCCTTGATTATTACAGTGGTGTAAGCTCTATCCACGGATGTCAGTGTGGGAAAAGCTGTTCTGCTCCAGAATACAGAGGGACTGATGATTCTGGCAGACACTCTGGTATGTCCTAAAGCCAAAAGGATTATTCATCCACCTTGACACCAGGGGAAAAGAATTACAGGGCTATCAAATTGAGCAGGAAATATTTGATGCCAAATAGAAGAGATGAGAGCACAGCAGAGTGTTTCTCAGCACAGCACATCCCTGAGTGTCTGTATCTGAGGCAGATCCACCTCTGCTGTGGGGAACCTCCATCCAACCTGGGAACTGGAGCTGGGCTTACAAACTTCTGCATCACTCAGTGCCTTGAGGAATGGCCTGGCTGCCAGCACTGCCTCCCGTGTCCTCCAAGCTTGGAAAAACAGGCAGCTGTGCCTCTTTGTGTTGGCTATCTGGGGATGGATACAGAGGAGTGTTGAGTCTGACTTGATGGGGTCTGACTGGGATCAGGGGATTTGTCTCCCCAGGACAGCGGGGTCCTGGGCAAGGCTGGGGATGTTGCAGCCAGGGCTGAGCACCAGCAATGTTGGAGTGCTGAGCTGGGCAGTAGGAGGAGGCTGGCAGGTCCCATATCCATGAGGTGGCAAGACGAGGAGCCATAAGTAAAGAATGAACTGGAAGAACCAAGGGGGCACAGCCTGCAGAGCCCAAGAGAAAACAAAAGGCTGGGAAGGTGGAAGTGGCCAGAGCTGGGCATGGCACCCTGATGAGCATCCAGGCAGGGAGTTTGACCTGCACTGTTGCACACTCGGGCAGAGGGCCCATTCCTCTGCCTGGTTTTCATTTATTTGAGAGGAGGATTCCAAAATATGGCCAAGAACAGCTGCAATAAAAGCAGTCAAGTGATGATAAAATAAAAATATATTGCTAGCCCTTCATTCCCAGTTGAATGATGTTAAACCTTGAGCTCATCCTGGAAATCTGTTTTCTTTGCAGCAGTCATCACATCTCCATCACTTGGTACTTCTGCTCAGGGCCAAAGCGGGAAAAAGTCCTCTGGATCCTGTCCCCAAATTCAGTCAAGAGTCCTTGGTAATTCTGGCACACTGCTTTGTGCCTTGAGGAATGGTTATTTGATCCAGCCCTGGGAAAAGCAGCTGAGATAATCAGGCTGAAAACATGGTGCACTGAGCACAGGGGCACAAAATCAGCAATGAGCTTTGCTGCCACTCATCCCAGCCTGGCTCACAGAAACATCCATCCCCACCAAACTCAGCTGTGGGGTGTCCTCAAATCACCCTGCTCCCTGCTGCAGGGGAAGTCCAGCTCCCTCCTCACTCCCCTCCTCACTGCCCGTGCTGGAGCTGCCACTGGAGGTTTGGGTTGGGCAGCAGAGGGACACTGTGACCATGCAGCATGCAGGGCTGTGGTTGCTGATGGAGGTGTCTTATCTGTCTCTCTGTAAGATGAGTGTGGGATCCAGCCTTGATGGGTTTGATGAGTTTTTTTTGTAATCACCAGAGAAGATTGTATAATTCTGGGTGGTGTGGATACTTTGAGGCAATGCTTCAGGTTTGGGATATTTGTTTTCATTTCATGTTGGCTGAATGCATTTTACAAGAACAAAGTCATCTTGTAGCAGCCAGTGCTGGATACTGAGACCTGCCCAGGCTCTGGCCTGCCAGGGGAGAAGTGTGTGAACGTGTCCCTCTCCTGCCTCGTTTACAGGAATTTTTCCATCCAGATTCTCTTGGCAAGAGCAAAGAAAACTCCCAGGACCCTCCTCACCTGGTTCCTCTGCCTCAGAAGAGGAACACAGAAGAAGGAACTCCTCTGCCTCACTCAGAAGAGTGCTGACACTGTTCAAGAAACAATAATGACACACCCTATGCCCATCCTGCAGCTGAGCTGTGTAAAATAGACATGTGCAGGTGAGCTTTCTCCCACCAGAGCAGGATGCTGACCCCAAGAAGTCTGCACTGCCTGAAGCCCTGGAGGCTGCATCTTCCCACTGACACCCTTAGTCCCATCCTCTGAGCCCGAGTGTTTGACTTGTGTCTGCACCAGTTTAGTTTAAAAGTCTTGCTGAACATGTGGACATGGTAAGCGTTGTCTGAGGTGAGGAATCACACGTTTTGTCCTCTTCAAGCTGCACTGAGCTGCCGTCCTTCTCCTACCCTTCTACAGGAACATGAAGTGCAAAGGCCAAGGCTTCAAGTTCTCAATCTTGTGCTTGGAAAACCTAATCTGGGTTCTTTAGGGCACCCACAGGGAAATGTGTCAGCTTCCAGCACTGACACATGTAGGTCATGTAGGTGGGGTTTGTTCTGCCCCACATACAAAAACTTGGGTGAAACAACTTGAGTTTCATCATATAAGCTGGGTTTGAATTGTTTGAAGAGGTAAAGTAGCTCTATGTGTTGGAGGAGGGGAAGAAACTGTGTTCCACTTCTGTGTTTGGGTGTCATGTAATAGCTTTTATTCCTGCATGATTTTGGGGCTTTGGGTTTGTTTGTTTCTTTCTTTCTTTTTCTATCCCCTCCCCCGGCAAAGTCAATAACCTCATCAAAGTTATTGCTTTAAGTGGCCCTGGTGTTCAACAACTCCTCTGCATTTCAGGGTGTTTGTGAAGAGGTCTCATTTGGAGTGACAGGATTATAAAGTGATGCTGAATTATTTGATCTTCTTGATTAGAAGACAGAGGTGGCTGAAATACAAAGACCCCTTATGGCGTGTTGGTAAGTGCAAAGCCCTAGAGAAATGAAGTAACCAAAACCCTCACTGTGCTGCCTTACCAGATAAAATCTCATTCAGCTGCTTACAAGTTCTGAAGTCCATAAACAGAGAGCAGGCTGTGGGGTTTAATTAGCTGAGTGTCTTGAGAGCTATCCCAGGAATTGGGTTCATGAACCAGAACCAAGGGAGCACAGTGAGAGGGGCAGAGGCTCAGTGCTCAGCTGCACACGATGGCACAGCTGGGACACTGCTGGCAGTGCCACAGTCACAGCACTGCAGCATCACTGCTGCTGTGACTTGCTGCAGCACCTGGAGGCAAAAGCTCTGTTGAGTCAAATACTGAGGAAGCAGGTAACAAAAATGCAGGCCCTGCTCCAAAGACAATTTCCAACTTTCCTGTCAGAGCTGCTTTTCAGGGCATTTTTGAATTTTTTTTCCAGGCCAGAGCAAACTAATGGATAAGTTCCATGCTGTTACAGGACAGGGTGCCTTATTTATCTGCTTGCCCCAGTCCTCAAATATGTAGTTTGATCAGCTTCCCAGTTTCTCCTGTTGGCACTGCCAGCCTTCCCTTTGCAATGCTGGTCACGTTGGATAACTGCTTGCAAACGGCTGCTGCAGTTGCCTCCTTTCACCTTCCACCCCAGTCACGAAGCTTTTATGAAGTGTACAAACCCAAACACAGAGGAGCTGCAGAGCTGCTGTGTGCAGGGGTCCCAGACAGGAACTTGTCTCTCCTCGCTGGGGACTGGTGTGGTCCCATGGGAGCCTTGCTGAGCCTGAGCAGGACCAGCTGCCTGCAGGACTGAGCTCCAGGGAAGGCTGGCTGCCAGCACCCTGCTCCCCTCGCCCTGCTGGCCCAGTGTCAGTCACTCAGGTACACGTGGCACAGTCTGGGGGCTGCAGCTCATTTGAGCACCGTGTGATGCTCTCCATCCCTTTAGGGACAGGACATGCCATGGGGGCAGTGCCTGTGCTGGGCTGTGCTGTGCCAGGCACCAGGGCTGGGCCCCAGCGACCTGGGGAAACTCCAGCAACCTGGGAAAACTCCAGCTCCCTCTGAGCACGACACCGCATCCCTAACGAGAGTGCTCAGCAGCCTGCGAGGTAGGAGAAGGCAATGCCCAATGACCTTCTGCAGGCTCAGCAGCCTCCAGAGGTACTTTCCTATATTCAGATGCAGTTTTGCTCATCCATAGTCTGATTTTCAGAAAGGCAAAGGGCTCCGCAGCTCAACTTACATCCTGAGTGCTTTGGAGAGACAAGGCCCCTCCTGAGTAGCCAAGGTGAGGAACCTGCCGTGTCTCTTCCAAACATTAATTATCTGGGCCCCAGGAGGGGAATAAAGCCTTGCAGGCTTGTGAAGGGGTAAGAAACAATCCTCCTGAAATGAACATCTTCCTTTGCCAGCCCTCCCCAGGCTGCAGAGCTCGCCACCTCTTCAGCTCCCAGACCCTCTTCTGATAAATAATTTGCCCAATGCACCCCAAACCCAAGCAATTGCAGTGCAGTAGCATGGCTGTATTGTTACACCCCGGCTCAGCTGGGAGAGGGAGTACCCCACTATTTTCAAGATGTACCCCACTAATGTCAAGATTATACCCGACACATAAATTTCTCAGAATCTGTTCAAAAGCTATTAAAAAATATGATCTGTAACTACATGTTTCATAGGGGCTAAATTATTTTCTGTCTTTGTGATGCCAGAGAGCTCGAAAATTCCCATGTTTTGCTCAAAGCATACCAGAGTGTAACATGGGGAAGATTCATATCCTTTTACTGATGAAGAATAGCTTGTAAATGTAAAGTGCCACCACTGGAACATGTTTGTGGTTGGGAGGAAACCCTGTCTCAGAGCACTGCAGGCATTGTCTGAAGAAGCCCCACAGTTCTGTAAAAACAAGCTAAACATTGAAAGTTTTTTGGAATGTAAAGAGTAGAGCAGATGTCTCAGGGCTGGAGCCTGCGTGCACAGAGCCTGCAGCCGACCCTGCTGCGTGTTAACCATCACGGTCCAGGCTGCTGCGTGTAACAACAAGACAGAAAAGCTGGGACCAAAGGGAAGCAGTAAGGACAGACTCCAGTCCCCGCTGCTCGCTGCACAACTCTCACCAACCCACCAGATCAAACACACTTAATAGATACTTACATCCCATTTGATAGCGCTGATCCTGTGTCCCCTCGGTACTGTCTGTGCAGGGCTGCCAAGGAGGCACATCTGGATGTAGTTAGGAGCGGCATTGCTCAGCCTTCCAGCGGAGCCGAGGGAGCCCTGGGGGCGCGGAGCAGCGCGGGCGGCTCGGGGCCGTTCGGTGCTGGCGGAGAGCGGGGCTGGGACCGGACTGGGACAGGACTGGGAACGGGGACTGGGAGCGAGTTTGAACAGGACCGGGAACGGGGATTGGGAGCAGAGCTGGGACGGGGCTGGGACAGGGCTGGGAACGGGGACTGGGAGCGGGGCTGGGACAGGGCTGGGAGCGGGGATTGGGAGCGGGGATTGGGAGCGGGACTGAGACAGGGCTGGGACGGGGCTGGGACAGAACTGGGAGCGGGGATTGGGAGCGGGATTGGACAGGACCTAGGAGCGGGATTGGGAGCGGGACTGGGAGCGGAGTGGGGCCGGGCTGGGGCCGGGCTGGGAGCGGCCCGGGCTCCGTGCACAGCCCCAGCTCGCAGCGAGGGGAGCTCGGCGGGCAGGGCGAGCAGCCGCGGCCCCGTCCAAGCCCTGACACGTGATGGGGCCGGGGAGCGCCGATGGCTCCGGCGGGACAGGGCGGAGGAGGCGACAGGGAGAACGCACGGCCAGGTCGGGGACTTTTCACCCATTCCGGAAAAAAGCTGGGTTTTTCTTTGCCTCCTCCCCCGCCCCCCGTAAGTTTTTTCAATAGGAAATGTACTAATTTTTCTGAGTTTCTTTTTCTTTTCCTTCTATACTTTGGCTTTTTTCTTTTAATTCCTTTGTGAGTATTTGCTTCTGCAAGTAGTCAAATTGAAAAACAGAGGTTGGATTCAGCTTAGAAATTAAATCCATGGGAGGATGTATGAGCCAAGCAGTGCAGAGGCTGAAAACAAATTTAAGGTTCCCTTCCAAAACCTGCAACAAAAAACCCCCCAAACCCCACTTATTTATTTATTTATTTGTTTGTTTGTTTGTTTATAAATACTTCAAAACAATTTTTATTTGGAGCCAAATCTAACGTGCCATCACTAGTGATCTGCCAGCTGAGTGCAGCCATAGCATTTCCCATCCCTGCGGCTGTTTCTTTGTCTCTCCATTGTAAACAATGACCCTTATTCCTCTAACAGAGGCCAAGTGTCTGGAGAGTGCCCAGACCACGGCCACTTTGGGAAGCAAAGTTTTTCATTTACTTGTCATAAAAGCAGGTTTGATCTACTTTGTTGTTTTCACCAACACCTCTTTTTAAAACAATATAAAAATCCCTTTTTGTAAGCATCTGTGCTTTTTTTGATGTATTTTTTATTTCAGCTGAAATGTTGTGCTTTACTGAACACTGTCTCATGAAGAGTGGGTTCTCGATGGGCCACCCTCGGGCCCTGCACTCAGGTGCTGCAGGCTGGGAAAGTCCTTTCCTCCTGAGCCACAGCGGGTCCCTGCTGAACAGCACAGCTCACCAGAAACCTCAGCTGTAAATGTTCCTTAGCTCCAGCCTTCCCTGTGCCAGCCCAAGGTACCTCTGCTCTTTTCTTCTGCAGCAGCAGCCCCGGGTTATTTATCATCCCTGCTCTGTAGGGAGGCAGCTGATGGTCACAGAGGCAAAGACCAGGTCCTGACTGCCCTGGCTGTGGAGGGAGGGAGGGAGACTGCTGGGACTGCTCTCTGAAACCACCAGGGACTCACAGCAGTTATTTCCACCGTGATGCCTCAACCAGGTTTGGGGACCTGCCACCCTGCCTCCTTTTTTTCTTGCTCCCATGGAGTGAGAGTGAACACAGAGGCTTTCATTGATGTGTGCTGCCTTTGTGACTGCTGTAGCTTGGAGAGTCAAGCAGGGAGCTTGGAGATGGAGGAGTTTCTCCATGGGTGCTTCTACTTGGTGGTTGTCTCACATGGACCATGGATCCAGGGCTGGTTTATTCTTCCCCCTGCCAGCAAAGGTGCCCTTGGTCCATCCTGTGTTGTGTCACTGTCTTAGAAGACTGGGTCAGTGACCTTCCTCAGTAGGTCAGCTCTGTTGACCCCTGTTGGTGTGTCCTTCCAGCTGCTGTAGGGCAGAGCCCTTCTCCCCTCACTGTTCCTGCAGGCATCAAGTCATGCAGTTGGGAATACAGCTTTGTGGTAGATAAAAAAGGGCTGATCTTGTGATTTTCAAACAGTAAGATTTAAAAGATTCAGGGTAAAATACATCTCTGCTCAAGTTCATGGCAAAAGCAATTTCCCTGGATTCAGCTGTGAGGTCAGTCCTGTGCAAAGCTGCTGGAGAATTTATATCCCAGCTCCTTGGCTCCCCACCTATGGGGCAGCCTTGTGAGAGAGCTCACTGGTAGTGAGGCACTTGGGATTACACTGGTGCTCAGTGGCCTCAGAGGATTCCCAGATATCCAACAGCACTGAAAGAAACACAGTGAGCTCCTCCAGGTGCCAGGGGTGGGATAAACCTCCCCTTCTTGCCATGCTGCCTGAAAAAGGCTCATCAAAGCAGTAACTGGAAACTGAACAAACACGGAGGAGGCTTGGCTTGGTTTTGTAATGAGAGCTGTTCCCTTGCAGGTGGGACACCAGCCTTGGCATGTCAGGAGAAACGTGTGACTTTGGGCAGAACCCTGCTGTGCATCCACCCTCAGGCTGGATGCTCCTCTGGAGCTGGTGATCACCAAATGTGGCCAGAACTTCAGTGACCTCTGTTCTTACTACTGCAGTTAAGTGTTCAATGAAAGACTCTGAGGCATTTTTCATCAAAAGTATATATTCATTTATAAAAAAGAACAGGGGGAAAATATATATATATATATACCAAAGAGCTTTTTCTGTAAAAAACAATTCCTTAGAGGCTGAATGTCCTAGACCCAACTATGCCTGGCATTGCAGTCCATTGCTGTAGATGGCTGGTCCAGATCTGATGCTGAATATCATGGGAATTTGGAATTAGAAGGTCAGCAACGGATTTTTCCACTGAAAACTAAGAGACATTAACCACACATCTCATACAGGTTTCTATTAGAGATGTACAGCCAGCTCTCTTCAGTGGGTTTAAAATTCAATCCAGAGAAGAATAAAATACATATTTTTTGACTCTAGGCCTTAAATCGCTTTACTATATGAGTCCATTTCCATACCAAAGACACATGGCCAGACCCCAGTCCCGTGTAAAGCACACACTCCAACATGTGGGTTAGACTCAAGAAACCCTCTTGATTCTTCTTCTTGTACCTCTTTGATTTAAGGATATCAGATACAATACCAGAGATTCACCAGAATTTTCAGTTAAAGAAAATCAGCAATTTAAGTGAATTTGAGGCTCCTCATTCTGCCCATACTCACTTCTGGTTTTAGAGCCTGTGGGCAACTGCCAGGATGTGGTTCCTTTGGGAACAGCAGAGGGGAGACAGTGACCCAGGCAGCAGGACAGCTCCTCAATGCTGAACCTGGCTTTGAAATGAATGGCAAAATAAACAGATCTTTTCCTTTGAGACCATTTTGTATCAGGGTATCCTGTCAGGTTTGCTTCTATCAGATGACTCATGTCAAAGTAGATCTGGTGAGCATTTTAACTTCACTCTTCTCTTTGTTATCATCTGTTTGAACACTGTAGGTCAGCTATGCCAAAACAGATCATTCGAATTCTCCTTTGGATGGATCTTTTATTCCTTCTGGCAGACTGAAGGGAGACTCCTTCAAATCTGAAACATGGTTAAAACTACAAAAATAATCTGTACCAAAAAAAAAAAAGCCCTCTTGGATCTCTTCCTGTAAGCACATTTTGGCCTGATTTCTGCAGCTTTTTTATGTTTTTTTTTTTCTGTTTTAGATTTTATATGTAACTGATTAGCACCTTTGTTTTTAATATTGCATTTAATTCTGAAACACTACCATCACCCCTGAATTTTTTGTTTTTCACAGATATATCTCAGTATATGGAGAAAAGCAGTTACTGTGATAAGGCAAATTTCTCCAGCAGCACCATGGGAGGTATGAAACAGCCACTGCTCTGTCCTAAACCATGCCATGTGCTCGAGACAATTTCACCATGGAATATCACTGAAAAACCCTTTTCCTTCAAGTCTCTGCAATGAAGGCACCTGTGAATGCTGTTAGATTATGATATTCCAGAAAGGCTGCCAGGGGCTCCAGCAGTTAATGGCATTTCTGACAGGGAATATGTGAGTAAGAGGAAATACACATGCCAGTTACTGGCAGAAAGAAAACGCACAACGTTTGCATTCAGAAGAAAGTATTCATGGTTAGTCCTCTGTAAAAGAGTAACAGCAGCAAAAAAGTTTTCTGGACTTGAAGTAGATGCTGAATTATAAGACTTTCTCATTTTGAGCATTAACAGCTGCTACAAAAACTAGTAATTCTCATTACTTAGTGGTTGCCTTGTAACTGTATGTGCAAGCTGTGCACATGAATAGCTGTTCTGAGAGCTTAGAAATATTCATTGCAAATGAGAGCAGGCTATGCAGATGACCTTGTTTTCTTAAAGAAGTAATTTCTACAAAATCAAGAGCAAACTCTCTTGCTCTTAAACTAATTTTCAAGTTTCTGATATTTTAAATTTTTTTAAAATACAACTTGTCAGGTGGGTTTCTGCCAAACAGAGTTCCCAGCTGAGATTCAGCAGGAAAGAGAAATCCTTTGAGGTATAGTTCCACAGCAGCCTAAATTAGCTAAGATCAGCACCACTGTGTTGGTCTCAAAAGCAAAACAGTTAGAGAAGTAATTGCTTCATTTTGGGAAGAGCACTGGTACTACTAGAGTGGAGCAGGAATTGAGGAGATGAAACGGCAATGGCACTGATATAAAATGGCTTAATAAAAGGTGGTGGAGCCAGTCTTTGCAGAGGTGGTGCCTGCATGAAGTCCTGCTTCTTTGGAAGCTAGGGGCAAGATGCAAGCAGATTCCCTCACACCCTGAAAACTCCCCATACTTAACCCCCTTCTTTTCCTTTCCTGGCTCCTTTCCCTCAGGGGTTCAAACTCTGCAGAAAACAATTCAGGTTTCTCTGGTTTACACTAAGGATGTTATACTCAGCTCATCTGAGGCATGTGGATCCCAGCTGGCTCAAAGCAGGCTACCTAAATCCTGCCCATCCAGGTCTCCAGGGACTGATGCTCAGGTGTTCCAGCAGAAGGTACAGGAATGTCTCCAGCCCCAGCAGCTTGGATCTGAGCCCACACCTGAATCTGAGGTTATGTTCCTCCTTACTGAATGACAGCTTTGACTCCAGGGAAGGAGTAGGATGTGAGTTGTGGTTTAAAAGGCCATCGGGCCCTGACTCAAAGTTGTTCCTACCATGATTGCTAAGAGCCTCATCTTTGCATGCACACACAGACTTTGTGTGTGTGGCCCTCTGCATCAGAAAACATTTCCACGGCCCACTGGCTATTCCCACAGATGGGAAGGGCAAGAAAGGATAGAATTAATGGAAAAGTATTAGTAAAAACCTATCAGGAAAGCACTGGGAATATGTCAAAGATAATTGAGCTGCTCTTGTGCTTCATGGGACCCATGTCATGCCAGACATTTGTTGCTCTGTGCTTTGTTATGGCAAAAATGCAACTTCTCTGTTGCAGTCTGCATCAGCTATACCAGGAGACATTCAGCTTCTCCCATGGGAACTGAAAGCAGGAGTCAGCCCTGGGGTTTGGGAGGTTTATCTCTTAAACTTTTTTTACCCTAAAATCAGTGCAGGTAAATCCAGGCACGGTGGCAGCTGATGCTCGATTGTCACACACTGACAGCAGTGCCAGGGAAAGGCTCTCTGTAGATCCTGACACCTGTGGGACACAGCAGGGTGAGCTGTCCCCTCCAGGAGCCCAGCAGGCTGAGGGTGGGTGGTTCGGAAATGAGTGAAGGCACGAGCAGCCAGCTGGGGCTGGTGATTGCTCAGCTCTGTGGTCTGAGGACAGCATTTGATGCTACAATGCACCTGAGAGCAGCAGTTCCAATCCTTGCTCCACAGGTAACTTGCTGATGAGGAGACTCTTTTCCTTCCAGCACTGTGTTTTGCCTTCCATAGCTGCAGGCTCCCCCAGGCTGGCAGACAAGAGCTAATCAACACATTACTGTCTACCACAGATGAGAAAACGTTGACAATCATTGTCGGAATTTGAGTTTGTCCATATTGTTTGTTCAGTGCCTGCCATTTGTTGTACAGCAGCGATCTTTTGCCCTGTGGAAGATTATGGCTGCCCCAGCTAGAAGGAAAGTCTTCAGGTGGTGAGAGGTGTGAAGGAGCATAGATAGAGCAGGGTAGAACAGACACTCTTGCCATGGATGTTCTTTGTTCTTCAAACAAAGAAGGAAAATAATGTAAAGTTGACTTTTCCTTACTTTCCCCTTTGTCTTTACTTGATGTCATGGCTGAGAGCAAAAATGTTTTCAATATAAAAATATATTTCAGCTCTCCAGGTGATGGCCCTGGACACAGCCCGAGAAGCAGTGGCATTGTCTGCTTCCCAGAGAAATTCTGAGAAGCCTTGCTTGCTTTTCTCCTCTGCCTCATTTTCCCCTAGGGCTCTCTGTCACAGTCCTGAAGGAAGTTACTTTCCCTTCCCTCAGTCCTGAAGGAAGTCAAGATGAAAGCCTCTCACCAGTTCACAGGAAGGTAGTACTCTATTTCTGGAAACACAATGAAATAAGGAAAGTCAGAGGTCCATACTGGCTTCTGCAAACACAGAACCTCTCCCCTGAGCATTTCCACCTAGATGGAAACCTGTGGTGACATTCAGGGCTTTACATTCCCAGACACTGGCAGCAGTTTCATAGAGTAGCTAAAGCAGGAAAGCCCTTAGCAATGGCACTGTCCTTTGGGCTCTAGGAGCAGTCTTCACTGGCATGGAGGCCCAAGAGCTCCTCAGCCAAGCTGACCAGACCGTTTTCTTCCAGGGCAGCGATCAGCCGCGCTATCGTGGCCTTCTTGCCCTCGGACTGGATGAACCTGAGGAGCATCTGGTAGGCTTGTTCATAGAGTCCCTCTCGGTCGTACTCCAGCGCCACGTTGTCAATGACAGGGTCACGCAGGGCCCGGCAGGATTTCTGCAGGGAGCGAGCCACCTGCTTCCACTTCTTGGACACGGACTTGGCAAACTTCTGGTGGTCGTCTGGTGTGATTGTTCTGTCGTCTGCAAGGGGCAGAGGCCAGGTAAGACACAGAAGTTTCATGGCTGATGTGATGCAGCGTGGGCTGGTTCAAGGTTTGGTCGATATTCTGTGGAGCAGGGAGTCTGAGCTCCCTGCCTTGCCCAGCTGTTCCCTTACAGAAATCCTCCCACAACAACAAAGCACCTGGGCTTGCCCCTGCCCTGCAAGCTTGGCAAGGCCTATTTTCTTTTTTTCTCCCTCAGAACTCTCCTGTGGTTTGCCAGAACTCTTTTTTTTTTTTATTTTTTTTTTTTTTATGGAAACGCTCTTCATTTGTTTTAGCCTTTCAAAAGCAACTTGGTAAGGCCTTTCTGAAAAAGTCCCCTGTTCCCTACCTAAACATCCTCAAAACACTGAAATGCTGACAGGAGCTCTCTCTTCAGCTGTTTAGCACTGGAGACTGTACACAGCTTAAGCAAGCTCAGAAATGATCCAGCTTAGCTCAAGCTGATACTGCTATATGAGACTCTCTGAAAGTTCTCTCTAGGGACAGACCCCAAAGCCAGCTGGTGAACTGAGGGAGCCTGGACAAATCAGTCCTGTCTGAAAGCAGGACTGAGGGTGTCCATGGCAACTTCCCCAGTCTGATCCAACCTACACTATTAACTCACTCAACCAAGTAACATGGAATAAGAGAAAAATACTCTGTATTTTTCCTTTCACTATTAATTTTAAAATGTGAGGAACCTGGAAGGGACACAGACTCTGAAACATCTGGTTCTGTGCCACCCCAGTAAAGAAAACAGGTTGAAGCCTGGTCTGAAGCCCCATGGCAATATCTTAGGACTACTGTAATTCCTTTCTTATGGGATGCTGTTAAAACCTCGGTTTATCTGAGGTAGACCCCAATATGTAGTCACGATAATTCTCCCTCCTGGGCTATGACACAGACCAAGGGCTCTGTTGGTCAGCTCTAGCTACTCACCAAACTGCTGTCCCTGAAAGATGAAGGTGAGTTGTGTGGGAAGGGAGCTGCCTTGAGGAGGATAAGGCTGAGGTGGGGACTTCAGAGGTGAGCAGTCTTTTCCAGCCACATTGTTGTTGGTGCTCTGGTGAAGCATCAGGCTCTTGAGGCATTCCTCCAGCTCCGTGATCTCCTCATCTGGCAGGCGGTCAGGCTGTAACACAGACAGCATCAGTGAGTCCTGCCAGGGCCACCACCCTGCAAAGCTGCAGCTGCTGGTGTCAAGAGAGGAGTAATGAGATATAGCATGAGCTGTCAACCAGCCAAATGAGGTGGTCTAATGGAGCTCTGGCTGTAAATGTGTGGATTTGAATCTGTAATGTGATATGAAATAGACAATCTCTCCTCCCTGGGTTTCTTACCTGCAGGAGTGAGTGCTTACAAGTTGCACAAAACTGCTACTAGCCCATGTTCATTTCCAGCAGCCCTCAGCAAGAACTGGGGTGCACTGCAGGCAGCAAGGCTTCTCCCAACTCTGTATGAGGCTCAGACCCACAGAACAGCGTGACCTGGTCCAACAGCTCATGGCCACCCAAGCAGGCAGCTCCTGTTACCCACCTTCTCTCTCTCTCTGCCTCTCTGCTCCATGAAGTTTGCTGTTCCTAGGTCCTCACCAAGCCAGTTTTTTCTCTATCCAAGAGAAAATTAGTCTGACCTCCAAAAAGCAGGTAATGAGAAAGGAGTAAAGAAAGCAAAGCACATGGGAAGAGTGAAACCTGGCAGTGCTGTACCTCAGTCAGAGGTAGACACTGGTTTAGGTCACTTACAGCAGGTACCCAGCACTGCTCTTAGCTGCTGAAGGCTGGCTGTGCCCCAGTGCCATCTTTCTGCCTGTTGCACTGTTAGGCTGAGTCACTTTTGGGGAACTGAGAATTAGCCCATTTCTTTTGTCCAATCAGTTAGTTCAGCACAGGGAGGGAGCAGCAAGCCATAGTTCACAGGGTAGGGATATCACATATTGTTTGTTTCAGGGATGAAAGGTTTCAGTTTCATTCTCTGTGCTTACAGAAAAGCAACCTGGCAAAACATGCTCTTGTGCCTAATATTCCTGAGTAGATATTGAGTGCCTGTTTCTCAGTACCATTTAGAGGAACCACAGCTAAAGTTCCAGATGGAAAAAAAAAGAGGAAGGGAACAAGTCAGTGAGTTTAATCACGTCAAGTGCCTTGTAGTGAGATGACAAGATCTCACTGTTCTTGCAAGCAGTGCCAGTGCCAAATTGTGCGATGTGCCAGATGTCAGATGAGAAAGTCTATCTTCAGAAGGGCAACCTACTCCTGCTGGCAGCAGATGCTGTGTGTCCCCACTCTGATACAAGTTTTTGGTTTGATGTGCAGTGTTTGCACTCACTTCCATTGCACATTTCCAGGTGCAGTTACCTTTGCCACTCTGGGAGGAGGTGGTGTACGAGGCAGGGGAGGGAGGTGCAGAGCAGTGATGGTTCCACCCAGGACTGCTCCTCTCTGCTTGCCTCACAGTTGTACTGAGGCACACTTGTGCTGTCAGCTGCACTGTCTAGAACTCCTTGTCTTAGTGGGGATAACAGCCACACTAGCTGTTATACACAGAAGGCACAGTGAATTAGCAGGATCTTTACAGCCTGCTTTAGGTAACTCTACTGCCCTTCCAGAAAAGTGCACAGGTCTTTTCTGAGGAAGGGCTGAGCTATTTCTCCACATTAGAGTTAGGAGCTGAAGGAGAGAGAAGTTTGTTAACCCAACATGCTGCACCAGAACAAGATATGCACCCACCTTTGCAAAGTCTGTGCCACCCCTCCTGATTGCTGCCCAGCCTCCCTCCTGAGACAGGGAATTGAAAAGTAAGGAATAGTTCATCAAAAACCAAGGCAATGAGGAATGCCTGACATTTACATGCTTGCAATAATGGGGAGGAGAGGCAGACTGCTTTGTGATAAATGGAGCCAGGACTTGCAAACAGGGTGAGGGGTGCAAGGCTACCAGTGATAAGTGATAAATCCAAAACCCTAAACCAGCAAGAACTAATCTCAAGGCCTGGAACGTGCTCAAAGGGCTAAGACGCATGCTCCAGAGACAAAGTTGAAAAGTCCAAGTGCGATGAAGAGTTTGGAAGCCTTCATCAGAGACCCCCGACGACCCCTGAATTGGGGAAGTGCAAGCACAAGCGGACTTTTGGTTCATTTGAATACGAAGCGAGAATAGGCGGGACTGGCGGGGCTAGGACATGAATATGTATTAGACGTACTGTGTAATCCTAAACTTTTAGGGAATAAATAGAGCAGTAGTTTGAAGTTTCGGTGTTCATGCTTTGGGAGGAATTATCCCCGTGCACCTCAGCGCTGAATAAATGCATACCTACTTTATAACTCTCATTTCCTGCCAGTCATAGAGTCTTTTCCGCGTATCACTCCCTCTCCTGCTCACCTTTTCTCTGTAGATGCATTCCAGGCAATGATCCTCATCCTTCAGCATCTTGTCAAGGTGCTCACTGCCAGCCTTCAGCTCCACTTGGAGAGGCACCGTGGTTGTGGCCAAGGAGAGCTGGAGGTGACTCTGGAGGGATTTCTGGAGCGCTCCTTCCCGGTAGCTGCGCAGGAACTGGCGGCAGTTCTCCCGCTTGCAGAACTTGAGCTGGACTATCAGGTGGGGGTGGCTGCAGTGCACTTTGAGCATGTCCACACCATTCACGCTGCCAGTGGAGTCTGGCAGGGAGAAGGGAGCACAGTCAGAATCCAGGCATGAGCCAGCCCACCCAGACCCACGCCCATCCACAACAAGCCTGCAATGGAGGAGGTTTTGAATTCACTTTGTGATAAAGTCCTCTGCGATGGAAAAGTGTGTTAAACCAAGAGGGAGGATCAAGTTCATGCTGCCCTCCCACCACTGATCTCCATGAAGCATGTATGGTGTCCAACTGAAGATGTATGGAATTACATCTCAGGTAATTATATCAACACTGCTTATTAGGGCAGGTTTTAAATTTGAGGTTCCATTTCCAGGGCAGAGATGATTATGATAAACTGGCAGCACAGCAAAGTCTTATAGATGGAAGTTCAGCTCAGGGCTCATTCAGCCTTCAGTCCTTGTGACTGGAGTCTTATGCAGTGATGAATGTCTTGGAAAGAAACCCAGTGTCTCCTCTCCAGCCTGTGCCTAGAGGTAACTTTTGTCTCTCTGAACATTTAAAATATCTCACAAACAGCAAATGACAGATCCAGCCACAGGGATTAAGCTGCTTGAGATTGGGCCTTGACTTGTTATTTTGCACAGAGAATTAATTAATAGTAAAATCTAATCAAGGAGAAGCCAGGGATGTACCCTTTAACATAAGTGTAGGAGGAGCATGACCGATGTAGAAACAGAAAGTGCCAGGACTTCATTCTTCCTTCTCCCAGAAGAATTTAATTTTTATTAGCTGTGCTCATTATCCTTATTGCCATAGGATTATATGCTGATGATGAATTCAAAGTATGTGTTTTTCTCTTTTTTTTGCAGCAGAGGCCTATGTGAGGCTGCTGTAGTGCTTCCAGACCTGACTGAACCTCGTGGGCTGTCACTGCATAGGGCTGTATGGAGGCACCAGCTCACACTGGCACTACATCAGGTATATCTAAACCACATGTCATGGCATGGAGGACAATATTAAGGCAAGGCAGACTTGTGTGCTCCACATTAAGCAGGACAAGTGACATTGCATTTAGAACTATAGTAGCTAACAGTGGCATTACATTATCCTGTTTGCATCTGGTCTAGTTTGGACCAGATGTGTAACTGACACATGGGTTTAGGCACCTCGAAAAGACATTTTAATTCACTGTGGATGATTTTTTAATCACTTCCTTAATGTTTTGCTTTTTATGAGTGCTTATTAAACAAAATTTCCATAGTAGGGGAAAAGGGCAGGGGAGGGAGAGCTGCACATACATGGAAACCTTTATGAAGAGTGTACAAGACAGCTGTAAAGCTGCCTCAAAAGATGGGACTTTGCAGGCATTTCTGCATGAAACCTCAGACAGCTTAAGATTTCATGTCCTTTTCAAGTCTGAATAAGCATGGTAGGATTCCAGTTTTGTGAGCTATCCTTTAATTGTGTGAGCAGATTCACATTCCAGTGCCACAAAGCAGCCACAAATCAAAGCTAAGTGGACAATGGTGTTAGGCTGCCTGCTTCCTGTTTCCCGTATTTGGAATGAGCTTCAAGACAGGCAGGCCTGTATGGGATAAAATGACTTGGCATGATCTCCAGAAGAAACTGAGAATAGTTAGATAAGCCAAATTAAACAATAGAGTCTCAGCTGTGTGACAGGTAAAGAACACCATGAGTCTTTCTAGATAAGTGTGATAAACTCCTCAAATTACTATCATCCTGCAGTGTGCTTGGTGCAAGGGTGGGTAGAGAAAATATAGTTCTATGGCTTTTTGCATCTCAAGTCATTTTTTGATGTAAACAGGGTTACATACACCTCAAGCTAATGTGTGTCTGTTCATATCAGAATTTGAATAGAAATGAATATATACTGGCTATCACTTCGTTTAAAAACCAGCTTCCCAAAGCAGAAATCATGTTTCTATGGTGGTATAAAGACAGCAATTAAATCTTCTTTCATAGCAATTGCAATCTTTTCCCCTCTTACATAAATGGGTTTAAACAAACATTCATAAAGTTGGATAATTTGTAGGATGGTTCAAGTTGGAAGGAAGCCCAGGAAGTGTCTAGCCCAACCTCCCATTCAAAGCAGGGTCAGCTCTTAGGTCAGAAGCAGTTGCTCAGGGCTTTATCCAGTCCTGTTTTGAAAGCCCTCAAGGATGGAGAATACACAGTCACTCTGGGCAACTGCCTGTCTTAATGGGGAAAACATTTATCCTATCTGCTGTCTACCTCTCATTTCAATTTGTGCCTGTTGCCTCATTCCCTGTGCACCACTATGAACAGTGTGGCTCCATTTCTCCCTCCCACAGGTATCAGCAGGCTGTTGGTAGATCCTCTGAAACCTTCTCTTCCCCAGGCTCAACAGGTCCAACTCCTTCAGCCTCTCCTCCCAGGTAAAGTACTCTAGCCCCTAACCATCCTGGTGAACTTCTGCTGAGCTTGCTCCACTTTACTGCCTTTCCTAAACAGAGTGACTATGAGCTTTCCTTACCCATGAGGGTAAGATTAAAGAAAAGCATGGCACTGCACACCAAGATACCAGAGGATGGGTACCTGCTAATGCCAGCTTCAGGGCCTTGAACACACAAGGCTTCTTCTGGGAGCTCTCGTAGAGGGCCGGCAGAGCGATGGTCTTGCAGGTCGACTGAAGGAAGAGGTAAGCGCTGCCAACCCAAGGAGCAGAGCTGCCTGCCATCTTCAGCACCCTACAAAATCACACAGGCAACTTTAGAGACCATAGGGGAAATGGCCTGAAGCCAGGGGAGTGCTACAGCACAAACACGACTTATGGGGATTTACTCTTATTTCTTAAGAGGAATGTGGATGTTGCTAAAGCAAGCGTAAGCTCTGAGGGGTTTGCTGTTACTCTGCAAAGCACACCACAGTAGGACACCGTATCCCAAAGACAGCAGCTCACAAAGCTTCGCTTTCATTTTCCACCGGAGTCCATTCATTTTATAGTCCAAAGATACTCGGAAGCAGAGTTTCAGTCCCTGTGCTTCTGACTGACTAGCCAAGCTGGCAAAATGTGAAATGACTGAAGTGCTCCAGGGACCTCCCAGCAGTCCGGTCTCTGGCATGTTCCCATGGACTGAAGCCCTATTGCAACCAGAGACGTTCTCCGTAAGTTCCTGGTCCCCTGAATGTTCACAGGACCCAGAGCATTTGTAACAGGACACTCTACACAGGCTGGACAAGGGTAATAGTTTTAAAGTAAAAGAGGGTAGATTTAGATTAGAATCAGGAAGAATTTTTTTACAGTGAGGGTGGCAAGGCACTGGCACAGAGAAGTGGTGGATGCCTCATCTCTGAAAATATTCAAGGCCAGGTTGGACTAGGCTCAGAGAGACCTAGTTGAAAATGTCCCTGGTCACCACAGAGGAGTGGAACCAGATGGGTTGGAAGGGTCCCTTCCATTCGGAGATTCTGTGACTCAGGGGGTTCCCCTGTGCTTTGTTTAAGCCCTTCGTTCTTGCGTCTCGGCAGCGTTAACCCAGAGGGTGAACCTTCCCGTCCAGCGAGCACTGCCCCAGCCCAGTCCCCGCTCGGCGGTCAAACCGCTGTGGGGTGCTTTAAACAACCAGCCCCGGACGGTAAAGTCACATTTGGTCACGGTTATTGCCTTTTCCCTGACTCCTGCGGGCGTCAGGCCGCTGGTGCTCAACTCCCGTCACAGTCTCGCTGGGAGGGGGCTGTCCCTAAGGGAAAGGCGCTGGAGCAGCCGCCAGCCCCGTCCCGCTGCGCAGTGCCGCCCGCGGGCCCGGCGGCTGCCCCCGCTGCCCGTGTCCGCTCGGTCCCGGTGTCCGCTCGGTGCCCGGTATCTGCTTGGTCTCGGTGTCCGCTCGGTGCCCGGTATCTGCTGGGTCCAGGTGCCCACTCGGTGCCCGGTATCTGCTCGGTGCCCGGTGCCCGCTCGGTACCCGCTGCCCGCTCGGTGCCCGGTGTCCCCCAGCCCGGCACCGCGCCGGTCCGGCCCTGCGCTATCCCGGCGGCCCCGCCCGGCCCCAGCCCCGCTCCCCCGGCCCCGTCCCGCGGCAGTCCCGGCCCGCCGGCCCCGGGCGGCTTTACCTCCTCAGCGCCGGCCTCGGCCCCGACACTTCCGCCCCGGGCCGCGCCGCTCGGCACCGCGCTGCGGGCGGGGAAACGGGAAGGCGAAAATAATCCCAACAGCCCCTTGGAATAGCCGGCGGCATCGCACTTCCCTTTAATCACTTCTGTTTGCCCAGGCCTGCCCCAGCTGGAGCCGGCCCGAGGCCTGCGCGGGGCAGGGGCTGCTGCAGGGGAGCTCCGGCCGGGGCTTGTCGGGCCTCGATGCCTCCGGTGTCCCCGCCGCAAGGCCGCCCACCCAGCTCGGTCTCTTGGTGTCTCGTGTGGATGAGGATATGACACCTGTCAGAAATACTCTGTTCAGGTGGCTCCAGAGCTGCCCAAGGGCTGGGATGTGTCTCTGCACCCTCAGGGATGGAGGCGAGTGCGGTGCCTTGAAGCCCCTGCATGGCTTGCGGCTGACACACGCGAGGCTGCCGGGCCCGGCGGGTGTTGTCAGCTTTTCCCCGTGGTGCTGCTAAGGAGGGCTTGGATAGGTAGAGACAATGAAGCAGCATTTCCCGAGGCCATGAGAGGTTCTGTGCCGGTCAAAGCATGGTTTGGGTCTCCACTGTGTTATAAATTTACTCATCCCAATGGGGTAGGTTAATCAATAAGGCAATTTATTAATTCGTTGATAAGGAACGGGCAAGCAGCGCTGGGGACGCGGGGTGTTTAGGCTCCGCCAGCACATCCACCCTACCCCTGGTCACTGTCCCTTTGATAGGCAGTTTCTGGTGGGGTCACGTCATGCCTACTGTGCTGGGGCACAAGCCTGAGCAAGCCCGAATACGTTAGCTAGCACTTTAAGCAGCAATGGCTACAAGCCCCCTCTAGGTCTGGATAAGGCTCCAACATGTTGTCAGGTTACATTCCTAGCAAGCAGGTAACAGCAGCAAGAAGTCTGTTCGTGTTCACACAAGCCCACGTTTTCTTTATACGTTAAAAGTGGATACAATTCATAATTATAGTGGCAAAATAATAAAAAATGCATGAAAACAAAAAGCCAACAATTTACAGCAAAATGATTTAAACAAATCTAATGAAATCATTAGATTTTCCTGTGTCTCGTGTCCATGCTTTACTTTGGATTTAGTATTTTTGTTTATATTGGTCTCACGGTGTATTTTCATAATGACACGAATCACTATGTGACATCTCACACACAACTGCTCGATCTCAGGTAGCAGCCTCTGCCCAGGCTGCATCTACCTTGCATAGGTGCCCTGGGAGCTGAAGGATGACAGCAGTTCCCTTGTTTGTCCTCAAATGGTGAAAAGCTGGCGTGGGCCTGGAGCCAGATTTTGGGCTCACGTGCAAGCTGCAGTCACTCTGCCTTGGCAGTGGTTTGTGCAAACTGGGGGACTGAACTGCAAAATAAAAAAAAAGCAGGAAGCATTTTAAAATGCTAAAAATACCTATATATCTGATGGTATTTTACAACAACAGTATTTTAACAATAAAAATTTAATTTCTTTCCTAAAGGAAAAATGTGATTTAAATAGATCTGTAAAGGGGTTAATCTGGGCTGGATCTCCTGGGAGCTCTGGATCACAGGGTGAGATCGAGGGGGGCAGGCAGTGCCCCCAGACCTCTTCAGGATCAGCAGACGTGATGGTGTCAACGCTTCTGGAAACAAAGCATTTACTTGCTAAGAGTTTAAGCAAGTGAGTTCATACATTTAAGGTCTCATGGGGCTAAATTAAACTGAACATCCCAACATTTTACTACAAAAGCCAAACCTGAAGCACTGCTGGCTCCCAGAACCAGGTGGGAACCATAGCATGATTACTGAGGGGAGCATCACCCACCCATGTCCTGGAAATGTTTTCTCCTTGAAGCTAATCTGCCTGCTGTATATTGTGGGGATTAAAAAAAAATGGGTAGCTGAGCCCCAAGTTTCTCCTCTGCTGACTCTTGCTGAATGTGTGTCTTTTGGGAGCATCCCATTGGCAAAATCAAAGTTCTTGATGAGCACTTGGAGTTTCATCTTGTTGTTTCCCACTTGGGAAATAAAGATGGCAGTGAGGGGAGGGGCTGGGGCTCAGCTGGCACAAAATTGGGGTGTTAAGATTCAGTGTCAAGTCTGCCTGGGAGGATGGGGCTGGGATAGGGCAGGCTGTCCTGAGCTGTTGGAAGGCTAAAAGCACACTCTCGCTGTCTATGAGGTTCACAACCTTCTTAATGACTCCAAAGGCTTCAAGGAAATCATAAAACAAAAGGAGCTGAACACACGAGATCTCATTTTGCCTTAACACTTTGGCAGATCTGTATTAGAGGCAGTATTAAAAGCAGTTCGAAGTAGAAAAACAATGTCCAAGGTGATTATCAGAGAAAATGGCAAAAGCTGCTGAGTTCCCAGGAAGGAAGCAGGACGGTGTCACTTATGTCTCTTGGTGGCTGTAGCCAGGCTGGGTGGGAAGGGGGTTGTTGCTGATATGATGGTAGATAAGATAGCACAGCTGCTGTGCTGCTGCCACCTCACACTCCAACTAAGGAGTCATGCTTCAAAGCAGCACATTCTAGAAAAATGTGCAGTTGTGTTTGCCTTTTTGCATGTCTGCTCCATACTTGCTTCATGGGTTTCACCTCTGACCCGTCTTTGAGGCTGTCTTGGTGCACAGGTTTTCATTTAAATGAAACCTGCACTGCTGAGGTAATGCTGTAACTCTGGGACCTGAGGCTTCAACAGCAAGAGGGCATGCCATGAAATTCAGAGTGAGATTGTGAGACTTGGCCCACACTGCAGTGCTGGCCTGGGAAGGGGAATGTTTGCTTTCAAAAATCTCTTACTTGGTTATGACAGGGCTGGAAAAACAGGTCGTGGTAGTTTTGTTTGTGCAGAAATCTAGAAGACAGGTGCAACACATTTTGCAAGAAGGCAAATGGAAAAGTTAGGTAATGATCTGATACTCTAAACCTTCTTCCCAGGCACTTATTCTTCTGCATTATAGGAAAGGTTGATTAAAATACATCTTTTCCCTTATTATGTCAGACATTGTAAGTGCAGTTTCTGCGAACTGGAGTCAAAGTCAAAAAATATTTTTTTTCCAAACTGCAGCATCTCATCACAGGCAAGGACCACTGTCATTAAGCTGCTGGTTTCTGCTCTAGGCCTTCTGTTGCACTATCAGTAAAAAATGGATATGTGAGGCAGTTTTCTGTGCAGAGCTTCTGCTTGCAAAGAGGTTTTTCCCCCACAGTTTGAGAAATCTGTCTCAGCTTTTTGAATACCAGTGCAGCAGTACCAGAAAATTCCCTTGCATTTTTTATTACTCAGAGTAGCAAAACCTCACTGTAGGAAAAAAGACCTTTTTTCCCAAAAAAGCTTTGATCTGACATTTTTAGCTCTTCAAAAGTATCACTCAGCTTCTTAGGTTTGATTGAAAAAACCTGTGAAACAACTGACCAAGAGATTTTCATAAAAATATGGTGAAATTTCAAGTTTGATTTTTTTTTTAACCTCCTCTGTAGTCCAGTTTGATTTGTTAGTTAAATCCTAATGTGTGTCTTTGTCCCTTTTTAGTTGATGTTGTTTTATTCTTCTCAACAGGGACTCTTGAGAATTAAATGCAGTTTTGGAAGTTTTCCCATGTTTAAATCTGACCGAATTGTCAAAATGCCTGCTCCAGTGCCAGAACTGTGGCAAGAACATCCAAGGAGAAATCCTTGTCTGAAAATTGTATTATCATTCTCTTTGAGATGGATACAGAGTTTTCCAGGTCTGCAGACAAAGGGCTGCAGCTGTTCCTTCCAGCTCTGGCACTTCACAGAGGTCAGGTAAGAGGAATGGGGTCCTCTGTCCAAGCACCTTTGCAGGAATAACCTGATCATTGCTTCCAGGGCATGTCAAACATCTGCTCCACTCTGCTACAGCCCTGCTGACCTTGTGACTTCTATGTGTGATGATGTTATCTGGCATGACCAGCACCTGCTTATGTAAAATTTGTGTTACTTGCTGGGTTTTGTCAGTTGCTAATGGTGATTTGGGTTTCAAGGGAAATACCACATTCTTAGATACACTGTTCTAAGCTGCCCTTTGAAAATGGCAAGAAAAAATTAATGCATTGTTATCCTTATCATGACACTTATCTTGTCTCTTCTCACCTCCTGACTCTTTCAGTATATTTGGCCTTAAAGGACTCTGTAGGCATCAGGTGAGAATTCTGCTTCATTATTTAGCAGGAATGTTGAGCTTTGCAAGTTTTTGCTAAGGACCTCAGGAAAATTTAATGTTGATTTTATATTTTATTATGTTATTTAAAGAGCAGTTTCTGAGTTGAAATGACCCTGGCATTAAGCCAGACATGTATTTAGAGCTATCTAAAGTTTTTATATTAATGATAAAACCATATTGTGCAATAGATTCTATGTGTAGCTGTTTTTAGCATCCTCTTTTCTCATGTAAGAGCTAAATAATTTCTGTTCACAAATAACATAATAGCTAAACCTGCTTACAATTTTGACTTTTCAAAGTCTTGCTGAAGGTGTCCAGCCCTGAGTCTGGCCAGCTCTCGTTCGTCTGTGCAAGCCAAAGTTTAGGACAAGAAAATTGTAAAATGAGAGCTCAAGTGCCTTCACAACCCTGGGATTTCTGTGCCTGGGTGTCCCCCAGACTCTGGGCAGGTGGGTTTGCTCTGGTGACTTTGCTCACCTCCCAGCATAAGGTGGGCAGCACGTGTTGCCTTTGCATGACGCTGCGTATTTATTCACAGCTCTGCGAGATCGGCTGCAGTGCATTTTCATTCTGTGTATTGTTCTCTGGGGCTGGTGATGCCATCCCATTGTGCTGAGTTTTTAAGAGTGCGAGCAGCAGTGCTGATGTGACTCCCTGGACGCCTACTTTCCACTGGCCTGGGATAAAATTGGGTGGTTCATTCTCTGTGGGACGCAGGCGCGTGCAGGGAAGCAGGCGCTCCCAGGGCAATGGGGTCAGTTTAGCTGGGACACTGCAAAGCTATGCAGGATTCACCCAGCTCTCTGGTGATGGATGGATACTCCAGCAATGTCCCAGCCTTCCTAACAAAACTCTGGACGCTGGTGGAAGACCCTGAAACAAACCATCTCATCTGCTGGAGTTCTGTAAGTACAACAGATACTGGGTGTCACTAATGCCTGCAACAACAGGGAAAAGCCAGGTGTGAGGCCTGAGAACTGCATGGCACTTTGCTTGGCAGGTGCTGCCCAGTTACTGGTAGAGTGCAAAAACCAGGATTCAAGTACAGGCACTTTTGGATATACTTGGTATTATTTATCTGAAATATTGTGGCTTCTCTGCTTCAGACAGGCAACTTTTGTGGGTGTTTTAGTTATAATATTTACACATTTCACTTGAAACATCCTAAAAAGTGTCTTATGTTCTAATTCTAAGAATTCCACATGCTTTGAGAGAAATGTTTTTCACCTTGCTTGAATCTGCAGTTCCTTAACATTTTCTAGGAAATGTGCAAAGCCCTTAAAAAGTTTCACTACTGTTTGGTATTATCTCACATGTGTTTCTTAGCAGCCTCTCACAAATGTCTAGGTAGAAGGCATCAGATAAACAGCACTCAGACTCAGACCTATAATTTAAATAGATCTCAGACTGGCACCCTAAATCATTTTGGAACAGTTTAACTTGATCTTTCGATGAATCTGTGTGATGATCATGGTGATATGGGTATATATTGTCTGTACAGTTTCATAGGGATAGATTGCTTTGCTTTGGCTTCTTATTTGTAGCAGAGGCATTAATATACTAAGTGCAATCATAGAAATAAAATTATTTGTCCCCTTTATACAACACTTTGATACCACATTGTGCTTTTGACCTAAGACTTGCTGCAAATAACATGATTTATTTTCAGCAGGGAGTTATTAGATAAACTGTGTGCATAAACTTGTTCTCCAAAGTCAAGAATCTGTAACACAAGCAAATTTAAAGGGGGGTGGTAAAAAAAGTCTAAAGCATCCTTTTTTATATATACGTTGTGTCCAGTAAAATTTTTATTCAAAACCTGAGACAGGATTGGAGCTGCAGTGATATCTGTGACCATGGTTGTTTGATGCTGGTATTACATGGCCATACCTCTGAGAACCACCAAGTTTGGTATCATGTGTTTTAAATAAGGATTTTAAGGCTAGAAATTATTTTCTAACCTGTGTAAGTAGTCCCCTCTCTGTTACGCTTAGAGCACTCTTATTTTTGACTGACCACCACCATGCTCTGCTTTCCTGCAAACTAACATAGGCTGCTACTACATCCTTGGAGGATTTAGTAAGGCTTTTAGGTATCTAAATTTCTCACTGTTGCAAGTACCCATGTTTCTCATATTCTTCAGCTTCTATACATTGATGATGTTGGAGCTGAGAGATTGTGTGCATACCTAAGATTTCTGGGTGTAATCAGTACTTCTAGAAAATAGGACCCATAAGGACCTGTGAACTGTTTCTTAGAATGAAGAAGAGATGAAGAGAAAATGCAGTAATGGTTTATATATACACTAAAGTCTGTTGTAAAGTGGAAAGGAAAAGTCTGCTCTCTGTATCCATGGTAGATTGGGCAAGAAGTAATTAAATTAATTTTTTAAATGGAAGATGCAGTAAGGGAGAACTGGCAAAGTCCTGGACTAGCACTCGACATGTCTGTCCTGGTGGTTCTGTCAAAAGCAGTTAAGATAAGCATCTGCCATGATTGTCGTGCTGCAGAGTCAGTTTTGCTTTGGGCAGAGAAGACACCCAGAGTTTCTCTGAGCTTGTGCTCCCGTGGTGTAAAGCAGCCAAGGCACAGCTGCAGTGTGGGAACAAACTGGCACATGCACAATTCTTCAGTGAACACACAGTAACCCCAAAGTCTCTTGTGTCTGTAGGAACCTTTCTGAGTGTGCCAGCTTCTGAGACCATTGTGGCCCTGAATTCAAAGGAATGGCCTCTCATGAGAGGCCATAAGGATTTGTTGAGGTATACAAAACTCTCGTGCTTGTCATTTTCCATCAGCGGGTCCAGCTTGGGACACACAGCTGTATCCCAGAGTAAGGGGGCAGAAGCACAAGGGAAGCAGAATAAACCAGCTCAAGGCAGTGCAAGGTAAACCCAAGGCAGCGTCTGCAGTGTTGGGAAACCCTGGTCCCTGCTGTCCTGTTGCAAACTCTATCTGTGAGGATAATTCCAGCATGCAGGTTGTCAGTGAATCTCTTAAGTGCTTGATCAGCTTTTGTTTCTGCTGCATGGGGTAAGGAATGATAGGAAAGACCCCAAAAATGTTCAAAGAGCACTGTTGAGGCACAGTCATGTTCAGTGTTTGCAGTAGTAAGCAAGAAGCAAGAAGTGCAGCTGCCCCAAGGTCCCATGTTTGTGGGTGTTAATTGTTAGAGCTGCTGAATGAGACTGAGCACAGAAGCAGCTGGCACCATATGGTGATGGAAATGTAGTGTATGGCAGCAGGGTTTGCCAGCTGGCCGGTTTCTGGTGGCCATGGGCAGGCTGTGGGCACACACCAGCCCCTCTTTAGTCACTGATTGCACTCCCTGTTTTAGAGACTTCCAGACTTCCCTGAGTGCACCCTTGCAGCTGCGCCCTGATGAGTGCGAGGTGGGACTCACAGCACTGGTACCCTCCTACTGCACACAGAGCCCGAGGGCTCTTACAAAACACTGTCCTGTGTCACCAAGCAGCCCCTGTGGGATACCCACCCAGGCTGACACACCTCTGACTGCTGGTAATAGCACTGAGCACTGCAGGAGGATGACTGTGGTGTACTACTCTCAGACCTCTCCCTGCCAGCATGGTGCAGGCTCTGCTGTCTTTAGCTCTTATCCCTTGAAACTCAGCTGCAGCTGAGGCAAGTCCCTAATATCTGCTGATGTCACTGCACTGATGTAGCTGTCAGCAGGTAGAAGGCCAGGCAGGGAAAGCACATGGCCTGCAGTGCATCTTCTCTGCCAGCAATCCCAGGCAGTTTGCCTTGTTTGGCAGTCATGGATCTTTGCAATGCAACCCCAGAAATGGAGGATTTATCTGAATAACATGTGTGTTGTTATCTTGGACTGCAAAGCGTGACCATCAACATTTTGTGGGTTGCCCTTGTGGCTGTTTACTATTGAAAATAATCAGTAAAAGGTGTGTAGAGCTTTTGGTGTCTCCAGAGATGATTTTCTTCTTGCCTTGCTGTGTTTCTGGTGCCATGTCTCAAGGCAGTGCTCCCTCCAGGACTGCTGTGCTCTGGAGCAGATGGATAGGGGTTAGATCTGAACAAGGAGGTGATAATGGCAGGGTTATAATGGCAGTTCCCACTTTCAGGGCCTTCTTAAGTCTTGAGTCTTTCTATGAAGTCCATGCAAGAGCGGATGATCACAGACTACCTACCAGCTATTTGGGTACAAAATTCAGTGGTTTGTTTCTCATGTCCAACACTCTCAACTAAGCAGTGACAAAAAGTAGAAAAGGATCAAACCTGCAGCCACAGAGGCCTGACTGTACTGAAACTGAAAGGAGCACATCTGTCATTGAGGCCTGTTTTCGCTCTTCTCAGCTTCAAGGTGACAATTCAGAGAGCAAGACTTCCCCTGCTGTGGGACTCCTCCTGGGCCCCACTCGTGGTCAGGGACACTCCCCTGACTTCGCCCTTGTCCTTATGTCCTTTGCAGAATGGCACCAGCTTCCATGTATTCGACCAAGGCCGCTTTGCCAAAGAGGTGCTGCCCAAGTATTTCAAGCACAACAACATGGCCAGCTTTGTCCGGCAGCTGAACATGTGTAAGTGCAGCTCCCAGGGCCAGGACATGTGGCCCCCACAGATATGGGGGGTGACAGGAGGCGTGGGAGAGAATTGTACAGAGAAAAGTTTGGGGTCTAATCACTTGTTGTGGCATTATTGATTTTGCCAGAGCATCTGCCTTTCAGATCCCAGAGCAGTGATCTCCTTGTGTTTATCTTAAATTCCAGCGTGGAATTTCTGTTAGATTACATTTCAGGGTGTGAGCTAAGAACTTCCACCTACCAGGTGTTCTGCTTTGTTTGCATTGATTTAATGATCTATTATTATTCATTTTCCATTTTATTCTACATGGAGCTATATCCGGCCACCAACTGTGACACCTCCCCTGAATGTGCTGCTCTTGTGGGTCGTGTGCCCTGAGCTTCTCCCTTTCACCAGGCATATCACTGAACTAGTAACAGACAGTTCTTCTCACTGCAAACCTTGCCTTGCTGATCAGACATTTTTACCCTTTAAAGGAAGTTTACATGTAATTTTCAGTCACTTCAACATGACTGTTCTGATAATTCTTGGAATTTTTTCAATGAGTAATTAAATTCCTTAGTCAAGTTTTAACTTTGCTATTTCACTCTATAGTAGAATTTTTGTAAATTTTAGGCCAATCCTTGAATACAGCTTAGAAACCTTTTGAGGACTTCTGAGAAGTACTCAAAGCAGATTTCCAAATGTGCACATGACCCTTTTTTTCCAAAAGCAGCACCTGCTGATGGTCTGTGCCTTTGAAAACCGTTCCCCTGAATCCCTGTGGCTTGCAAATTGAGACAGGAATTCCCTAGGAGCTGGCATTTCAGCTCCTGGCAGACCAATGTGCCCGTGGTGAAAAGGCTTTCATGGCATAGGCGGCAGCAGGGGTGGCCAGTGGGATGCACAGGGCTCTCCCTTGCCCTGGGTTTCTGGTAGATATGGCCCAAAAGCATGTCCAGATGTGAGCACTGGCAGCTCAAAAAGTGTGGAGGGTGATCAGAAATGGCCTCGAGCGTGATGAGGGTGGGAGGTGGAGGAAGTGCTGGGTCCTGTCAGCCCATCAGCTGTGTTCTCTCTGTGCAGACGGCTTCAGGAAGGTGGTGAACATCGAGCAGGGGGGGCTTGTCAAGCCTGAGCGGGACGACACTGAGTTCCAGCACCTCTGCTTCCTGCAGGGCCACGAGCACCTCCTGGAGCACATCAAGAGGAAGGTGAGGGGCACTGTGTGGACAAGGGGAACAGGCACCTGACAGGTCCTGCTCAGCAGAACTCCAGCATCACCCCGGTCTTGTTTCTGTCCTCCTCACACACACACCTGGGCTTGGCTTCTTGGTTTTCAGGGCTTGGCTTGCTTCAGTTTTGTCTGTGTTTCTCTGCTCTGTTGCTCTGTATCACAAGATGTTTGTGTAGTGCTGCAGGGTTTGCTTCCCACTCCTCTGCCTTTGAATTGTTACTGCTTTCCTGGAGAAACACCCTGCATAAGTCCTGCAGCCATCAGCTGTCCTCAACAGCCATCTCTTTTTCTTATACAAGAGACAACCTACTGCTGCCCTCTGTTTTCTGTCTTTTAACCTGTTATTAATACCCCCAAAGTGTTGTTCTCTTACTGAATTAGCATAGCAACTTCTAAAAAGGGACTTGAGCAAAACCCTTTTGGAAATCCAGATGTGGTATGTTAATTTGAAGCATTACGTCAGATTCATCCCTGTAAAACATGAGGTTTGATTGATCAATTCCTCCCTGATACTCAAAATACTTTTGTTTTCCCCCAGACTGATTTGAAATAGGTCCTCACTCTGATAAGGAATGTAATTCTGCCAGCAGACCCTCTGTATGAATAGATTAGTCCTGCGCTTTGCTATATTTGGCTCTTGCAACAGTACCCCTAGGATAGTTCAGACACTTTGGCATGTGGCCTGTCCTGGTATTTCAGCTGGTGACAGTCCTGCACCTGTGCCACCACAATGACTCTCTATGTCCATGGCCCTTCTTGCACAGGTAAAATCTACCTTTGATTTTTTTCTCCTCAGGTGTCAGTAGTGAAAAGTGAGGAGACCAAGATGCGCCAGGAGGATCTCAGCAGGTTGCTATACGAGGTACAGATACTGAGAAGTCAGCAGGAGAACATGGAGTGTCAAGTGCAGGACATGAAGCAGTGAGTTGAATCCTACTCAGGCTGCTTCTTATGGGCATTTGCTTCTCTGGAGTGGTGGCTCGTGGGGAATGGTTGAAAGGAGGAGCCTTGCACACTTCTCTTCCCAGGGAACCAGGGACTGACCAGAGATCTGTTGAGACAACAATATGTAGGATTTTATGCACACCTGATCTACAAAATATGGATTAATTCTCAGCCTCTCTATCTTGTTTGTTTTCCCTTCACAGATTAGGTAAGCAGAGAGAAGGTCAGACAGGAAATATGTGCATAACCTGGGGACTTAGATAACTGTTTCCTCCAGATGGTGGAAATGGTGGTAAAGATGTAACTCTCACGCATACAAGAGTCCTTGGCAGAAATGTGGTGGAGTCCACTCCAGCTATTAAGAAATTACCTTTCTGCCATCATTCACCTCCAAAATTCATGACTGGCCTAAAAAATATAGTATGTTATAATATATAACATAAGAAATTCTGTATTATTTAGTCCATGGGCTCATCTCCCTGAGGCTGTGTCATCTGACATGGCCAGAATTGTTGGGTAAGAGCAAACCAAGCTGATGCAATGCTTCCTGCATGTGGCTGCCTGACCTCCAGTTGTCTGAGACTCTGGAATTTTCTGACTCAGACATGGTCACTAAAAGATTAGGAAGTGGATATGGTTTTATAAATCATGTACTTGGAGAGGTTTTTTATTTGTCTCCAGAATTTTAATCTTTACTGAGAGCTTTGTTTAAAAAGCACTTGAATAATCATATAGACCCAAACCCTTTATTTTATAAAGAGAGCTGATATTCATAAGCCACCAGATGACACTGTCATTCTGGGCCTTGAGAGAGCACTGCATACTGGGAAACTTCATTCCAGACCAGCACCTTATGTTCAATGGATACATATTTTTATCCGACATAAATTTTTAATGACTCCCACACTTAGCACATGCATGAGTTTGCACTGTGAAATCCAGATACAGCAGCAATGAATTCCTGGGCTTGCATTTGATTTAATTTTTAAGGAGTTCCAGTATTAATGATTTGGCCTTGATTTTAATTTATTCTCCCTTTTGATTTGCTTGTTCCCACCCTCCGCCTGGCAAAATTGCATTCAACCGATGAAAAGAATATGATTTATATAAACTAAGACAGAAGAGAAATCCAAAGCTGGATCTATGTTAAGAAATTCACACTGGTGAAGAACAATTAGGACATAACTCTAGTACAAGCTGTCAGGAATGGTGCTTTGCTGAAAATCCTGTCAGTACCTGTGCAGAAAGTTCACTGCAGAGATTCTTGCTGTACAAGCTGTTCTACTGTGCTCTTCAGATCTCTGGACCTTACCTTCCCGGTTCTAGCATCCATCCACACTAGAAAGACTAAAAAGCAAAAGGATCTATCAGTTTCACCTGTATGGTAGGTTTTGCTGGCCTGACAGTTTAGGTACATCCATATACTCTAGAGATAAATTGGCTGGCAAAATGTTTTGCAGCATGGAAATAACTCACAGTCACAACCCAGGCCTTGCTGAAATTCTGAGTTTGGCCCTAATGTTCCACAAATACATGTGTCCTCTTGTTATCTTCCCCTATAGATGTTAGCTTCTCTTTATTTGTTTTTCCTCCATGCTTTGGTCTATAGTTCTTTTGAGGTCAAAGAAGAAGGAAGGCAATTGTGTGACCTTATTTGGGACACCTGAAAAGAGTTCAAACAGTGCAAGAGCCCGGAAGTGAGACAGACTTTGCACAGTTGAATCTGCTGTGCATCATGGCAGCACCAGGGGCTGTTGATGTTTCTGTTCTCATGGAAAATTTCTGTTTCACTTTCAGACAAAACGAAGTTCTTTGGAGGGAAGTTGTTTCTCTCCGGCAGAACCACTCACAGCAACAGAAAGTCATCAACAAGGTAGTGGTCATATGAACTCCAGACTTGTTTGTGCTGCTTGGTCTGTGACCTCCTCTGATTTTTTTTCTTGTCCCATAATCTCCACACTATGATATGGCAGTGTAATTATTTTCCCTTTCTTTTAAGTTGTGTGATGCTTTTATGTGTCCTATGGAAACAGGTCATTAACAAAGCACAGACTGCACCCTTAAGCAACAGATTTTAGTTTTCCTGGCAGTGCTTTCTGTGATGTTAGAAACCACTTTTCTATTGAAATCCTGAGCAAGAGAGCACAACTCTCACTAATTGCCCTGTGTTGGCTGATTCTGGTTGTACCAATGCCTTTGGGCTTCCCAAATCTTCCTCTTCCATTTGTTCATGAGGGGAACCCCACTCATGCCAGCACCAGTGGGAAGCTGCAGGTGTCAGAATTGGCCACCCATCGCACCACTGGGGGAATGTAACAGCAACTATTACATTTTCTGGTGTTACTGGTGTAGTTGGAATTACTGTACAATCTTTTAGACTGCAGAACCATCTCCCTTAAAATCTAGCATGACCAGTATAGAAAAGGCCTCTCCAGTGATTCCTGGATGGTGCTGACATGACTGAGCACGTCACATATCCCAGTCCCCATGTTCTGACCCTCACGTGGCATCACAGTCACAGGACTGGACAGAAATGCACGAGGCTATCAAGCCTTCCTCCAGCTCTGAGGCTGGACCAGCCACATGCTTCATTGTAGAGGCTTTTATGCAACTCTATTTTGTTATATTGAGCAATGAGTAAGAGCCAGCTGTGATATATAATAATAATGCTCTCTTTGTTTGGAGGTCAAAGCAGAGCATTAAGTTCAAGCTGACCTGGGAATATGTTGCTAAGTGATTCCTCTCCAAAGCTACTCTGCTTCCTTTTTAGTGTCCTGTTATATCAACACTGACATTCACAGAGCTGAAAAACTCAACTGGAGCTCAGACCTCCATCCAGGCTCTCTGTAGGGAGTTGCCTCTTTCACTTGCAAATTCTTTGTCAGACTTTACAGCATCTCTTTTAAATGTCTCTGAAAACTTTAAGGGATCCAGGTCTAACTCCAGGCCTAGGAATGTTTGCAGGTGCACTTCACAGGTCTGTTAGGACCAGCTGAAGTTCTTCATGCACGAAGTGGAAAAAGTGCTGAGCACATGCATCCAGGAACCTTTGCACAAAGCAGGCACCTGGCTGTGTCTCTTGAAATCCAGGCAGGCTGTTTGAGTTCTTGGACAGTTCATTTCTGTTTCAGGCTCCAATGTGTCACACAATTTGGCTCCTATATTCTATGGCTGCTCCCAGCTTTGGGGTGGTGTTGGGAGGGAGGAATGTGTGAGATAAGAATGGCTGCGAGAGCAGGGAGTGCTGAATCACTCTGCTGATTAACACCGGATTTTGATCTCTCCTGACAGCTGATTCAGTTTCTGTTTGGCCAGCTCCAATCAAGCCCCAGCAGCACTGGGATAAAGAGGAAGCTGTAAGTACCCGTGTGTGGTGCTCACGCTCACGGGTGCATAATGCTGCCCCCTCAGTAAAAGCACAAGCTCAGCTCGCCCAGGCAGGCGGTCACCGGACCAGGGCTCCATGGTGATGGGAAATGAATGGGCTGAAGTGCAGAGTCAGACCTGCTGACAGGCCCCATTCACTGCTCTTTAGAGAAGCACCATGTCAGCTCGTGATCTTTATTTGGGGAACACAGCACGCAGTGGGACATGGGAGTGCTAACTGGGGGGAGGCCAAAGGGCAGGACCCCACTGCTGGTCCTACAGGTTCCAGCTTTGCCACTTGTCATCAGTAGGAGCAGGGCTGGGCCCAGCTAGTCCACAGACACCTTCAGTTTGACCACAGTCACTGAATGTGGTGTGTATCTAACACCGGTTTGGTGGTGTTAACCTGCAGTCCTTACAAAGAGAAAGGTGGGGAAAAAATTTAGCTGAGAGGTATCTTTAGATAGGCTCTGCAAGGCAAGTGAATAGAGTGACTTGAATTAGGAAGCTTAGTGCCTTTCAGGAGAGCAGCTGTGCCTTTCTTGCCCTGTGGTGCTTGTGATTTAAAGAAAGGGAACAGACCATTGAGTGGAATTTGCTGAGGACAAGGACCTGCCTCCAGTTCCCACCTTTATTACCTTGTGGCCTTTGACAACTTAGAAAGTTCTCCATGCTGCAGAGAAAGGAGCCAGACCTCCCAGAAGCAGCTCAAAGCAGTCAATTTTCATTAAGTCAGTTCTTGACTGACTCCTCTTGTGAGGATTGTATAGGCAACACAGGATTGAATGAGCCCATAATCTGTACGAGCAGGGTTAAGTGCATCTCTGCCTACCCCCTCTGCTGAGCCTGTTGGAAGAGCTGAACACTGCAGATAGCAAAGAAAAGGGCTCAAGGAGAGAATAGCAGCTGCTGAGTTGCTGAGGTTCATGACTGGGGAAATTTTCCTCCAGTAGAGTGGGCAAGTGGAGAAATGAGATGCCAGATCTGATCTCTGATTTTCATGGTCAAGGGTGTGCCCTCCCTGTAAAAGCTTTGCAGCCCAAGAAATGTCTTATACCACTGGTGTTTTGTAAAAAGGCAAATAATTAGTGAGAAAAGGGCAGAAGAGCACATAACTACCTTCACAGCAACTGTATTGACCCCCCTATGATGAGGGATCACACTTCACACAAACAACTGCAATTTGCAAAGTAATTTGAGTTCCTGCTTCCTTGGAAACACAGAGGTCTGTCTTCCAGAAACCTCAGCTCTTGTGTGTATATCTACATCCTTAGTGTTTTACTTCCATGGTTGTCCTGCCTCTCTTCTAAATGGCTGCAGGAAAGGATGGTGTGCAGCCTGGAGCTATTTGGTGCAGAGCAGAGCACTGCCTGGGGACTCTGGGTAGATTTGGGCAGGATGGGCAGGTCAGCATCCTTCCCTTCTCTGTTTGGTTAATGCTCTTTTTTAATGGTGACCTCCTCTAAAACTGATTTGGCCTTCCTTGCCCATAACACCGGACAAGAAAAACTCTTATGGCTGAGGAAAACCAGAGCACAGAGGGGAGAAGGGCTCTTGGCTGAGGGATGTTTTGTATATGAGCAGCCAGGAGCCAGTCAATGCATGCTGGAAGACAAAACTGTTTCTCCTCACAGACCTCTGATGCTTGACAACGGGATCTCGGCTCCACCAGTGTCCAAGTTCAGCCGGCATTTGTCAGCAGAGCCCCTCCACGACCCCTATTTCATACAGTCGGTGGGTTCAGCCCAGCCTCTGAGCTCTGTGGGATGGCTTTGCCCAGGGGGGAATGTTTGAAGCAATAATAGAGATTATGGAGTAAGTAATCTGGCAGGAGTTTGTCAGTGAGGAAGAAAGGAGGTTTGCTAAGCTGGGTGACATTTAAAACTCCTTCAGCTCCCCAGTTTCATGGATGCCTTCGTGAGGGAGGCCATGGCTTTGGTGGGGAAAGGCAGACCCTGCACACTGAACTCTCCATGTTGTTACCCCAGCCTGGTTCACCTCGAGGGAAGAGAGGAAGAAGTGAGTTCTAAAAGTGGGATTTTTGTATCCTCTGAGGAATCCCCACCATCATCAGAGCAGACACCAGACATTTCTGTCACACAGTTAAAATATGTGAGCTGGCATGAGAGACTCACACAACCCTGTTGGGCTGTGTTGGATTGTTCCCTCCAGAGGAAGCTGAGCAGTCTTGGCAAAATGTCAGACATGGTAAAACCTCTTGGTTGCTGACACTTCACAGCGTTTATTTCACACCTGTACCTCTGTGCGGTTGGGGGAAAAGTGAGAGGAAATTATAATGTTGCACAGTAGGTAAAAGTTATCTTAGTTTCCATACAGGGCGGACTCAAAGTCACAGTGAATAAACCCTAACCATCTCATATAGGGCCTTGGACTTGTTTTGGGGTCAGAAGGACAAATCTATACGACTTTTGCTTTCCTCTTAGCCATCAACAGAGCCTGCCTCTTGCTTAAACAGCCCTGCAATCACTGGAGGACCCATCATATCTGATGTTACTGAAGCATCACCATCCAACATCATGAATATGCAATCCCCTCCTGAAAATGACAGGTAAACATATTTGTGATTAAAAATAGGGAGAGTTGGGTATAAACATGCTTATGCAACTCTTCTTAAGAGTTTTTGTGACTCTAATTCTGCCAAAGTTTCTGTCTGATGCACAAATCTCTATAGAGATATGTGATATATCTCCCTTTTCCAGTTTTGGAATACTTTTTTCCAAATACTTTTTTCCAGTTTGCAAAGTGGGTCAGATTTTCAGAATTAGAGGGGGATAATAACAGCATAACTTTCAAGACAAAGTCCTGAGTTTCATGCTGAGAACTTCCACTCTCCTCTTTGAGAAATATTCCATGTTTCTTTATATTTTGTCCTTAGACTTAATCAAATAATGAGATACTAACACTTGTTGGGTTTGTTGAGAGAGAGAAAGGAGGGTTTCCTTTTGGCTTTGGCAAAGAAGAAACAATCAAATTGTACATCTAAAAGCTAATGAGAACAGAAAGGTTGCATCACAACAACTTCCGATGTTTGACAACTTTTCTGTGAAAAGGCCCCAGTAACTTAAGAACTGAATGCAGAGGTATTTTAATGCTTATCTCTTCCTGCCACAGACATGCAGTGTATTTAGGGCTAGTAGCAAAATAGCTAAAGCTATGTCAGTGGAAAGTAAGTAGACAGATGAATCATGGAAACAGTTTCTCAGGCTTAGAGGCAAAGCAGTTATACTCTAGAAATTGCCTGTAAATCTGTTGCATAATTGAAACCACAGCCATAAAATTAACTAGAAGCATGTAAAGAGCTTCAGATTTAAAAAAAACAAACCTGGAAGCCATTTCTAAAGCAGAAAATCTTTAGTATAACCTTCAAGTTAAGTTGCTTATTTCTACTAATTACTGAGTGCCATCTGGTGGCTTCTGATCTGTGCTGTGTCTGCACGACTTCAGCATCTGAGCCAGCCATGCCCCCAGTCAGTTCAGGTGTGGTACCTCCTAAATCAGCTGTGCTTCTGGTGGGAATTTAGGCCCCACGAGGTGAGAAGATGATCTGAAAGGAGTGTTGAGGAAAGCTCTGTAGTGTCACATGCCATCCCTGTTATCTCCGTGCCTTTGTCACTTCGACTCCAGGTTGGCTCTGTGCAGGTTCACGGGGAGCTCTAAAGTCTCCTACAAGAAACACAGAGTAGGTTTTTACACACAAAATGTTTCTAAACAAAACTTCACTGTCATTTATCCATCTGGAAATAATGTAGAGTGCCTCTCCCATTGGAAAAGGCAAACCTGTGCCTCTAACCAAGTAAAACATCTGACTATGACTGTCAGATCTCAACAGCTTCTGTTCAAGTCCTGCAGGGCCACAGGATCCTGGCCTGTGTCATTGGGATCTCTAGAGTGCTTGCTGATCCAGTCCTAACTCCTGCATGGTCCTGATGGTCCTACCGATCCCATTCTTATCTCTAGCGTGGAGACTTTTCTTTTTCAGGGGAATCTCTCTAGCTCAGTGTCCCTTTAACCTGTCGCTAACACTCACCCAAGAAATGATTTGTACACAGAAATTTATGTTCTGTATTTGCCAAACAATTGAATGGAGCAAATTCATTATAGCTGTGACTGATGAAGTAACTGCAGATATTCCAGCTGAACATGTTTCTGGAACCTGCTGAAAACAAAAAGAGGCTGCTGGCTTCTTTTGCCCATCTGAGGAAATGCAAAGACCTTCTGGGGCAGTTTGATGCGAAGTGGAAGCAATGCCTTGTGCTCCTGCCCTTGCCAGTAGCACGAGACCTTTGCAGAGCAGCTGTGTGGTGCTCAGCCTTGTCTTTGATGCAGGGAGAAGTGCCTCATGCTGATCAAGGAAGAGCCAGTGAGCCCTGGAGTGAAAGCCAGCACGGAGCCCGAGGTGCCCCTGCCCGGCTGCCGGGGCTGCTCCGAGCCGCCGGTGCTGCCGGTGGCCATGGTCCAGTCTGTGCTGGAGGGCAAAGGCAGCTGCGGTGCCGCCCCGCCAGGGACCTCCCAGCCACCCGAGAGGAGAGGCAGGAGGGCACTGCTGGACAGGTGAGGGGAGCCTGGGAGAGCTGTGGCCCTGCCTGCTCATGGCCCTCTCCTCCCACTCCCATGGTGGGGAGGGAGGGGACTTCAAATAGCCAAGTGCAGCCTAGGGAGCTCCATCCCGTCCCTGTGGCACCTGCTAGAGAACCCCTGAATGCCAGGGGATGGCTCACAGAGGTAGGGGGCATAGGGATCACTTGCTTGAAGGACCCAGCAGAGGAAGAACTGTCAAGGATGTGTATCAGAGCTGTGGGAGTAGGAACAGGCTTTTTGCATTCAGAGGGATTTGCCCAAGGTCCAAGTGAAAGCTGGAGCCCAGAGCAGCATCTGTGGCTGCAGGCATGCACTGGACTGTGCTGCACCCCTGCCCAGGGGATTGGCACTGTGACATTAGGCTCAGCCCCAGGGGGATCCCCGTGAGCCACTTGTGGGGCTGTGCTCTGAGACTGAAATCCCAGCAGCACCCAAGCCATGGGTGGATGATGTGGAACTTAACTGCAGTTCATTCTTGATGGCAACTGCAGCAATGTAAGGAGGACCGTGAGGGAGTGGAACCCAAAACACTCAATAGGGTTATCAGAAAACTTCCATTTTCCTTTAAGTCCTTACAGAGAATCAAATTCCTCCTTCTGAACCCACTGTGTGCTTAAAAACATATTAATAGAAGAAAAATAATCCTTCTTTTAAAGACCTGATTTTAAGAGAAAATTTTTATAGCTTTTGGGGAGTTTAATCACAGCAGGGCCTCACTGTTGCTCATTTAGCTGAATGCCTCTAGTAAATGCAGCCTGCAGGGTAAATGCCTGCAGCTAAAAGTCACTCCTTTAAAGAGCATTAGTTAACAGTAATTCAGGCATCTTGGACCGAGGAGAATGGCAATGCAGCCTGTTCTGGTTCCAAGTGCATCTCTAAAAGGATTTTTTCTAATGAAAGCTTTAATTTTCCCAGTGCCCAGGAGAGGTGCACAGAGTATCCATCCCCAAACCATGTGTCACCCAGGGGAGGGATTATCTCATTTGTTTTACCATCTGCCCAGTCCCCTGAGTGCTCTGCTGAGTTGTACTCTGGGATTAAACCAAGTTTTATGGCATAAACCCAGGCTGATGGTGGGCTCTTGGTTTTCAGAATGAGATTTAAACATAAACACCCTTTCAGAAGGCTGCTCAGTCCTGTTTTCTGTAGGTATCCATGCAAGTTTCCTTTGTGGCAATATTTCCCGTTGTGTTTTCTCAGAACAGATATTTCAGACCCGTTGGAGGGCAGTGACTGGAGCCTGGAGGGGCTGCAGCTGCTGCTGAGGAGCCAGCACAGCCAGTACAGCCTGGAGCCTGCCAGCCTCTTGGATGTGAGTGTTGCTGGAAAGGATCAGGTCCTGCTGCTTGTCCTCGTGTGGCATTTTATCTGCCACATGTAGCCTGTGGAGTCACAGCTCTGTTTTTCCCTGCTCATAAAATTTCAGCTTGAAATTGTGCATTTTTTTTAATATATGCATATTTGAACTTCTCGGAGCACAAAACACTGCATTGGGTAAAGAAATCAACATGAGATCTGACACATTTATATAAAATAGGTTTAATGTGACTCTCCAGCTAGTTTGGTAACTGCTTGGTAGGGGTTAATTTATTTTCAACATATTCTACATCTTAGATATTCCTAGATTGTGTTTAACTTTTCCTACCTTCCCCTCTTCCTCGTATTCTATAAGTGTAGCCAATGTAAAATCCTCTCTCTGCTGAGGTATTTATTAGTCTCAGTTCTTAGATCACCTTTCTTTAGAAATGGATGGGGGCTTTTTCTTAAGCAGACATGCAGAAATAGGAAGGTTTGTTTATTTCTCTGTTGTACATATAATTGGTATATAAAAGATTTTTGCCAATAATCAAATAAATCTGTATGTAAGAAAAAAAATCTATATGTCAAATATATGCCCCCTTGAGGAAGTGCTTCAGATAAAGGCACGTTGTAAGCTTGCACAGATAAACAGAACGAAAAATAATTTAAAAAAAATCAATCTTATTCTCTTTAAGTCAGTTCCCAAGTGTCTGTGGTTGATTCTGGCTTTTCAGAGAGCTTTTCTAATGGCCTGCTCTATCACTGACCGTTGGTTTCTGTTTCTTGTTTCTCATTAGAAAGTGTTTTCCTATTACCGACACACTTCCCTCTTTGCAACTAATGTCACAAGAGTGAGAATGAATCATAAAATCGGCCCCAGATCAACACCTCCTTTTCCCAAGTTGCTCAGACTTCTCAAGAAATTGCCCCCAAAGCCCTGATGCAACAGTAACCTCCCCTCTCCTACTAAATTCTGGAACGCTTTTAAAAGTCATATGAATATGGGGGTGTCCTAGGACTCAAGAGCAGCAGAAAGGGCTTTGATTTGTATGTGCAGCTGCCCTGGTGTGTGACAGGAGAGTGGCATGGTGTGTCTGTGCTGTCCCTCCCCTGGCAGGCAGCAGGGCTCATGGATGATGAGCACAAGTGCCCACAGCCCAACCCAGCCGTGCCACAGATCAGCACAGGAGCCTTTGTCTGCAGCTTCAGGCAGTGCAGGGCTGCACCCTCCAGCAGGCACGGGAGGGCATGAGCATCTCAAACCATCACACCTTTCAGAGCTCTGCCTGTATTTTTGTCCCAACAGGTCTTTAATCCCAATTTATCTCTGAGTGAGTGGAATTTGACTGAAATGGAAGCCGGTCTGTCCCCGGTAAGAGCTGTGTATTTCTGAAATATGATAATAGCAGTCACAGAGCCCCAGAATGTCTGAGGTGGAAGTGACCTTAATGTTCATCCTGTTCCAAACACCCTGCCTACTGCAGGGACACCTCCCCTAGATCTCCTTGCCTGAATAATAGTGGAACTATGAAGCAGAGCTTGTGCATAACTGAGGAAGTTATTTCATAACTAGAGGGGAGAGTGGGCTAAAGCACAGCACGTAGGCATCTCCTGGGGGCAGCATGAGACTGCTGTATTATACTCTTGACCTGTTTTTCCCACTCAGCCAGGCTTTGTCTGGATAAAAGCTCTGACTGACTGTTGGTGTCCTGGAGTCTTTAATTGCAACTGGCTGCTTTAAACTTTTTTCAGTGAGAATGTCACATCCTACTAATACCATAGATTTATAAAGTTCCTTTGTGCCAAAGCTCTTTATAAAATATGTCTTTGCAAATTGCAGCCATCCCTGTGTGTTTCAGGAGCAGTGAAATACCATGCAATTAGAACAGAGGTTCCTGCATGAATAAACAAGGAGAAATTGTTTGGCAGTATTTGTTTGGAATTGATACTTACACAGACATTTCTGCAATGCAGAAAGAGCAGGTTTAATAAACAGTGAAGGAAACCATAGGCTCACATAAGCTTTAAGGTTGGAAGTGTATTGCATGGCTGGGTTCTTTTTCCTGTGTCATGGAGAGTGAATTTTCAGAGCCCTTGCTGGCAACCAAGTTGGATGAAGGCTTGAATGGTTCTGCCAGATATCTCTACAGATGCACAAATAGAGTGTTATCTACTCTAATGAAATGCAAAAGATCTCTAAGCCTTCTTCATGGTATCAACATCCTTTTGAGTTTTACTAAATTTGAATTTACTAGGCAATTCCACTTCCTGAGTGTTAGGAAGGAGAGTATCTAAGAAATAGTTAACATTAATTAGCAAGTGTTGGAAGCAAGGGCTGTAACCTTATAAAAAGAATTGCACGAGAGAAAAGTCCAGGAAAGGAGGCTGCAATGTTCAATAGTTCAGCTCTTGAGCCCACTAAATTTCCCAGGAGCTCTTGCTTGTCCTACAGAAAGTCATGAGCATGGAAAAGCCTGGAAGCAATATGTGCAGGAGCTCTATTAGGCAAAAACTGGTTTCACTTTAAAGACAGTCATAGGAAAATGGAAAGAAAATCTCTTTGTTACTGGCTGCAGAGGGCTGTGAATTTGCTTTGTATGGCAGCCACAGAGACACCAGCCTGGCCCCTTATGTGACATGAGCTTCACACCATATTAGCCAGTGCTGAATAGGGGATTGCACCCCCACAGCCAGATCTGCCCTGGAGCCCATGGTGTGGCTGTTTTAGTGAAGTGCAGTGAGGCTGGGAGGAGAGGCTGGGCAGGGAGGATGGCTGCTGTTACTGGTGGGGGTTGTGCAGTGGGGTGAACAGTGAGTGCTCAGACATGGCCTAGTTCTAACAAGCTCCCCTGTCTTTGTATGATTGTACATTGTAGTTTATATTTTTGCATCAAGATGCAGCGACTCACAGTGGATCTGGAGAAGAGTGCAACTGAGCTGCCCCCAAAAGCGTTCAACCCACCATTCAACAACACCTGCCCAGGTAGGAGCACCAGCAGCTCTGGGGACTTGGTAGTGGGATGTTTTTCAGGCAGCCACATATGAGGTCCAGCATTGATAGCTTGCCATTTGAGGGAGAAAACCACATCTGACATTTTGCTTTCATGATTGTCAGTCAACAATGCTTCCAGAGCAGCTGCTAAGCCAGTTCTGAGCTGTGGGAAGAGGGTAGAGGATAAACTGAGGTGTAAATGGAATTGAATTAGTTTTGCAATGGGTCTCCATCATACTGTCAGTGCTTCCATTGTTTCCTCTACTTGTTCATTGCCACCTCAGAACGTGATCTCAGTGGGTAGGGGTGGTAAGAGCTGTACAGTCCTGGGTTTCCTCTGGTTCCTGCTGCAAAGGAGGTGCCCCAGCCTGAGGCACAGCTTGTGTGTCTCTTTCTCCAGACCTTTTAGCAGACCTCAATGGAACAGTCCAGCTGAGCCACTTGCTGACTGATAAAGTGTGTCATTGACCTTGGATAGGAATCCAGGAGTGTTGCCTTGGTTGTGGAATCGTGATGTATGTTCATGTTTTGTTCAGCTGGGACAGACCTGAAAGAGAAGCTCTTGTGAGCCCCAGTTTGGTGCTGTAGCCACCTGAGCCCGCCCCAGTTTTGATTCATTGTGTGTCATTCAAGGACTTCCAGGCTCAGCCCCTTTCATGAGCACCTCAAAGGCATTAAAAGCCCGGGTACACTGAAGAGAGTCCTTGAGCATCCCTTGTTTGCAAAGCCTTTCTGGTCCTACAAAGAGGGAGAAAGACACATCTTGAGTGAAGGAGAAGAGCAGCTGCTCACATCCTGTTCTCAGTGTCTCCAGCATTCAGCCATCCCTTTTTCACTTTCGAAGCGTCTCAGTTTTCAGGCAGAACCCACCTGGTGACCTGAAAAGACTCCCCTTGATTTTAATGGGCTTTTGAGTGAGTCCAAGTGACTTTGCAGGAGTGAGGCTTCTCAGTTGCTGCTGCAGTTGGCATTTGTCACTTTTCAGTTCTACATGTGTAAAACCTAGCAACCTGCCTTCCAGAAGCTGAATTTTCTGCTGTCTATTCCTAGGGAAAGATGTCATTCCTGAAAGTGCCCAGCAGTTCCTCCTCGACCGTCAGTCCATCTTTGGGAACGACCTCATCAGCTTGCCTGAAAATTCATCACTTTATGTTCCTTCTGAAAATATAGCTTCCTACATGTCCTCTGTGGGTGTCCAAGGGGATATCCCTCTAAACCTGAGTTCTTCAATGGACAACAGCCAGTGATTTAGCTTCCAAGAAACAAAAACTCCCTCCCACCCATCCAAGCATCCACAGCTTTGAATGTAAAGAAACAAAACTGACTCAGAAATCTGCAAGAGAGTTTATTTTTGTGCCTTGTTTTGTTTTTGTTTTTTTTGAGTAGATGGAAATGGTCAGTAGCTGTTGCATTACCCTCCCTGCACTTGGATTTCAGTGTTTTTTAAAACAAAATACTACTTCTGGTGCTTCTCCGAGGGGGAGTAAGAACTTGCCAGGATTTTTTTTCCTTGAAAATGCTTTAAAAATTTCAAATATTTTAATGAAATTTAAGTGTAGAGTAACTTGAAAGTTCATCTGAGACTTCATAAAATAATGATCCTGACTAGTGCCTGCAATGGTAAACTGTTGGATTTTACTGGGGCAGCACAGATGAGCTAAGATGCCTGTTGTTGATTCTGGTTTTTTAATAGGAAAATAGTTCTACATGCCAGTCCAATGCTCTAAAAAGATTTTTTATCCATTCTCTGTGTTTGATGGGATGCACCTGTTCCTCCTAGGGTGAGTAGGAAAAAGATCTCTTGGGGTGTGTAGAAGCTTGTTTTCTGAGTGACTCCACCAAGAATGTGCCTCTGGCTCTTAGGGGAGCTATAGACCATCACAGGCTGCAAAACATCCCATGCTGAGTTGAGACATTTTGTTGTTTGGGATTTGTTTTGCCCCAAATTTATTTTCTCTTACATAAAGGTGGGGCACTCCATACTTTAAAAATAGAAAAGGGACAGACTTTTCTGCACACACAATTTTCCATGTGCAGAGAGGGCTGAGGGAGTGCACTCTGGGTTTTGGTGCTGGCTAAGTATTCCATGTCCAGTCCAACTTTTTTTTTTCCATGGCTTTGACCTGTTCTATTTCCCCTGTGGATGTGCCTGTTGGTTTATTGATGTATAGAATCTGATTAAACAGTTTAATTTATTGGATCCCCTTTTCAGAAGAACTCTCAGCTGCTCAGTGTAGGAGAGAGGCAGAATGGTTAGTCCACCATGTCCCACAAACTTTTCTTCTGTCCTTTGTGCATCTGAGACCAGCCTCACAGGCTGAACTAACCTTCCCCATCCATGTGGTTTCTGACAACTGAGTTTCTCAACAAAGCAGAGCTTTGTTTTTTATGCTGTAGTTCTAATGAGAACGTATTATTTATCTCAGTATCTTCTACCTGAGTTGCTTTTCCTTAGGAAGGTTACCCAAATGCAGTAGGACAGACCCAGGAAATTCAATTAACTCAGGCCTCCTAAGGGCTTAGACAGGGAGGTTTAAGCTGTGCCAGTATCATTTGAAGAAATGCTCTGCCTGCCTTCATTGCCAGTTCTTGGTTATGAACCACATTTCTGAGCATTGTGGTCAAGCAGTAGCCCACCCCAAAGTGTAGCTAATCAGTCAGACGAGTGCAGGCTCAAAATCTCCTCAATAAGATGAGCATTTTAAAAATGGACCTTCCTGTCACAGCCCTTTCCTCCATCCATTTATCACTATGTGAACAAATGTGTTAGTTCAGAAACATTCACTTTTGAGCACATTTTTGCCCAGCTGAATCCTGTGCTGGGAGCTGTCACTTGGTGGTGTGGTCTGTGCAGGAGCGAGGTTGTGAGAGCTCCTGAATTAATCCCGGCCACTGTTTTTATGTTCAGGACTAAGGGAAAATTCCAGCAGCCCCCACTGGCCTGGTATTTAGATGATGTGCTTGAGTGTATACTGGACAAGGTTTTTCTTTTTGACAGATTTGTGCTTAGAAATTTCATTTAGATCAGCCCATTTCCACCGTATTTTGCCCTTTCCGGTGATGGAAAGTCTTTGAGTTGCACTCTGTTTAATTCTTTTCTCATAGGGAATTGAAAACTGCCTGGTGTCTCCTGACACCAAGAGTGTATGTTCAAGATTTGCACCCTCCTCTGAACTTCCACACTCTAGGCTGCTGTCACGTTAACACTGAATGTACTGATGCAAAAAGGTATTTAAGCACATGCTTAACTTCAAGCTCCTGTAGTTTTGCTGTATTTTTATGGAGCCTGTCACATGCTTGAGGCTGGGCATACGCTTGTGTCTGACTGGATTGTCTGGTTGGGGTTGGGAAGTGAGCCCTGGGGAGAGCTGCCTGTGGGCACAGCCAGGTGCAGCTCAGCTCTGGCTCTGTCTCAGGCTGTGTCCTACAGGGCAAACTCCAGCCTGTGCTCGTGGGGAGCAGCCTCTCAGGAGGGGTCGTGGGGTTTTCTTTAGGCTTTTTGCTCTGCAATAAACATGAGATTGGAGCTTGATGGTGAGAGAGGAACCTCGAGGAAGAGCACTCAGGAGCCATTCCTGTGAAGGAAGCTTGTGTTCCTCAGCTTTTTACATTGTTAATTTTACTTGAAGGTGATGTGCTGAGACTGCGTTTTTGCACTATGCTGTACATTTGTAAAGTTTTACAGAAGACACTAATTAAACGTTTCCTTTTTCTCATTTAGTCCTGCTTTGGTGTTTCTCTCACTCCCTTCCTCTATCCCTTACTCCTTTTCTCCTTCCCAAGTCCTCAGTGACAAGTGCAAATCGTTTCTAAGCATTCAGAAATTCCCTTGTGAGGGCCCAGGGGTGGGTTGTGGTCACTGTGTGAACACACAGGCGCTGGGGAGGGAGACCTCCCATGTAGAATGTTGCCAAGGAAACATAGCTTGGAAAGCTGCTGAATTCTTCAAACTAAAATGCCACTCAGGGTGGATATAGCTGGTAAAATCAGGATCACACTAAAAGAATCTACAGTTCTTGAAACTATTTGCTGCTTTTTTTCCCCCCGTTTTTCTTGCATTCAGTGATAACAGAACTCAAACTTCACTCTTGGAATTATTTTTTTAAACCTTTTGTTTGCAAACATATTGTGATCCTTTCTGCTTACTTTTTTTTTAGTGTAGTAAGGGGATACCAGGACATGCATGAAAAAATGCAAAACTCAAAGTCTTCAAAATAGTCCTTATCCAGCTTTCTGTCAGAAAAGGAAGCAGCTACTTTTTTAGGATGGAGCTCACACAGGTTGGTGCTTTCTGAATCATTTGCAATTTTTTGAAGAGCAGATTCCTGCACTGATGCTTTCAGATAACCCTGTGCTCCACAGGCCTTTGGCTTACCCCCACCCTGTCCTGGAGGCCAAGGCTTTTGCCAGCATGTTTGAACTCGTGCAAGGTGGAAAATGGATGAAATTTAACACAATTGTGTTGTCCTCTCTGAGGGCTTTCACAATTATTTTGTGTTACTGTGAGGTCTGGTTCTCTTGCCACCAGATGGCACCTAAGACCAAGGTGATAGGAAATACATCTTTTCAACAAGCCCACGGTAATACTTTATTTCTTTAAATCTGCACACCTACAAGAACTGTTCTATTCTATTTATTCCAAATTATTAGGGATGTATAGAAACATGAAAAAAGACATTCACCTAAACTTGGCTATACTCAAAATCCAGATCCTGAGACACATCTCAATGAAAAACAATAAAAGCAGCAGATATAAGTGTATGTTTCGTTACAGATGTCCTAAAAGGTAAAACCAGATTTCCTGTGCATGGATGCTATTTCTGCATCTTTTAGGCATAAACAATCATAATGTCAAGGAATAGCAGATCAGTAAAATATCCCATCAAGAAATAATCTCCATTTGCTATTGGAGTCCATCTGCTATGATGCACACTGGTATGGACTTAAAATATAAAACACCAAGTGAAAATATATAGGGTTACAAATAGAATTTTTATTTAGTCAAATGACACACACACTGAGCTATGCTTGAAACTACATCTGTAATGAAACGTGTAATGAAATATAAACATGTAATGAAATATAAACATGCAATGAAACATAAACATGTAATGAAATATAAACATGTAACTAAGGCATTTCGAGAAGGATGCAAAGGCACAAATAACACAAGACTGGAATTTAACCTCCAAACAGTAGTTTTCAAAGTAGTGAACAGGCAGCTGCCCTGAGGAGCTTGGAGCCAAGCCAGTGAGTTTTGGTGTCACAGTGTTATGTCAATTTTAACAAATGGTCCCGTTGCAGGACAGACACTGTGCTCCAGATCTGGTCTTTTTTCAAAGTGATTAATCCAATTCATTCTCACCATCCTTGTCACCTTGTGCTTTATGAAGACATCCTTCCCCCACAGCCAGGCCCCGTGCTTCTCCATCACTGCCATTCCCTGTTAAAAGCACAAAGGCAAAGGGCAAATGAAACTCACTCGTGGTCTTTAATACTGAAAAAAGAAATATAGAGCCCAATTAAAAAAAAAAATTAAACTCAGTAAGAAATCTCTGTAGAAAAGAAAACATTTTAATTCCTAATTTATTAGGATTCCCACATAAACAAAAGGAAGAGGTTATTGTTACTAACAACCTTCAACAGGAGCTGAACAGATCCTTAGTGTGTCTGTGCCACCCCTGTTTTCTCTGTGATTAATAATGTCACTGTAATCTTACCATCCTCTTCCCACGAGCCTGGGTCATCTGGTTGATGGCAGACTGGTGACAACAGCAGATGATCCTTGGGTTCAGTGATTATCTCTTGTATCAAGGGCTTCAAATGAGCTACCTCTTTATCTTTGATCTCCAGGTATTTTTCTGAATTATCAGGCTCTGTAAAAAAGCTTTTGAGAAGGGGTCTTAAGCGCTCCTTTTCATGCTCTTTATGGTTCTGACACACATTTGAAAAAATTGCCATTGGAACTTCTTCTACTGAACTCTCAAGGATGCTTTTATTCTTTTCCTCTAATGCAGAATTGCTGTCATTTGTCACTTCAGAAATTAATTCAATCTTTGGGTGATAGTCCTGCTGTAAAGGTAGAAATGTAATTGAAAAATTTTTCTTAGGTATAAAAGCCAGAGGATGGGGACATATCTCTTGGATCTGTGTAACAGTTGTCAGCTTTAATGTGCTGTTCTTATAGAATACATGGAATATATTCCATATATGGAATATATGGAATATATGCTTCAGCCATAGCTCTGCTGCTTTGTGAATGAATCTTAGGTTAGCATTTTGTCAGGCATCACCAATGAACTGACCATAAGCCAATTAACAGTTGATAAAAAGAGCAGTGTGTGGGCTCTGTTCTAACAATTTACTCCAAACAGAAGAGGAACCTGACCAACATCTTCATGTGTCTTCAGCTGAGAACTGAGCAGCCTTTGGAGCAGTACAGCTGCTAACACATCCTCTTTCCTTGCCTTCTTTTCATTGGAGACTTTGTTGGCCAAGACATTTTGTAACCCTGTTATGAGTTTGTGATCAAAAGGGCAAATCAATTCCATGCTTTATGCTGACTGTAGGACAGTTGGCATTATCTTGGAAAGACTTGTAAGAGCATGTACTGTACCAGCCTCTGTCTGCAGCAAGGCAAATATGATTCTATGATCAGCATGAAAATCAAAACTGTGCTTTTAAATTTTGTCGTCTTCTTTTTTTTCTCTTCTGTTTCTTCTTCTAGGCTTATGCCTAGAAGATTAATTTGAGCAAAGCAAAACTCTAAGGTGGTCAAAGGACTGGCCTGCAGCAGAGAGGAGGAGTTTCAATTTCTCTGTGATTTCACTTGGAAAGTCAGATTCTATTCAGCAGCAGGCAATTTGCACCATATCAATACTGGTACAGTATATTTTAAGACTAATCTTCAGTATAACTTTACATCCCATTAAGAAATTAAACTTATGTAACTGTTGCATTACTGACCATAAGTTTTTATTCTATTTTTGCTACACCAGAATATAAAAAAGTCAGATTTAAACAAAGGAAGATTTACATGTAGATATCAACTGCTGAAACTACCCATTGTAGTTTGTAAATGCATAAGTGATTGCATATCCCAGCATTTCACAACTTAGATTATCCTCATTTTGCAAAACCTTTGTAAATATGTTTAGGGAAGTTTCATCATTGGAATTAATGAAAATTTTACCTTTTGAAGAAAGATTTCCTCTTCTAGGGGAAACTCACTTACAAGTACATCTTCTAAATCAGGCAGTTCCTGAAAACAATCACAGATCAATAATCAGTGGGAAGAGCTACTGTAACCCATGAAAAATGACATCTCTGGTTCATTGGACAACTTCTTCAAAGCAGTGCTCATCTGGGTGTGAGGCCACAGCCAGCAGGACCCCACTGACCCCCCTCTCACAGGCACAGTTTGCTGTTAAGCACATGTGGGAAAGGGAAAATTCATCTGTCTCCAGAAATAGCAAAGGGGAAAGCAATAGCTCTAATGCCAGACTGAATGCTGTTTCCTACTATGCTGTGTGATTATCAAGGAAGACAGCATAAAGAGTAAGGCATTACCAGCATTTTAAAAGCAAACATGGTTTATTCTCTTAGCTGTTTCCTGTCTATTCAATAGACTTAATCCCAACTGCAACCCATCTGTATGGGTAAGTGCTAAATCCAAACCTGCAGTCTTCCTGAAACTGCATATCCAGTAAACTCTGTTAACCTAAGTACACCTAATAAACCAATGTTTTAGTGTGAATGCCTCATAATTAAGACACAGAACAGCAAACTTGCTGAGAACTGTTTTTTCTCAGACAGGTCTGACAATTTCAGCTTTTCACTAGAAAATATTATCTCAAACAATTATAATTTCCTGACATGAAAGGAAACAGAGAAGGTGGGAATGCAAAAATCACAGGTAGAAACTAACACCTATTTGCCATTTTTTTACTGTAGGTCAATACTGGGATAAACATCTCCTTTTTTTTTTAGGTATTTTTAGCACTTAATGACTTTGTAGCAGACTGCTTGGCATGGTAGCATCAGGAACACCTGTATTGTCTCGTGTGGTGAAGAATATTACACAATTAAAATCAAGAAGGAAATTTCTCCCTCCTGATATGGTTGCAGCAAGTGCAGCATGTCCTGAAGTCACAGAGTTTTATAAAAATTGCATTAAAAATGTAAAATTAAGATCTGAGACTAATGTGGAGTTTGATGTCAATAGGGAGATGAAACAGCTGTTAGTCTTGTTTCAGCCATCAGGGAGCATTTGCAGATCAACTATGAGTTAACCCAGTGTTGGCACATGGGATGTGGTTCCACACTGCCAAGGCATGTGCAGCAACAGGAGCTTATTTCTGCTTGACACAGGGATGTCATCACTACCCACTGCTAATCCTCCCCCACTCTTCTCCCTTATATTCCTCCTGAGACCAACTGGAGACTCAGGATATGAATAAATACAGTGGTGCTGCTCCAGAGCCTCTCACCATCAGCATCTTCCCAGCCATTCCCTGCTATGTCAACACTAAGATTCTTTGGAATATCTGCAATAGGGTAAGTACTGGAGGCTGTTGGGAGAGGCTCTTTCTATGACTAAATGTCATTGGAGGACAAATAGCATAGAACACTGAAATGTGCATTAGTGTGTGATTTTGGTTTGGTTGTCCTTCTGTGAATTAAAATAGTCCCACTTTTTAATGTCTTTAAAACCCCACAGATGTGTGCTTAAGAGTTGCTTTTACACTGCCTTGAAGTTTGTGCACAGGATCTTCCTGTGGTGCCATAGAGCATCAAGGGAAAAACAAACACTGAATCAAGGTGATCTTCACATTGTGGGTACCCACAGTGTCACTACATATTTAAAACCTTTACTTCAGACACTGCAAGATCTACTTTTAAGAATAAGATTGTGCATACTTTAATTGCTGCCCATTCTCTCCACTACCTTTTTTAAACCTAGGATTAAAAACAGCTGAACAGGAGGAGGCAGCAGCAAACCCTCTACTGAAGCAGTGAGCTGAGCCCTTCAATAACAACATGGAATTTTTGCCTGGGAAATTAAGAGCATGGCAAAGATATGAGGCTTTTCTGCCAGTAGTTAACAATGGCAATATAGGGTATCACAGAGTGTATTAAGTGCTCTGGGAAATCATAAGCTCAGAAGTTTTTATTGCTGATTTTATCATAGTCTGACAGTGTCAGTTTATCAGCAGTGTCCTAATTAGGGCATACTGAACAATTCTCCTTTGAAGTGAGGTTGTATTTTTAGTGGTATCTATGTCTTCCTCATGGTTAAATGTGGTAAACATGTTTAAGTGTTGCATCAGATAGACATTTTAGATAACAGATATAGACATACTACAAATGTCAATCACTTATTATATATCTGAATAATGTATATTCTGTTCTTGGAAACAGACATCAGAGTTCTATTTTGAGAATTAGTTTATAGTATCTAACGCTGCTGGGTAACATTTACAATGATGGGGGTGCTATTTCTTCCCTATGGTTTTTCTGCAGTAGTTTACATTTTCAACTGCATATTTCATTTGTGCTTTGATTAAGAGGACAAATGTGTCTACTAGATTCTTTTCACTGTAATTCTGTTTTTAAAATGAGAGCCCTCATTAGCTTCTCCAGAGAAATCACAAAGACAGAAGGTCAACTTCAGATGATTTACAGCACAAAAGGATTTATAGGATAAAAAATTTTAGGACAAAATAAACTTTGGAAGTATTTTTCATAAATACTTCACTGGGGAGAATACCCCTGACACTTTACTTTTTGGAGTTTTTTTTCTTTCTTTCTTTATATTTTTCCTAACAGTAGACCTTTCTTTAAAACATGCCCATATAGTTTTATTAGCCAGAATGTTACAAGAATTAACTTGGAGAAGACAATACACACTTGTGAACTTCTCAAAGTCTGAATCCAATACATACTTCAAGAGAAAGTGTCTCCAGTGTCTCCAGTTTGAACTGTTCAATTTCAGCATATTCCTCCCCCTCAGGAAGCACGGCCTTGTCAGTAGCTGCCTCCTGTTCTGGTAGATGTACAGAATAATCAATAGTCAGTAACAGAATAAAAAATGTCTACATTGCAACAGTAAACACTGCAGAACCAGACTGCTGGGGACTGATGACCACTGCAGAATTCACAGCTCAATCCAATGCTTTTTTTTCTATTATATTCTGGGTCTTTTTTCTACGGCATAAATTAATATTTGCATTTTGCAATAATGTGTTCCACAAATCTATAAAAGCAATTCTCCATGTGTGAAGGTACAAAACCATCTCCAGAATGATGACCAGCTGCTGTTGGCAGACAGACTGCCCAGTTTATGTGGGAGCAAGGGAAGTCTGTAAACTCTCCTGGCCTTTCACTAAACCTGGCATGTTTGAGAAGTGGAGCTCCACCTTTAAGTTGCAGAAGTTGCAGGTTAAGCCTTCAGAATCACTATTTGTTGTATTTAAAGTATATTTTACCCAGTATTGCTTGATTTCACCTAGTCACTGTGGAAATCGAATGGAATGTTTTTATGTATGAATTAGTTGGCTTGAGCCACAGGAGAGGGAGTGCTTCACTAAGACAGAGGTTGGCTTATCACCTCTGCATGCTCAGTTTGGTTTGGCTCTTCACTGTGTACATTACCATCTGTCTCCTTGTTGAAATGTGCACATTTGTAAGAGTCTGGTTCCTGTGCATCCTCTTGAACATCATCAGGAATATTTCCAGATGTGAAATCTCTGCTATCTCCTCTATTTGGTAAAAGTGTTATCACTTCATTACAAACATCAAAACTCTCATTTTTAAACTTCTCAGTCTTTTCTTGATTTTCTTCTTCTGATCTATTTGAAGTTTCTGATGTATTATAATTTCCATCACCATCTTTTGAATTTGCAGGTGTTCCTACAGAAGAAATAATTTCATTAAAATTGCTGAGCTAATCTACCACTGCTCATTTTAAATATCCAAACACTACTACAATGGGATAGAATATGCATCAAAAGCTCCTACTTTGAGCAGTTATTCATGGATGAGTAGTCCTCCCAACACTGCAGCAATGCTGTTCTCCCATCTCAACTCCCCAGCAAACAGAAGTTCCCCAGAAAAAAAAAAATCTAGAGAAAATATTTAAACAATAAATGTCTGATATTTACAATACTTTGAAAAGGCTCACAAGTGACTACATATTTAAACACGTCCTTGAGGATTTTGATGGATCAGCAACAAGTTCTGGTTACCCCCTCCTTTGTGCAATACACTTGCTTGAAGAAAAATTTTTACTTGTTAGTCAATCCAAAAATGTATCAGATAAAATGATAAATTCTGCACATTCAAATTGAAATGGTCACAGACATCTTCCAAAACTGTAAACACAAACCTTCTTGGGTATCTGTTGCAACTCCTTCCATGCATTTTTGTCTCCTCTTTTCCTCTGCTCTTTGCCTAATTGCTGCTAACGCATCAATGCTATCTTGGATTTTTTTTCTCTCTCTGGTTTCCCATTTTTCCCTTTCTGCTTTCTCAGCTTCAAGCCCTCCAACAGCCCAGGCTTCTGCACAGGCTCTAACGAAAACACAAAAGCTCACTGTAATACAGCTATAAAAGTCCACCTTTGCAATGAGAGAGAAATTTAAAATAGCTTGCACCAGGGATGCTTATTTATCTCACAAAGAAGTAGAGATATCCAAATCTTGGTTGGTGATTACACCACCAGAGATTGGTCTGATCTTGGCTCAGCTGTTCCAGATACCTGCTCAGTTTCTGCTGAAATCAGGATTTGCCTCTAGTCTACAGACCTGGCATGAGACAATTCTGTTCAAGAACGAGTTTGTGAAAAAACACATTGCTTTTTTCTGGGTATGTTAGATGTAGAATTCTGTAGTACAATACTCTTCTCCTCAAAGTCATCCACCTTCAATAAATTATACTGGTCAATCTTCCTTCCATGACAGTATTGTCAAAAAATGGATGAGTGATTGTTAGCACTTGATTCTTACTGCTGTGCAAAGAAGATGGCTGTGCTTCTTACCTATCCTTTGGGAAAACTGGTCTGTCATCCAGGTATGTCAGCTGTTTTAGTCGAACAGTGAGTGTTTTTCTATAATTGGCAATTTTCTTTATCACCTCATTTCCCATCAAATTCAGCACATGCTAGAGAAGCAAAGGAAACAATTTTTAAGCTCAAGTAGCAAAAACTTCAGCCTGGATATGCATTTCCCCAGTCATTTCAAAAGCAAGAAATGAATAAAACATCCAATGTGTTACAGGTGATCTACCAGAAACAAAATAATGTTTAATAGTGTTTCTTTTAGACTGATACCTACTGTGCACTCAACTACCCAACAAAGCCACTTGATGGGGTTCACCCACACACGACACAAACCCTCAGCTATTTTGGGCTTACCAGATTGGGCATGGTCTCCAGAATAGCTACAATACTCGGATCACTTAGATTGTTGTGGGAGAGATCAAGTACAGAAATACTTGGGCATTCCTGCAAGTGCTGGATGTCTTCCACTGTTCGTAACTTATTGTGAGCGATCTGCAGAGTCTGCAGGACTTTCAGACAAGCTGCCAGACAAGAACAGTACAATGAAGGGAAAGGTAAGACTTGTCACTTCACAGAGGGTTTTTTTAACAAGTAACAAACTGTATTGTCAAACTAATAGTTTATATTGAATTTGGAGCTGTTTTCTAAATTTGTTATTCTGCTATATATGCTTTTTGGCTAGGCCTCCAAAGCTGCTTTCATCACCCCAGCGAAAAATAGGTGCTTGATTTTAGGATGGTGGTTGTTTTTAATACACATTTCAAAACATTCAGTTACACAAAAGCAAGAGCTTGTGTTTCAAAATTCTCCAATGTATGTAAGTAGTAACATATAGAAATAGTTTTTTTATTTTCTGCTGAAGACAGAATTAATCTTCTAGCAGATATAAAAGATTTGGTAATTGTGTCTGCAACTGCCAAAGCATATTTTAACTGTAAAGTAAATGGTGAAAACGGGATTGTCAGCCTGTCTGCAATACAGATAAATACTGAGATGGTATTAAGAAGTGAGGAAAAAATACTTAATTATCCTAGGTGTCCATGTGAAAGTAGTTTGTATGTATTTTCTGTTTCTCAACATAGAAGCCCTGTGGGCTTTAGTATGGATATTGTGCAAAATTCTAACACAATTTTAAAAATCCCTTTAAACTAGTGTCACTAACAGAAGCTTAGTCAGAGCTTAGGAAATATGGGCTTGCCAGGGCTGTTGCACCAACAGTTCTTACAGAGATTCTCAATGGTCCTAATGTAGTTGTTACTGATATTGAGGGAATCCAGCTTTTGTAAGGGCTCAAGGTTTTCAATTTTCTCAATTAAATTGAGTTGCAAGTAGAGGCAACGCAATTCTGTCTGAGCCTCCAAATTCTCAATTTTTCTTAAGCCATTGCATTGCAGCCACAAACACTTCAGTCCAGTATATTCTTCAAGGTTCTCCAGTCGGTCAAATCCTGCAGAGGAAAAAAAAAGATGTTTTAAAATGAAAAGGCATTGGCTGAAAATGGCTCTTTGGACAAGAGAATTCCATTAAACCAGAGCTGCTGAAACAGCCTCAGAGAACACTGGTACTGAAGTTACTGCAATATTTCCACTGAATTCATGGTACTGTTTCTGGCCCATAAAGGCAAAACCAGGTTGGTACATATTCTGGTCTGTATGTCAGCAGCCTTTTAGATACTAAATAATACATAGCAAACCCAATGCTGGATGTAGAAGGTAGGATATCTTATTTATTTGGAAGAATTCTTAGGCTAACTTGGACCAGGTAACTGTATCATGCAAAAACCTGCTCAGAGATCATCAGAGGATGAGAAATGTTCATTCTACCAATTTTTTTTCTTTCAGTAGTGTTTGCAAACATGCAGCAAGTCTTCACTGCTTATTTTCCTCTTGACCATTTTTATTTGGCAGTAAAAAAGTTCTAAAAGCTGGAAAAAGCTCATTATACAAACAATTTAAGGAAAAATAAGTATGTTTACCTCTGAGTGCAACCCGGGTATTTTAAGACATTTCTCAGAGGCTCATTTCAGTAAAAGAAACCAAAAATATGTCCCTTGATTCCTATTGATCCTTTGGATGGCTCCACAAAATGAGTTAGATGTACAGTTTACTCTTCTACCTTCATATTGACTCATTTTGTTTCCCAGATCCAGTATCACATAAAATTGTGTTTCTAATTTAGAAGAATGACTAGGCACCTTACTTCAGTGAGCCCTTAAGTACATTCTCTGCTAAAATGCTACTTAGATTGATCAAGCTAGGCAGTCATGTCCACATCTTACCTTTATAATGCAAGTACAGTGTATCATTTAAGTACGGGGTCCAGTATAATTTCTGCTGTTTACAGATGTCTAGCAGAATCTTTTTTGTCATTCTAAAATAGTATAGGAAGTAGAAGCAAAATAAAAAATGTATGTTAGTGCACATTCTGAGATCTTTGGTTTCCTTACAGATTCCATTGCAATACAATTAACAATTCTTTCATGCAAGAGAAATAGCTACAGCTCTCAAAATGATACTCGAAATTATATATTAAAAAAAAGTGCTGGATTTTTTAGTGTGGCTTTTAATTTCTACCTTTGAAGGAAGTTACCAGGCCCTTCCACTAAAAAGCAGAGGGTTCATAGGAAAATGGGCAAGGAATTACAAAGTCTATCTTCTTGGAAAAGTGCAGCATGATTTTATATTAGCTTCTGGTTCCAATGTTAACTTCCTCTCCAATTATTTCCCCTGTTCCTCGTTGGTACAGGACCTTTGGTGGCAGAGCCAAAATGCAGAATTTTTCTCAGACTAGAAAAATCAACAATAGTCAACCTAACATTTTATTGAAATGTTGACTCCAAAATAGCACTCAAAATTAAGTTTTGATATACAGCTGTTGGTTGGCTGGGAATGCCACTAGGAATTAACAGAATGCTTTGTCTGAAGTGATGCAGAGCATGGTTAAATCTACTGGCACATGACTTCCACAGGAGTTTGCACAATTTTCTCCAGATCCATTAAATGACTTCATCATGTGATCAGAATGTCATTTGCTACTGTGGCCATAAAACCCAAACATCTGTAGAGATGCTGGAAATGTCACTAATACCTGATTTATCCATTATTCTCAAGTTCATCTTCAAAATTGTTCTCCAGAACTGAGATGAATACACAGAATAGCAAAACTCCTGATGATGCCAACATATTCACAAACAATTTTTTACCTTACAGAGCCTCTCTTTTCTTCTGTCCTTTGACTGGATGAGCTGGCTCCAGACTTCTGATCAATACCTGATTTTTGTTCATTCTGTTGATCTGCTCTGGACATACAGTTGACTTCTTTATCTTGAGTTTTAACAGATTTATAAATAAGAAAATGAGTTGCAATTTAACAGCAAGAGTGGGGAAAATGTGTCACGTTGCCAATTACTTCAGAGAAATATTGAAGAGCACTTGAATATGAATTTCAAGAAGAGAGTGTTTTAACCAAGATTTCTGCTGACATTTTTAATGAAACTTAACTTTTTCTACACAGCATCATAAATAGTAGCAATTGAATTGTTGAAATCCGGATTTTTTTTTTTTGAGATCTGGAAGTCAGATAGGTACCCATTATTCTTAATATTCTTATAATGTACAGTGACACTAAAGTACTGATATTGATGTTCTTACGGTGTTAGATGTTTAATATATATTACATTAATTAACACCAATTTGAGTTTACTGTAAAGAGACTACAGCAACGGTGTATCAGTCATCCCAAGCACTGTTAGTCCAGCTCTTCTAAAAATTTACCCTCTTGCACTCCTTGGAAGGTGTCTTTACACTGCCTTTGATTAATTACAGTTTGAGCATTTGTCTCTTCAGATACTTGCCCTGAAACTTCTACTTGCACTTGTAGTTCATACATTGAAAGACAAAGTGCAAACAAGATGATTGTACCAGCTTACTTTAAAATGACTGAAATTAAAACATAATAATCAGACATATTCAGTAACACAAGAGGCAATGGGCTGAAACTGATGTGCAGAACTTCCACCTGAACACAAGGAAGAACTTTGCTGTGCAGGTGACCATGCACTGGCACTGCTGGCCCAGAGGGGCTGTGGAGTGTCCCTCACTGGAGATATTGCAGAAGCATCCGGGCACAATCCTGTGTCCTGCGCTCTGGGATGGCTCTGCCCGAGCAGGGAGGTTGGGCCAATGACCCGCTGTGGTCCCTTCAAACCTCACCCATCCTGTGACTGTGATTTAGAGATCAGACTAGCTGTGCGATTACCCGGCAACAGGAAAGTAAAGAAATGTCGGGAAGGGAAGACAGCAATCGATATGCCCCAGTTATGTCCGAATTTCCAGTGACTTTGCTGTCAGAAAGCACACACTCGTATTTCCATCCATAGAAGTGTGAACAGCCGTGATGCGCAGGCTTTGTGTGCTGGCGAGCGAGCCGGAGGGGCTCACCTGTGCTCCCAGCGCTGCCCTCACGCTCCGTGGGGGCACCTTCGCTGCCGGTGTCGCCCAGCGGCGCCTCAGGCGTCGGGGCCTCCCCTCTGCGGCCGCCGCCCGGGTCTCCAGCGGGGGCCGCCTGCATCCTAAACCCCCCGAGCCGGTACGGGATTTACGCTCTGTCTTTTTCAGACAAAATATCCCCAGGCTTTATTCGGCGGCAGGCGAGGGCGGCAGCGCAGCCCGAGCCCCGGCCGCCGCCTCAGCCGTGGCCATGGCGACGCCGCGCGCGGCCCCACAAGGCCCCGCGGCCGCTCCCGGCAGCCCCGCGCGGAGCGGGCGGCGAGCGCAGGCAGCGCGGCGGCCCGAGGGACCGGCCCGGCCCGGCCCGGCGGGTGAGGCGCCGGCGGGTCAGCGCCGCGGCGGGCGTGGGACAGCCCGGGGCAGGGAGGGCGCCGCGCCGGGGGTTCCAGGGCCGGGACTGGGCAAGGGGCAAAGCGCCGGGCCGGCTCGCTGGGGCTGAGCGGAGAGGGCGCGCCCGGAGTTCGCTGTCCCGTCCTGGGCGGGGTGTAGCAGTGGCGGGTCCTGCCGAGGAGAGGACGGATTTATGCTTGTTTGAAAAATATGTTTATTAGTAAAAGCCGTGTGGGGCACTGCAAGCGCGGTGTGCGGTGTGCCTGATGCGCTGCACCGTGCTGTGCTTCAAGGACAGCGGCACATGCGGTGCTTTTGGTGGCGCTGGGGACTGATGTTCTGTCTCTGAGCATGCTTTGTCTCTCATGTAGCCTTTTGTCCCTGAAAGAGCCCTTTGTTTCTTTGTATCTCGGCTCTCTCCTGCTGGTTATCCTTGCCTCTCTTGTAAGTAGTTTTTAATCTTCCAAAATTGGTTTTCACCTGTTCAGCTTCTGCTTGACTTGTTTTATTTACAGAATCGTTGGTCATTGTTGATACAGTATAACTGATTAATAGCTCAACCCTAAGAAAAGGGCTAAACAGTACCTAAATCAGTGGGGATAATAGTAGATGACACCCAAATTTGAGCAGACTGACTCGTGACTTTTCTGCATCAAAACTGTAAAACGCTGAATCACAAAGGTTATCTATACAGTCTGAAAACTTTACATGGCCCAAGAGGCAACTGTGATTACCTGATTGCCTGTGTATTTTCTTTTTTCAGGCTTATGATCACCATGGCTGCAGTGGATCGATTCTCCCTTTTGTACAGAGAAATCAGTCGCTCTTGCAGTTTCTATATGGAAGCCCTGGCTATTGTTGGAGCTTGGTACACAGTGAGAAAGTGTGTGTCTCTGGCGTTGGACACTTACGGCGTGCTCAGGCTGCACGTTATTCCAAAGCTGAGTGGGGAGACTGATCTTGTCAAGAAATACGGGAAATGGGCTGTGGTCACGGGTAAGAGATTAGGTAGTGAATTTGCTTGTGTTTGTGTAACATACTGTGCCAGTACTGTGAAACCTGGTGGCTTGTGGTGCTGAGATTTATGTCACAGGCTGGGGCCTGTATTATCTCTGGTTGCAGCTTAATCTGCCTGAGCAGTGGCTATTGTTTATTGCCTTTATAAATTAATTCCTTAAGAGGTGGGCAGGCTAAGTGAGTTGACTGACTGCTGAGAAAGAATTGCAGCAATTGTTGCCCAAATTTGCAAGGTGCATCTTGATCACCTGCAAGTGTCAACAGAGATGTAGACAAGATCCATTTTTGCTGTGGTGTGCTCATATGTGCCCTAGTTCTTCAGCAAGGTTTGAGTTGTGTACCTCTGACATCCCTGCCTTTCATTGAGGTTCTCCTTTAAGCTCTCTCTTGGTGTCATAGAAAATATGAAACTTATGAGGGGAGTTGCAGAAGGTGATTGATAGTGTTGTCTTTACTGTTTTGTCTTTGAATTCAATTTATTTAGTGCCACATGATCTCAGAAAAAAAAGAATAAAGCTATAATTGAAAGAACTGTCAAAGTAGAAGGCTGATGCTGCTCTGTTTTTCACAGGTGTGTTCTATTGCTGTTTTCTCTTGTAGGTAGCACAGATGGTATTGGAAAGGCTTATGCTGAACAACTGGCAAAGCGTGGTGTCAACATCATCTTAGTCAGCCGAAACAAAGAGAAGCTGGAGGCTGTATCCAGGAGCATATCTGAAACCTATAAAGTGGAAACAGATTTCATAGTAGTTGATTTCAGCAAGGGACGTGAGCTTTACCCAGCCATTAAGGAGGCTCTGAAAGACAGAGAAATTGGGATTTTGGTGAATAATGTAGGAATATTTTATGCCCACACAGACTATTTTACTAATCTATCTGAAGATACGCTATGGGACTTGATCCATGTAAATATTGCTTCTGCTACCATGATGACACACATCGTGCTGCCAGGCATGGTAAAGAAGAAGAAAGGGGCAATTGTGAACCTTTCTTCAGGATTCTGTTGTCAGCCAGCACCAATGTTGACAGTCTATGGAGCCTCTAAAGTAAGTTGGGGTGTAGTGTTAAATGGCATGCACTGGAAAGTACATTATAGGTTGGAGGGGTTTTTAGAACACATTCAGCAAGGATGTCAAAATACTTGAATGTTTTCTAGGGATTTGTTTAATATTGGAGGTGAATGATATATGTATTATGCAGTAAACTCTTCATCCTCAGCAGTGCTGGGCTTTGAACCAAAGTCAGTGCTGTTGGGTTTTATATGAACTGTGGCATGACAATCATTCTAGGAGAAATGTTGCCTTTCGCAGATGCACAAAGCAGAGAGACAATTCTGTGGGCCCCATTGAAAGGGTCAAGAATTTCATCTCTCTCTTCTGCAGCTGAACTGTGCACATGTACCTCAAGCCTCTTGCATACCATTATTTTGTAGCCAGAGGAGCTATAATCATGCTCAAGCCACCACTATGACACAGAATGTGGCCTAATCAAGCTACTTTAGGTAATCCCAAGGAGTGCTGTGGCATATTTAGGGACAAGTGAAAATTATCCTTCCTGAAGAAATCCAGCCAGTAATGAATAGGACTGGGCTGCTGGGTGATGCTGGAAGAATGAATGCTCACGGTGATGGTGGATTTACACTGGATGACATGCTGCTGAATCCAGCTGGGACTGTGGAAGGATCTCACCTAGATCCAGTGTCTAAACAGAAGTGGTTATTGCTCCCAGCTGTCTGTGGCTGCCCTCTGTTGCAGCCTTGCTCCTGACTTAGCTCTTTTGTTTCCTTTGGCCTGGAGCAAAACCAGCTCTTACTACTCCAAGGTGTAAAACTCCTTGCAGACTTCCTTCAGTGTGGAAACTGGCTTACAATTACTGTTTCTGTGCAGAGTGTCTGTCCCTTTTATTATGCTAAGTGCATGTAGAACTGCACCCTGAATTAAAACAATTAAAAGGCTTGAATGAAAGAGAAGAAACACAGATGTACCAAAGTTTCTTCATTTATTTGAGATAATTAATCTAAATCCTAGATCAGCGATCCAGCTTTAAGCCTGGCTTCAGAACACAGAAGTGAGAACAAGTTGTTGTAACATCCTAAGCCTCTTTGTGCAGTAACAGTGAATAATGTTTGAATTGGTTGCCTTAGTTTTCCTTAAGCATTTGTAAGAGCATTTGTACAAGATGCTTTCCCAACAAACTGTTGGGAAAATCTTTTGCAAGGCTGGTTGGGAGCAGAAGGATATTTGCTCACAAGTTGAGTCTAAAATTCTCTTTCTCAGGGAGAATTGGCTGTGTGGCACAGCAGTAGCTTCAGCAGGGAAGGCATCAGTGTTGCTGCCCTGATAAGACTGAGCCAGGCTCATTTTTCTCTCTGATTCCAGCAGTCTCAGTTATCAGCCTTGGGCTTTTCTTGTTCTGTGAAAGTAAAATGAGCTAAAGGAGGTAATGCAGATACACATTAACTTTTTTGTATAAGAGGGTCCCAGGAAATAACTAACCTGGCTTCTGGAGAACACAATTGAATGCAAAATTCACCTGCAAATATATTGAAGCATGGGACTTTATTTTCTTCTTCTTACAGTAGCAGGTAGAGCTGGCTGTAGAGTGTCCTTGCAATGTTCCCAGACCAAATAAGTGTTTGTTTTAGATTAAATAAATGTTTTTGTATTATTTTTAGGCAGAAATTTTCAGATTGTGATAAGCAGTCTCTGTCCTGCAAGTTACTGTACCATAGCAGGTTTATAGCAAATAACACATAGAAATGCTGATAGTATTTCAGAAAATCATATTTTTATACTATTTATTAATATTCATTGAGCTGGTGCATAAAATATGTTAAAACGTTTCTGTAATTTTAATAAAACTTTGCTCTCAAATTTAATTGTTAAAAAAAAAAGAAAAAAAAGTCTCTTTCTGCTTTTGTCTTTCTAGAGCTACTTGGACTATTTCAGTAGATCACTACATTATGAATATGCCTCTAAAGGAATTTTTATTCAGAGTCTAATACCATTTGTAACTTCTACAAATATGGTAGCATTCAGCAGCTCTATGTCGAAGAGCTCTATCTTTTTTCCTACTGCTGAAGAATATGCAAGTCATGCTGTTTCTACTCTTGGGTTATCCATAAGGACCACTGGTTATTGGAAGCATGGAATACAGGTAATGGAATTCATTAAACTATTTCATGTTTGTCAGTAGAAGTAAATCAGCTGCTTACTCTCTTAGGAGTCTGAATGAAAACTGTCTATTCTGAAAAAGTGTAATATGCGTTGTAGACTTTAAGGCATTGTGCCGTATTTTCTCACTAGTTCTGCTTTAGAAACTTATTCTTGGGCATACTTATTTTTAAGATCAGAGAGTGAATCTAATTCTCCCTTGAAATGTGCAGCAGAAATGGGAAACAGACAACTTTTTACTGAAAAACAGAATATCTCGTTTCTCTTGGGGTGTTGCTGACTGGGCAAGTGTTTCACTGCTTCTGTAAACAGAAATAGATTTTTTTCAGTCTTAATATATTGAGCCTATTTGTGCTTTGGGGAAGAGTGGGTAAGGAGGAATAATAGCAGGAAAAAAACCTATCTTTTTGTTTTAAGCTACCTGGAAGCAGGTCCTCCATTTGCTAGGGTTTTCATTTTTGGGGCAGACTGTTTTATGCACATTGGTCACATCTCGTGTATCCTACTAGTGACTTCCTGTAGCATTGGGTTGGGTAGATGGAAATGAAGAAGTGGGGATCAGTCTGAAAGGAATAAAAGAGCCAGGATACATTCTGGCAAAATGTGGCAATTAAAGGAAGTGGACAGAATTGCTGTTGCGAACTTGATCACATCAGGATTCAGGATTTATTTGCAGAACTTAACTGCTTAGCTGTGGGCACTACATCCAAAACAATTAAATATATGTGCTTCCAAGGGGCTGAATTTAAGGCTTACTTGATGATATTCAAGCACTTTTTGCCTTGCTTTAGTAGTGACTTGAGAAACTGTTTGTTTACTTTAATGGAATATATCTTAATTCCCTTATCCCTTCATTTTTTTTTCTGTTTTCTTGTCTTCCTGTGCCTCTCCACAGAGGACACTCAGCGAGTGTGTGCCTGAATGGATGTGGGCAAAGTTTGCACTGTATTTGGGCAGAATTCTACGCAAGGAAGCTTTGGCAGCCAAAGCAAAATCGGAGTAGCTCGATGTCCCATGAGACAATTCTGATGTCATTGTTGCAAAAATGTATAATGAACCTTGGAGCACTCAGTGTAATTTATCCATACCTTGTTAAGGAAGCTGCGTAACCTAGACAGCGGAACTCTGGATCCTCTCTGTATCCTTGTATTAAATAGCTCCTCTGCTGCTTTCCTTTATGACAGTGCTGATGTTCTTGATGTTAATCTCTATTCACTTTCTCATTGAGATAATTGGGCAGGAGCAGGTACAGTGTTATTTCTAACAGTAAGTGACAGTCCCTCACATAGTGCTACATGATGTCCATTTGTAAAGTTGAGAGAATTTGAGACTCCTCCAACTCCATCAGAAACGGGACCCCAGAAAAATCAAAACGACAGTGATGAAGCTGTGGAGAAGATGGGGAGCAGCTGGGGGGTGTCAGGGACCCCTGACAGGTCTGCCTACAGCTGACGCCAGCCTCCGCTGGCCCTCAAAGCCTTTTGCTTCAGTTATGCGGGGTAAAACTTGTGTTGCCAACAACGCCTTCCGCTCGCTGGCAAAGGGGCTTTAAACTCATACATTTATTTTAGGCAAGGCCTTAAATGCAGCTTGGTCACGGTGCGGGAGCCGTGCCGGCCCGGCGCTCTCCCTGCGGGCAGCGCGATCCTCGCACGGCCCTTCCCGGGGCCCGGCCCCGCCCGCGCATGCGCAGCGAGTCCCGCGGGGCTCTCGCGAGATCGCGGCAGTAAACAGCGCACAAGATGGCGGCGGGCCGGGCGGCGGCGGCGGCGCGGTGAGCACGGGGCGGACGGGACGGGCCGGGAGCGCCGCGGCTCCCTCAGAGTCTGGGGCGCGGGCGGGGCGGCGCTCGTTGCCGGGGCTGCGTCGCCCTCCGCCGCTGACTGTCACTTTGTCCCACCTGCCCGGGCCGGGAGCGGCGGCGCTGCCCCGCACGGTGCACGGCCGCGCGCGCTGCGGCTTTAGTCCGGCCGGGCCGGTACCGGGCCCGGGCTCGCTGGGCTCGCTCGTGGTGCTGGCAGAGCTCCCCGGACGGGCCGGTGCTGCTGCACTGCCGGCGATCCTTGCGGCGTGCCCAGTCCACGGGATACGGTGCCTTAGCTTCGGCAGAAGCGGAGAGTGAATCTAAGCGTAGCTCTTCTGGGACAGGGGCAAGTTGGCAAGTGGGAGTCCCGTCTATCCCCTCACGGTGTGGGTGTTAAACAGAATAAACCTGTGAGCATGTTGCTCCTTTCCTCTTAGTATCCATTGTACTTCGTTATCGTGCTTACATACAACCTGTTATGTTGCTCATTTATATGGTTGTTTTATTTTATTGCTATAGGGGTTATTAACCCCTATGCAGTGATAAGGCTCAGTCAAGGCCAGAAGCCAGTGCACTGTAACTATGTTGAGTTACGAATGAAGGGGAAACTATAATCACAAGCAGTGCCCAGTCTGTGGTGTTGTCAGTCAAATAAAAATAGAGGTAATTTCTGTCCATATTACAAGGAAATACTTTATAATGCTAAATAGAGCTAAATAAAAATGAAGCAAAAGCTGTCGCATTCAGACTTGAGTCATCTCTTGTGCTGTGAGGTCAGCCCATCAGTCTCCTGAATCATGTGAGTCCCCTAGTAAGGGGGGTCCTACTCTCCAGTCCTGGACACAGCTGCAATATACAGTTCTGTTCTGCTTCACCAGGTGCTGTGACAAACCAGACATAAATGTTTCTCTTTTCTTATCTTTTAATGGCCTTTTATGTCTCAGTTGCTGGTTGAGTGTTTGGAATTCAGACGACTACTAGCATTGAAATTTTATTTTAGTGTATTATGCACTTCAGAACATAAGGGGAAGGAGCTGTCCCTCCATGTGGAAAACACTTTCAACACCTTCCTTTAACTTCACATGCTGTAATCAGCTCTTATTTGTCGAGTGCCCATGTTTTTAGTAACACACACCCTAGGTCAAAAAATTTTTGAAAGACTTTTCATGCAGATTTTTAAGCACAGTTACTGCAGCTTTGTCCCTTGTGATATCTCTTGTCCTTACCTGGCTTCGGCATAGAGTTTGAATCTAATTCACCTTGTGTAAAATTAAGTTTTGTGCATTATTTCTATTTGCTATGTTTCTGATTTGGAAAAAAAAAGCATGCTTTTTAAAGTGTCCATGGACACTTTTATCACGTTAGTATTTTATTTTTCACTTTTTCCCTGCCAAGGGACTTGCATGTAGTTTTTAGCTCTTTGCTCCACTTGCATGAAGTGTGGTCGAGTTTGGTGGTCGTTGTTGCCTGTTCTCTTATCACATAAAATACCCAAGTGTTTCACATGTACTCTTGTCTGTACAAGGAAAAAACTTGAGTGTTGGTGAAAAATTGTAAATGAAATATGAGGCACTTTTTTTCACTATTATTTCTCAAACAAGACACAAAAAGTATCTTTTTTTTTTTTTTTGTGATTGTCAGACTATACAGTTGCACAGATTATTATTTTTAATGCATCTAATTATTTTCTGTATTGCCCTGCCTTATAGGTTGGCCTGCAATCAGCTTTGCTAATTCTTCTGGGGAGTTAACTTTGCCATCAGAAATGGAGTACAGGACTCAGCTGCCTCATCCTGAGTGACTGAATCATTTAATGCAAAATGGAGAAGAAGCGGAGAAAGAAATGAGCCTGATCACTAGGCTTCACCTGAAAAGACCATGAAATCTCTACTTATTTTGGATCCAGCTTTCAGAATATCCCATTGATCAGCACAGTGAAAGCAGCATTTACTGAAACAAAAATGAACTAGTTTATAAAGAAGAAAATTGTGATTTGAATATATGGAATTTTTGGAATGAAACCATTTTCTTCTATGACCATGAAGTTTGCAAACATCTGGCTTGTTCTGTTTGTTATTTTACTCTGTGGCAAAAAACACTTTGGTACCAGAGTGGTGAATTCCTCTCATGAGGCTCACATATGTCCTGGATGTTCTCGTCTTACTTTGAAAGTGGAGTTCACTTCGACGGTTGTGGAGCATGGTAATAAAGAGTTAAGCAGTAAAAAAAAAAAAAAAAAAAAAAAAAAAAAAAAAAAAAATCCATGTAATTTTCATGTGTATGTTACTGATTTGTGGTGTTTGTACAATTATAACACCCAGGGTTTCTGTAGAAGCACATCATCTGCTGAATTCTCTATATTCGAAAAGAGGAGTGCTTTTTCAAAGGTTTTTTGTTTAGCTGGAGACAGTGTTCCAACAGGAGAAGGGAGAGGGAAATCCAGAGGATTTTAAAAGTGAAAATGGAGTGTGAAGGCTCAGGTGTTGTGTTTAGTAGCCGTTTGTTTAGACCTGGCCAGTGGTATGCTTAAGGCTCTTTTATGAAATGTAACCACACAGATAGTCCTTGAAGGGGAGAGAAAAGCACGAAGTCTCTGGATTTGTTAAAGAAAAAGTTTGGATGAAGAAAGAAAGGAAAAGTTTGCAGAAGAAGGGAGCAGATGAAAGACAGAGTGAGGCAGATGCTGCTGCTGGAATGGCAGAGGAAAGCAGTAGGACACCTTGACCCTGCATCCACGTGTTACTTCAGGAAGCTGCAGGATTCCTGCAGTGAAGCTGTGCTGGGCCTGGGTGCTTGCAGGAGGGTGGCAGAAGTGACATTCCTGTGCACAGCTGGCCACAGCCTTAACGCAGTGAATGTGGTGTGAGCTGGGGCTGAGCCTGCTGACAAATCACTGGTGCAGATCAAGGACTGGACTGTGGAGTGTGACTTTGTTTTCTGAGCTTGTCATAGCTGGTGTCAATAATTTGCACTAAAGCTCAGTAGCAAATGTAGAATCTTTAGACCATACCTGTCAAGAAACACACTGAATTGGCATATCAGTTTGTAACAAATCTGTTTCCTCACGCCTGCTCCTCTCAGGTCATTTTGCCTTGCCCTGATATTTATAATTCTACCTTCCTTTCAAAGGCTTTTGTCATATTTCTTATGTTTTCTGATGCAACGCCCCCCACCCATTTACTTAGTGAAGAAATAAATTGCAGGCTTGTAAAAGCAATAAAAAAGGGCCTCAGATATTCCTGATTATTTTTTCTGTGTAAAGAAAAGAAAAATTTAGACTTTGCAGTGTGAATTCATGCATAAGCTGCTTAAACACCAGTTCTGATAAAGTTATGCTCTTGTTCCAGAGTACATTGTGGCTTTTAATGGATACTTCACAGCTAAAGCTCGAAGTAAATTCATTTCAAGTGCACTAAAAAATAGTGATATCGAGAACTGGAGGATTGTACCTCGCAACAACCCGGCCAGTGACTATCCCAGCGATTTTGAAGTTGTTCAGATCAACGAGAAGCAGAGGGATGGAGTCCTCACATTGGAAGATCATCCAAACATCAAGCGTGTGACACCTCAGAGAAAGGTCTTTCGGTCACTCAAGTATTCAGAGTGTAAGTTGTTTTCTGTGTGGCTGCATGGGATCTGCTTTGGAAAAGTGTTCTTAGCCTTATTTCAGACCATGAGATTAGCATTACACAAATGAGAAGTGCCCTGCGTTTTTTCTTTAATTAACAGAAATGTATTCTTTTAGTTATAAAATTATGAGGGTCTTGTAATACGTTTGCTGAAGCATGCTACATTTCCATCTACAACATAGAAACATTTCTTTTGCAGCACTTGGTTACCTGAGAGTAGGGACCTCTGCACCCATAGTAGATAAACCAGCAGCTTTTGCTGATTCTGATTTGAGAAAATCGATACTTAATAATCTAAAACTTTTGTTGTAAGAGTATGATGTCTTAAGTTCGCATGAGAATCAATTCTATTATGGTTTTCCTCATGCTGTTTTTAATTTTCTTCATCCTAATTCCACATAGCCGATCCAATGCTGCACTGCAATGAGACCAGGTGGACTCAGAAGTGGCAGTCATCTCGCCCCTTGAGGAGAGCAAGTCTTTCTTTGGGGTCTGGCTTCTGGCACGCCACAGGCCGACACTCGAGCAGGCGCTTGCTGAGAGCCATCCCTCGCCAGGTTGCCCAGACCTTGCAGGCAGATGTCCTCTGGCAGATGGGTTACACAGGTATGCTTTTGCTTGCTGCCTGAGAACAATAACCTTCTTGGAAAAACAAGTGAAGTGTAAGGAGAGGCTAATTGACTCGTGTGTGTTAACCTCTCTCTGGCTGCCAGGTTGCAAAGATTGAGAAATAATCTGGTTTGGAATGCTTTGTATATTTATGGAGTGTTTGTTTATATATGTATACTTTACTTAAGTGAAGTTGGTCACATTTATGATCTTAGATTGAATTTCTGAGTTGGAATATGAGTTTATTTATCATCTATGACTGACTTGGATTGTAAATTGCTTACTACATTAAACAAAAGCTCTTTTTTAATTTGATAGAATAGATTTGCTATGGAGCTGAATCAGAAAAAGCAATGGATTTCTCTTAATAGGTGCTGGTGTGAGAGTAGCAGTGTTTGACACTGGTCTGAGTGAGAAACATCCACATTTCAAAAATGTAAAGGAGAGAACAAACTGGACTAATGAGAGAACCTTGGATGATGGTGAGTTACTGTGCACTTTCCAACTGTTCCTGACATGTGTGTTTTGTGTTTGCTGCTGTGCTGCTAACCTCTGTTAAAACTGTGTATCTTGATATTTAAAGCTTAATTTTGCAGTGTCCCAAGCACTTAGTGCTCATACCAAATTCAGCAGGGAATATTGAGGTTCCAAGAAGGTGGTGCATGAGTTTCCTTGGAGTCATGTGTGGTACTTCATCATAGCTGTTGAAAAATGTCAGGGCAAAAAGTTACTGTGCACCTGTGAATACGTTGCCAGAGAAGGTGGCAGTTAGAGAAAACCCAACAAAGGTGTTTTCTTTCCTACTCCTTTTCATGATGCTATTTCACAGTAGTACATATTTCTATACTGATAAGGGACAACATTTTCCTTCCTTACTTTGCAGTCCTAAACTGATCAGAGTTTTGGCACTTTTCTGTAAAGTTTTTCTATTCTGTATAACTGAACCTTTTATTTTCTGCACTATGTTCATGTTCCTTTTTTGTATGTTGACCCTGACTTGCCCTGACCATGTACTTTCACAGATTATTAACTTCATACAGTTTGGGTCAGTGAGTCAGCTGGCCATTGAATCTCCCTAGAGTTCAAGATAGATGCTTGTATTGCTCAGTCTTGTGTGCACCTCCATAGTTTTGTTTACATAGTAATTACTTTACTTTGCAGCACTTGCTTTTGGGTAGCTCTTTCTGTAAGTTCTGTACCCAGAGGGTTGCTAGACAGATTTGGAGTACAAACATAAAATGTGAGCAATCCAATAAAGCAAAAGCTAAAGTATTTTTTGAGGAGAGTAGAAAAAAGTCTTTTCTTGTATCATTGCTCATGCTTAACAAAATTTGGTTATTGCAGACTCAGGATAAAAATCCTTTATGAAAACTGCATTAAAATACATTAAGTATGAAATGACCTGTATTTTCCAAAATACTGGTTTTTGTCATGATTTCATTGGTAGCAATCAGGAGTGGATAGACTGGAGAATGAATCACCCAAGTTTTGTCAGTGGCTGTCTGGCTACAGCGTGCTGCAAATACTGTCTCCACTGAACCTGGTAGCAAATTATGGTTCAGAAAGACCAGGACTGAACCCAGCACTTGTGTTTTGTTGTAAAGTCTGTTAAATTTATGGGATTTTTGCTATAGGTGATGTTCAGCGGTAAAAATCCTTGGCAATGAAATTGTTGTCTTCTAATGTCTTACTTTGTTTCCTTCTCATGCTGATAGGTTTAGGCCATGGGACTTTTGTAGCAGGTGTGATAGCCAGCATGAGGGAATGCCAGGGATTTGCTCCAAATGCTGAACTGCACATTTTCAGAGTGTTCACCAATAATCAGGTAGGTATTTTACATGTGTTTCAATTCTGGCCTTTCCAGATTAATACTGTAATAATCCTTTTCATTGGATTATTGCATGCACTCATAAATTCTTTGAATATTCAATGAATGGACATTGCTAAGTGGAAAGGTTACAGCTTTCTATTTATAAGAGACTTAATACAAGACTTCTGTCAGTTTCCAAATCTGGTATATTTTTCAGAAATAGTCTATGGAAGTCTTACATGTATAATGGAGCAGTCACTCATGTACTGAGAGCTAGAAATTTAAGACCATTGTCACTTCTTGTGTTTTATTTTGGTGTTGTTTTTCCTCTCTGTCTAAAGTCTATTGTCATGAAATCACTGGGTGTTTTTAATGGTAACTTTTTCCCCTCTTTCTTACATAGGTCTCATATACATCTTGGTTTCTGGATGCTTTTAATTATGCAATTTTAAAGAAGATAGATGTACTGAATCTAAGTATTGGTGGGCCAGACTTCATGGATCATCCGTTTGTTGACAAAGTTAGTATGAGGAAACAAAGTGGGCATAATGTTTGTGTCTCTCACACAAATGCTGGACTTGCAGAGCTACTTATTTGTGTCTGGTCCTGCTGACAGTTTCTGTGTTTCATTTGTGTGATAGAAATTTTGTACAGTGTACAGGCTTTTAGAAATACATATAAGGAATGGGTTAAAAAAACCCAAGCACAACCCAGATGTTCACAGAGTTATGGAAAATTTCCTTTAACAGAATGCTTGATGATCTGCTAGAAAATTACTCCCAAGCAGACAACTAAAAGGACCTTTAATAGGAAACACTTAACTGAAATCCACTCTTGGGGTTTTTTTAAAATCTCTGCATAGTTAATTTATTTAATGGAAAAAAATGTGTATGACATGGCTTTAGTGAATTCAAGAGCAAATAGGTAAAAAGTACAGGTAGTTGATTCAGCTGTGTGCCAAGAGATTTGGTTCAGGTTAAGATGGAATTAGGGTTTTGTCTTTGTAAATGTCATAGTTCCCTGAATTTTTGGCCTGGCCTTCAAAAGCATTAAGTGAATTAATTTACTTTTCTACTAAAGGATATAGTCGTTCTTTGTAAAGGCCAGTTAAGGGTATTTGAAGCATATAAATTCTTCCTTGTTTTTTTTATGATAACCTGCATTGAAATTTAGTTTGACAGTGACTTCACTGTACTCCCCAGATCACTACTGGAGGGGATTCATAATAACTCCTTGACTTTGTCATCTGCAGTGCTTCGTTACAGACAGGACTTTTTCCTATGGTATAAGTCAGCAGTGTTGCTGTCAAGGCTGAGTTATTGCTTTAATCACCTTAAGAAAGTTCAGAGCTTAATACTGGATACACAGTGAGATGTATCTTGTAAGGCTCAAAAAGCAGTTAGAAAAGTGTCATTTTTGGTGGCAGAGTCTTACTGTAAACATTGTTTTTTGTAGGTCTGGGAGCTGACTGCCAACAATGTCATCATGGTCTCCGCTATTGGCAACGACGGCCCTTTATATGGGTGAGTGTCAGCAACCGCTTCAGAGAAAACCAACTGGGTGGTTATGTGGGTTTGGAAGTAGTTGTGCTTGGTCAGGAAGTTTTCTCTCCTTTTTTTTCTCTAATCTTAGGAGGTGACTCAAGTTAAACTCTTTTCCCTGTCCTTGTTACTTGCATTTTGTGAAGTACTTAACTAAATGTTTTTCTTTGAAAGAGTGGAAAGTCAGCAAAAGAAGAATGGCAGTGCTTCCAGCTGACATTTCCCTGTTAGTGTGAGCAGACAGCTTTGGGTACTGATCTTGGACTTAAGGAATATAGAAGGGATCAACCCAGAACAATGTGTGGTGTAAAATAAATGTCTAAAAATAGATTTTGTTTTGTCTTCAAGGTACATAGTTTTATAGTTACTGAATTAGTAACTGCGTGATAAGTTGCTGTCACCTGTGAAGTATGTGACAAAAATCTGATGTCAGCACTTCTGTTACCAGCATAAACTTATGACTTTATCTTGTTTTTTTGGGTATTGTTTTAATTTTTTTATTCCTGTCTCCCAATTTATTCTAGGACTCTCAATAATCCTGCTGACCAGATGGATGTGATTGGAGTAGGTGGCATTGACTTTGAAGATAATATAGCTCGCTTTTCATCTAGGGGAATGACCACTTGGGTAAGATATTTTCATGGTGGCCGCTCAGATTTGCAGCCTTGGGAGGGCAACCTTTTCTGAATGGGCAATTTTGTGTACATGTGTGTCGGAGAAAAGATTTAATCGGAGATCAAAACAGTTAGCAATTGTAAGTCTTTAAGCAAGAAGCTTAATATTCTTTTCAGGGTTTCTCATTGTTAGTCCTGACTACTATTGACGTTTTTGATGACTTTATAAAACATCCACTTCCTTTTGATTGATGATGAAGCCTTGTCTATGTGGCAAAATCTACAAACCTCTCTACTCTTGTCCTTTTGTTGAGAAATCCTGGGATTTCCAGGTGCTACATGTGAAATTGCACTTGCTTGCCTGTGGAGCTGAGGTGGTGCTTGCTGCACACATATCAGATGAGCTTGCACAGCAATCTTGATCAAGAGGACTGTCACATGTTTCTGTTTGTGCAGCCAGTAGCAGTGTGGTTCTCATTTTGTCAGTGGTTTCCTGCTTAGCAGAAATGCTAATCAGCAGTAACCTTGAAAAGCTGGGAACTTGTCCTAAACAGCTTGAGTCCTTTGGCTTAGTTGCTATTCTGTTATGCTGAACCTTAGGTGATTTGGTTGCTAATTTTACTTCTGAATGACCTGCAGTTAATTTAAATGCTCAAATGAAGCTATTTTACATTAGGGCAATAATCCATTTGTTTTCTTCCACAGGAGCTGCCTGGAGGTTATGGCAGAGTGAAGCCTGATATTGTTACTTATGGCTCTGGAGTGAGAGGGTCTGGTATGAAAGGTGGATGCCGCTCCCTCTCTGGGACAAGTGTGGCATCTCCTGTGGTGGCAGGTGCTGTCACTCTCTTAGTGAGGTAAGTCTTAAATAAGAATCTCTAGAAAGATATCAATCAGGAGAGTCTTAAAATTCTCTGTAAAGGAATCCATCAAATAAAACTAAATTTTAGATGTAGGAAAACACACTTGGAGAATAATCACTCTTCTGCTTGAGACATCTTATCTGGCTATCTCTGTATTTCATGAAAAAAACTGAGAACTGTTTTGAATAATAGTTAGGTCTTTGAGAATGTAGTTAGGGTGAACAGTACTGTGAGACAATTTTGTCATATTTTTTAATCATTTGGAATTGCTGCACTTCTGTCAACTGTCATAAAAGAGCAGCTGGTGCAAAGTAGGCACCTTTAGTAGGTAGTTAACTATGTACTTGTAAATTTTATAGGATACAAAATTTTATGGCCATTATCCTGTTGCATAACTCAGTTGTTGCACACTGAAGAATTTGGAAGTGGGAACTGTAAGTCTCTATCCTGTGTTTGTCATACCTACTCCATGAGACAAACCTTTATTTGAGATACATGCAAAAAAATCAAAATCACCATCATATTTCCTAAAAAAAATGGTGCATTTTAGTTTGAACAGCAGAGGTATTTTTCCCCCCTTGGAAGAGAGGTATTTTATTTAGCATATAAAGATACTGCCCTGATTGTAATGACTGCTGGGCCTGGAGCACATTGTAAGGAGATAAATTCATGTATTATTAGTTTTTAAGAGAAATATATCAGAAACTTGTCCCTCCTCTACATTTGTATCATGGGAAATCAAGCAATAATAGACAAATATGAAGAGAGAATGTTAGAGCAGGCTGATTTTGCAGTCTGTTTTTTCTGTTTCAGCACAGTTCAGAAGCGTGAAATGGTGAATCCAGCCAGTATGAAGCAGGCCCTTATTGCCTCAGCACGGAGACTTCCTGGAGTCAACATGTTTGAACAAGGACATGGCAAATTGGATCTTCTAAGAGCTTATCAGATCCTCAACAGCTATAAACCACAGGCCAGGTTAATTTTAATCCTTAATTAATCAATGGTACAATAGAATTTGCTCTTTTGTTGAGGAAAGCAGGTGGTGCCTGTGTAGCTCAGTTGAGCAATCTGTGCTTGTGCAACAGTGAGGACTTGACCAGATCTTGCGTAATCTCAAGCCTGAATTTTGACCAGAGGATGGATGAAAAGTCACACAGCAATGCAAGGGATGATCTTTTCTCTTATAGCCTTAGACGTTATGAGTAATGTAAGAACACAGTGGACAAGCTCTTAAATTTTAACTTTTGAGAATAAGGACCTTCTCCCTGTACTGAGATATTTCCTTTTTGTGTGTCAAAACCTTAAAAAAAAGGAAGATTTTGGGGCGTATTTGGGAAATGAGGTGAGAGCTTGAACTATGAGTGGCATGGTTTATCTGAAACTTTTTTGTAGTTATGTGTAGTGGCACGTTCTTCTGTTTATTGTTCATGTTTTCCTCTTTATATTTTCCCTCCTCTGTCCTGCTGTAGTTTGAGTCCAAGCTATATTGACTTGACCGAATGTCCCTACATGTGGCCCTATTGTTCTCAGCCCATATATTATGGAGGGATGCCAACTATTGTAAATGTTACTATCCTTAATGGCATGGGAGTCACTGGGAGAATTGTAGACAAGGTAAGTATTAACATTGTTCCAAATTCTGACTGGTACTGTTGCTATAACCGTCCCAGAAAATGCTACTTTAGTGTAGATCAAACTTCACTGCTGGGAGCAAGAGATACAAAATGTTTGATTAAAGGGTGCACCCAGATTGGAGGCTTTGTCAACAGGAGCTGTCTGCAAGTTTTCGAGCAATGCATTGGTTTCAGGGCGTGTAACATTTTATCTTTGCAGTTGGAATTAAGATGTATTTAGAGATTTCTTTGTGTTCTCTAATAGCATTTAAAATCTTCTGAACGGACCTTCTTAATGTGTTTGTGTTTTCATCCTGGAGCATAAATGATCTCAGTAAAGAGTCCTGATGCTAAATTAAGCCTTTTCCATGGGTCAGAGCGACCTGAATGTATCAGCTTAACCAGGCTCTGCTGTCAGATTTGTTCTTTCACACCAGTGATGTTGAGCGTGTTGGTTGGCGAGGGAGGCTTTTAATTAAGTTGAAATGTAGAATAGATTTGCGAATTGATGCAAGTTTAAAAAGACACCTGTCCTGTAACTCCAGCCAATGTAAATGAGCCTAATTTCAACATTTTAGTGTGGCTCCTGAGGTCTGTTTTAGATTCAAACTTACATTAAAGGGCATTGAAGCTCTTATCCAAGGTTATTAGCTCATGGTAATACACACAGCTGATGTAGTTGGCCTGTGTCTATTCCACTATTAGCTCGCCTTGTTATCAAAGGGGAATCTTGTGTTCTCACCAATAAATTTTTGCACGTGATCTCAGAATGTTAAAGCAGTTTTACTTGGGCAGCTTCTCACAGTCCTGCCTCTCAAAAGCGTCTGGTCTGGGTCATTGAGGCTGTCACGTTGAATCACTTGACACAACACCAAACTTTTGGGCTTGGAGGGCATTTTTAAATTTGATATAATCTTCAGAAGACCTAATATTTGTTACTTCATGCAGAGGAAAAGGGCAGTGTGTGCAGAAAGTAGTGATTGCAAGTACTGTGTTACCAGTGTTCTGTATTCTTCATTTCACAGCCAGACTGGCAGCCCTATCTCCCCCAGAATGGGGATAACATCGAAGTGGCTTTCTCCTATTCCCCAGTCTTGTGGCCCTGGTCTGGATACTTGGCAATTTCCATCTCTGTAGCAAAGAAAGCAGCATCTTGGGAAGGCATTGCTCAGGGTCATGTTATGATCACAGTATCATCCCCTGCAGAAAATGAAGTAAGTTCTGTGCATTTTGGATTTTCTGGGTGAAGAGTTATCAAAACTGCTTTCTGATATACAAAACAAATACCTTGGTTTTAAGGGTTTGCTCTCTGTCATTTGAAGCATAAGTTAAATTTGGGTCAGGAAATTAAAGAGTACAAATAATATTCTTTATAATTGAGAGCAAATTGCATATAATTTAGAATCAGCAAACCTCTCTTTGGGACCACCATCATAATTTCATTTGTTTATTGTGGGTTTTAAGTAATGTATTTTGAAAAAGCTTGCCTAAATGTTTCTTCTAGAACCATGCTTAATTGTTCCAGAGAAACTTTTAAGATTTTGAGCAATTGAACCATATCACAGTTGTAACATATGTTAAGTATTTTACATTCTGAGCATAATTATAAACTGTTGAGTGCAGAAAAAATTACTGCTGCAATTTAGGGCAAAAGTAATCTCTTGGTCTCTGGAGCTTGTACTGGTGACAAAAAGTAGATTTGGTACCTCCAGTTTTTTAGTCTTTTACAATCCATGGTTAACTGATTCCTGTGGGGAGAAAGGATTTCACTGTAGTTTGTTCTGTCCTTTAGTCTAAGAATGGTGCAGAGCAGACTTCAACGGTGAAGCTTCCAATAAAAGTGAAGATTATTCCTACTCCACCTCGCAGTAAGCGAGTCCTTTGGGATCAGTATCATAACCTCCGTTATCCACCAGGATACTTCCCCAGGGATAATTTGAGGATGAAGAATGATCCATTAGATTGGTATTTATCTCAGGTTCTATTAAATCAGTATTTCTTGATTGTGTTAATGATATGATATATCTTTACTGAACAGTTCTGGCCTTTTTTGGAGGGACATGGGATTGTCTTTTGTAAGAAATCCATGAAAAGCACTTGGACTCTATGCTTTTGGTGCAGGATTGTTTTTTGAGCTCTATGGTTTTATTCACATGAAATGAAAAGCTTTTAAAATGCTCATTTAAGATACTGAGATTTTAGATTGGCTTTTTTCTTCTGGCCTAATTTCTCACAGGAAGTTAAAGGGGACACTTTATTAACTGCTTCAGCATTCATTTATCAAACAAACTTGACAATTTAAAAGATGAGACCTCTAGTCTCTTAAGGGAGACTGTCTTCAGAGCTGGGAAAAACCTTGCTGACCTTTCGTAGATGGAGCAGGGAAGCATCCATAGGAAAAATCGTGCAACAGTATCTCAGGATTAATTGGGTCAGTCACCAGGACACAAGCTTTTGGAAAGCTTCTTGGAGTATGCAAGTGGACAGGATTTCAGAAAATCAAAAAGGTGGAAATCAGATTTCTACATGCCAGATCTAAATGTCTTCAACACTCTTCTCTTTCTAAGGAATGGTGACCATATCCACACAAACTTCAGGGATATGTACCAGCACCTCAGGAGCATGGGATACTTTGTTGAGGTTCTTGGTTCCCCATTTACATGTTTTGATGCAAGTCAGTATGGTAAGCATGAGTTAATTGCCTTGTTTTCCATACTGTTAACTTTTTCCTGAAATGACCTTTTGTTGGAAGTTTTGAGGGTACAAATAAAAATTCTGGTGGTAGTAGAAAAATATTTTGACTTCGGGAATATTTATTATTTACGTGCTGATATTTAGTTGTGTGGAGTATTGCTAGAGAAGCTTACTTGGGAGTTTAGTAGAATTAGTGCAGTTCTCTGTCCTTACCATGAAAAAAAGAGAGGGAAAGACAGCCTCTGAGTGGGTTAAAAGCCCTACAGTATCCAGTCCCACAAAGGCAGAATTGTATTTGCCAGAAGATTTTGGCACAGTCAGAATGAAGCATGACCTGTTTAACAGGCTAAAATCAAAGGTGTCCATCCTGGTTCTTTTTTGTGTTTAGTGATCTTTGATTAGATAAGAGAGTGGGTAAAGTGTTCATCCAACCATATGCAATAGCAAAGCAGTATGTGGTTTGTGTCTGTGTTCATCAGGAAGGAAATTGGATAGGTTGGCCAGGGAGGGGACAGAGCAAGTTGTTTGTGCTCTTTTCTGCTCCCATATGCCCCTTGTTTAACCATGGCATGCTCCAAAAACCCTCTTATGTTTTGGGTTGGGATGTTTTTCAGTGCACTGTAAGGTGAGGGTGCATTCTCCTGAGTTTGCCAGTTCTGGAACTGTTGCCAGTAGTAATCTTTTGTTTATCTTGATTCTTCAGTGAATATCTCACCACTGCTTCTAGAGTTCAGTGGATGTACACATGGATATGTAAATGTTAGCACTTAAAAAGTAGCAAAACAGTATTTCTTCTGAGATCACTAGTTGTATAATTGATAGAGAGCAGCATTAGGGGACTTCTCTCTCCTCTGATTCACCACTGTGTTGTGCCTCGTTTGATTGTAGTTTGTTGGGCTTCCAGAATTTACTGAGGAAGAAAGCGAGGAGGATAAAACTCAATGATCTGTGGTCCATCTGCCATTTGTCCCTAGCTTGTATTGTTTTCACACTTGGTGAGGATGCACTCTGCCCCATTTCTACAGGATCTTTATCAGAAGGCTTTCTGAATGCAGACTGCCTGGTCTTGTGGAATTGGTGTGGTTGCAAGGAACTGTGAGACATAGGGCTCACAGTGCTTTATCAGGTTGCTCAGGGTATCATCCTGTCAAGATTTGTGTTGTCTCTCAGATGGAAATTTCACCACCTCACTGGACAATCAGAAAGGGAAGAAGAAAAAGGGCTTGGTATTTAGAAGCAGTCTAAAAGCTTAAGCATGTTTTCAGGGAATAAAAGTGTATTTTTCTGATGTGGTTTCTTTTTGGTGATGCATGGGAGGTTGTGCTTGCTTGTTAACAGGAGTGGGAGAGGGTTATGTGAAAGTGGCAGTGGCACTTTAGTCAAGCCTACCAGAATGCAGCTGTAGTTTCCAAGGGTGACTCAAACCACGTTTCAGAGTAATTGCTGTCTACCCGGCTGCCAATCTGCAGTAGTGAGGGGAGTACTGTTAGAGCTGGAGCAGTGTAAAACCTCCTGACCAGACTACATCTGCATTAGCACTCTGCTTTGGATCAGTGGTGAATCCCCTCATTGTCCAGCCGTGCCACAGTTTGGCTCAATTTTTGGAACATTTGGGTGACACCAAACTGCAAAACACACACCTGACACATGTGGGCATTCAGTTCTTGAGGCCACACAAGCAGGAGTCATACATAACACCCTAAAAAACTTCCTGTGCTGCCAAACTAATTCTGGGATACATTTGTCTTATATTTACCATCCTGAAATATGGCTTCATTAGGTGAGCTGCCAGAGCAGGGTACATGGACCAGATAATGGGAAAATGTACACTTGTGTTGACTTCTGTGTGGGATGTGTGAATAGTGGTAACATCACAGTGACCAGCCTGGAGAACTCCTATTTCTGCTTTTACACACAGGGACTTTACTGATGGTGGACAGTGAGGAAGAGTATTTCCCTGAAGAGATCACCAAGTTGAGGAGGGATGTTGATAATGGACTCTCACTGATAGTCTTTAGTGACTGGTACAACACATCTGTGATGAGAAAAGTCAAGTTTTATGATGAAAACACAAGGTACTGACTTATTTCCAAATGCTTTGGGAAATAAAATGCCATAGAATTGAACATATTACCCTAAAAATCCCAAATTTGATGCACTGTACTTCAGCACTTGAATGTTACCTGTAAGAAGGTGCTACCTTAAGTAGCAGAACTGACCTTAGGCTACAGCTTAAGGAGCATAGCTACCCATTTTATCATGATTGTGGAGGCCTCTTTGGTACTGTGTTCTACTTTTAATGCCAAGAAAAACATTTACAATGAAAAGAAATAAGAAATTGGAGACGAGACCAACATATAAAAATGGACATATTTTTACTTTAGGGGAGCAGAATAGAAAGAAAATGTGCATTGCAAGAGTATCACCAGGTCATGTACCCATTACTGAAATTATTGCATGTTTATATTGTATATAAAGAAAAAACACATGACATTTGCTTCATTATAAAAATGAGAAGCAAGGTACATGATTGTTACTTTTACCTTAGACAAACAAAGAGCATAAGACTGAATTTCTTTCTAGTAAATTGAAAATTTTAATGCAGCTGAATTGTACTGAGAACTTTACATCAGTATTATTTAACTTTAACTGAAAAACAGTGTTGTCAGAGACAGCTGCTCAGATACCTGTGGAGTTAAAGAAGGCTTTAAGATGCAGTTCATTATTTAATTGGCTTTGGAAAAGTCTGTATGCAGGAAGTCATGTGACTCTCTGTTATCCAAACTCTAGGAGTATATTCTGTATACTAATAAAGAGTGTTACACTGTAATTTTTACAGGCAGTGGTGGATGCCTGATACTGGAGGTGCTAATATACCAGCTCTCAATGACCTGCTTTCTGTCTGGAATATGGCCTTTAGTGATGGGCTGTATGAAGGAGATTTTACCATGGCAAGTCATGAAAGTGAGTACTGGAGTCCATTGCCTACACAGGCTATAGTGGGGTGCTTGGAAAATGGTTTTCTGCAAGTTTGAGGTTGAGCAAGTCAAGGCAACCGCTCAAATTCAGTGAAAAGAGTCTCGTAAATGATTTCTTAAATTATTTCTTCCTTTGTAGACTTTTTCATGGTATTTGATTTAGCTTTTCTGTTTAAAAGAGCTCCTAAATTGAAAGATATGGAAAGTGTGTAAAGGTGCATCTGTGAAAGCTGTGCTTAGCAATGCTTTCTCTGCAATTTTGACACATTGGTCAAAATGTGAAAATACAGTGCAGTGTTCCTGGGAATGTTTTCTCCTGGGCTTGTTGGGTAGGGAAGGGAGTGAGTTTCATTTTTGGTCTAAACAGCAGTTTTATGGTGTCTTCCAGTGAATTATGCATCGGGGTGCAGTATTGCAAAGTTCCCAGAAGATGGCATCGTCATTGCACAGACTTTCAAGGATCAAGGTACGAGCTTCCAGGTCCTTTTTTCCGTGTTTTGAGTAGAACTTTGGGGTCAGTGCACAAGCCAAGTTGCAAAGTCTAAAGGTCTATAAACACCAAATGTGAAACCACATTGACAGGGTAGGTATTCTTACATTTTCTCATTTTGCCTAGAGCATGTAGGTGATGCCTAATAGGCAGCTGCAGTGTTACTCTGTATACAATTATTAAATAATACAATATCCAAGTGTTATTATATGCAGCCCTGTATAGTGGTTGCTGTATGGAAGCACATCTGCATGTACGTGTGTCTCTGGAAGGGGAGGAATTGTGTTGTAATTGTGTTACTTGTTCACTTTTCTCATGAATTTCAAATGCTGCTGAAATATATTCCCTGATCATTGCCATATTTAGCATGACTGTTGTGGTAGCTGTGGTGATCTAAGGATATAAATAAGGAAAATTTCAGTAGACAAAATGTCACCAGCGAAACTCTCTTAAGGGAAAATTTTATGCATACAGGACGCCTGTGGTCTCAGACTTGAGTGCTCTGTTCTCTATGAATTTCCATTCTCTTTTATCATAATATCTTTTCATTTGTGAGGAAATAATTCAGAATTATAATGGCAGGAGGCAGTTTAAAAACTAAACCTTGTATTTGATGAGCTTTTAGGAAGTGCTGTGCAGGAGCAAATGACCAGCACTCTTAGGGTGTTGCAGGTCAGGTTTGTGCAGATGGGTGTGAAAGCAGGAGCACATTCAGTGCTTCTGATACAACTCAGCAACTGCCAGAGAAGATCAGTGAGTTCACTGTATTTTTGACTTAGGCTGTGCAGCAGAGGTGATTACCTAGTGAGACATTTTCTGGAACAGTAGAGCTCATCTGTGTGAGCCTTTTGGAGGAAAGCCAGTATCCCTTTATGCCGATGATTTATGTATTTCCTTATGCGAGAGACAGAAAGACAGTGTCAGTTTGACAAGTAGCATTCTGGACCTGCTTTTCCTGTTGAATCCTTTTCACTGCAATTCCTGAGGCAGAAGAGCTCTCTGGTTTGCTCCTGCTGTCTAAACAGTGTCTCAAGTAAAGGGGGTAAATTTAAAATACGAGTATGAAATTTGTCTTTTTTTTTTCTAATGGGTATAATTTTAGGAAGGAAAGGTAGGAAACCTTTAACCTAAAACCAGCTTTCTGTAGAATTCTGCAGAAAGATGGAAACAACATATAGAGCAGAACGTTTTGATTTTAAACCTTTTGCTGAAGATACTAGAATTTTTTTATTCAAGGTTGTTAAAGATTATCTGGATTGTGAGGTCTTTTCTTCTCCACCAAAGGAAAAAAAATTATTATCAGTAGGAAACTTTACAATCAGGATCTTGGAGCAGTTTTATTTTTATCATAAACATCATGGGAGTTTTGAAAATTTCTTACAAAAATGTGTGACATGGTGTGGGGCATTGTTGCATTTGTCAGCTGGAAACGTAGGCTGTGTTGTTTCATGGGTAAATTGATACTGATTGCAGGCTATGAAATTTATTTGTGCTTTGCTTTAGGTCTTGAAGTTTTAAAACAGGAGACCGCTATAATTGAAAACGTCCCTATTTTGGGGCTTTACCAAGTTCCTTCAGAAGGTGGTGGCAGAATAGTTCTGTACGGTGACTCCAACTGCCTGGATGACAGCCACCGGCAGAAAGGTGAGCCTGGCACGCAGGGACAGTCACAGTCCTGCAGGGACGGTCACTGTCCTGCACTGACAGCTGTCCTCTGGGGCTTTCACTGCCCCCACCAGAAGCAGATGGCTTTTAGGGACTCTAAATGTTCCTTACTGGGGATTAATCTCAGTTCTGCAGTGCTCTGCTGAAATGCTGTGAGGTGCATTGATAGCAAAAGAGCACCCCACGGTAAATAGCTCTCTGATAAATGGAGCTGTTTCCCACACACACTTGTTTTTTTAATGTTCCACAAGTCTGGGGGTCTGATTTTTGTGGTGGGCTGTTTTGCAAGGGGGTTTGGTTTGTGGGTGTTGTTTTTGGGTTTTTTTGGGGGGTGTTTTTGTTTACAGAAGGCAAAAAAACCACATTCGTGAACAGTTACACATTCTTAGCTGAAGTTGTGAAGAGGTCATTAGGAGATCCTTCCACTTTTTCCCTAATTACATCTATAGAACCTTTATATAGAACATCTGTATATCTTTTGAGTTTGCACCTCAGCCTACCTTATTCCCTTTGCAGTATTTCCTGTGAGGATTTTTGATAATACTCAGTTATTCAGTGTTTCAATTGTGCATTGCTATTTTCAGGTTATCTTATTTTGACACAAACCAGCTGGTGTAAACATCAGAAAGTGGGAACTTCCATTTGTTGTCAAAGCATTTGTTTGCAACTCTAGGTAGCAGTTGTGTGAGTTTTGTGTGTGTATGTTTTCTGTGGCTCCCAGAGAAGTCATGATCTCTGCCTACACACTCTGGCTTATTTTTAATATCTTTTTTCTAGCAGTTAGTCTGATCTGACTTTGCAAATTTTTAAGAGGTTGCTTAGGTTTCTCATGACATGTAAAGCACAAGCTGGTAGATCTGTGGCTTGAAGCGGGGAAGATAACCCAGTATGTGAAGTCTTTTTCTGCATTTCCACTGAACAGAACTGCATTTTCCTTTTGTGATGAAAAGTACATCTATCATTTTTTAAGCTTTTGTCCCTGACATTTTAAAATACTATGTTATGTAATCCATCCCTTGCCTAATTTATTTAAGTTTAAAGGAACTTGCTGCCTAAAGGAGCTCTCCATCTGTAGCTCATTTCTTTCTCTACCATACATTTTGGGGTTTTGTAGGTTTTCTCTGATTTTTCCTTATCTGCCTTTGGGTTGCTTCCTGTGAGTTGCCCTAACACCTGCACATTGGTGCCTTAGTGCTTGCTGCAGGTTATTGAAAGCACATAACAAAAGAGAAGATACATATCTTTAAATTAAGTAATACAAAATAATGTTCCGTGACCTCCCTAATGCTGTTAAATTCATTGTGACATCTGAAGCAAGAAAGAGTGGAATGCTTTAAAGAAATCCTTTAAAATTAGCTTTTAAAATGTGAACCAGCAGCTATGTCTCCTGCAGAGACATCGGCGGCTTTAACTGAGGAAAATTCCTAACATTTGTGAATATAAATCCTTAAAATCTGTTTGACCTCTTTGAAAAATCAAAGGTGAGGGTTTAAGGGACACTGGGATTACGAAGATTAACTCCCATTCCCAGCCGACTTCCTGGGGGTAGAAGTTCTGAGAAAAATGCTTTGCTGTGTGGTGGAAACAGCTGATAAGGCATTGTCCTACTCTTGCAAAGGGAAGCCTTAGAGTTGTGGTGTGAACTAGCTTGTTCATTAGGGGTGGCTCTGGATTAAGGTGGTAGTAATTCAGGAGAGAATCAAAGTGAGGGATCATGAGCTTTTGAAGTACAAAGGAAAACCATGATCGTGTGTATTGTGGTGTTGATTCCCAGCCTGGTCTGTACCACAGCTGCTGTAGGTTATGCTTGTACCTTCAGCTGGGGTGTAGCCAGAATGTTTCTCCTTTGTTTATTTATTTTTTTTAAGCTTGAGAAAGCAAATGAGTCATATCCTTGCACTATAAACACTACCTTGTTCTTACTTTTCTTTGCAAGGTATTCATTTTGTCCTTTCAAAAAAACAGTTGGTTCTCCATTTCCCTGTTAAGAAATATACCAGAAATTCAGAACTTTCTTTGCTTCCGCTGAAGAGCCTCATGGTTTTTGTCAGAACTTGGATAGCCTTGTGCAACCTGGATTTTCTGCATTCAAAGCCTGTTTTTTTGTGTTCTGCTTCCCAAAAGATCCTGGTTTGGTACACAAGGGATGATATTTTAAGACTGAACAGTTTAGCGTTGTGTTTGTGTGTTGCAGGGGAATGTAGGGTGTGTGTTGAAAGTTGCATCTCTCTGAAAGTGAGCCTAGAACTTCAGGAGAAAAGCAAAAGCCAGCAAAAGGGATTGTAATTCTAAATGTCATTAAAGCCTTCTTAGCAAAAAGATAAGCCATTTTAAATGTGGCATAATGCATATCCTGTTTTGGGGCTGTGAAATCCACAGATTGCTTTTGGCTCCTGGATTCCCTGCTGCAGTACACATCCTACGGGGTGATGCCGCCGAGCCTCAGCCATTCCGAGAACCGGCAGCGGCCGCCGTCGGGAGCCGGCTCCGCCCTCCCCGAGCGCATGGAAGGTGAGACACAGCCTGAGAGCCAAGCACAGCCCGCAGCTCAGGGACTGCCCGGCCGCCAAGGCTGGGACTGACCCCTTGAGCTGTGAGCTCTGCAATGTTCTGCTGTTTTACTGCAAGGCTGCACATTTTGCAGGGTTTTGTTGTGGTAATACAGTTGTGATTAGACTGAAGAAAACGTTCTTTTCATAGAGTAGGAATGTTCAGATGCCTGGCTCTGCAGAGGGGCATTCTAGTTACTAGCTGCAGAGCATTATAAAGCATTCAGTCTTATCCCACATGCTGCCAAGAAAAACTTGGATTAACTGCTGTGGTAGGTGCTGACTCTTACTGTTTTGTAAGGTGCTCTTGCATTAATTCTGATATTTAGCTATGAGTCCTCGTTACTGTAAACAGCTCCTGGGTTTACAGCAGCACTGTTTAGCACAGGGTCAGTGTTGGTAACTTTTATCTTGCCTGTCTTTGGGTAAGCCAGTGTCTCTGCTGTGAGTTGCAGGTAACCATTTGCATAGATACTCAAAGGTGCTCGAGGCTCATTTGGGAGACCCTAAACCCCGGTCCCTTCCTGCTTGTCCTCACCTGTCCTGGGCCAAACCACAGCCTTTGAATGAAACTGCCCCCAGGTTAGTATATGTCTTTCTTATACAAGTCTCACTTTTGAGTTCAGCTGAAAAATTACTTGTTCTATCTGCTTTTGAAAGGGGTAGCTGCAATGCCTTTCCCTAGAAAAATACCAGATTGTGAAGAGGAAATAATGATTAATGCCTCTTGAGTGAATAACTCTGACTCACCTAATAGCTACACTATGAAACTCGGGGATTTTAAAAATAACTTCACAAGTCACTGTTGTGATTGAGTGATTCCAGCTTCGAGTGAACAGTCTTGATGAAACTCATCATCATCGTGTGCCTTGGAAAGAGTTTTCTGAAACGTTTCCTTGGGCAGCTCCCCTAGTGCTGCTTTCTCTTGTGCCATTTGTCAGTCCCTTGAAGGAAAGGGCTCAGCACACCACCTTGCTTGTCTGCTGGTGGTTACTTTTGGAAGTCTATGTGCAAGAAAGAGACAGTTGCTAGTCTAGGTTGTGTCCCTGTGGTGTCTGCATTTAAATTTGTAGGCCTGCAAACTTCAGAACCTAAAGAATGGATTGGGTCATCTTTGGGTCCAAGGTAGTGAGTTATACATAGCTTGTATATGTACTGTCACTTCTTCTATATGTTCCTGTAAAATTCCTTACATTAATGAAGTAAGTGGGCAAACACCTCTGTCTTTGAATTTTCTCTAGCAACCTTTGGAAACATCAGAAATTACTGTCAATTGACCTTGATAAAGTGGCACTGCCCAGTTTTCGACAGAACCGACCCCAAGTGAGACCATTGTCCCCCGGAGAAAGTGGAGCATGGGACATTCCTGGCGGTAAATACTGAAAAGTTTGAAAGTTGCTGTTTTGGTTTTGATTTTTGCATAAGCTTTGAAAAAAACCCAAAACACAGCGCAGTCATTTGAGAGGCCACTGTTTATTTTCAGTTGTGAAAAACATGCATATAATAGTAGGGCTGTGTTATAAGAGGCTGTCTGATGAAGATTTGGTTTTGCATATGAATAGTCTATTCAATAGAAAGTGTGCAGGACATACTGGGAGGAAGATCTTAGTGGGTGCATTTTGTTAGTTGAGATTTGCTTGGATGCTATTCAGACTGATGGGTCAGCAGCAGCCCGCCCTCGGGAGCTGTGACCACATACCCACTACTAATTAAAATTCCTTCTGTGAGTGCACAAAAGCAGAGTCCAGAAGAGCTTGTCAGAATGGTGCCTTGGGCAAGCTGTTACACTAACAAGTGATGTCTAGCACTCAGAACAGCTTTCAGGTGGGCAGCTCTCTTGTACAAGCTTGGCACTGCAGGCCTAGCTGGAAGCAGCTGGAACACCTCATATGTGCTCTTTTCCCAGTCTGAGCTGCTAGGCCAGAGACACCTGTAAAATTAAGGGTTTGTTTTTCTAGCTCATCCTCACTGTATGCACAGTCTCTGGAGCAAGCAAGCATGAAATCACTTTCCTTGTTCCATCAGGATTTGAATTACAGCAATTACTTAGTAGTAAGATTATGGTCAAGTGTCTGCATCTCTCTTCTAACACAAAACAGAAGACTGTTGTTACAGGGGAAATCTGGGCTATGCTTTCATGTGCCCAAATAGGTCAAGGTGGAAATGCTGTTGCTTTTCTGTAGTTAGCATCCCATCTGATTTTCACTAATCGGTCTGCAGCTGTTAATCTTCCTGTCTGAAATGTAATCTGATTAATGGCTGCCTGGGCTTTGAACAAGAGTTAGCGGCAGATCCTTTTGGTAGTGGCATTAGCACCACAAAGCCGTCGTGGCTCACGTGGTAACTGCTGCCTTCCAAACCTCTTTGCCTTTTCTAGGTATCATGCCGGGCCGGTACAACCAGGATGTGGGACAGACCATTCCTGTCTTTGCCTTTCTCGGTGCCATGGTGGTCCTGGCGTTCTTTGTGGTGCAGATCAACAAAGCCAAGAGCAGGCCAAAGAGACGGAAACCACGTGTGAAACGACCGCAGCTGATGCAGCAGGTTCACCCACCAAAGACACCTTCAGTGTGAGAGCTCTGCCTTGCCAAAGATGACCTCCTTGGACTGCTTGCTTTCCAGGGCGATGCATCGCTCCCAGTGGAGGTGCAGCGAATGTGCACCTGACATCATCTCACAGTCTTTGGTTTGTGGAGAGAAAAAAAGAACCTCAGTTGATCATCTGTACATAAAACTGCAGCTTTAAGCAGCTGAAGCCACCAAAGACTTGAATACTGTTTAAATGGCTGCTTAGTCACTACATATCCCAACAGGGGGAAAATGGACCTTTTTTTTAAGCTGACCAAACTAAAATTTATTTGTTTAGAGGCTATTTTCTATATTTATTGTTGGGGAGGGCGGGGGAAAAGTCACTTTAAGGACCTCTGCTAAGGAAAAACAAGTGCATTTTTTTGGATGGAATGCAATTTTCTAGAATGGTATTACGCTGAAGAGTATAACATGCACCATTAAAGGAGGAAGGGACTGAGAGAGACCAGTACAAATCAGTGAGGCATACTCCTGCAGTTTATTTTTATAAAGCCAACTACCATGATGTTTTGTAATTTTTGGTCACGATTTCACCGTTGTTGGTGAAGCAGATTTTTCAATAAATATGTTATCTATATGAAGCAAAGACAACATGCTAAGTGGCTCTTCTTTCCACTTTCAGTCAAAGAGAGTAAATTGTTGGATAGAGACGATTTTCATGGCACCTCTCTTCCCATCGTATCTTTGTCCTTAACAGCAGTATCCCAAGCTGCAGACTTTCCTTTGGAGCACTAACTGGGCAGTCATACAAACAGTGCTTGCTTTGAGTGAGCACAAAGTTCTGGAAACCTGCAAAACTCAGCAGCACATGATAAGGAGAGAGCTCTCAAAGAGCTGTATAGAAAACTGTCATGGGAGTAGCACCTAACAGCACTATGTGGTGAGATGAAAACCCAGTCTCCTCTGGTTTGTCCTGCTTGAAAGCCCGTGAATTGTCACTGGCTTAAGTGAGGGTGCAGGCACAAGTTTTCCCTGTCTGTTCAGTGCCAGTTAATGTTGCCATAATTGAAATAGCTTCTCTCTTTTGTAGTGAAGCTGTGAGTTTTTCCCTGCCAAACGAGCTTTTTTTTCATTGCTCCAAACGAGCACCTTTTTCTAGGAAGAGCCAGGAGCTGGTGGCTGCCTGTATTTGTGAATGGACAGGTAAGCAGTGTGCACTGGTGAACACTCCTGGGTGAGTTCATGGTCAGCTCTGGGCATTGCTGGAGCAAGAGGAGGCAGCTGGCTGCACCCATCCTCTTAGGGCTTACCAGCATGGTTGGGGGTGGGCTGTGGAAAGTGCACTGCAGGAGAGAGCTTTGCTCCATGTAGTGTGGGACAAGCCTATCCAGGCAGCCATGGATAGGGTTTGGCAGTGCATGAGTGTCCTGCAAAAAAGATTGGGCAAACCAGTTTTCCCTAACATGAAGAGTGGTTGCCTTTTTCCAACATTTCTCTTCTGGAGGGTTCACTAGAACAGGCAAGATCCTGTTGCCATGGCAGAGAAGGTTCTGAGCTTTTGCTTTGGAGACATTAGTGGAAGCTTGTTAGGGCTGAGAAGATGGTTTCATGGTTGAGCTGCTTGTGCCATCCCAGTGGTGCTGGAGCCTGTTGCTCCTCCCTTTCTGAGCATAGATCCATAATGATAAGGGAGGGGGTTTTCAGCAGCTCAGCTATGGCATTAGGATCTCTCATAGGAACAGCCAGCAGAAGCTGTGCAACTTGTCCAGACTAAAAAAATCTATCAGTAAAGGTGTGAAATCTCAAGGGCCAGACCTCAGAAAGGATTGCAGGTAGCAAAGTGTAACTGTGATTAGTGTTTTTATTTGTATGAAACAAGGACTGTCCATTTGCATTTTTTTACCTTCTAGTCTTCAGAGATAATAATGTAGAAAACATTAACAGCCCTTTTTCCACGTGCCAAGGGAACACAGCTGGAGCACCCAGATAAATGGGAGAAAGGGAGGAGAATATAAGGGATAGAGCCCAGAGCCACTGAGCAGAGCAATTGTCTGAGGCTGCTGTGTTGGTGTGGGAGATGAGTTGCCCTTCTTTGGTTTGAGATTCTTCCATCAGAGGGAGACTGGAAGGCTTTGGTGACACTTTCTCAGGTCGATGCTAATGAGGAGACTTGCTCCTCATCACAGGACTAATGAGAGATTAGAGCTCTCCTATAGCCTTGAAACCAGAATCAAGCTGTATCAAAGCACCAGTCTGAATTAAGAACCTTTCCCAGTGGCTGGTATTTTACAGCCCAGTGGCCAATTTCTAAGTCATAGAGGCCAATTATTTCTGAAGCCTTTGGTGTGCAGCTAATGAAGGCTTGGAAGGGCCCTTCTAAGTGTTTATAAGCCCTGCAGGCGGCAGAGATGTAATGGAGGTGGCAGGCACAATTAGCCATCCATAATTCCTCCTAGCAGCTGATTAAAGTCTCTTTATCCGTCTTACCAAGATCAGAAGGGCACATATTTGGGAAATCAAAAATGCATTAGAGGCTGTCAGCCAACGCCAGGGCCTGGGGCAGTGGCATGTGCCAGGAGTGGCACGAGCTGCTGTGTGTCCCCCATGTAGGGAATGGGCCCCTCATTCCTGTGGGGTGCAGCCTTCTCTGTGCAGGTCCTCTGCAGCATCAGTCACCCCATCCTGTTATCCTGGCATCCCCTTTGCTCGTGTGGAGCAGGGAGTGGGATGGGATGGGATGGGATGGGATGGGATGGGATGGGATGGGATGGGATGGGATGGGATGGGATGGGATGGCTCCTCTCCAAAGTCTCCCAGTGCAGAAGAGCACCAGTGGGCTTTTTGCTGCGGAGACACGCAGGGGTGCTGGCCTCATCCTGCACCCAGCAAGTTATGAGGGGTGTGAGCTGTAGCTGCCTTCCATCACTCTGTTATTGCCCCTTGGTGGCAATTTCATGCCTGGGTCAACAGAGCAGGATGAGGAAGGCCCTGTGGTGATAATTTCGGTGACAGTGAGAGGACGAGCCCCCAGCCCGCCTGCCCGGCCCCGCGCTGGGAGCCGAAGGTGCTGCTGTGTTCTTTAGGAGCGCTCAGAGCGCCGGGGATGCCGCGGGGCTGTGAGCTGTGAGCAGGACTGGGCTGGCCCCGGCTGAGCTCCTGCCGGGGGTTTCCCACGGCGCCTCCCGCCCGTCCCCCGGCGCCCCCTCCCCACGGTCCCCAGGGGGGCGGGGGGTCCGCGCAGCCCCGCGCCGCCCCCGGGGCCCTGCGGAGGGGCCGCGCTCCGCCGCCCGCCCGGCACAGCCGTGCCGCGATGGAGCGGGCGGCGGCCGAGGCCCGGCCGCTGCTGCCGCCCGCGGGGCGCTCCGCCGGGCTCTCCCCGCCCGGGCTCTCCTCCGCCGGCGCCGTCTTCATCCTGCTCAAGTCTGCGCTGGGCGCGGGGCTGCTGAGCTTCCCCTGGGCTTTCGGCAGGGCCGGCGGGGCCGTCCCCGCCCTGCTGGTGGAGCTGGTAAGGGCGGATCGGGCGGCGAGGGGCTGCGGCAGAGGGAGCCGACGGGGAAGGCGCGGTCCGGGGAGGGACGGGACGCACCTGCTCGGGTACCTGGGGAGCTTGGCGGGGACCCCCTTGGCACGGCACCCCCGGCTCGACCCCCGCAATCCTTGGGTTTATTGTTGCGCTGCCACTTTCGGGATGCTCTTTGCAGCTGGCTTGTAGCTCAACACAAAGTAAATGGGTGTCTGCTCCCGTACGCCCCCCAAAACCCCAAATCTAAAGCCAAGATATCACATAAGGCTGTGTCTCCATCCTTCTGCTGACCTTTGGTACCCAGGCCATAAGGTGATCTGGCCGGTAACCTGGCCGTGGGCCTGCTGGGTCCCCTTGTGCTCTGGGGGTGCTGGAGGCTCGGCGCGGTGCTTCCTGCTGGCTCTGTCGCGCAGGGCTCGCTGGTGTTCCTGGTGAGCGGGCTGGCCGTGCTGGGCTATGCCGCGGCGCTCAGCGCCCAGCCCACCTACCAGGGCGTGGTCCGGGCCGTGTGCGGGGCGGCCGTGGGGAAGCTCTGTGAGGTCTGCTTCCTCCTCAACCTCTTCATGATCTCCGTGGCCCTCCTCAGGGTGGTGGGCGACCAGCTGGAGAAACGTGAGTTGTTTCTCCTCACTGTGTTTGGGGCTTGCTTGGGCCCTGCAGCTCTCAGGAGTGAGGGCAAGGTGGTTCCACGTGGGCTGGGGTCACCCCCAGAGTTTTCCTGGAAATTCTGAGGACATGGGGCTCCCTGGTTCTGCCATGGTGTGATGCTTCCGACCTCCTTGGGGCATCTTTCAGGGCGCAGCTGACCCTCTGCTGCCCCCCACAGTGTGTGACTCCCTGTACCCCAATGGGACACTGAGTGGGGCCCCCCAGCTGCCCCCCTGGTACGTGGACCAGCGCTTCACCCTCTCAGCTCTCTGTGTCCTCGTCATCTTCCCGCTCTCAGTTCCCAGGGAGATCGGCTTCCAGAAGTACTCCAGGTACCACCTGGGCTATCCCTGTGATGGCCCACCCCTAAGTACCCTGTACCCCAGGTTACCTCCTCCCAGGACCCTGTGGGGCCATGAGAGCCTCCTTCTTCCCTTCCTCCCGGCTGTATGCTGATGCTTTCCCATGCCCTGACAGCATCCTGGGCACACTGGCTGCCTGCTACCTCACTCTGGTCATCGTCCTGAAGTACTACCTGCAGGGAGAGAGCCTGCGTTTGACTGAGCCCCCCCAGCCCTCCAGGTAGGAGGGTCAGCCCCATGTCTCTCCTGCCCTGAGCTCCATGGCATGAGCAGTGACATGGGACAGGGCTGGAGGCAGGGCAGGGGTGGCACTGGGTGCTGTGTGTGGTGGGGGTGAGCTGGGGACAACTCACAGTGGATGGTAGCTCCCAGCCCCAGCTTTCACCCCAGCAATACCCCTTTCTCCCGGAATCATTGCACAAGAGATTCCGTGTTTATGACATAAAGGTTTCTTCTCCATGAGAGCCTCATGCCCTTTGCTCTGTGCTTCCTCTCCGCATGCCACAGGTCCTCCTCCTGGACCTCTATCTTCAGTGTCATTCCCACCATCTGCTTTGGCTTCCAGGTAGGTCACCCTCTGGTCCCAGCTGCCAGGGCAGTGCTGGCAGCCTCCCATGGCATCAAGGGCAGGTTGCAGGGAAGGGGACCTGTAGTTGTCACCAGAGGTGTCTGTGGGGCCTGGGAATGGGGCAGAGTGGGACAGGGCACTCATAGGTGGGAGAGAGGATGCTGGGGGTGGGGGCTGTCCCTGCATGGGGCCCCAGCACCATCCCCCCTTGCCTTGCAGTGCCACGAGGCATGTGTGGCCATCTACAGCAGCATGCGCAACCAGAGCTTCTCCCACTGGGTCACCGTCTCTGTGCTCTCCATGCTCATTTGCCTGCTCATCTACTCCCTCACTGGTAACCCCAGCGCCAAACCCTTCACTCCTCCTTGCCCTGGGGGTCTCCTCTCCCTTTGGCTCATCCATCCTCCTCAGAATTCCCCTGTCCTGCTCGATGCACGGCCACCCACCCCCACTCCCTGTCAGCAGGGCTCTACGGCTACCTGACCTTTGGCGAGGCTGCAGCGTCCGATGTCCTGATGTCCTACCCAGGGAATGACCCGCTTGTCATCGTTGCCCGCCTGCTCTTTGGTGTCTCCATCGTCACCATTTACCCCATTGTGGTGCTGCTGGGCAGGTGAGGGGAGTGGTGACAAACTGGGTGTCCCCCCAGCCAATGCAGCTCCCCTGGGTGCCATCAGCCCCCCAATCCTCCCTCCCAGATCCGTGGTGAAGGACTTGTGGGCAGCTCCAAAGCACGGGTCCGTGGCAGTGTCTGAGGCACACGAGCGGAGGAGCAGGGTGGCCCTGACGGTCACCTGGATGGCTGCCACCCTGGGCATCGCCCTGTTCGTCCCCGACATCGGCAAAGTCATCGAACTCATCGGCGGCATCAGCGCCTTCTTCATCTTCATCTTCCCAGGCAAGAGGAGGCACGGGGAGGGAGGAAAGCCATGGGGGGTCACTGGTGCATCACTGTCCTGGCCCCATTTTGGGGGTGCAGGGCTGTGCTTGTGGGGGACAATGCTGGGGGGCTGGGTGAGGGGTGCTGGTTTGGGGCTGAGCTTCTGCACTGACAGCAGGGCTGTGCCTCGTGTGCATGACTGGGACCCACAGCCTCGGGCCACGCAAAAAGTGAGTGTTCAACAGTGGTGGGGGAAAGGGAAGGGGCAGGGCGTGGTATCCCATGGGCTGTGGCCCAGGCAGATCCCTGAGGGTCATCGTGGTCAAGGTGGGACCCCTGCAAGGAGGGGGATTTGGGTGTGGAGGGAAGTGCTCTACTGGGACAGTGCCTGGGAATGACTGTGTCCAGGCATCAAAGAAGTGCCCAGGTACTCGAGTGACTTTAGGGGCAGAAGAGATTTTGGTGGCACTGGGGTACCCAGTGGGAGCTGGGGTGGGGTCAGGTTGGGGGTCAGAGGGGCAGGGTGCCCCAAGGCAGGAGTTCATCGGGTGTTGGGTGTCTGTTGTGCCAGGGTGGTGTGTCCCCATCACCACTCAGGGTGACCTGACATGGTGCTGGTGAGTTTTGGGATAAGTATGTGCTTAAGTGTGTCTGTGGTGCCTCTGGGGGAGCAGCAGAGTCTGAGGGATGATGGAGGTTATGTGGTGGGTAGCACCCCAGGATATTGGGGTCTTGGTCAGGAGGGTGCTCTGGGGAACTGTGAACATCTGGGGAGGGGTGAGGGTGCCAAAGTGCTGGAGGGGCCAGGGCAGAAGGTCAGCAGGGACACCCAGGTGGGTGACAAAGGCTTGGAGAGGTCCCTTGGGGAGACCTGCCAGAACATGAGCCCATCATGAGGAGAGGGGACAACACGAGCTGGGGCGATGGAGACTGCAAGGAGACAGTCTGGGAAGGAGCACGGTGCTGAGAACCCTGCGACAGAGCAGCAGCCGGGTTTGGGGTGAGTGCTGCATCCCAGGGGCTTAGCATGGGGGGCTGCGTGCCTGGGGAGGAGGGAACAGGGAGGTACTGACCCAGGGGATTGGGGCTGGAGCCAGGGAGGGGACAGGGCTGGAAGGTTGTGGTGATGGGATGGAGCTGGGGGTGTGTGGGAGTGGCCGTGCCCGAGCACTGGGTGGGTGGGTGGGGGTCTCTGCTCCTTCGGCAGGGCCACTGGGCACAGGCAGAACTGGGAGTGATCTCGTGGTGGCCTCTGCTGGCTTTTTGACCAAGGTTTGTGTGTCATTGCAGTGGAGACTGGGGGTGGCCCAGAGGGGCTGCTGGGCTCTTCAGCCATCGACTGGGAGCGATGCAGAGGAGCAAGGCAGAGGAGGCTGACCCTGCAGAGAGCTGGGGTACAGGGCTGGCCTGGTTCTGAGGTCAGCTCTACCCCCCAGCCTCTGCTCGTGTCGCTGCAGGGCTGCTCTCATCGCCTGGGGCGTTCTCTCCGTTCTTGGTGGTGCCTTTGTGTGCGGGCAGAGCGCTGCCCTGGCCGTGCTGGGGCTGCTGCACTGAGGGACCACAGAGCCCCACCGTGACCCCACCGTGACCCCCCGCCATCCTGGCCCGAACACAGCCACACCACTGATCCCATGGTGGTTTTATTTGGCATCACCGTCGCCGTTGTACAGTGGCTAATAAAGACAGGAGAGGGTATTGGCAAGGGTCCTGTGCCACACACCCTGAGGGACCCCCACACACGGCGGGGTGGGTGTGGGATTAGCACAGACAGACAGACACACAGACAAAGTACAGACCCCAGGAAGGAGGGGAGGCAGCCACCCTCACGTCTGCAAGGCACCAGCTGCAGCTGTGCACATGCAAAGGAAACCCCTTGGGACGCCCACAGCTGGAAAGGACTAAGGGGCGACTTGGGAACAGGGAAACCCCCCCCTCTGCCACCACCCTGACTCTCCTCTAGTCCCCATCCCTGCAGGCACACACACACTGCACCTGGCACAGCCTCAAGCTCCCCTCTCTCCTCCCTGGGTGGCCCCTGGGGACTTGCACAGACCCCCAAACTACTCCCTGCTTTCAGGGGGGCTTCAGCCTCCCACCTCCCACTCCCATTCCTCCTTCCTAGTGCCTGCCTGCACCCATTGCCCCCCTCCCTATGTCTGGGGGATGTCCCCCTGCCCAAACCCTGCCAGCCCCTCCCTGGCAGTCTTTCCCCCGAGACCACCCCACACGAGGGAGAGATGACCCAGGTGATGGGGTGGCTGAGGGAGGACTCTGGGGTGGGGGACACACACATGAGGGTTTCCTTCACTGCAGCCAGGTCACACTGACACCTCCCGAAGTCACAGCCACCCTGCAGAGGGGACAGGTGCTGGTGGGCTCCAGCACTGACGGTCACTCTCGGCTCAGGGTGCACCAGGCAGCTGCAGGGGAACATCACTGGAGGTCACACCTGCCCAGCCCCACGTCACCCTCACCCCCAGCGAGCCCAGCCAGCTCAGCCCGTGCTGTGCCACCTGCCCACCCTTGCTCTCCAACAACTGGAGAGGTGCTGGCTGCCCAGGGGTCCCTGTCCCCCGCCCTCTGAGGTGGCTGTCCTCCTACCTGGCACGGCCACGCTGGAGATGGCCTCAGGCTGGCTGAGCGTGTCCACCTTGACATGCTGGAAGCTCTTGCAGGTGGCACTCTGCAGGTGTCTGTGCCCCGGTGGGAGAGAACGGGTGACACCCAGCCCCCCAGAAACACCTTCCCAGCCCCCACAGCACCACGGACTCTGGCAGGGCTGAGTGCCAGCAATCCTGCTTGTGCAGAGCACCCTGCCTTGGTTCAGGACACTGACCCCTCCCATTACCACATCCAAAGGCACTTCCAGGTGGGAGATGTAGAGAGACCCACCCCAACCCACCTGTCCTGTTTACAGGGACAGCCCTAGGACAGACAGACAGCTCCTCAGTCCTGCCATCAGACAGGGACAGAGCTTGGGGTTCAGCTGCCCTAACAACCCTCCACACCCAAGCATCCAAAAATAGGATTTTCATCCCCTCCCCTACCTCTTCCAGTCCTCCTCGGTCTCCCAGAACTCGTAGACGATGAAGGTGACCCCATCAGGCAGCTTCACTGCAGTGACACTGACAGAAATGGGGAGAGGGGGTGAGCCCCCAACATGGGGCATCCCTCCCCCCTCTGCAGCCACAGGTGTGCTCTAGGGTGGGCTACTGAGGGGGGACCCAGCCCCAGCAGCTCAGGTAGGGGTAGCCCACCCCCAACCCCCACCCCATCCCAGCACTTCCCAGCCATGCAAAACTCTGTTGGTGGCTGAGCATGACTACATCCCAAATCCTGGCTGTTTTGCCTCAGTCCTTCACTTGGTCCTCACTCCAGCCCCCTCCAAGCCCCCCACCTCCCCAGCCCCTGGCATGCAGCTGCTGGTGGTACCCACTGGAAACAGTCCCGCTCCCCGGCCACGCTCTTCAGGTACTGCTTCAGGGAGCTGCAGAACTCGCCCAGGTGCTTGTGTGACACTGTCATCTCATTCCTCACCAGGAGCAGGTACTGCCAGGCCCCAAACACAGCATGAGAGACCCACAGAAACACAGTGACCTCCCCAAGAGTGGCTCTGTGCTGCAGGGGCACCCCAGCACCCAGGGGTGGTGGTCGGGCACACTCACCGTGCAAGCCGTGCTCTCGCTGTCCGACAGCCGCTGGTGCAGGTCAAACCACAGCGTCTGGGGAAAGGGGAATGAGCAGCAGAGGGGGTGGTGCATTGGCTGAGGCTGCCTGTCCCTCTCTGCTTGGTGGGTGTCTGTCCCCAGCATTTGCAATGACAGCGTCCCCTTCTCTACAGGGAATGGGCTCCAAGAGCTGCTTGCACCTCCAGTCAGGACCCTTTGCAAAAGTTCCCTGTGCTCCCATTGCAGCCAACATCCCCAACACCACACGCTCATCCCTGCCCCAAAACAGCTGGGGCGAGGTCCCTGAATTGTCCCTGGGATGGCAGGAGAGCCCCACGCAGGAAAATGCTGGCTCTTACCTTGTCCTCCAGCTTGCCAATCAGCTTGGCCAGCCTGTTGATCTGCCCCTCCAGCCCCTCTGCCTTGGTGTCAGGGGAACCTGCACAGAGCCAGGAGGCAGTGATGGAGTGAGGGGCGCCTGCAGGCACCCCCTGAGAGCCCTGTGCTGCTGCTGGGACTTGAGTGCTCCAAGCCACCGCACGCAGCCAGCACTTACCAGCCTGGAAGCTCTTTCCTTGCTCCCTGGGGACCATCCAGGTGGTGGGAGGGTAGCTGGGCACAGGGTTGTCATACCAGGTGTCACTCAGGCCATGACCATCCTTGCTGGGGTAGTGCCTGCAACCAGAGAGCACACAGGGTGTCAGGACAGCAGAGCTGGGCACACACGGAGTGGCAGGAGCCAGCCCTGGGGAGCCAGCCCTGGGCCGTCCTTTCTGGCAGCTCTGCCAATGATGCCAGACTCCTTGGAGAGCAACAGTGCCCACACTGTCCCCAGGCAGTGCATCTTCCTTCCTGCACCATCCTTTGGCATCAGCCAGTGTGGGGGGCAGGTCAGAAACTGAAGAATGTCAGTGGGCTGCTCCCAGCAGCCATCACTTTTTCTTTCCTGCTTATGGAACAGCAAAGCCCTCCCGGCACCACCAGCAGCCTTCAGGGACTTTTTCTGTCCTAGACAGACACCTGCAATGTGAGCAGGGGGGATTCAGACCCCTCTCTCTTTTCTCCTCCACCAAGAGGAAGCCTGCACCACAAAGGGAGAGGCTGAGCAGCTCAAAGGATTTGCAGTGTTTCCTTCCAGAAAAAGCAGCTCTGTGCCAGCTGTTGACAGAGGTGCCTGGGAGCCCCAGCTCCTCTTGGCATCTTTTGCTAGTCAAGCAGCTCCCAGCTGGAAACAACATTCTGATTGTCCTGGAGCCAGTGGCCACCACACCAGCCAGCATCTCCCTGCCCTCCTGTCCCTCCCCTGGCACCTGGCTCCTCCAAAGCACAGTTGCTGGGTTCTCTTTCCCCAGCTACCCCAAAAATCAGCCAGTGTGGGCTCCACCATATACACAGGAACACAATGTGCAGATCCCGTCCCAAAGAACATCTCCAAGAAAAGGAAGCAGGAACAAAATAAAGGCTGCAGGAGCATCCCTTTGCTACAGGCCGTGCAATTATACCACTGCTGGGCCTGGACAATCCCCTGGCAATAGACAGGAAATTAGGCAAACCCAGAGATTTATTTTAATCACAATTTAATGAGGTGTCTCCATCTTGGACCTCTGCCTTCACACTTTGTTCTACAGCCTTTTATTTTCTTGCTTTTTAGGCCACCTCTTTGTCTTCATGTAGATGCAGAAGATAATTTTTTGTGGGATTTATTTTTCTTTTTAGCTGTTATCTTCATGAGAAAACAACTACAATACTCCCTATTATGATCTGGGCCCACACATCAGCAAATAAAACCCAGAAAAGTCTTTCATGGGCTCTAATTGCTCTGTTTGATGTTGGGTTTGTTTCCTCTTCATTGTTTTTCAGGAGCTCCTACTTCTTTTTGTATCAGGTTTGCCATAAAACAAGAGAAGAAAGAGATGTGAGATGATGAAACCCACAGCATTCTTGCTAGAAAAGCTGGTGGGATGGTGGCAGAGCTGCCCAGGTCTCACTGTGCTCCACAGAGTCTGTCTTAGGAGGGAGCTGGGATTTTCACTCTCCACGTGCCCCTCTGCCTGCCCAAGGCTCGGGGAAACCAAAACATCCCCGTGCAAGCCCGGTTTGAAGGAGTGGCAGGAGAAGGGCTCGTTCTGTGAGCATGTGATAAACAGACGGGTTTCCATGGCAGCCTGTCCTGGCTCCAGCTGGTGACAGTGGCACCGAGGGGGCTGTGCTGAGGTTTCACCTCTGCTGCTGGGAACGCCTTGCAGCTCAGCCCTGGCAGCACTCAGGAAATCTTGAAAGGGTCTCCTCTGCATTGCCCGAGCTCAGTGGCACATGCTGGGCTGCTGGGCTGCTGGGATGGGGACAGCTCCTCATGAGGCCAGGGGACAGCATCGCCTGTGCTCAGACAGGTGTCCTCAGACAGGTGTCCTCAGTGCACACGCACCTTTTTCCTCGGGATGACTGCACTCGCTGAGTGCTCTGGCAGGACGGGCACGTCCCTGCCTCGGGAAGCTGCCCCTGTGGGCTGTCCCCAGCTCAGCTCAGGCACAGCCACCCCTCTGCAGGTGTCTGTGTTTTGCCCTGGGTGGGTTTGCCCAGAGAGGCAGCCCCATGCACCCAGAGCTGCCCAGCCCCGTGCCAAGGTTTGGGGTTTGCATCCCCCCACACCTCTCTGGTTAACGGGACCCTGGGGACGGCAGGAGAAAAGCCCCCAGAGTTCAGGAAGCCGGGAAGGGAGGCAAAGAGAAAGGCAGCCACTCTCGCAGCTCCCCTTTGCTCCTGCACAATGCCTGCTGCGTTTCCCTCACCCCACAAAAGCATCCTCCTCCTCCTCCCCCTCCACCCTCCTGTACCAGAGGACAGCGGGAGTGCTGCAGACCTGGCGGGGTTGGTTTGCTCGTCGATGGCATCCACAGCACTCTCCACGGAGCTCAGCAGGGACTGGGTCTGGTTCGCCGTCTCCTTCAGCAGGAAGCGAGTCACGAACTGGTCCACGTTGCTGCCGCTCTCGTACACCTGCAGGGACACGGTGAGGGCTGGGGTGAGCACACAGCATCACCAGCCCCTGGGCAGTGCAGCACCTGCCCAGCATCCCACGGACAGGCTGCTCCCCTCCACTCCCTGCCATTTAAAGACCCAAAGCCCGCAGTTGCTCCCTTCAGCATGATCTTAAATTACTTTGCTGTATCCTTGCAGCCAATAAAAGTGCATCCTGTGCTTTGGAGATCCCCACTCAGAGTTCAGCATGTTATACAGTGCTCTAGTCCACAACAGTATGGCCAACCCAGCACTAAAGTTAAAGGGGTTTGGGGTGATTTACAGGGCTCAATGTGCTGTTTGACTGACAGAAGCTCCCAGGATAATATGAATTTTTTCGAAACAAATAACACTTAAAATATTTTAATAGAACAACTGATCTGCATGAAGCACCCAGGGTCCCTTTCCCAACACAGCCTTGTTGAGCCCAGCCCATGGCACAGTCCTGCTCCTACATCTCCTGACAGTCACCAGAAGAAGTGGGACACAACCAGATGGACACTGGCACAGCCTGTCCAACACTGACCCAACCAATCCAGCATTGGTTCAACACCACTCTAAGCAGTTCAGCATCAGCCCAAGCAGCCCAAGGCCAGCCCAGTGGCCACTGAGCTCACCAGCTCTGGCTGAAGCCAACCACTCAGCATCAGAGCTGAAAATAAAGGCTCCTCTAAAGCCAAGCTCATCAGCACCACTTTCCCACCCATCAGTGCCTGCTGGGACAGCACATTTCCCAGGAAAAACCCTGCTGGGCAGTCTGTCCCTGTGTGCTCACACCTCCTGGCATGGGACTCCTCTGGGAGGAGTTCATGAATTTTTGGAGCCATGAGACACGGGTGGATGCTCCTGGCTCCCTGCATTCCATCAGCAATGACCACACTCAGGGGACTGGAGTGGTCCCAGCACCACTGGTTATCTGAGCATGCAGCAGCACAGCATGAGCACCCCAAGCTCCCCAAAGCAAATTATTCCTGTTTTATGGTGAAGTTATTACCAAGGGTTATTTCCATGGCAACTGGAGCAGCTCTGCAAGAACCCAGAAGGCCTTTATCTCAGCCTTTATCTCCCATATTAAATCATAAAAGAAGAATGAGCTGATAGAAAAAACCCTTTGGGAAAACTGATCACAGAGCTGATTTCTCACCCCTGGTTTGGTATGGAAGCACTAGCACTAGAACTGGCACTAGTTCTTGACGGCTTCTTGAGCATCCAATTAGCAGCAGTTAATGACTTCTGCCTAACACAAGACAACTTGCTCCTCTTCCTATTGCAGCCACAGTGTTTCTGGGGGACAGGCACCACATGGGGATCCTCGGCAGATGATGGTGCACAGTGAGGTGATGGTGATGCTGAAGCTGTGAGAGTTTGTGTAGTTAAATGTTGGATTTTTTATTACCTAACCACAGCCTATAATCTTGGTTCAGCTTCATGAAAAATCAAACAGGTGATTCCCACATTCATTTAAATCAGTTTAACTCCCTACATACAGATTCAATGGATGGATGGATGGATGGATGTCTGGTACAAAGCTATTCCAGCCAGTGCAGAGAAAATTGGAGTGTTTGTGAAGATCTGATGCTTTTTGACAGGCCAGTAAGTCAAATAGATCTGAAACCAAAACAATAGTGATTTTTTTTCTTCCAGTTAACAAACAGGCCATTTGCCAACTCAGCTGTGACATTTGCTCTCAGGAGCTGAATCAGAAATGCATGTTCTTATAGGTTTTCTCAGCAACTCCTCACACTCCCCTCTACCTCTCTTCTCTCCTCGTGTCTTCTTCAAGGTTGCAAAAACAAACATTAAAAAGACCAGCTACAAAGGGATCCTTCCCATTCTCTTATTAAAACATTTGTCATAATATCCTAGTGAGATTTAATGAGGTTTGGTCTTATTAATTCCACCTTGAAGAGTTATTTCCTCCTTGCTTAGCTTGAAAAGTAAAAATATTTATGGAGATCGTATAATCATTTCTACTCAATGAAGATGCTTTGTGCCAGAAACTCTTTTACATCTCCAAGCCTGCTCTTTTCCATCCATCATTTCCAGACAAGCTCTTTGCTGAACTGCCTGGCCTTGACCTCTGCTGCTGCAAACAGGTGGCTGTGCGTGTTTGCAATGAGCAGAAAGTGTAAAAACATCATTGAAAGGATGATATTTGTGTGTTGATGGCTCTCAGCAGAGCCTCAGAAAGCGTCGTGATTTCACAAAGCAGGAAACGAAAGAGAGACATTCAGAAATGAGAGAAGAGAGGGAAAATGACAGCTTGCATTATGGGGGAAGTATTGCCCAGGCTGGGTCTCTGGTCAGTGGGCTGAGGTCCAAGCCCCAAATCCACCCTCCTCCTTCACATCCCAGGCTTTTCACGTGCCTGTAAGGCACCTTCCCACACACGGTGGCAGCCAACATAGAGGCACAGTCTGCTCAAAGCCCCACCACAGCTCTTCCAGCTTTTCATTTCCACATGCACCCACCCAAAACTGCCCGAATTCTGGCACAGATTTATGAAAACACCCCTGGGATGTGTTACTTGTGCAAAGCATAACTGGGATTTTGATGCTGTTGAGTGCTTGGATTTGCCAAGCAAGTGCCAAGTTTCCCTCAGCAGACACTGCAAATGGATGCCTAAAAATGGGCTCTCATGGCCATGTCCTTGTGGGTATCAAATACTGGGGAAGGAGAGCTTTAATGCTGTTGAACATCTCAAAGCTTCTTTGCTGGCATTTTTAAAGGTCACTATTCGGCTCATTAAGACTACAGGATGTAAAATATAGATTATTTTGCACCACCCACGAACTTGGAGACCCACTGTGACCTCTCCACATCTTCCTTTTGCCTCACAGGGTTACAACCTGACCAAGGAGGCTTCCCAGCGCTGCCGTTCAGCAGGACTGCCCAAATTGGCTGACAATTACCATGCCTGGGGACATTGGTGACTTCTCCAACTGTTCATAACCACAGTCCAAGCCCACCCACAGAGTGATGCTGCCGAACTGAGAAGGCTTTTCAGCTGGAAACCAAAGGCAACTCTGTTTCACCCACACTTTTCCTCCAGTTAAAAAAACAAAACCTGACAACAAACCTATTGCCATGCCATAAAACACCCATCAAGCCTCATCCTGGGATGATGGAGAGGTTATCTTCCACCCACCCAGCCCTTTAAAAACCAGGCATGTGTTGCACTGTAATCTCTGAGTGGCTGATTTAAATTCGTTGCTCATAATTGCCTGTTTGCTTCCAAGAGATATTTTCTTATAATTAAAATAACACTCAGACCTGCCTCTTTCTCCTTTCCCTCCCCCCCGACTTTTAAATCCCTTCCAAAGCAGAGACCCAAAAGTGATTGCCTGGCACATAATCAGTAGGAGAAACCTGAAGAGAACAGGCATTTAAATAGTTGATAAATGAAAGCATTACCATATGAAAGACCCTCAGCCTTCCCGAAACAGCTCTAAAAACTAAAATGAGACACCTGTTCTGATTTTAAAAATGACAACAGCATCATATGGATTTGAAAAGTGTTTTGCTATAAAATCCTCCTTTTGCAAATCTCAATGTTGGACTCATCTCAAGCTTACCTTGTGTGGTCCTGAAGATCTCCTGCCATGGACCCTTCCCAAGCAATTCACCACAGGACTTCTCTATTCTCTATTAGAGAGCCTCCCTGCTGCACTGGAATCCCATCATTTCAGGGATGTGAAGGGCAAGTATCTGCTGTGCTGCACATCCCCGAGGTCACCTGTGGACCCAGAGTGGTCCCTTTTTACACCCTGTCCTCTCACCCAGCAGGCAAAGAACAGCGTGGCCTCCTGCTCCTCAACACCCTGCTCTAATCAGCCTTTTGCTCCACACATGTTCCTAATTAGCTGTGTTTAGTACCCACAAAGCAGCATTTCATACATATTTTATTTCAGTTTTCCAAGGAAAGTGCAGATTTTGTTTTCCAAACAGGACCTGCTCAAAGGACCCTGCAGATGTAGCAGTGTGGGAGGGTCAAGCTGCTGAAGGCTCAGCCTGGCTCTGCCTTTCCCTCTGGTGGCTCCTTCAAAGCTGCTCTCGGACTACTTGGCAAAACAACAGCACTGACACCTGCACCATACAACCCACCTAAATTCCAGGAGCAAAATGGGAGAGAAGAGGAGGAAAACTACGTCCTACAGGAGGTCCGTGAGAGCTGGAGCCGGGACAGCACAAGCAAGACCTCCAGAGAAGATGTTCTTCCTTTTCAGAGAAAATGCAGGGCATGAACTTTGTAGTGACAGACAAACAGAAGAGCAGCAAATGAGGATCTTAATCTAAAAATAAATTCCAAGACAGACCTTAAGATTCATCTCCCTGCCAGCCCCTCTCCCCACAGTCTGGCAGCCCAGCTGGATCTCATGCACAGCCCTGCAGAGCTGGCAGGAAAGTGGCTCCGGATGGCATCACATGGAGAAGAGGCTTTCTGGTCTGGAGTCTGACCAGAAAAGATGGGGAAAATCCAGTTCTTGCAGAACTGAAGCAGCACATTTCGTTTTAATTTGTGGTGCAATATTTTCTTAAATTAGTTTCAGAGAAGAGTTGCAGAAATATTTTCAGAGAAGCTAAACAAGAGCACCTCGTTTCTTTTCAGATTGTTCTTCAACTATGAAGTTCCACAACTTTCCTAGAGATCAGCATCTGTTTTTTTGCTATAGAAATTGATACAGAAATTGTTCAGAAATGTGTCATTCAAAACACATGGAGAGTTGACTCATCCTTTACCAATCCACTGACCCATCACCACGCTTTTCTTTTTTCAGCCACAGCCATTCACCATGATTGCTTCTTTAACTGCATCACAGGAGTGTTTCAGACCTGGCTGTGCTGCACTGCAGTGACATCCCTCAGGCTTCAAACCCAGACCAGAGATCTTCAACTCTTGTTCATTTTACCACCATGAGGCAAGGCCAGAACATGAGCTCGCATTTTCTAGGCTGGACACAACCCAGAAGTGCCACCACTGTGCTGCTGTTCCACCCTGCCACGGGTCCATCACCTGACAGGGCACAGCCCTGCCCCAGGACCCTGATACCCTCAGGGTGAGCACCAAGTCCATTCAGCAGAGCAGGAGAAAACCTGCTCAAGTTAAATGAAAGGCTGAGATAAAGGATTAGCTGGAGGATGTGAGGAAAAGGTTCTTTTTGAGGATTATTTCTAGCTACTATTTTATCTCGAGGTGTCATCGTTCAAAAAAGAGCAATATCACTTTTGGCAAGCTTAAGTTTGGCAGGTAAGAATGCAAATAAGAACACTCTATATTGCTGATCTGGGCTGTGCTGTAAAACAAAAAATACCATCCACCATTTTTAGCATCCAAGACTGCTGGCAGATGGTTCCTGCTCTGGGGCTGTAGCTGAGCTGCTCAAACAAGCACAGTTTGCTGCTGGGGGCTGAAAACTGGGGGAGCCCCATGGCCAGCCTGGCACCTGCAGCAGGGAGAGGACATTTGCTGCAGCACCTCCACTGAGCTCCAGGAGCCCAGCATCTCCTGTTCACTGCAATTACATCTCATAAGGCAGAGACAAGAAGGATGGATTGCTGCAGGAACAATTCAACTCAAAAATAACATGAAAACCTATTCAACTGTACCTAGATACCTCTGGGGTCCCTACTGCTGCTGGAGCAGCTGCAGCTGGTGTTGAAGGTCACTGCACTCAGTTTTCCCTTTATGATTTGCATATTCTCACATCCGAGTAATGAATTTTAAGGGGAAAATGCATTTGCAGCTGCTTTGGGTACACTGCCAGCCTATATGACACATGTGGTGTTTGGCACTCTGACAGAGAAGGCTCTCAGGGAGTGTGTGTTGTGTCACCTCTTGGTCATATTTCCTCTCCAGGTCCATAAATGAGATAACAGAGACTGGCAGCAGAGCAACCAGTGAGCAGGCAAGGAGTAAAACACTGTCTTTCACATCTCTGCTCTCCAGGACCAAAGGTGATGCTGAACACCAGCAGTGGCTGGTCCAGGCCCACCCTCAGATCCTCAGGGCAGCCCCATAAATCCTTCCTGCTATACCCTACTCTTCCCTGCAGCCAGTCTCATTCTGGCATGTGCATGGGCAGTTGCAATTTCAGCTCCAGTTTTGGGTAATTTTGTTTTCCAAGTGCTCTCCTTCCATCTGGGACAGGGCACACCAAGGTCAGTCTCCAGTGCTTCTTGGACTCATCTGCTGCCAACAGGAGCATCCCCAGGAAGGAATGATTTGACTTTAAATCTGAGCTGCTTCATCCTTAAAAATGTTCATCACTCAGCATTTTTTTGGATTTCTTTGCAGCTTGCTTTTAAAGTTTGCCTCACCACTTAAGGTCACTTTGCTGATGCTTCCGTGGTCTGTCCTGCAAAATGCTTAATTGGCAGAAGCTGGAAGCAGGAGCAATCCCAGTGCAGCTGGCAGTGGAAACTGGACCTGTCAGGAACAAGGCTAATTGAGCCTCTCAGGCTCAAAACCCCACGCTGTTTTTTAACCAAGCTAAATCACATTTCCCAGGCTGTCTGGGTGAGGGTGGGCAGTGGTAACCACCACCTCTGCCATCCCCAGGCACTTCCCCTGTCACCCCCAAAGCTGACAGGGGTGGTGGAAGCGCTGGGTGGGCACTGTCCCCTGAGGAAGGGGACTCGGTGACCCAGGGGGAGGGACAGCACCAACCTGGCTCTGCTGGCCCAGCTCCCACCACACCCCACACCCTCTGACACCGGACACAAACCACGTCCTGCCCACTCATGTCGGTTTTGGTGTTTGCTGACTGCACTGTACAACACTACAAGAGAATTATAGAGGAACATCTCCTGCTGTCAGCTTTATTTAGAACCCAAAAGTTCATTTCCTTTCTCTCCAATTTAACTTTGCATTTCCAATTGCCACCAGCAGTCATTTCAATGTGGCACGGACATCACTGTATTGGAAAATAATTACAATGACAGATTTTGTTTTGCTGTGTGAGACCTTCCACTACTGAATCTAATTACTGCTGATACTTTATGAGCTCCTCCAGCACGAGATAATTGCTGCTTTCTCTTTTTATGAATAAGAAGTAATCAGTTGTCTTTTAAGGTGAGAAATATAAACAGCAATTAAATACCATGGTTCTCCATGCCCTCTCATCAGCTGGCACCTCTCAGAAAGACAACACAGAAAAAGGTTAGACTTCATTTATTGTTTGCCCTAAATACATTGTTTGAAAAGGAGGAAATAGGAACACTCCTAAACCATCAAAAGCTTCCTCCAGCTTAGGAAATGTGTATTTTATTATGGAGAAGCAGGAGCAGCTCACCAGCAAAGCACTTTGCTCACAACTCACAATGCTCAGCATCATCACCCAGCCCTTTGCAGGATCTGGCCACAAGAAAAGGTGTAAGGACAGCAACAGGCTTGAGCATCAGGGGGCACAAAACCACACTTAACTCTACCAAAGCCTGCTGCTTTGGCCACCTTTCACCTCTCCCAGTGTTTCTAAAAATGTATATTAAATGGACGAATCTTTTAAACATCCTGCTACCCCATCAGCAGGGGACCCCTGGTTACAGCATCACATCATGGGGAGAAGACAGAGCAGAAGGAAACTCCCCATCCCTGAAAGTGCCCAGGGCCAGGCTGGATGGGGCTCTGTATTCCACTGGTCTAGTGGAAGGTGTCCCTGCCCATGGCAAAGTGGTGGAATTTGATGAGGTTTAAATTCCTTCCAAACCGAATGTATCCTGTTTGAACACCAGAGACAGGTTTCTCCACCACCCACAACAGCTTCTTTTCTGTTGGGTTTTCTTTTCCCCTGCTTCTTTACCTGAACAAAGTGTCTACCTTTGAATAATTCATTGGTGAGGTTTGTACCACTTTGTTCACAAAATCACAGTGGGGAACTTTGTTTTTCATTAAATATTTCTCTGCCAGCTCCTCTGTGTGACGGAGTCTTGCTCTGCTTGCTCCCTTGCCAAAAATCTGCCAGGCAGAGAAGAGCAGCACACCCCACGGGCTGATAAAATGAGGGGATGGGAGGATGCTGGGGCAACACTCCCTCACCTGGCTTGGGAAATGTCTGAGATGAATTTGAGATGAAGTGGTGTGACCCTTCAGTGTCACAGCAGGAAGGTGCCTCCAGTGCTCCAGACCTCCCTGCTTCTCTCCACAAAATCATGGTGGAGGTAACCTGCTCAGGTTTAGGTAATAACCTTGACCTGTGGCAATTAAGGCAGGTGAATTCTGCCACAATTTGCTGAATCAAGGGGGGAGAAAGTTGTTCTTCCTTAATGAGTGGGTTGGGATAATGAATAACCATCCTGCTTCTGATGTAGATGTCTCATGCAAGGTAATACTCAAATGCTTAGATGCCTAATTTATAAGCAGGGAATAGACCATTTTCCTCTTGCAAAATATTAGCAAGAATTAGTCATATATATTCACATCACGTTGGAAAAGCAGTGGTGGAAGGCATCACGAACAGCAAACTAGAATGAATTACTAAGATCTCTATTAGCATGTTAACATTTATTTAAAATACATAGTTGGCAAACCTGATGGTCGTGAAAATTGCTAATAATGAATATAAATAGACATGAACAGGCACAGATAGTTAATAATAAAAAATGAACTATTGGTGTTGTCCTGATTTTTTTAACTCTTTCATAATGTTGATAAAAAATCACTAACACTTCAGATAGATCAGTGCTTGGCCAAGACTTTTGCCTTTAATTTATTATGGCAAGACATCAACATGTTAAATACGTGCCTTCACTTTCCCTGCTGCCTTCCTCAGAAACATCAAAATGGATGGATTTTGATCAAGCAAGGAAATCAAGCCCTTTACTCAGCAGCAAGAGGGGAGAGAAATTTGCCATTTCCTGTTCTAACTCCTGAAATTTCTTATCATTGTCACTTCTTTAATGTGGAGTAATTTGAGTTTCTCTTTCAGCTTCAAAGATAGATGAAAGGGAGATTTCAATTTGGATTGCTTGCAGGAGGGCTGTAGTTGGGATTGGGAAGTACTTACAACTTCTTGGAATAAGCAAAACCTCCCTCCCTGGCTCGGCCCTCAGCACACTACCTTAGTGCTCACCAGTGAAAAGGAAAACTTTTTATTCATCGTGGCACAAAATAACGATGCAAATGTGGTTAAAGGTGGAAGTGGGAGAAGGAATTGATTATCCTGAGGCAATAAAAATCACTGGCACAGCCTAGTTGCACTATTAATTGGTGTGGAAGGACAGAAAATAATTTCAAAGGAACTAAAGCTCTATAAACACTTCTCTCAGCCTGGAAAGACAACAAAGTGCTGAGTGGTGCACTTCTCAGCAGGGATGTTTATGTGGTTCATCAGCTCAGATTTTATAGGTATTCATAAATGAACTTCAATATGCTTCTTGATCAGTGCCACTGTCTAGAATAATCCAGTATCATTAACATACATGATGGATTTTTAAGGACTTAGGGCTACTTTGCACATATAAATCAGGTCATTATGTCTTGGTTTTGGTGCTTGCATGATTCCTCTGCAGTCCTTCAAACACACAGCCCTCTGGTTTCTAATATAGCAGCCTCACACATGAGCAGCTGTATTTGGAAAGCAGGATGCCTTCCAAGGTGGAAGCTGGATTTAAAGGCAGCTTTATAAGATGAAGTTTCCAAAAGCCCCCTCAGTGATGCTGACAACAATCATGCATTCAAAATCCCACCTGAGGGACCCAGTGTTGCCTGCAGAGCTGGAGGACACAGCACTGCTGAAGAGGATGGGCACCTTTCAGATTTATGTGCTCTGCTAATGCAACTTTTATGCCACTCACTCTGAGCCTGTGAAAGCTGAGGAAGGAGCACTCACTCACCCTTTTGGTGTAGTCCATGGCCTTCAGGATGGAGAGGTTCAGCATCTCCAGGGAGGCCAAAACATCTTCATAGTCTCCCATATGGTCAGCAAAGTAGTCTGGGGAAACCAAGAGAAGCTTGATGGGAACATGTTAATGTAACTTGAGGCTAATTGGCACAGCAGGATCTATTATTGGTGGTAACATAAACCTGGGAGGATGGTTCCAGGGGTATTTTTATAGTCTGTGTCCTCAGCCAAAGTCACAATTTGTCCTGCAGGGATGGGAAGTGGTGTGATTCCCATGAAATTTGGGACCATTGCAAAAGGGAGATGTAAGACCCAGCAGCTCCCATTGAAAATAACTCCTCAGGTTCTTTATTTCTGTGCCTATTTCTGCATTTGATTGTAAATGGTTCCTCTCCCTCCTATTGCTGTCATGGAGGAAGAGGTCTCAAAAGGAATTCCCTTTCCATTCCTTTGACATTCTTTGCCACTCAAAGCATCCAAATACCTTCCAATTCACCCCAATTCGTATGAGCTGACACTGGCCTTACATTTTTCCCTACATTCCTATCACATTTACACCTCAGCCCATAATCACAGGTTGAACAAGCTTTTGAAAGTAAAATATGCCTTGAAAGGAAGAGAACAGAGCTGCAAGCTGGGCCCAAAATCACATGTTCTCCACAGAGAAGGAGCCACGTTTTCTCTGTGCCATCCTTGTCCTTTCCCTGTTTCTGATGATTGACACAGAGTACAGCAAAAAGCTGTTCCTTAAAAGCCACCAGTGCTGTTCCTCAGCACTAGGACATGGAGTTTCACACTGAGGTGACATCTCTGTGAAGTGCAGCAAGACATAAACTCCAGGAAACAATCCCACTAATTAGGTTTTCTTGGCTTAATTAGAAGTGCCTATAGCTATTTACAGTCTGAGAACATATCCAAAGGGAAGAAGATTTTGGCAGAAACCCGAATGTCACAGCATGACTGACAGCAGCTGTTCCACGATAAGTAAACAGCTTATTCTCATTGCAGTGTGTTTGTTTGGTTTTTCCTTCCTACTTGGGAAAGAAAAATGGAGCAGATCTGATAGGTAAAGATTTTTTCTAAGTCCTGAAATAAAAAGCCCATCCATTTCAGGAGAAATGAGCTGTTGTGGGCACAGCACAGCCCTTGAGACTGACCGAGACATGGGAGGAGAGCAGAGCTGACTTTAACAAAGTATTCAGCTCTGCTGCTTTAGCGTTTTTTATTCATGTGAAGCTGCAGGGCTCAATAAATAACTTTTAAGATGCTCTCAACATTTTGTAACACACAATCCATTTCAAGAGAGAAACCATAGCTCCCATTTAGACAAACTGAGGGTTTATGTTTAATACTTAGAAGTGAAGCAAGCAAATAAATCAGAGGCAAGGGCAGGTATTCAGCAGATAACAGATCTAGGCAGGAACTTGTGCTGATTGATCCTTTCTCTGGCTTCCCCTCGCTCTCCCCAGGAGGTGATGGGTTTATCTCCCTTCTCTCCTGGCAGCTTCAACCCTGGGAGAAGCAGAGAGATGGGATCACACTGGGTGACAGCCATGTAATTTCCTGATTTTATCAGAGTGATGGAGAAAGCTGTGTGGGGTCAAACAATGCCATTGTTACTCCTGGGTTTCCTGGCATAGCTGATGGCTCAAGCTGTAGGGATTTGATTTCTTGGGTCAGCTGGCAGTAAGAATGGAGGGATGGGAACAAGCCCATCATATCCTCAAACCAAAAGGATTTTATGGAAATCTTCATTTCTTGCATACCAAAACAAGGACAAGCAGGAATAACCACTGGAAAGAGGAAATGTTGCTGCTTTTGCTGCCAGCTCAGATGCTCTGAATGTGTGGGCAGGGGTTGGGTACATCAGGAGGAGAGGAACCCTGGACAATGTCGTGGTGCAGGCACACCCATGGACAGAGAAGTCTTTAGGGTATCAGGAATAAGAAGCAGCTGCCTGCTGCTGGCACAGGCACCCAGAAACCCCATCTGTGTCTGCACAACCCACTCCCAGCCACACTTCCAAAGGCTGTAATTGGTGGGAAAGGGATGAAGGGAAATGGTGAAGACCTGCTGAGGTGGCTTCACATGCTCGTCTGCATCCTGGCACAGGAGGGGAGGAGAGGACATGGATGAGCTTTCTGCAGGGCCACACTCTTCTCTTGCCATCTCCTGCCAAAAAGCTGGGGTGCAGGAAACATTTCCCAATATCAAGCATCCATAGAAAAATACACCTGATTTAGCAGCTTGAGTCACCTTCATTGAAGCAAAGCCCTTCAGAAATCCCAGCAGGGAACATTCCCTTTCTGGTCAAGGTGTGGGACAAAATATTATCACAGATTTTCTGTTCAGCCTTTAATTTTGGCAAGCTATGGGAGGTACAGCAGAGCCAGTGCACTCCTCAGGCAGCCTGCTGGGAAACATGAAGGCTGGCCTAGGGAGAAACATGTCACAGGTATTGCAGAGGGATTTGGGTTTATTGAACTTCAGAGCAAAGCTGGAAGCCACGACACCTCCAGAAATTAAACTCCAGCTTGTTATTGAACGGGATCCACGTGCTTTGCTTAGCTCTGACCCCATTTGTGTTGCAAGAAAATGAAAAAAGTTCTGCCAATTTTCCAGTGGAGTAAGGAGCAGAGCAGCAGCAGGGCTGAGATCCCCCAGCTCCACAGCACTGCAGTCTGTACTGGGTTTCATGCAACCTTTGAAGGGCCTCATGCACACAATGATTGCTTTTGCCCAAAAGGAGGGATGCACTCACCACACAGCTCCTTGGTGTCCACATTGCTGGAAGAGGGGGAGAACGAGGCATGGGAGGAAGCAGGAAGAAAGAAAGAGAAAAGAAGAAAGAAAGACAACTTTAATGTAAAGGACAGATGAAAGCTACAGTTAGAATTCTCACAGGCTTAACTCCAGATGCCCTCCTGCCACATCACCCATCCCCTCAGCATCCCTCAGCCACCAGTGGGGACAGCCTGTGGAGAAGAGTTGGTGTCACTCGGGCATCTTCAGCATCTGTGCAGCTGGAACAGGTTCACAAGTTATTCTGGATATTCCCTGAGAGGGAAATAGGTACTTGTACATCCCCCCTGAGGGGACCTTTGCCCAAGGGGACCCAGCACACCTGGCACATCAACTCCTCTGACTTCCTTACAGACATCCAGCCTGGCAACATCCTGGTGAGACACTCGATACGGCACAGGAATGTGTTTGTTCCCATTTACTCTGAATAAAAATTTGCAAAATACACTTTTCTCGACGGACCAATTCTCCTAATTCTGCCCTTATGAAGCAGCTCTTGCCCGGGACTCCCTCCAGACAAAACTGCACAATTACTTCTCAACACATGAACATTTAGTTTATGTAACAACATCTCAACAGACAACCTGCTTGGGAAATAAAGATTGCTGCTAATCTCTTTGTGCCTGCTATTCCCACACAATCATTAGTGCCATTCAAGGACTGGAACGATCCCTTAATAGAATTTTATTGCATCCATTCATTTATATCCTGGAAAGTTATTTCTTTAACTAAACTCATCCCTGCTCTGTCTAACCTGCCAGCACAAGTGGATTAGGGCTTTCACTGCAGCATCCTCCTGCAGCCCTGCCTTGATGCCCAGATCAAGGCAAACACAAATGCCTGGAGCTCCTGAGGTGCTGCCTGACAGAAATGAGCCACCTGCCCCGTCTCCTGCAGAAAAAGCACGTGGTACTGGATCGCACCCCTTTTGGGTAAGTGTGCCTGCCACGGTGGGAAGGAGTCACCTCTTGTCCGGTGCCCTGGTGCTGCAGGGCACACCTGAGTGCAGGGGTGGCTGCTGTGGCTGCACTCACCTCCCCCTGCACCATCAACCTCTGTTCCACTCATCTCCATTCTCTTGGAGACTTCCTCAAACCCTGGAATGACTTCCCTGAATCCCCCAAAACCCCCGGGGGATGCCGTGGGCTCAGCTTCCCTGACAAGCTGTTCTCATGCCAAATGCCTGAACGCAGGGGTAACAAAGCACTGTGAACAGAGCCAGCCCTGATCCCGGAGCTCTGGCAGTGCTCAGCACTTTGGCAGAGTGTTTGCCACCACGGAGCCTCAGCAATGCAGCAGCAGAGAACTTCAGGTGAGACCCCCAGAATTCCCAACCCCGGCACTGCCCTGTGCCAGCCCAGGACCAGGGCTGGTTGTCACCAAAGCTCTCTCCAGCACACAGCCTGGCAAGTCAAATGCTGCTTCCAGGCACATGCACAAGAGCAGTTTTGACATCAGCATCACCCACAAAGTGTTTCAATAATATTTTTTAGGAGACAGTTATTGTTTATAAACACCTACTGACGTGGTTATAGGTTTGCAGCTAGGGCATGTTACTGGGGAAAAAAACCCCTATTATTGTATTCCATGTGATTCTGCATTGTAATAATTCATCTGCTGCTGCCAAAATTGGTCTTTTATTTCCTCACATCTTGCCGTTGTATGATTTAACTTAATTGTGCTTGAATGTTAACTCGGCTGAGAAGTTGCTTTTAATTTTAAGCCATCTTGCCTTCAGAATAAGCCTAATGAAAGAAATTACTGAAGTCACAAGCTGACTTAATAAAAAAATATGATAATGTTCAGATGAAAAACTGTAAGGAGAAATCAATGGGTACTTGAGTAGGCTGTTTCCATCCCCCAGGAGTTTTCCTGCTGGGAACATCGCTGACACAGAGCCACGTTCCCATCACTCTTCCAGGGGGGGTCTGGCCCAGCTTGAGATCTGTACAGCAAAAGCCATGTGCAGTACCCAGCTACAAAACAATTTACAAGCTGATCTGGTGGTTTAATACTTTAATAACTAAGCCCCACCATGGGTTATGCCAGTTGGGATTTTTATAATGCAAATATTCAGGATCTGGGGTTCAGGCTGGTGAAATGGGAGGTGGCAGCTCCTGAGGAGCTCCCTTGTCATCCCTAACCCTTCATCCCAGAGCTTCCCTTCAGAAGATGCTTTTGGAGCAATCATGTATCACAAATCCTTTCAGCAGAAAAGCATTTAGGTGAGCATTAGTTACCTTTTTTTTTTTTTTCAGATGCCACACATTTAACACTCCTGCACACAACAATAAGCTTAAAAAAAATCGCGACAAGTTGTATTCAGGAAAAAAATTGAAAACGTCTTTCAAGTACCAGAACACTCGGCTGTGAATTAGCTTTCGATTTTTATTACATTAATAATATGACTAATTCAAGAGCTTATTGAAGTCATAAGCCAACTAACTAACAGAATATAATGAAGTTTAAGTAGAAATGAAAGAATAATTAAAGATTTCTGTGTCATACAATTTTTTCTGCATAGCAGAGACCACATCTATTTGATCTTGTTCCAAAACAAAAGCCTTTCTTTCAAAGGAGAAATAAAAAATCAAGAAAATCCAAGGCTATTTGAAAATCCAGGCCTTTTCTCTGTTTTCCAGCCAATGAGGCTGTAGCATGGAGCAGCACAGCCCTGCATCCCCAGGCGTGCTGGGGCTGTGCACCCTCTGAGGTTACTTTCCAAGGCAAAGATGTACTTTGGAGCTCCTCCATTTCCTATCTGGGGCATAACTTGCTCCAGCAGAAGTAGAAGGCAAACACAAGAGCTCAGATTTCAACCCATACCACCTTCTGAAAAATCAGAGCCCCAGCCATGAACTACTTTGGCCACAAAAAAAGAGATTGTTTATTGCTCACCACTGCCTCCCATTTAAAGACACTGGGATCATTTGACCAGATAAACATAATGGCAATAGGGAAATAGTTTTCTGTCCTGGTTCACATCCAGCTGTTTCACAGAAAAGACCTCTAAGCATGGTAGTCCTCCTGTGTATGTGGGAGTTTAAAGAGCAATGACCACGCTGTGAGAGCATCCCCTCAGTGGGCTTAATTAAGTGAATTTGTCCAGAGAGTAATTACTGATGCAGGACTTGTAGGAGCAAGAGGCCGCTTACCAGAGTAATGGCTGTGCCTCCTGCATACTCCAGAAAGAAAAACATTTCTCCCCACAAAGCCCCACCCAGCGTTAAATTGTGGTTTGATGAGCACCTGAGCTAATGAGGATCCCTGGGAAGCCACATCTCGGTCCTTGATTGCGAATTGTCCTTGGACAGGCTTTTATCAGAGCTGTCCTGTGCTGACTCTGCTGCTTTTCCATCAGTTTATGAGCCTTTTCTGTTTCTCTACGTGCCTTTCTTGAAGCATGCTGCCCTCTTAGAGACTTTATCCCAGGAACAAGGCACCATCAGACACAAGATGTTACATCAGGGTGTCCAGCAGCCCGGGGATTATGGCTCAAACTGAGCACCCCAGCAGCCACTCTGGGGGGTGATGGTACCATGCAACCCCCAGCTCACTGATCCAGACCAGCCTAACTCTTTGTTAAAGCAAATCAGTGTTTTCCACCAGGGGAAAAAAAAAATCTGGAAATTCCCTGTGATGCTTCTTTTCATTAGCTCTTAATAAGCAAGCCCAGTGGAGCACAGCACAGGAGGGGTTACCCAGAGAACATCCCAGGAGGTCTCAGCAGGGCAAAGTCGGGGATGTCCTGGTCCAGGGCTGCAATCCAGCCTCTCTCCCTCTCTTTCCCAGCATCTCCCTGCCTCCCTAAGGCAAGGCTGGTGGCCTCTGTCTTGCTGTCATTAAAATATTTTCCAGACATCAGCTGAAGAGAGGAGAGGAAAAGTTATCTCAGAATGAAAAAGATAATGTGGAGGACTGGAGCATGAAATTCCCTTCCTGAGTTTCAGCTTAGCCAAAGGAAAGGTGTCCCAGGCACTCCCAAGGGGCAGTACAATCAAAATCATAATGGGAATTCAGATGTTGCAAATACATCAAAGTCTCATCTTCACGTTTCTCATGCAAATATCTGCCTGGATGTGCTGCTCAAATGCTGCTCAGTGCCCGATCAGCTTCAGCTGAAGATAATAACCCTTTTCCTTGGGCAGATGAAAGGTTTGCATCAGCAGCCACACGGCTTAGTCACTTCACCAGCACAGAAAATGCAGGGTCTTTTTTCCCCGAAATCACGTTTTACTTTTATTTCCATCTTTTATTCACAGCCTTGGGTTTGCTACAAGGCTTCAAACGAGCACGGAAACAAATTATCCTCTAGCATTAGCCACCTGCAGAACTCATTTTCATTTAGGAAAGACTAAAAAACAACAAGTGCAGCTGGAAAGTATTATTATATCTGATGATAAGGCTTCTGGTCCCATCAGCAATAGCGCTGTGTTATCTCAACACCTCAGAAGTGGCAAATATGCATCCAGATGCCTACTAAGGGGTCACAGATGGTCACTTCTGATCATTAGTTTCTGAACTCAATTAAACATTTTTTACACAAATCCCAGAGTGAGAGAATTTTTCCCAGGCAGAGCAAGAGAAATACCAAATACTGGATGCCAGTCAGGAGCTGAATAATTCTAAAGAATCACACAGCTTTCCAAGCCCATCATTGTATCTTCTGGTGAATCCTGGTAAATCCTTCCTAAGACTTGTCCAAGTACCTCCCCTTTACCCACCTGCTTGTTTAAGAAAAAAACTCAAATCACTCTTATGGTATTACTTTAAAAAGGACTTCCAAAATCTGGTGTGCCACATGCAAAGAAGCAGCAGAAACCAGATGCCAAGGCTGTCCACAGCCAGGAGAACATCCAGCCACCTGCAGCTTCAAATGACAAAGGCACAGAAGGGTTCAGAACAGTTCTTGCTTTAATTTCTTTAGCTGTGGCAAGCTGGCAGTATAGGGCTCTGGTGTTCACCTGGCTTTACTTTAAGGGATGGTAAATCCAAATGTCCCTGTTTCTTGCATGACATCAATTTGGGGTGTGCTTCACAGGAATAATTCTAAGGTGCACACACTGGTGCAGGCACAATAGCCCTGCTCCCTATTCTGGACAACAGTGAGCCTGGAATAACCCAGCAGGTATTTGCTTTTCCCAGTGGGGCAGAAAGCCCATGAGGCATGAGCTGACACAGGACTCATCATTCCCCCCGACAGAGATTTCTCCCCAAATCTGTATTATATGAAAGAGGAAAACTTTTGCAGAGTGCATATGGATCACCACCTAACTGGGTCATGTCCAGCACTGAAACACAATGATTTAGATTAAAATACCTATGGAGAACAGCTCCCATGGGGGCTCCTGAAGGGGACAAAATTGCTGCCTTCTCCAAAGCAAAACTAATAACTTTCTCCTTCCCTTGGCATGTGCTCCATCACTGAGCACCTGGTGAGCACAGTAAGGGCCTCTGAAAGCCCAGCAACAAAATATGTTTTTGTCCAAATCCCTGGTAACAGAGCAAAAAAATAGGGACAAAGAATTGCCCAGAAATAGCGAGAAGCAAAAGAAGGATTTTGTGTGAAGTTTTCACATATTGATTTTGTATTACAGTCTCATCACCTGTGGTGCAGGATTGGGGTTTATAACACATTCTATGTACTTTGAGAGATGGTTTCTTTCCTCCTAGTTGCCCTTGCACTCACCAGTGGCAGGCTGAAGTCTGGTGCCTCCCAAGGATGCTCTGCTCATCTAAACCTGGGGTTTGGCTTCTCCCTGCTCCTTGCACATCTTCCCTTGGGATTTAGGCAGATGATGGCCAGGGCAGGGGCAATTTTGGTTCTTTCCACACCATGTGACAGGTGTGGCTCTCTGCTCAGCAGGATGGAAGGTGAGCAGCCCTGGGGCTGCACAGCACACCTGCACTCAGGCCCACTGGATAATCATGTTTCAGTATTTAATATACTTTAATAGTAATATTTTCACATGGTTTTCTCTACAGCTTCTTGCCTTTTAAAGCCACCTGAGTTCTCATTAGCTCAGATGCTGCCCAGTTTCCAAGCACACCCACCCACATTCACTGGAAATGCTGGTGTACAAAGCTGTGAGCTCTGCACTCTGTGCTTTCCTCTGGAGCACTGGGGCAGCAGAGTCCTCATTAAAAGCCAGTAATCTGGAAAACACTGATTTTTCAAGGTAAACTGAGCTGACCTTCTATACAAACACAGTAAATCTGGTAGGCTCAGGATAAAACACACTCCTTTATTCATCCTGCTTCGAGGCTGTTTCCTCCCAGCAGAACAAACCCTGTGAAGCTGCTGCAGTCACACAGGGGGTCCACAGTGGACTTGCTCTGCCTGGAGAAGCACAGAGAGAAGCCAAGAGGTCTCAGTTCCATGCAGGCTGGGCTCCCCCTGCCCAAGCCACACAAAAAGCATCTCAGATATCCACCTCTGTGCTTTCAGCATCACCAAAGACGCTCTTTTAGGTGACCTGTTACCATGGGGAAGATCAGCAGAAGACCTTTACTCCCTTCTCCTCCTCCTTGATGTGGAAGCCCCTGGCAGATCCCTGAGTGTGTGTGGTGGCTCTCCTGGGGACAGTCACACCCTCAGCACCCTACAGCCACTGCCCAGCCCAGCCTGCAGGGTTTACAGGCAGAGCTGCCCACTGGCATCCTTCCCACCGTGCCAGAGCCTGATCTTAGCTCTGAACAGCTTTCATACACCCACTGGAAGGTGCCTGTGTTACAATTCCTATTCCAGATCTGATTGCAAAAGAAGAGAGGGAAAAAAAGGGTGGTTACCACTGAACACTGACTCCTAATTGATATGTCATGAGGCTGAACACCCCCCAGATGGGTGGCACACATCCAAAAAAGCGTGGACTTGCTCCAAGAAGCCTGTGATACTGGAGTGCAGATGCCCTGCAAAAAGGCAGTTGCCATAGCACTCCACACGAGCAGTAATTAGGGATGTGATGGGAAGATGTCTCTTCTCTAGCCAGTGACCTGCAATACAGTTGTATTCATCTTGTAGCAGTAATAAACATTATAAAAATGACATGAGGAGGCTATTGAACCTGATAAATACAAGCCTTAAAGTCCCAAACCATCCAAGTGCAGCTATGGGTGCAGCAGCTGAAGGATCCTCTGTGACCTCATTACTCAGCTGCTCTGAGGTGCTGACAGCACCAAACCTGTGAGTTTGATCCCCAGAGGGGCCATTCACACAGGAGTTGGACTCAGGAATCCTTGTGGAACCCTTCCAGTGCAGAATACCCTGTGAAATCTCAGGTGCTGCTCTTCTGTTGGATTCATCCCCACCTCTCGTGGCAGAGCCCCTTACCTCCACCACCGTTTTACACTCATCACAGTCTTCAAAGAAAGGGTTTTGGTTTGGGTTTTCCTGGCTATGAAAAATGGGGAAACTCTCCTGCAATGACAGCTCAGGCTCTGTCAGAAGATCCCAGGAGTGACCCTGCTGGCCCCATGGAACATGGACCATGTCCCTGCTCCTGTCCCCATGGGGAGGGCAGGGCTGTGCAGGGGGTGAGCAGCAATGAGCACCAGGTCCCTACACTAACAGGAACACTCCTGCTTTTGCTTGTGCAGCTGATACAACCAGCATGGGCACTTTGTCAGGGGGAGGGGGGAGGATTAAACACTGCTTTTTGCAGCACAGCTAATTTAATTTCCTTTCAGAGACTTCATATTTACCATAAAGATGAAGACCATCACCACGTAACACGTTATTTGCTAGTTTCTCATTTTCAAAGACTGCTGCTATATTTCAAGGCTGCTTCAGCTCCTCACTCCCTTGGCATACTGATGCATTCTGCAGCCACAGACACTTGTGAAACACTGGTCATAGCTAAGCCAAGCCCCCACGTAACCCAATTTCCTCTGTACAGCCACAGGTAGGTGTCAGAAATAGCACAATGAAGACCCCAGCTGCCTCTAGACTATCCTCAGAAAGTCCCAAGCTTCAAACCATCCCTGACACAGACCATATGCTTTCTTTCATCAGTAGCTTCAAGACAACCAAAACAACATTTTCTATATGGTGAAGTGTTTGACAGAACAAAACACCCAACTCTAATTACCAGGGGCAGCAGGAAAAGTGACTGAATATGGCTAAAAATGAAATAACGGTCTGGATGCTGTTGAAAAACATGCTCAAAGCTCTCACTAGTTAAAAGAGAAATAAATGTCACTTTAAAAAAAGGCAGGAGCAGTAAACTGGCACTTGTGAAGTACCAGACATGTGTTAGTGCATCTATCAGCAGCTGCAGTATGGCACTGCAGGCTGCCAGTGGGTGTCACACCCTCCTGCTCTTCCCCACAGTTCCAGAACTGGAATTTGGGAACTGCAATGGACCAGACTCAGCGTCCGTGAGGCTCTGCCCTTCCTGCCCTATGGCTTCTAGAGAATATCATCCAAAATGCAGCTTAAAGGGGCAATTTTCCACAAAGAGCTGATGATGAACAGATGCCCTGGGGAGTGCAGGAGAAGCCCAAGGCAGAGCAGCCCCTCCACAAAGCCCTGCAGCTCGCTGCCCATGGCTGGGGCACCACAGCCTTCTGCAGCTCCACTGTGGGCAAGGGGAGGGTTTTCCCCCTTCCAAATCCAGTCAGGGCCACCCAGGATCTGTATGCTATGAGCAAAGATTGGTGGAGCTGTTTCTGCCCTAGGAAGAAAATTTTGGGTGATTAAGGCAATGTTCTCTTGGATCATTTCTTGCACCTTGTAAAACCATTTCATGGTTTATTGTCACAGTTGGCCAGAACCTCTAACCACTCAATCACAAAAGCTCACAAAAACTCTGAACAAGATGATAACACAAAAAAACTCCTGCTAACAGCACAGTTAGTATCCTGAAAAATATATCAATGCAGCACACTAATTTACTAAGCTTAATCCAACAGTTTCTAAGCAGAGTCACCACTTTAAGTAAAACAGACATTTAGTACAGTATGAAACATTTTCAAATCTCAGCATATGCCAAATTCCTAATAAATTACATCAAACCCCTCCTTTTTTTTTTTTTAATGGATGACTTTTCTTGAAAAAATGCATCAAAGGAAAGAGAAGGCAGGTTTAATTACAGCCTGCAAGTAACCTAGCTGCTAGGAGAGACGGCACTTTCAAATTTATTAAATTGATGATTTCTGTACTGATTATATTCATTGCCTGGCAGTGCCAGGCAAAACTGGGGCTGTAGTCCTTGGAAAGATGGGCTGGACACATCACGGTCAGCACAGAGGCAGCCCAGGCGACGTCTTTGCTCTCAGGGTCCCCAGCAGCTCCACTTTGGAAACGCAGCGTGATTTTCTGTGATATTATCATCAGGGTTCATTGAGATAGCTGATTATTTAGTTTTGTCACCCTGGTCCCATGCAGTACACACATCCTGCAGCACAGCCTGCTTGCAAACCCGGCTCTCCATCTCTCACATGCATTTCAGGAGCAGTAAATACAGCAGTTAACAGCGCATCAGTTTTGCTGTCAGGCTTGTTCAAAGTGATCAGCCTCGAGACAGATTTTAAATGCCAGCTGTTTGCCGTGCACTTGGACTGCTGTGAATGTAAACTCTTTTACAGGGATGGTTGCAACAACTATTTTAGTTTTGTGAAATATGGATTCCCTATTTGCAGAAAAATATAAAATAAGTAACAGGAAGGGAAAGAATGGTTTCAGCCTGTGATGCTCATTCACAAAACCATGACGCAGCTGTGGAGTGCTCAGTGATGTGCTTCAAAAACCAAAGAAAGAAAATTGTCCGGAAGGGCTCAGCAACCCACAGAGAGCTTTTTCCAGCCTGGCCAGCTAAAGGACAGCAGCGCGCTGTTATAAATTACTTGCCACAATTGGGTAGATTAATCAATAAGGCAATTTATTAATTTGTTGATAAGGAACGGGCAAGCAGCGCTGGGGACCCGGGGAGTTTGCTCTCCACCAACACATCCATCCTACCCCTGGCCACTGCTCCTTTTATTGGCAGTTTCTTGCTGGGCTGTGTCATGCCTACTGTGCTGGGGTACGAGCCTGAGCAAGCCCGAACATGTTGGCTACCATTCAAGCAGCAGTGGCTACAAGCCCCCACCAGGTCTGGACAAGGTTCACACGTATTGTCAGGTTACACTGCCAGCAAGCAGATAACAGCAGTGACAAGTCTGCTCATGTTCGCACAAGCCAGTATTTCCTTATACATAAAAAGTGGATACAATCAATAATTATAGTGGCAAAATAATAAAAAAAAATACATAGAAACACAAGCCAACAATTCACAGCAAAGTGATTTAAACAAATATAATGAAATTGTTATGTTTTCCTGTGAATCATGTCCATGCTTTACTTTGAGTTCGCTATTCGGATTTATACTGATCCCACGGTGTGTTTCTATAAGGACACCAATCTCTGTGCAACATTTCACAAAGCCAAGGATGCCGGAGCTCGGTCGGGGTTCGGGCATCGCTGCTGAGCCCCGCACACCGGGAACGATCCCGCCGATCCCGGCAGAGCCCGAGCATCGCCCGTGAGAGGAATGTCGGATTTGTCTTTACAAACCAGCTGTGGATCTGCTGGTAGATAAGACCAGCACTGAGAGATAAGCAATGGGATGGATTCCCATTGATTCCCATTCCCACTGCTTGATGAATTGAAAAAAGATATTTGCCTTTATAAACAAACTAGGCTTGCTGATAAATGAAATTGGATATTGAAAGACGCAAGAAGCAATGGGGACAAACTATGAATTCTATAAGAATTAAAAACTGAAAGGGAGGGTTATACATTAGAGGGGAATTTCAGGTATCAGGCGTTCCGGGAAGTCTGGATCTCTCAAGTACCTCAGCCAATGGGGAAAGAGAGAGGGAAAAGCGGCCGGGAAATCAGGATAAAAAGGAGGCTGCGTCCTCCAAAAATTTGAGAGATCCCAGGGGAATGTCCCACGGCCTCTTCCTTTATTCGAATAAAGCAAAAAGGACTCCTCTGTCTCCTTTTCTGGACATAAACCTCTGGTGTTTGTGGATTAATTTTCCTGACACCCACATCACGTTGGGATGCTGGGACCTTGGGGACACCGCAGAGCCAGGGCGGTGTGCCAGCCCCTACCACTGCAGGGACAGGAGCCAGACGGGCTCTGAATGCCGGGATGGGCCAGCCTCAAAGGCGGAAAGGTGTCGGTGCTCTCAGCACGGACTGGGAATCGCTGCCGCGGTTTCAGAGAGGCTCGATGCTGGAGCCTGCAGGGCTGAGTTACCCAGAAAAGAGCCATGGCCACCAGCCTGGCTGACCTGGCTCACCCCCAGTGCCGGGTGCTGCTGTCCTGCCCCTCCCTGGGCCAGAATCCACAGCCAAGGGATGCTGAGATTTTTTTATTGTGATTTTTTCACCTTCATGGGGGCACCACAATGGCACAAACACCTCTGGCTTGCAGCGAAGATACACTTCAGCTGTTTTTTCACACACTTTCCTCCACTTGTTGGCCCTCTCCTTTACATCAAAAGAAGTCATCTATCCACGTTTTTAAGCTCTCATTATTTCTTTTAGCTCAGTTTTGAAAGCAAACCACTAAAATAAATGAATACGCTTTTTGGAGAGAGGAGAGGATCTCTTATGTTCTTATGTCAACAGTATGAAACAGTCAGAAATGGCCTTTTTTCATGAGTGAATATTTTACATTTTACCTATTTACTTGATATGGAAGCCTGGGCTAATCCAATTTCTATTTGTAATCTCTGTAATATTGAACTGCAAAAGAGAGAGGGATTGTTCAGAGCTCAGCTGAATGGGTTGCTAATTGCCAGAAGGAAATAACAAGATATTGAGAGGATGAGGTAAAATTAAATCAGCCTTCTCCTCCTTTTAGATTTTGCAGGTATCTTGTTTATTATCAAAGCTGTATGTAGGAGAGGAAGAAATCAGACCAGCAAATGTGCAGATTTTGATATGTAACAAAAAACTGGCAGGGAACAAGTAAAAGAATAGTAAAGCAAGAAATACCTGGACCCTGTTGCTGTATTTTTCCCCAATATCTTTGTTTCTCATTAATGCTTTTCTTCTGCCACTGAAAAATTAACTAAAAACCTCCTCCCAAACCCAGTCCCAAGGCAGACAGCTTGCTCTGCCCACCAAAGTGCAGCTGGACATATCTGCTGCTTGATGCTGGTGCCCTAAGCACATTTATCCAGAAAAAAAAACCATAAGCTTGCATGATTGGAGCTGCAAGCAAAGTCTACAATCTCCTTGAATGCCTCAAACATGATTCAAACACAAGTGGCTGGTTAGAAATAAATATCTCAGTCACTTTTATGGCCTTAACACAAGATCTTGGTATCTTTCCATTCCCTAGAATGGAAAACGTGGTGATGCAGAATGGCCCTGCAGCACAAGCCAAAAAAGAAGTTGCTGAGCCCCTTTCCCAGCTAGAAGTCTCTGATGTGACAGTTCTTCACTCCATTTGCACAGATAAACCCTCCCCAGTCCTTGCACTCTGCAGTAAACACCAGCCTGTGCTCCCAGAGCCAATCTGCCTCAGCACAAGACAGCCTCTCCCCAGGGACCCAGCAGAGAGCCTGACTGGGAAAGCACCTGGGAAATAGGATTAGAAATAGAAAAATATTCTCAAATGTTAGTTCAAACAAGATTCTGTGCAGTTTTTCAGCTTTGTGTTTCTTGCAGTGACCTTCCCACTGGGTGATTTGTTTTTAAGGCTCCTTTTCTTTAGTGAGCCTGAGACATTCTGTATCTCTATCAGCACACAGATGCTGAGCACCAGCCTTGGCACCAAGGATTTCTTCACTTAAATGAAAAATAGATCACAATATAGTTTAAATTACATGTTTGGAGAAGAATAAGCTAGAACTCAAAAACATCTTCCACATAAACAAAATCCACCAAATGCCCATGCTCTTGAGAGCCAGAAATTAGAGCAAGACATGTAATTTTTGTGCAATCATTTTGTCCCTTTCAGAAGAGACAAGAACTGTCTCTTGAATCAGTTAATCAAAATCTTGGCTGATTAAACCATCCATAGTTTATTTCCCAGGGAGTTAATTGAGAACATTCCATATTCAGAAATGAAGCTGGTTTCAATGGGCACAGCCATCTCTGTAGTGCAGGCTTCAGACAAACCCGGCACTCCACTTGCAATGCAAATAGCCAAGATTAGGGAGAGGGAGAAAAAAAAAAACAGGAAAAAAAAAATTCAATCATAATAATCATTGTTCTTCCTCAAGAAGTGGAAGCATTTTCTGCTCTAATTTGAGAGGACTGGACTGCAGAATCTCAGAGAAAAGCAGACAGCAGAGCACTGCTCCTGAAGTCTCCCTATACATGGGGGATTCTCTCAGGTGGAGCTGTCTCACAGCAGAGACACCAGGCCTGGGGTGGGGAGTGGGAAGGCAAAGCACCCCACAGTAGTGCCTGGAGGGGCTGTGGCAACCAAACAAAGCAGAACAACAGAGCTTTTCCACCAGAGGAAAATAAGGACTGGGGCAGAAGGACAGCAGGCTGCTGTGCAGAAAGTACTGGAGGTGTCCAGGTCTGGAGCAGGACTGTGTGCTGGAAGGAGGGTGCTGAGAAACTCATCTTCCCCTTTGGGTATTGATGCATTCAAAGTAACAGAGAATCACAATCAACCTGTGGAAATATAAGATCCATTTTGGGAGCTTCTGGCCCCACAACTGGTGATGTCAGTAAAAGCAGGGGCAGTCCAGAGCTTCCACCCTGTCCTCACTGGCACTGTGGGTCCCTCAAAGTGCTGCAGCTGGATGCACTGCTGGGAGCAGCAGGGCTGTGTCAGCAGAGTGCTCTCGGTCCTGACATGCTCTGCCCCATTGTGGGACTCATTAGTGCGGGCAGAGAAGCTCATCAGGATCATTACCTGCTTCTGAGGTGGCCCTGCACCTGTCCCCCAGCTCTGGAACCGAACAGGCTGGGAGCTGCCCTGACCATTCCCTGCATCTCTGCACCCTAAGGTGACCCCGGATCACTGTGGTTTGTTTCCCTGTGGTAGCTGAGCACCTGAGGGGTCAGAGGACGAAGGTGGCTCTCTATTCTCAGGAAGGATCTTGTTCAGCATCCCCAAGGCAGGTGATCAGTTTTCCTCTCCATCCCCTGCAATCTCCCCTCTGGACCACACCTTGTGCCAGGTCAGTGCCTCCAAGGATGGGAGCTGGCACTGCCAGGGGCAGGACAGGCTGCAGAACTCAAGGAGGAGAGGATTCAGTTCTTCATTTGCCACAATTCTCTGGAAAAAATGACTGGGGAAGCTGCAAAGGCTTCTGAGAAGTTTCTGTTAATTATCCTACGTGAACACTCCAGCCTTTTCTAGTGTTTGCCACTGGAGAAAAGAGCTCATTTAGACCGGGGAGAGGGGGAGAACAAAGCCATTAAAAGAATAGCGGTAAGCCTAGCGAAGAGATAACAAATGACAGAGCTGCAGAATGCTAATGCCATGTCCTTGTCTCCTTGTGAATGGACCTGTGCAGCTCATCTGAGCAGCCCTGCTCCAGCGAGCAGATCTCTCCCCAAAGGATTGTCCCTCTGCAGCTATGAAAAATGTACGAGGTAGAAAAGGAATTTTTAAAATCCCCTGCAAGGACTACACTTGTTCAGTCAACAGCCACGTCTGACATCCCTGTGCTTTCCCAAGGGCTGAGAGGGGCTTCTTCCTTCCAAGGGGATGCAGGGTGGGAGTTAGTGCCAGCCCAGAGAGCTGGCAGATGATGTGAGCCAGACAAAGCAAGCTTTGTTCAGTATCACAGTAACACCTTTAAGGGGTTTCATCTGTTCATTTGTGACCCTAAAACACGTCTGCAATGATTTTTCCTTTTGAAATTGATACATCTTGTTAAAAAAAATAAGAAAGTGCAAAGACAACTCTGCAAATATAACTGGATTTCCCAGGTAACCATTAATCCAATGGTATCTAAAGCATATTTCTACCACTAAACAAAAAGTATATATTTAGTTATGTGTGTCCATACATCACATGCACATATATTGCACATTATTTATGCTGGTGCAGTAGCCTTGGTATTAATAGTAACATATCAGTATCTCTCCAGTAATCTTCAGGCAGCTCCCCAAAGAGCACTGCTGAAATCTCCTGAAATAACAGCTAAAACCAGTGGTGAAAAACTACCCAGCAATGTCTTGTTCTTGTCCCCCAGCTGTAGCTGGGTGAAGAGAAGGAGGGCAGACAGTGTGAGCAACAGAGGGCAAAATGCTACTTTTTTGTGGTTTTTAAGTACCAGCAGCTTCATGAATATAATTTTGTCAAAAAATGCCAAGAGAAATACATGACACATTTTGAATGTTCCTGCTGCCAGATGAATTATTTGGTGATGATGGGATCTACAGCATGGTTCTTGCATGGAGGTACCTGGTAATAAAACCCAGGGTGGGTGTTTGAATCCCAGCACCCCACACCATTAATGCCCTAGAGACACTTCCCAGGCAGTCAAGAACAGTGGAAAATGCTCATAAATGCCACTGGGTTTTTTTTTTATTCTCCCTTTTCAGTTCAGCATCCTCCTAAGTGCACCCTGCTGCCAGTGGGGTCTCTCTGGGCTCTGGGATAGAAGCACAGACTCCTCCAGCCACAGCAGCTCAGGACTGACTCTCCAGGGCAGCACAGCTACTCCTTCATCCACAACCCTCCTCATCCTCCCACTCCTCTGCCCAGCTTTGCTTTTTTCCACTGTCTCCCCAGCCAATCCCAGTCAAGAAACTGGTACAGACATTCATTTTATCTACTCCAGTAAGGCAGCTCTCTGGTTCTAAAAATACCCCAGGAAATTAAATCAACATTTTGTAATTTGCTGGTAGCAGCAATTACTAATAATCAGCAGGGACATAATTTTCTTCGTTTTCTACTCTTGCTGTAATGTAATCTCTATGGCAAACTTGGTTTTGCACACTAAACAAACAAAATGGCCAATATGGAAAAAATGGGGAGACAAAGCAGAGTTTAAAAAAAATTTTAAAATAAATAAACTTCTATCAAATAGCAAAAAAAACCTGTAATTCAAACAGCCTTTGGGAAAGATAAAGATGATATTGTTCCTACATTCCCCTGTGAAATGGAAAAATGAAAGCTCCACTCCTCTTCCTCAGTGGCAGCAGCACTCAGTGTAGCAGCCCCAGTGCCTGGAGGCAGCATCGCCCCTGCCCAGGCTCCCCCAGAGCTGCCAGTGCACTGTGAGGGCAACAAAAGACACAGCAAGGTTAGGAGCACACATGACTTGGACTTGAAGGACTGCAGTCAAGCAAACCACTCAGTTCATAGTGAAAAACATTTTTGCAGAAGGGAGCCTGATTCTGAATAGGTTTTCTGGAGACTGAGACAGCTCTTGCAGATAAAAAAAAAGGAATATTTTCCTTCCCTAGCTTGATAAATTTGCTGTAGATGTCTATGCTTTCTAAATCAATAAACAAGTGCCAATTCATGCAAGGATTTAACTTGGAAGCATGACCAACTCATTGCTTTTCCTTCAGCCAAGAACAGCAGATGCTCTGCTGCTCTCTGCAAGTACCAGTCCCTAACAGGTATTGATGACTGTATCAAGCCAGCTTGGCTAAAGACAAATCCTCCTGAATTGTGGGAGCTCTTGTCACGCTTGGGAACTGCTCAGCAAGGCTCCTGCCAGCAGCAGTGCTGCATGGCATTTCCAAATGGCACATTCTCTCTCTGTCCAGTTTAGAAGACATCCCTTATGAAGGCTTGGAGAAGCTGCAAATTCCCCACGATCCCCAAGCAAAAATGAGCTGCAATCCAAACTCCTGTTCCAAAGAAATCAGAAGAAACATCCCCACACTCACCCCCAGGTGCCCTGGATTGCACAGGAACCATCTGCATCCTTCCAAAGGCCAGGTGGGTACTGATAAGCTCAGGCAATATTATAAATTATTTCAGAACAGAGGCAGGTGAGCACCTGGCGCTCAATAAATAGACCCACAAAGCATGAGGCAGCACCTATGCAGTGCCTGTGGAAGAAAAGCCTTTAGAAAGGATGGATCACTCCCAGATAGTTTAAGTAATTAGATCACTAAACTTTCTTTGGTTCAGGGAAAGGTAAATATCAATCTGGTCTTTGGTATTTTTAACCTTGGAATAAACTTTGGGAAGTACACATATTGGAAAGACATGATTTGGAGAAACTTCACATTTACTTTGCTCTTGGAAATTCTGCAGCAGTCCCTGTACTGTGTTGATGAGTTTACAGCTGCTGCTTTGGTGCCAGTGCCCTCCAGCACAATCACTGCTTTCCAGGGGATCTTCTGGATGGGTGGCAAAACTCCATCTCCCAGCTGCCAGAAGGCTTTATAATTAACCAGATTATCATTTTTCAATCACTTGCTTCAAGACTTCTCATTTGAAACTGGATTCTCTTTTCTTCAGCTTTTTGGACAGATTTTTTCTCTCCAGAGGAACAGGAGTCACACTGGAATATGACTCAAAGCTGGTTTTCTTTGTATTTTCAAATAGACAAAACCACTCAGGCTTTTGGAGACAGATTCCTCTTGGAAAGGGAAAACCCATCAGTGGCTGTGTTCTTTGTGCTGGTGCCCAGTGCTGCTGTTACCTGCTGATGGGGGGCTCCTACTGGAAAACCAAATGGCTTTGGGCTGATCCCAAATGCTGCTGGCACCAGCCACTGTCAGGGGACTCACAAACCCCTCAGACCCCACCAAAGGCAGAGGGAGCACTGAGGGAGAGACAGCAAACACAGAGGGGGAAGGAAACATCAGCTGCTAACGAGTCTGTCAGCTTAATTTGATAGCCTGGCACAGCCTGCAGGTGCTTGATGCCCAGGGAGAGCAGTCAGGTGCCCTCTTTAGCTTCAACTTTGATGTTATGTCAAACTAAAGGCACACCTTTAATTCTTCTGCCATCATTTTTCCCTGCTGCTGTTGTGGCCACGATGCTGACAGTGCAGGGCTGCTCCTGGGTCCAGCCCTCGCTGCCTTGGCCAGGCTTTGTGTGGCCAGAAGGGTCACTTTGAGCTGTGGGGACCAGAGCAGAGGCAAAGCATCCACAGCAGTGGCTGCAGGGCTTGGGAAGAGCCTCACCTTGATGATAAAGGGGCTTGTTTCCTTAAGTGCTAGTACAATCACTGCTTTCCAGGAGATTTTTTGGATGGGGGGTGAAGTAGGCATGGTCCAGGTGCAGGGGATACAGACACATCACAAAGAGACAGGCTAGGTCTATCCTTAGAGAGATTCACACTTTTATAGCACAGCAAAGCTTTTAGATAAAGTGAAAAAGTTAAAGAGGTATTAAAATGCCCACATTAAACTAAGCCTCGTTTCAGATGCTGTAAAGGCCAGGTTGCACTACTGGAAATGGCCTGAAAAAAACATCAGGAGAAAAGAAGTCATAATGACTGTCAGGATGAGACACAAACCAAGCAGAAATGGAGGTTTTGCAAAGTTTTGCAAAGCAGGTTGCACTGCTGCAGGCTGTGCAGAGGTGCAGCACTGCTGCTGCACAGCCCTGCCTTCATCCAAAGGCTCTGTCAAGTGGAAGGGTGTCAGCACACAGGACTTACTTAGTGTTGTCTGAGTCAATGGTATGAAAGAGCTTCTCCAGTTCTTCTTCATTGAGTGTTCCATCAGAAAAGAAGGCCTGGAACTCCTCCAGGGACAGCTTCCCATCATCTGCAAACAGCAACACAGCTGCCATTAGGGAACAGCAAACTGAGGGGACAACACTGAAAATCAAGAGTTATTTACAAATTTAAAGATTCACACCAAAATTACCTCCAAGTGCTTCTGCAAAGCTGGCTCTCAACCAGTGCAGAGCTCAGGGGCCTCAGGGTGGGACCCTGCAGCTCTGGCTGACCCAGGAGCAGAGGAAGATGCTCAGGGGTGTGGGTGCACTGGTCATTGGCAACTAATTGGGCTGTTAACCCAAAGCATGGCTCAAACACAAAGAGGAAAAACTGGTGAGCTTCATCCTAAAACTGAGCTACATTTAAGAAATTATGGAGGGTTTTGTCTGCCCTATGTTCAAATTATGCAGGATGCTCATTAAGGGATATTTACTTGATAGGAAACAACCCTGGGCTGGAATTAGAACAGACCCAGAGAATCTTCTTCCATCTCCATCCAGCTGCATCCTCTCCAGCACAGTCCATCTCCCTGCTCTGGACAGAAATGTTAAATGGAAGCTATTTCACTGATGTGGGAATCTGGCCATACACTTTCTGTGTTCTGTTATATATTGGTCCCAGTGTTCATTTAATACTGAGGCTACTAGGGCCTCCTTAAATGACCAAGAAGGAAAAGAAATTATCAAATTTATATACAAGGGGCTAAAAGAAGGACTCTCACAAGTTTGACTGATAAGGTGACAAAGGCTTACATTTCACTGATGGATCTGGAGCCTTTCTCTGTGCTCTGCAGACAGGAACAGAGCTGGCTGTGACAAAGCTCCTGTGGAGTTCAGCAACAGGAGAGAGACAAAAGAAACTCTAAAGAAACTTTAATTTACCATTTCTTGTCCAAGCTGCTGACACCATACTCTGGTGTGCAGCAGTGCCTGGGAGGGAATAACTACCCCAGGTCACACGTTAATTAAAATCTTTCCATTCATATCCACAGAAGAGTCACAGACTGGAAATGCTGCCTACTTTGTGATAGAAGAATGTATCATTTATTATTTAATCAAATCAATAATAAACCCTGTTGTTTCTTTTTCAGGAAATGATGCTAGAGGACAAAATTAGCCAACTCTCCACACACACGTCAATATTTCTTCCCCAAAGTAAGTCTGCTGCTCATAAAACATACCTGCATTGCCAAATGCTAACCCAGTTTCCCTTGCCTGGCATAGACAAATTTAGAACAGTGATAAACTGAGTCTAAGATGCCCATTTAATAATTGGCAATTATGAAAGGAACACAGCAGGAGAAGAGTCTGCAGCAACGCTGGGTGAAGAGGGCACCATTTCCAGAGCACCACAATGGCTGCAGGGAGGGTCCAGCTGCCTTTATTGTTTTCCTGCATTCCTCCCCCAAAATGTGGCCTTTCTGCAGCAGGCAGGGTGCAGAACAGCAATGCACAGCTTAGGGGATGGGTCCCAAATCTGCTCTCCATTTCTGATTACAGAACACTAAAGCACCTGTACTTCAGCAAGAACCTATTGCTTGAAGCATCCCTCCAGTGTCACCTGGAGCTTCACCCAGTGGTGCCATTCTGTCACTGAAGGGGACAAAAAGAAGAGTCCAGAGCCCCGTGCACACCATCACCTCCATCTCTCCATATTACACAAGAGGATGAGAAGCTTTTCCCCCCTCAGTGCTCCTATTTGTGCAGTATCCTAGCCAAGATCAAGGTTTGGTTTCTTCTGATCCTGACTGGCAATGAATGCACATCTTCAAGCGCCAAGATCAAAAGGATGACAGCATTTCTATCCCACAAGGGCTAAACAATTCTTTATATATAGAACACTTTACCTGTAAACCATAAATCAGTGCTTGTTCACCTTCAAACTGTCCTTCCACACAGAGGGCAGCAGAAATAAATTCCCAGGAAAGTCACATAAATCAACTTACTGGGAAAGAGAAACTGTAAAGTGAAGTGGTTTTTTTTTTCAGGAGAGTACTTTGATCTGAATTTACAATTTGCTTAACTCTGAAAATCACAAAGGTATTTCTAAGTTTAAGGCAAAAATTCACACCCTATATCTGGTTTACATCTTACAACTTCTATCTTTCATTTTACTCTTGCTTGTTTTGCTCTGGGTTTTTTTAAAGTTTTTTTTTAGTAATGTGCTCCAGGATTCATTTTTGCTGCAGCCTCTGAAATATCTGTGTTTCACATCTGTGCCAAAACACTGCTCTGACTCCTGCCTCAGAGTCCCCAGAGAGAGCAGGTAGACAGACACCAACTACCACGACAGGTCAGATCAATGGAAACCTACATGCACTGAATTTTTGTTGGCATTTAGCAGCCTGAAGTAATGAAAAAACAGGAATATTTAAGGATCTAGAGGAAGAAGGAAGTGACAGTGTTTTGTTTAAATTTTATTGTCTGGAGACCCCACAGAACTGCTTGAATAAAAGTATTCTGACGCCACAGAATTTGAATAAAAGTACCAATTTTATTTGCAAGCAGTGCTCAGGTCCTTCATCTCCCCCCCAGCCACCAGCACCAAGTACCAGTCAGCTTAAAGCTGATGGTTATTTAATATAAACTGGAATACTTGTCTGCAAACACACAAAGCAAAAGCCTTTCTGAGTAACAAGATAATCCTTGAGCTGCATATCTATAATTGTGGAACAGCCTGAGAGCCTGGGCTTCTGGAGCCCAGCAGGCAAAGATGCCTTCAGGGAACTTTGGGGTGATAAGAGGAAGCAGTCTGGGCTGGGATTTGCCGTTTCAAATTAAAGTGTTAGAAAACCCCGGGTGAGGAGGATTGACCACGATGGTACCAACACCAGGTCCCCGGGCTGGCAGTGCTGTGATAAGTAAGAGCTGATGGGACACTGTGGTCCAGGAGGAGCTTTATCAGGATAGTCCCAGCTTTTTCTGCCAGCAGGAATGTCTACACTCAGTAGAGAATGGATAAGACTTTCAGAAAGCAGATTTTTGCAGAAAGCTGCAGGGTTCAAGAGGTACAAATTCTCCAAAGGGACAGGCAGAGCCTCAGTGGGCTCAGCCTCACCCATCCCCTGCCCTGTGGAGCTGCTCTGGGATCTTTCAGACCTTGGGACTTACTTTTGACAAGAAGCATAATGGAAAAATTGAGATTCTTTACCAAACCTTACTAAACCAAATAAAGTTTCTATCATTTTTAGGATCTAGATCATAAAGATCTTAAGATCTAGAGATCTAGATCTACACAAATATTTGTGATTTTTTTTATCTGGGCAACCATACTAAAGGCAGACAGACTATTTCCATGGACTCCCTCCCTCCCCTTAAAACCCAGCACTTGAAGTTAACATCTAGCTGCCAGCAAGGACAGGAGCCACTAACTAGAAATTGCCTCCCTTGCACTGATCGGCTGAAAAGAGATAATCAGGCCACAGCTATCCTGCCATCATTTCTTCCTGAGGGAGCAATCTTCATTTTACTCTAGCTTTTCAGAATAATTCAATCACAGGCAAAGACCAAAGCAAATTACCAGCCCAACAGAGTTATCAAAGTTAAAGGTAACTGAAGAGAGAAGGACATAAGAGAGAGCATCAGAAAGCCCCAGCTGGGATGTTATTATATCTCCATTTGCCATCATGAAAATGTGAGGAGTCCAGAAGTGGCTTTTACACCTTCTAACTCACACAATCAAGCTGTTCTCACCCACTAACATAGCCCAGGGAAAAATCAAACTGAGATCATAAATCGTCCAAAGTATAGGAAATCTGATGGCCGAGTTTCTGGAAATTCACTCAGTGACACAAAGCTGCTTAAAGCAGCTACAAAATAAGGTCACTGTTCTGAGCCTGAGTTTGCTAAATCTGTTTTCAATTACATGAAGGTGAGACTGCTCATATATTTTCCAGATATATTATGAATATATTTTCTAGCTATTATTATGACTATACTTCATTACTTACTTTTATTACTCTGCGAGTTCTAAAATGCTCTAAGCTCTGCTTACTTGCAAGTGCCCAACAGCTATGGGTAAGTAAATTGGATTTTATTGGGGCCTGTGAATAAAAATGATAACTCTATTTTTTACTTCTTTCTTGGGGATAAGCATGTGCAGATACATGAGCCAGCAAGAACAGACTGGCTTCCACCCTGAACCCTTCATCCAGCCCCTTTGGAAGCCAGGAGCAGCGAATTTGTTTATTAATTTAAACCAAAGGGAATATGGGCTTGAGCTTTCCATCCTGGGCTGTTAGGGAAAATTACCTCCAGGCCCACAGATCTGATCTGTGATGAACCTTTCCACTGGGCAAAGAAGGGCTGTGTCCTCTGCATCCCCAGCCCACACTGAAAATCATCTGCAGCTCCTCACCAGTGACTCAGGCACGTAGCAGCCAGCAAAAAATGATCCACCCACTTCAATTCCATCCTCACAGTGCTCTGCTGGGGGCAGTTGCATTTATTGGAAGCAGGGCTGGTGATTCACCTGCAGACCTGGCTGAAGGTGCAGAGCCACAGGAGCTCTGCAGGAGCACAGCCCACGTTTGGTGGCTCTGCACAAGGACAGTGCCATTGCCACTGCAACACAGCCCCTGCAAATGCCTTTGTTAATGAGATGTAACACACATCGTTACAAGGAAATTACTACAATTACAGTAATTTTCCAGTGAAAGAAATTTACAGAATGACTCCAAAATGTTGAAACTTAACTAATGCCCAGCACAGCTGTTTTCACAAGGGTCAGTACCACACCAAGCAATCTGTGCAGATAACCTAAGAGAGAGATTGATGTTTCCAATCTAGGGAATAATCTCTGTTTGAAACACTCCTGTGCATTTCTAATGCCAGCTGGGAACGCTGCTGGGACCTACTGGGTGATGCTGGCACGAGAATGCAAAGGCTGGCACAGAAAAGTTTCACACACAAAGCGAGGGATTGAACTTCAAGATCTGGGGTTTTGCTTACTCATCTCATTGAAAACCACTTGATGAATGCTCTGCTGTGTTCTGGGCATGATCCCCTCCTTTTCCTTCTTGCCATGAGCACAGTTTTGAGGTGGTGTTTTCCATCTTCTGCCAGTGCCCCCATGACAGCTCCTGTGGGCACAGCACTCCTCACTCAGGGCAGGCTGGGCACACACACAAAGGTCACTGGCAAATGCCACACACAGCTCCCCTTCCAGCATCACCATCTTCTTTGTGCCATGTGGTACTGAAAACCTTTGGGATTTTAATCTTCCCAGAAAGTCTTTCCTTCCTGTGCCTGGATGAGGCCTTGGAGGAACATTGGATGCACAAAGCAAATGAAAGAACATCCCTTAAGAATTCAGCCAATTCCTCTCCCTAGTTATTCACCCCAGGAATAAAGATCATCTCTTCTTTGGGAATTTGGCTAATTTTTTTGTCTTCATCAAACACAGTATTTAGCCAATTTTACACTTCTCCTTTCTTCTCTGCAGCATAGGATGAAGTTTTGTACAAATGAAACTGGAACATACCTAAAATCTGTGATTGGCACTTGACAGAAGGACTGAGGATCCTTTTTGTGACTGGATTAGCCTTTTCATTCTCTTTAAAATAGGGGAAAAGTGACTTTCATTTCAAAATTACCACATCAGTCAGTATAAGATATTGAGGAATGACTTAAAGCCTGGTTCTTGTTTAGGGTGATGGGGAATGCTACATGCACCAAGCAGACAGTGGCTGGGAATCTTCCCTATAGGACTTGGACTGGAGAAAAATGGGATTTCCATTGTAGTCAGAAAACTGCACCTCATTCCCATCAGAAATAGCCTGGGCATTAAGCAGTGTCCATTAGCATGCCAGAATTTCCCCCAAGCTGCTCAGCTTTTATCATGAAATCGAGCCTTTTGTCATCCTAGAGTTAGAAGCAATTTTGAAATTATTTTTAATGGCAGCTATAGATAGTTATCAAATGTGAGCTGGTAGGTAGGGAGACAGGCAGAACTGATATAACACATTTTCTCTCACTATCTTTAGTGAATACTCTACTTTTTTTCCCACATAGTTCTCACCCTGCTGTAATGACCTGATTTAAAGGGGTGGGGGGGATTTGGTGGTTTCTGTGCTTGGCCCATTATATTGAATTTGGACTTTTTATCACAAGTATCTAGGAATATCTTCCAAAAAAATTCCTAGTTGTTTATCAATTAAGTGCTGGAATTAGACTTCCCCAGGGTGTAAATAGCCTGGCTAGGTTCAATGCAATTGCTGCTTAATAGAGGTTATAGCAAAATCACCCAGTTAGAAGAGGATTCAGCCAGAAATGCTTGGAGTCCACAAAGTTTTCCCCAACCACCATTTTCCTCCAGAAAACAGGAGGTAACCTGTCCAGTTTTCCTCTCACTATCCAAGTTATTTGCTCTCAGTTTAAAAAGAAAATGAACGTCAATAGCAGATTTCAATAAATTTCCTTCACATCTGTAGCAGCACAAGGAAAGCACTGAGTCAGCCCCTCCATGTGCTTCAGCTCTGCAGTCATTGATGGAAACTGCAGGTGATCTGAGCCCTGGGACCCTGGGTACATGAACATATTGGTCTGGCTGGGGGCAGAGCAGTGGGGAAACACTTGGGAAAAGAAACCAGAGCTTGCAGGAAGCCACCACCTGGCAAAGAATTCATTTTAAGAGGCAGTAGGTGAATTCTCCATGGGTTCCTTGGGCTCCAGCCTGGGCAGCAAAGAGGGGCTGGAGGGGAGGCACCCTGGATGGCAGTGCACCAAGGTCAGTGTCATAGCACAGGGCAGACCTCTGGGCTAAATGCCACAGATTTATAGTATTTAATAAATAAATAAATAAATAAATAAAGGGTTCTGGTTTTAGTTAGGATAGAGTTAATTTTATTCCTAGACACTGGTATAGGGCTGTGCTTTGGATGCAGTGTGAGAATAATTCTGATAACACACTGCTATTCTAGTGGCTGCTGAAGAGATTGGGGCCTTACCTTCACCTCTGTCCCTTCACCCTCCCCATCAGGAAATCTCTGTTTCCAAGCTGTTGCAGCCATCAGCAGACCCAGCTTAGCTCCAGACATACAAACTGCCACTGCCTCTCAGTTATTTTTCATCTTACTTGACCTGAGACTGCCTTTTTATATTGGGTGCTATTAAATGGATGACTGACTTTGAGCAACCATAGCTTTTTTAGCACCTTTGATTTATTCACTCATTTAAAGTCTCTGCCCTGTGAGTTGCACAAGCACAGGCCAGCACAGCAAAGCAGAAGGTTCTTGTGCAGAGCTTGCAGCCTCCTGACCCAAACAGCCTCATTCTCTCTCCCAAAGGCTTTGGTTCTCCACATATCCAAACACCTCTCTTGCTCTTTCCATTATTACTAATTCTCATCCCACTCTGTCATCCTGAACTTCCTGAACTTCCTTCTTCATTAAAGTGCCTTCAGTATCTCCCCTCCACGTGTCCCACCTTCTTTTTTTATTTGAACTCTTGAACATGTGACATTGTAGTCATAGCTATACAAAATTAGAATTTCTGTTTTAGAGGAGATTGTGCAGAGAGTAGAGGTTGCAACATCATCAACCTTTGGTTTCTACTGCTTGATCCCCAAAATTTCTATTTATGGCCCAGGCAGCCTTGTTGCAGACCCTTTCTTGATTCACCTTCCTGAAACACGTTGCACAGATTGGATATTAGGAAAAATTTCTTTACTGAAAGGGTGGTCAAGCATTGGAACAGACTGTCCAGGAAGGTGGTGGGATCACCATCTGTGAAGGGATTTAAGAGACTTGTAGATGTGGCACTTGGGGACACAGTGATAGGGCACTCTATGATCTTAGAAGGTTTTTCCAACCCTATTCATTCTGTGATTTAAAAAACATTAGCAAATTTTCTTCTACCAAACCCCTGTCAAAGCCCATGAGCTACTAGCAGCCTCTCTAAATATTTGATCTAAAGTGAAAATGAAACACAAAGACAGCACAGCTTGTTGTTAATATGAGATCACTCAGTACTTCAACCATCCCAAAGTGGTAAATCCTGACTTCAAAACTTCCTCCTTGCACTTAAGGCAAAATTCTTACAAGGAGACCTTACTAAAAGACAGCAGAACCTGTCTCCTGCAGTGCCCTAAAAACAACTATTCTGGACAGGAATTACTACAGACAATGAAAAATACAATAAAATAAATAGTAGGAGGAAAAACTGATATTTGGATACTTATATTAAATTATTAAATAGCATAGCTGCTATTTTCCTGTGCAAAAAAATAGTCAATTTTTATGCATCAGCAAACTGCAGTATGATACATAATTCCCTGCAAGGTTGAGCATTTCTTTGTGTGCAGAATAGAGATGGCCTGGGAATCACAGGGATATTTAAATCTGCTCCTGAGCCCTGCCACATCAAAGCAGAGCAATGGGTTTATTTGAGAGACTTTTTTGCAATTCCCCACTCACACATCAAAAGCTACACGTGGTTTCAAGCTGTTGCAAGGCTCTTACTCCTGCCATGCCAGGGTGATCCTCCAGGTGCTTCCCACTGGATGAGATTTCTGCTGAGAGGCAGAAGTCTCGGGGTGATGGGCAGAGATGTAGAACCACTGCAGCACCTGGTGTGCTCTCCTTAAGGCCTCCTATAAGAATAATATGGGATCTGAGGGAGCTCCTGCCTTTCTGAACTCCAAGGGAACTTCACTATCCCTGAAGAAAAAGCCTCTAAGAGCAGCCATGGGTAACATCTCCCAGAGCCCCCCTGCCCAGGCTGGCTGAGGACAGGTCACACCCACACACCAGTGCCTGGCCTTCAGCAGCAAGGAGGGAAACCTGGGTTTCTCTGTAGGGACAAGTCAAAATATCACTTCTGAAGCTTATCAGGTCACTTCCCATCCCTGGAAGTGTTCAGTGCAAGGCTGGATGGGGATTTGAGTAGCCTGGTCCAGTGGAAGGTGGCCCTGCCTGTGCCAGGGGATTGGAACTAGATGAGCTTTAAGGTACCAACCCAAACCATTCTATGATTTACTTTATTTCCATCTCTAGGTGGGCAGCCAAAAGCTTCATTTTGCTGGAAATCAGTCCCTGAAGCTACAGCTCCCTCCTGTACCCAGACAGACCAGGAGAGCAGGACTGATATTCCCAGGAAATTGCTGGAACAGCCACAGCAAGGACACAGCTGCTCTGGTGCTGGAGCAGAGGTCGGATGTTCTGTGTACCCCATTGAGTTTAAGGAGCAGCTCAGTGCTTTGACAGCAGCAAACTCAGACCATGGGGCTCACACAGCTCTCAGAGTCCTTGAAAAGCAGCAGTGGATGCATGTCCATGGCAAACAGGAAAGAGAGAAAGAAGAAAATTCTAGACTGCAGGTGCTCCAGCTTAAGACATGGGTAAACACCATTACTTACTGACAGTAACCTCATGCATTCTTAGAGCACACTCGAGCCTATCAGGGCCCTCACACTGTCCCCTGCCAAATTAATGCCCCCACTTCTGATTGAGGACAGCTCAGATCCCAGATTTAGAAAGGCAAGGTATGCAATTCTACGCTGTGCCCGAGTGGGAATGTGCTAGCTGAAACATTTGTGAACTATCAGCTCCAGGCAGACCGCCAGTTCCAAAGTTTTCAAACTTTATCATTAAAATTTGGCAGAAATATCAAAAGGAAAAGTAAACTTGGGATGACTGATCAGGAAGTTTCAATCAAGCCAAGGCAGAAGCCAGCATTCCAGACTCCAGTACACCCTAGCTCTGCAAAAGCCCATTAAATCCAGATTTCTTGGAAAGCTCAGAAACAGGCACCAAACAGCCCTAATTCCCCTCTGCTCCTCATTAACCAGACTTTTCGCTTGCTTTTTTTAACATGCAGATAGATGAATATTTCAGAGGGCCGAGGCAGGGTTTACACTATTTTCAGCTCATTATACCCAGCACTCAGCTTCAAAATGAGGAAGAGGCAAGCGTTTGAGCACAAGAGAAAAAGTTTATGAAAATGCATGGTGTTGCTTCTCAAAAGTGTGGTCCTGGTGTGGCCAGGGCATGACAGGGAGAGAATCTCCCTGAGCTGAGGCTGCTCTTGGCTGGGCTTGTAGCACCACATTGGACCTGGGCACAGCCTGGTGATGCTGCCAAAGGCTGCTCCATGAGCAGCTCAACTGGGATCACTGCTGCCAGCTCCCTGTGAGCTGCTGTTCATGGGGATCACTGCTGCCAGCTCCCTGTGAGCTGCTGTTCATGGGGATCACTGCTGCCAGCTCCCTGTGAGCTGCTGTTCATGGGGATCACTGCTGCCAGCTCCCTGGGTGCAATGACCGTGCTGGGTCCCTGTGTGATGTTGGCATGTCAGGAATGAGCTGTGGGCAAGTTTGAAAACTCATCTGGACTCTGTCACTGCAACAGTTCCCCTGTGATTTTGTTTCTCCCTTGTAAAACAAGCATTATTCTGTGCTCAGTAAAACCCTTGCAGAGGGTGAGAAGCAGTGCTCTAAGTGACCTTTCACTAACACCAGCCAGAGGAAGGCACTGGGGCTGTTTCCCTGTGGTAGCCACTGGAGGTGTTGACTGTTGACAAATTAGCAGCAAATTACTGCAGATTAGAGAGCTACAAACTCATCTCTTTCTGCAGTCCCATGGAACAATATCCAGATTGCATTGGCAGCATCAACAGTTTTCCATTCAGCTAACAAGCTGCGCAGAGATGAAGACAGAAAATTAAACTAACATGAAAAGCAGATTCCTCATTTGCATTCTCAGAAGGCAGAAGAAGTTTCCCTACTGCTTTATCATCTGCAGCATACAGGACATCCAGCTCCCTGTGCCAGGGCTCAATAGGTGCTTGAATATCGAATGCAGTACTTGCATAATTAATTACTTGTTTCCTCACGTTAACTCCTGAACCGTGAAGTCCACGTATAAGCCTGCAACACTGATCTCCTGCAACCCTAATGCTTCATTTCTTGAAACTAAGTGGTCTCAAAATCCCTGTAAAAGAAAGTTTCAGTCTCTAAACAAAACAAGTCCTCGTGTTTGATGGTCCCTCTCTGAGAAACCTCTTTGCCAAAAGCTAATTTTTTGGGGTAGTCTCTGCTTCAGTATAAATGAGAGTCAAAGTGGTTCCTCCCCACGGGATGCCCTTGCAGGTCTCCAGCGTGGTCTGTCCTGGCTCCCCATGGCTGCCTGGGGAGAGCAGCCAAGACAAACTTTACTCAATCCACCACAATTGCTCTTATTTTTTATGCTTTCACGTAATAAGCTTCTGCATTTCCCGTTTATTTTCACAGTGAAAATGTAAGCCCTATACTCAGTGTCTCCTGCTATTTGTCCAGGGCAGGATGGGTGTCTCAGCCCTGTCAGAGATATTTAACATCTCTAAGGCAAACAATGCAGATCTTTTCTACACTTTCATCCTTTTACTCCAGCAAAGCATCTGAGCAGCACAGAGCAATCCTGCAGGGAAGGCACATCTGCTCTGAAAAGATTGTAAAGAAAAAACAAAACCTAAATATGTTTTCCTGCTCCAGCAAATTAAACTAGCACCTCTTTAATCACAGATTTCTACTTTCAACAGAGCTGCAGCATGAATATCTTCTCTGTTTATTTTGTTAGTTTGTTCATTTCAAAAGTAGGTTATAAAGCCCCCAGAACTCTCGTCCAGCTTTTCGGTTAAGGGAGGGGAAATAAAAGGTATTTTGCTGTCTTTTCTGCAATGACCCATGTAGTACAGAATAAAGTACAAATGAAAACCCACAAATTTAAACAAACAATGAAAACAATAAGAACAAGAACCACTGCAGCAGGAACAGAAACCTCCCCCTGACCCACAGCCCAGGGGCACGGCTTTCACAAGTAGGTCACGGCTCACACAAGGCAGAGCATCCCCAGAGCTCCTCTCCATGAGAACTGCAAAAGCAGGCAAACCCCACTGGAACCAGCACCAAAGGCAGAGGGAAATTGTGTGCCAACTCAAATTCCTGTTGGGAAGCCCCCCCTGGTCCCCTTCCCATCTCAGCATCTCCCATCAGTTTCTTCCATCCTCAGCATCCCAGCCTGACCTGGAGTTTCAACCCAGCCTGCTTTAATTTGGCTAAAGCTAAGATGAGGAATAAAAGGGTATCTGAAGGACAAAGTCACTGGAAAAATGCCTACAAGTTTGTTTTGGTTTTGTTTGTTTTACGTCCTTAGGGAAAAATGGGGTCATCTGGCTTCTCTTCTTAAAGAAAGCTTTCAGAGGAACATTTGAAAATCCCTGACCTGAAGTATTTCAAGTTTTGTTTCAGTTTAATCCTTAAAGCTTCCCCTGAACACTGACAACAGTGTTTCAGTTTACTTTTCCACAGCAAACCTGAACAAATTGTCACTGACTTCCTAAACAGGAAAAGAAGAGAAAAAGCCCTCTGCTGCAGTTTTACATTGAAAATTGAGAACCACAAATGCACAAACCAGTGGGGTGAGCTGTGCATGGGACTGTTTCCTAACACAGTGCTGGGGAAGGGTTTCCCTACTCCCTCACCCAGCCCTGCTGCAGCTCATCAAAATGCTTCTTTGGGAGACTGTGTTTCAGAGAAGTCTTTGTGAATTTTTAATGCAGCGTGCTACTTTAGCGTTTGCTGAATTCACAATTTTTCCACCATCTCAGCAGCATCTGCTGCAGCCATGCGACCTGGAGCAGCACACAGCCATTCCCAGCTTAGCTGAGAACCTGGGATCACACAGATCCCAAGGAGAGGCCCATGGGCAGTGCAGGGAGAGGCTTCCAGACCCTTCTGCAGAATCTTGTGATGCAAAACTTCCCCAAGGCACCACGCAGGTTTAAGCTGGATTCAAGTGGTTCACTCATGGGAGCACAGAGCAACCCTGCTCACATTGGCGTGTGAAACCCAGCAGAACAGCACTGACTGCAGCCTCTGCACAGGGAACCGTGCTCTCATTTCTTCTTCTCTCCTTCAGGTCTTACAAAGCCCAAAGGTGAGGTCTGGAGAGCAGAGGGGGGAAGTGCTGGATGCTGGTGTGAAAATCAGCTGGGAAAGCAATGCATTGTGCAGAAGGAGAAGGAAAAGGGGGATGTGGTCCATGAAAGTCAAGGCACACAAGCTGTCTGACACAAGGGTGAAGCTTTCTGCTTTTGGCAGAACTGAATTTACACAGGAGAGCAGTGGCACTGAGGGCCTCCAGCCCTTGGGGTGATGCTTAACAGTTTCCAAGATAAACCACACTCACATGAGCTCTCTTCTGCTTCCCCAGGCTCTCGTAAGAAAATCACTGAAATCCTTTCATAGTTTTTATCATCAAAAAACCTTCCACCAGAACCCAACAGTATCTAGATTTCACAGGAGTGCCATGCCAGGGAATGCTATACAAGGTAGTCATAGGAAATCCAAATTGCTAATACCCTTTCTTCCCCACGAAAGCTGAGGAGCCCTAAGTTGGGACCCTGCTTTATTCTGCTCAGGACTAGAGAGGTACTTCAGCAGGAGTAAAGATAAACCAGCAACCAAGAAAGAAAACTCAGAAGTCACTCTGCACATGGACAACTCACTGCAGGCTGCCTGCTTGGTGATAGAAACACTTGAGGGAACTCTGTACTGCTTTGATACACTGAGCATTATGAGCTTTAGGGAATGGAACAGAAAATGGTGGGTTTAGCCCTTGATGATGTCTCCTGTGATGTTTGATCAAACCCTCTTCGTGTGGAGGAGGTGATTTATTAGCAGAGATTGGACCCATGTGAAGAAAGAAGCATCGTGGTGCAGAAGGCTCATCTGAGAGCTTCATCAAAGCAGCAATTTACAGAGAGGTTTTCTGTCTCCCAACACTACCAGCTCACATGTCAGTGCCAAACCTGCCATGAAAAAGCTTTCCAGAAAGCAGATAAGCATCATCACAGCCTTGGAGGAGCACAGCTCTCTGCAGGGTCTCCTTTGCCTGCAGGAAACCCACTAGAATTTCCTGCCCTCCCAAACTAATATGGATTTCTACACTGCTTCAATGCCCAAAGCCATGGGTGAATTCAGCAAGATTTAGCACTCCTCTCATGAAGGACCTGTTTGCCTCTCTGCACACATGTGAGTCTGAAATATTTGTGTTTCATTTACATACAGAAAAGAAAGGATCTAATAAGCTAGGATAGGATAGATAGGAAACAAAATAGCCCTTGCAAAAGCAGTGGAGTTGGTGAGGGCCAGGGTGCTGGTCAGGCCATGCTGTGGAGCCTGCTCAGAGGATATATCTGACTGAGAGCTTGGTGACATTTGGTGTGGGAGATGACACAACATTTGCTGTTTCCTTCTATGTCCACCCTAATTAAGGAGAAGCTAATTCCAAACCTTGCCTGTCTCTCTCATGGAGCACACTGCTGTGCTTCTGCAGAGAGAAGGAAGCTCACAATCAGTTCTGTGGTTTCTTACCTGCCCAAATCCCATGGGAAGTCTGTGCTGAAGAACAACGTGATTCCTGATGCCAAATCTGCCTCTGTGAATCTGCACTGAGTGCTGCTCCAATAGCCATGCAGTGAGAAACATTTAATCCCCATTCTTGTTTTATAAAAGGATCAAAATGCTCAGCATGCTGACAATTCAAAGGTTTAGCAGTCCAGCATAGAAATACGTACTGCAGCCTTAAAACCTGAATGCTAAAATTCTAGAAGACAGACAGTAAAAAGAAAAATACCCCTACTCATGCTGTACTGCAATGGCCCAGTCCATAAATCTGTACTGACTTATGAATAGAAGAAAACTGCTCTCTTTTACAGTGCCTTGCTTATCCAGTCACTTGCTGCATGAATACATTTGCTCAGGTTGGTGCTGCCTTTCAGAAAAGCACCCAGGAAGGCAGTGAGTGGACAGAGTGGGCAGAGTTTAAGGCTCTTGTTAATGAAAAAAAAAAGTGGATTTGTTTGCCCTGTTAAATCTTTCCTTCAGCTGCAGCCAGCCCCCAGCCAGGTTCTGCTGTGAGCAGCCAGGGAATGCTGTGTCTGGAGAGGGCTCACCCTGCCAGGAGGGAGCAGGGACATGCTGAGGTGTCACCTGTGACACCCCACAGCCCCAGCTGTGAGCAGGGCAGGTGTCTCTGCTCTTAAATGCTGCCTTGGTCTGCCAACAGACACTTTCTTCTTCCACCTCCTCCACCAAACCCACCCTCAACCTCCCATCCATCTTTCTTTGTCTACTTACCCCCTTATTAGACCCCTAGAGGGAAGAGAATTGGAAATGGGAAAAGTATCAGGTGTCCTTCCTCGTTTGGGTACTGCAAATTCAGCTTTTTGGGAATCATCTACAGAATTTGTCTTGCCAGGCAATGAGGCAGCCCCAGCCCTGATGTGAAGGACATGGCAAGGCAGCAGCACAGTCAGATTGCATTTGCTGAACAGCAGTCTCCCTCTCCCTGGCTGCTGGCCTTTAAAATGTCAGGCATCTCATTTAGAAAGCAACAATTGGGACTGAAAAGTTTTTAAGGCTCTGTGTCCTGCTCTAGCCAATTTTGCAGGCAGTGCTCTGCAAGAACGTCTCCCACTGCTTGGCTTTTCCTTTCCCCTTCATCTCCCCAGGATTTCAGCATTCAGCACCTTGTTCTCTCATGCTGCTCTTGTTATAGGAGGATTTAATATTCCTGACTATGGACAGCCCCACTTTTATAACTTCTTTTCAGTTAATTCTTCCTCCAGTTAAACGCTAAAAAAACATTTCCCCATCTGATTTCCAGCTTAGGAAAACCTTTTGCAAGATCTGAACTCTGCTGTTTTCCTACAACTAGATTACAGGATGTAGGAGAGAGGAAACAAGTTTAGTTCCTTTCTTTGAAAAATATAAATATTTTATCTTGTTTTTACAGTCTTATGCAAGTACTTCCATTTATAGCACACACTTTTTTTCCCCACTGTTTGACACATACCAAGTGTATTAATTGATACCACTATCACTCCAGCTACAAAAGGACAAGACAATTCTGCACACGGCTGTGTTTGCAGAAAGCCAAAGCCTGAGCTTCATAAAGCCCAGGGACAGTCATGCATTCCCCATTCCCCTCCTCTGGTCTCCAGTTTGAAACCCAGCCAGGAAAGCTGTGTCTTCCTATCACTCAGTTTTGCAGGCAGAAATATTTCAAATTAATTTATGGTCCTTTCCTGCCCCTCTGTCCTTCCTTTCCTCTTATCCCACCCCATGGGGATGCCACAGGGGTGGCAGATAACAGGGCTTAATCAGCGTTGCACATTTGCTCTCTGCAGATGGTGCTGGTGCCAAGGAAGGTGGCAGCATGGTGCCAGCTCTGCAGCTGCTCCTGCCTGCCAGGGTGCAGACTGCCCCATTTATTATTATTATTATTATTATTATTATTATTATTATTATTATTATTATTATTATTATTATTATTATACTACACTGCAGAGCCTATTGATGTGAATACACTGATAAAGACTATGGTAAGTCTTAGACATTTTGCCAGTATTAATTCAACCTTTTTTAGGAGGTGGAGAGGGATGTATAAAGAAAAAAAGAAGGCAACTGATGGTACTACAAAGGCGAGGAAGGAAAAGCAGCCTTGCTTAACAAAGTGTAGCATGTTCAAAAGCCAGCAAACCAGCCAGCTGGAAAAGTAACATCTCCACAATGAACAGAAAATCCTTTGGAAAGGAAAATAAGCCTCAGTGCACTTATTTTTATTAGCAGACCAGGCAGCAGGCTGTGGTTTGGTGCTGGCACAGCAGAACAGTCAGTACACAGCCAGAGCTCTGTGTGCCTGAAGCAGGGGTCTGTGTGCTCCTGGAGTCAATACTGAGGCTTAGGGAAAAGAACCCCCACGTGTGTGTGCAAAGCACCAGCAGCACCCAAAACCACACCCAGCAAAGCCCTGAAGTCCTGCTGCTCTTGCAGACTGAGGTTGGAGAGCCATGGGTGACAGGGGACCAAAGCCACTCACATCTGCACCCTGTCAGGCTGGGGCCTCAATGCCAGCACCCAGCTAAGGCAGAGACTTGGCAGCAGGAACTGATCTGCATCCAAACCCTAAGTCCAGGCTGTCACCTCCTGAACCCAAGCCCAGCTGTTCCAGCCCTTTAAAGTTCTGCTGAGGGGCAGCAGGAGCATGGCCAGGGCACCTCCCTGTGCAGCTGGCACACAGCTCTGCTGTGGCACCTCTGCACCGAGGCTGCAGCAGGGTCACAGAAAAGAATGTTCCACTCAAAAAAAAAAAAAAAAATTAAAATGATCTCCACCTCTAAAACTTTCTGAAAGCGTTGCAGACTTTTTCCAGAGCAGTACACCACCTTCCCATGGTGCAGCCAGCCATGAAACCAAAGACACTCAGGCTCCTGCTTCTCAGCCCATCAGCATCCATTTCACTCCTTGCTAACATATCCTCCCATGAAAAAAGATGAGCTGTTCCTGCCCCTCAGATTATCCTTGCTGGGAGTTACAGATGTGGATGTATCATTGTTTCAGCTTCACATATGCCTTTCCCACTGCAAGTCAGTAAGATACACTCTTCTCTCACACATATGCTATCTGCTGTTTTAAGTGAGTGAGAAAGATAAGAGGAAGAAAAAGAAATTACACATGATTTATAGCTGTTCCTGGCCAATTGCCTGAACACAGGCTGCCAGAACATATTTTCTCACAATTGTCTGGCAAAAAAATTGCTAGCACATTATGAGGATAACTTGCAGCAGTGTATTTGTTCTGGATTCAATTTTTGCCTTATTTAATTTTAATAGCTATAATAAAAAATCTTCAATAAATACTGCTGATCTGCAGAAGATACCTAATTAAAAAGAATGCCAGAGCCCAGTGCTGTCCCTCGTTCCCACAGCAACAAGAGCAGAGGAGAGCAAGCAAGCAAAGAGGCAGAAGGAGTGCTTTTCCTCCACTAAGGATCTGCTCCACTTCTCCTGGGGGAATTCCCAGGGATTAAACTTAAAATCAAACATAGGATAGCCCTGCTTCAGAGAAAGAGAAGTAGCTACAGAAGTTCTTAGTGAGACTTAGGTGGTGCAGCAAGAGAAATAATGTGAGCTGAGAGTCACACAAGAAGCTTGTGGTGGTGGCAAAGGCATTTTAGGGAGTCCCCACATGTCACCTCTGGCTGTCATTCTGCACCCTGTCCCTCCTTAGTAACACACAAACCACTGCTCCAGGTCAAAACAGGGTAAAACATCCAGGCTGGAGCATCTCTCCACCAAAGGCAGCATGGAGCAGCAGCCCTCCTAAGGGAGATTCATTGAACACTGATTGAACCTTTGCATAAAGTCATCCAACAGCCCCTCCGTGCCTTTGAATGCAGTTTGGGAAACACTTGTGACACTGACATGCTCCCACCAAGGGAGCAGGACAAAACCAGGCCTTTTTTACTCTCAGTAATGGCACATGTTTAATCTGCCAGGATACTATATCCAGTCAAGTTGTGAAAGTCCTTTCCAAGTACTTTAAAACTGTGAATCTGTAAAAAAACCCCATAAAACCCCCACCAAACAAAAAACAACAACAAAATCAGCAGGAGAAATATTGATTTGCTGTATCTACTTTGAAAAATTCCCCAGATACAGCAAGAGGAGATATTAATGAGATGGATCAAAAATCATTAAATCCTCAATGTCCCTGAGTTGCTGCTATAGCCAGAGCCTTCCCTTTCCCTTGTGCAGCCATTTCCATGCAGAACAGACCTTCCTGCAGATACCCTCCCCTGCTGAAACAGGAGCCAGGCTGGGCCAACACTCACAGCTACATCTCATCTCCACAAGCTCCTGGCTTCCCTGTGGCAGGAGAAGTGCCCCATTCCCCACCAAACCTGCAGAGTTTTTGTCCCTGTCCCCAGGTATCAGGTGCTCCTGGTGCAGCCAAACCTTGGCAGACCACAAAGTGCTCGTGGCTGTCACCCCCAGGTGTGCCCAGACACTTGGCCTTTATCTCCCCTTTGATGTTTGCTACCCACCAACCTGAGCCAGGCCACAGGGACATTCCCAGCACCTGGCCCAGACAAGGAGCTGGAATCTGTTCAGGGCTTGTGTTACGAACTCAGAAGAGATGCCAGACTCCCATCAACAAGGAAAATACATGAAATATAATGTTTCAACTAAAATTGCTGTCAGGATACCTACAGCCATGTCTCTCCAGGTCAACAATCCTCATGCTCCAGAAAAACCAGGGCAGGAACCACTACTTTTAAGGCACTATCAATAAAGCTTACATTTTTGGGGTGGGTTTACAAGAAGGTAATAACTGCATAAGTGTTTTATCATGCCCTTTGCTGGCTGTCATTGTGCTATGTACACACATTTGCTGTGCAGCCCCCAATTAAATCTCTCAATTTTGGCTCTGGAAAGAAATATCTTTAGAAATCCTCTCAGCTAATTGAGCAGCTTTTCAAAGTCTCCTTGGTAAACCACAATTCCTTATTCCCACTCTCCACAAATTGCAACACGGTCATTAAATCTTTTACAATAATATATCCCATTTACTCCTGTCCACCTGAAGCCTCTAATGAGGCTTGCAGAAGAAAATCCCCATCTCCCAGTCCACAAAGAGAAGAAGGAAATAAACTCCATCTCCTTTGGGTTGCATTTCATGTCAGACCTTGATGGGCACACTTCAAGGCCGAGAGGAGCCTTTGGAAGCTCTGCCCTCTGGATCAAATGCTGAGCCCCAAATTGCCAGGCTAAGGCAGTGACCCCTGCTCCACATCCCCTCCCTGCATCTCTCAGGGACACTCACAGCTGCTGTTTGCCTCCAACCCTCTGAACCAAAGGAATTGAAAGCAGGAGCTGAGAGGGAGGATGGATAGGGCAGAGAAAGAGCATTGCCTGTGAAAATGCACCCACAGAAGGCACCCCAGAGGCTGAACACAGCTGCCCTGCCCGGGCCATGGGGCAGAGCCCAAACACGGGCATCTCTTTGCCCTGCCAGATCAGCACTTACTGAGCACGGGAGCAGCAGCTCCTGAGGGCAAGAGGTTTGATGAACCACAGGAAGAGCTCGTGGGCAGGCAGCTTTGAACCTCTAACAGGGCAAACACAGACATCCAGCTGATGGATCAGATTGGAAATCCATGTGTGGGGCAGACTGGTGGGTGGTTTCCAATGCAAAAGCTCTGATCTAGTCTGCTCCTCCACCTGAGCACTGTGAGTGTGGTCCAGCAGAGAGCACAGGTCAGCAGTGGCCCAAGGGATGACACTTGTGCCCAAACAGTGCTCACAGGAAGATGAACCTTCAGGTCAGCAGCATCATCTGAGTTTTTAATGGACTGAGGTGTATTTGGGTGTATTTGGGTGTCTGACTGACTCTGAGGTTCAAATCCATTTATTGCCAATGCAGAAATGTCAGGAAACCTTAAAGGTTACAGCAGTTAAAGGTTTTTACCATGTGTTTCACTCAGCAGCTGAATTTTTGAGAAAGGGTGGAAAGAAAGGCTCAGCAGCCACGGAAAGGGATGGTGCTGGGCACAAAGGGCAGCCAGGAGCTGCCAGCACAGCCCTGGAGTGGAGCAATGTGTGGTTGAATGTGTTTTACAGACACAAGGCAGCAAACACCACAGGCAGCAAGCACACCTGAAAGAGGCCAAATATTAGGTAAAGCTGATTTTCTTTAAGTTAGGTTTGATATTCTAGCTGCAGGTTTTAGAGCAAAAGGGCAAGGACACGGGAGGTGGCCACCTGCACTGCAAAGTACCTTGAATAATGAGGAAAGGGCATTCTGCACAAGATCAGTCCCTGGGCTAGCAGAGATCAGCTGAAGTATCAGCAAGCCAGCTGCACTTTGTTTAAACAGAGAAATATTCCCAGCTCCTTATAACCCCACCAATCCCATTCCCTGCTCATGGTGGTCACACTGAGACCAACAGTGTCCTGCCCATGAAGGATGTCACAGTAATTTCTGTTTTGGCTGCCTGTTCTCTCAGCAGGAAAAGGCTTTAGGAAGAGGACAACAGAAATAACAGTTTTGGACAGTAATAGGCCATAAATTGATGCTGTGCAGAAATAGGTGGAATATGGGCATTTCTGTTGGGGAAATAAAAGTTTATGTACTGTCGCATCATTGACTTGAGCTCTTGGGGGAGTTTCTGAGCTGAATCCAAACCTTTCCCAGCTCAAATCTTCTCTGGCTTAAGCCTGGCATTAAGCAAACCATGTGTGGGCCCTGATTAAAGCCAGGCTGCTGCATAACTCAGCCTGTAGCACATGAGGGTGCAATCGTTAACAAAGTCCTAACCTAGTGCACCCAATTCGAGGTCTTCTCTGCAGAATTAAGGTAATCCAGAAAAAAAGAAAAATCCACCCCTTGATTCTAACATGAATCTGCTTACAAGAAATGACACGAGAAGAAAAACAGGTCCTAAAAATCTCCCAGCTCTTCACTTCTGCTGCACACAGAAGTAGGCACCAGACACCCTCACATCTTTGAAGAATGAAAAAGGCAGCCCTGGAGGGGCATGAGCAGCTGAGAAGTGCCCTTTCAAGCCAGTCAATGATGAAAATCAAATCACAGAATCTTTTCCCAGGTTCATAGTGGTAAAGGGTGGATAAAAGTACTGGACACATCTAATGACAGTCTGTAGAGCATGGCCAGCAGCCACCTTTTACAATTCCTACATTATCTCAAAATTCATCATCTTGTGGATAGGTTTGTTTATTACTTTGGAACAACACGTCCCAGTTTAAACAGATGTCATTCCTTCCAAACCATGTGCTGTGAACTTTGCAAGGACTTGGAAGGGTAACTGAGAGAGCTTGGGAATGATACAGGAGTCCAAATAACTGAAAACAGATTCAAACTTTCTCCTTGTAAATAAAGGTCATTGCACAGTCTTACAAGGTGCTTTTTGATTGTCACATGAAATCCAGACTATCTAAATGCAAATCTTTTCTTATTTACTTAAAAGACAAAGATAAATACATTTAGACTGGTCATCTGGTCATGGAAGAACCTATCAGATTTATCCGTAGTTACAAAGCCTGATTCATCACTGAATTTTTCTACTTATATGTGGGTGGCTGCTAATACTGGTTTTGTTATGCAAGAATTATAAATATTCTCACTGAGAACTAATGACTTAATTTAGATGCACCAGCAGGATACGAATAGCTCAAGGTTTTCCCAGCACATGAGGAGCAGTAGCCTTGCAGAAGGTAATTACCTGGGTCTAGAACGAAGTGGTTTTGAAGAGTGATAGCCCATTAAGGCAGGGACTGCAAAACACCCAAGAGCTCACAGTTAAAGCACAACTCACCACAGAGAACTTGTGAGTGTGGAAGGAAAGGTTATGTGTGCAACAAGAAGCTTATTAGGTGTTCAGGGTCTTTTTGTTCTGATATTATTTACATATATATGGAGTTATCAGTGCCCTAACTTGGCATCTTTTTAAGATCCAATAAAAGCACCCAAAGTTACAATGCCTTAGTTTTTCTTCCTTGATGCCTTGAAAGCCATGTTATTGAAGTCCAAGTTGCTCACTACCATTCAAGTCCTGTGCAAGTGTATTTTCTAAAAGGACCTCAGATTCATGGGGAAATGGGGGAAGATAACTTGTGGACATTTACCAGGCTAAAAATGGGGTCTTTGGATCATCTATCACCAGTGATAATTTTCTCCATTCCTGTCTCTGTGAATTTCTCTGTGCTCCTGCACTACCAGAACTGAAGAGGCATTTTCACTCCATTTTGCCTCAGTTTCTGAACTAATAACTCAAGATCAGCAAGGGGCACTCTCAGAGTGAAAGGAAGAAAAGGAAGCATTTGCACAGTAACCTGTGTCTGGTTGCATTTGTGAATTTGAGCTCTAAGCACGTCCACAGACAAACACACATTTCTTCCTACTTTAGGCTCACTAAAGGGGATCAAAATAATTTCTCCAAGCGGGGTCTGGGAAAGGTGGGTGAGACTTTGAGAGTTATTACCACTAAACATCCTGCAAATTCCCCAGGTCCATAAAGTCCTCAGAGGAACTGTCTCTGCCTACAAACACGACATGAGGACAGGCACACAGCATTTCTGAATGGCTGGAAATTGCTGGTAGCTTCACCCATGTGTTCCTTTGGAGACCCACTACACCTCAGCCTTCTCCCTTTGCTGCAGGCCCAGGACTGTCCCTGCTCTCCCACCACCATTCCTTCAGCAAGAAACACGATCCATGGGAGAAATCTCACTCTCTTCCTTTGTGTGCTGGTGTTTAACAAGACAGATTTCTGCTCAGCTGACACTTAGCACATGCCTTCTTGAACATTATGAAGGACTTGAGTTTTGAACATCTCAAACTGGGGCTGAGAGACGTGCCTGAAGCTTTTCATTTGCTTGGTTTTGTTTTTCTGCCCTTTCCCAGCTTTTGGAGCCTGTGAGGTCCCCGTGGAATCACAGCCACAAAGCCACCAGGCAGAGCAGCCAATTTATGGGCAAGCAGCAGACAAGGGCACAACCCCACCCACTGGCTTCTTGGCCACTTTGTTGTGATGCTGATGTGCAAAGCTATTTATGTTCCCTGCTTGTCAGGAGCTCTCTGTGTGCCTCCATGGTTTGTAGTGTAATTTGCTGTAAGACTTGTAACGCTGGGGTGTGTAGACCTTTCCTTACACAGAATAGCAGCATAAATCTCATTTAATGAGCTCTTAAGTGACTAACAGATATTTGTGAGCAGCTATTTAAAGGACGAGCCCTACTGGGATAGGAATGGGCACAATGCCATTGCCCTCATGGCTCTTAACCAAAAAGCCCTTTCCAAACACCAATTCCTGCTTCATTCATGCTTCCTTTTTTTCCTTTATTAGCTCTGCTACGTCCTCTACAGGCCTTCAGCTGATCATTCAGAGCAACTGAAAACTGAAACCTCCTCTCAGCATTTGTACTCTGGATTTCTCCACACTTCATAGCATTTCATTTTTGATAACAGAAGTTGTTCAGGACAGCATGCTCTGAATGGCTTTGTTCCCATCCACACCTTCTCTAGATATAATTTGAAGGGAGAACCAGAGCAGTTTGGGCTCATTCTTGGTACAGAAATCACAAGGGCAGCAGCAATAGGAAGATGCCAGGTCGACTAAACCACAACACTAACTCATCACAGGTCACTATCAGGTGAGATACTGCACCACTGCCAGCTCCCCTTGCCATCTTCTGTAGGTGTTTTATAACCAAATGCAAAGTTCTTGGCATATTTCCTTTTGCACCTCTCCTCTTCCAGGGCAGAGGTCACCTAAAGCCCATTGCTGGGATGGTGCAGACTGATGGCCTTTTCCATGAGCAGGATCTAATAATTACAGCAAAACCCACCAAATTAAACCATGGATGGAAGCTGCACTTTGCATTTAGTTACACTCGAGCCATGGGGGTTGGGTAGTTGCAGTGAGTTGGAGATTTCCAGATAAAACATCAGTTTGTGGGAAGATGCATATCTAAAATGAATTGTTAGCAGTTAGGCTGTTCTGTCAAAATAAAACTCTTTTAATCTTTCAAAGAGAATCCTGGGCTATTTAATTGATTAGCAGCTTTCTAATGAGAGGATTAAGTACACAGTAGATAACTCAGAAGATTGACAGCTCTACTGCACCAGCCTAAAGCAAGATGCCTCCGTTTTCCCAGCACATGCCAATTAAATGATTAAGTATTGTTTACTGGATCTGGGAGGATTACAAGACAGTAGGTGGATTTATTAGCAGAGAAAGGAAAAACACTCCTACACAAAAGAAAAAGATTATTTTGAATGACTAACAGCCATGCCCCTGCAAAGCATGACTAGAGCTGAGTTATTCACTCTCAGGTTACACTCCAGCCCTGCTCCCTTTTTCAGACCATTTGTCAGTTTATCCAGTTATCTCCAATGTGCTCATCATTTCCAGATGTCTTATGCAGACCATTTTCTGAGTTTATCATGTAGATAGTTATAAAACTACTTGATATTATCACTGAGGAAAATGTTGGGAGCTTAGTTCACATTATAGACAGAATCCCATTTCTCTGTTAAAAGATGTATTTTAACAAGCAGGAGCTACTTCATTAGCAGCATTTTAGTACATGTAGGCACTGAATAAAATCACCTCAATACAAGTACCTGAACATGGCAGCAACAATAACGTGGTTTAGCATCTTGCAGCAAGAACACCCAATTTTACATGAATTAACAATTTATGTGAGAAGGTTTGGAAGAAAGGGGTAGGAGGGAGATGCTCTTAAATTGAAACTATCAGGCTCCATAGTTACCATGTCAGAAACAGCCACTCTGCTTTAACACAGTATGTGCCATTTTTACCAGGCTAAGGGGGGAAAAAATCAAGATGCTGCAAAGATTTCCAAATTTATGACCCCTTGACTGCCCATCAAATGAGACTACTCCTTAATCTTACAATCCCTTCCTTTGCCTTTTAGGTAACCCTCTACCCATCTGACCTCTGCATGGAAAAAGTTACATGAGATGTTGTAGTTGAAGCAGATGCCAAACGCTGAAGTTTTGTTCAGATTTTCCCTGCCCTATTTCCGTAGGTTCCTGCACAGGTCTGTAAGAGTGGCTTTAGCACAGCTGAGGAAAGCAAAGATTGCCAGTTCTGGGTACAGCTGCCAGCACTCCCTGCCCTGGGAGCTCTCTCCCAGTATGCCACCATCACACAGCACTGGATAATGATCCGTCTCAGCTGGTTAATTAGAAGAGCAAAGTCCCTGCCAGACAGGAACCTCTGCAGGTGTGGAGACCATAGAAGCATGTTAACAGAGTAAAATATTTTGGGAATCTGTGGATGTGTGTTTTTAGCAGTCTGTCCGTGGCTCAGGGCCCCATCCTGGGATTCTGACAAAAATGAAAAGTGTAAGATTTTCATTTTTCCTCAGAAGGCTGTGCACAGCACCTGCTGTGAGGCATAAAAGCAGCAGGCTGACACTTCCACTGTTCCTTGGTGCTGTAACAGGTAAAGCCATGAATAGGCTGAATTTCAACAAATCAATAAATAAAGTCCAGAAAGTCAAAGAGAAAATTGTGAAAAAGAGATCCCCAGGGATATGAAATACAAAGATATTACCTCTGGCTCTGGAAACCTCTGAGCCCTAGTTTTCAGAGAGGCTGTACTAATGGAAATATTCTTGCACATCTCCAGCAGCTGCTGCTGTGAGCTGCAGGAGGCTGGAGAGGGGCTGTGGGGAGCTGTGATCCCAAAAGGCTGCAGAGGAACACACTGAGATAATTATAATGAGTGGCAAAATCTGTTATCCAGAGTTCATAAAAAATGAATGGCTGGTGACACTGGTCACCGTGGCTAGCAAGTGTTGCATCAATAAAAAAGCAGCATCTCAGTAACTGTAAGGACAACCATTGGAGGATGAACAAGCCTTCAAGGATGAACAAATCCTTCAGAGGACAGCCCCAGGATCACAGACAGCCCTGCTCCATGGGACTGGAGAGTAGGGATGCCCAGGCTGACACGTGCCCCAGTGTGTCACCTTGCAGGAGCCAGCCTGGGGGGAGAGGTGGCCCTGAACTCCAGACTGCCTTTGCCAGCCTGTCCAGGTTCCACGAAAAGGGAAGGGCAGCTTTAGTCCTGTGGACAGCACCCTTTGTGCTGCCCAAACACTGCAGCTGTAGGAACCTTGCAGTGCAAGCAGCAAGAGTGGAAGCAGAGATGGAGATTGCTCCTTCATCAAAGAGCACCTGGCCTTCCTTAGGAGATCCAGCTATTCTCCCTGCAGTGCCCACTGAGGCTTAGGAGAGGCAGGACAGATCCCCTTCTCTGTGCTCAGTGGCACTGGGCTCCTCATCCCCTGCAAGAGCAGCCCCTGCTCTCACCCTTGGCAGCTCCAGCACCATCTCTGCAGTCACTCTGGTGCCAAGAGCATCAATGCATTTTTCCTCTCCACTCTCCTTGCATCACACAACTGCTCAGCTTTTCTAAGCAGCAAACTTCAATATCTCATTATTCTATCAGTTGCCATTACCAAGTGCCCACAGTTACATGGCATTTACTGCTTATTTGTGAGCCAGCTGACAGCACCCTCCTTACCCAGGGACAGTGAGGATACACATCTATGAGCACCAGCAGAAATCAGGTATCTCCCTTTTAGAGCTGGAAGAGAACAACCAAACTCTCCCCTGTGCTCCTGCACAGCCCTCCCACATGTCCCTCTGCAAACACACAGGGTTTTGATGCACTTTTAATTTTCTTCTTGTACGACAGGGAGAGAATAGATACTAGTTCTTGGGATTTTATCTAGGAGCTAAAATAAAACTGTTTTTCAGGGTGTGGAAAGATCCTGGGGTTGGGCCCACTGACTCTTCTTTCCTTAAGCTTGTTATCTTATCAGTTCTCTCTTTCCAAGTCATTTAATGAAGACTCATCCATGTTATTCCAAATGAAAGGACTTGGCTGGGCTCAGTGCAGGTGTTCAGCTTTCCACAGGCACAGATTAACAACACACATCAACGTGTGTTGCTCTTTGACATGTGGGCCCAGTCCCTCAGGAGCCAAACTACTAATATTCACAAATTAGGTCTGTTTTCTAAAGATACTTCAAGATTACCAAGGATGGATCCTCCTTTATCACTTACCTGTGATTGATTTTTATGTTCTTTTTGTGAAATTGCTCTTAATCTGGTGGATTCTGCTATGCCAACTTGCATACCAGTATCACTTCTGCTCTAAGAATATCTCTTCAAAAAAAAAACCAAAACCTTTTCTGATGTTTTGGGTGTATCAGTGTCAGACCCAGCACACTGAATGACATTTAAACACTTGCATGTTACTATCAGGAAAGATGGTAATACTGACAATAGTCCAATCAAGAAATGTGAAGTATGAATGCACAGACTTACCATTTTTGTCGGCTCTTCTGAAAATCTAGAATTGAAAGAGAGAGAAAGAAATGTGTTTATTATGTTGTCCAACATGGGGGGGTGAAGCCCTTTGCACCAGGACCACGTTCAGGGCACACACACAGGGCAGGTTCGAGTGCTCCAGCCCCTCAAGACACAATTCAGGAACTTTACTGAGCCCACCCACCCCCAGACTCAGCTCATCTCCCCCAGAGAAACATAACTGGAAAAACTGGTGGAAATGCTTTCAGCACTTCCAGGACCTCCCTCACTTAAGAAAGCTGAAATCATGAATCTAACACCAGAAAAATCCACACTAAAAAAAAATTACAACAGCCGTGCAGCCAGTCCAGACAATTTTTCTGGAGTCAATAAAATCTCTTAAACTAAGTTTTACAGCTCTGCACTTCTGAAAAAAAAAATATTTACAACTTTTTTTTTTTTTAATCAAGTCTCCTGCGTGGGAAGGAGATTATATTTAGACTTAAAACTACAGTGTGGAGGAACAGCCCACAGAGAGGAATCAAATAGCCATTTCAGAAGAAAAAACTTGCAATAATGTGTAGTACTATAGAATTTGCCAGGGAGAACGAGAGCAGAAACAACTGATGTTTTTCTCACCAGTTTCATTTAAGGAATAGTCCTTAATATTGATACCAAAATCAGCTGGTCACTTGGAGGGCCCTTGCTCTAATTGAGTTTTTAACCACACACTCTGATTACACATTCATTAGCTATCCCCACTTACTTGATGCATATGTATTACTTTATTTTACATAGTCACTCCCCTTATCAGAAATCTTCTTATGGATCTTTGGGGTCCATCTTCAACATCAGGTGTCCCTTTTAGGGGGCTGTTCCTCGACGCCCACTTTTGAGTAGCTCCAATATCTTTATTTTCCATAACTTCTACTTTGTCACCCCTGCACAGCTGAGCTGGCATCCTGCTTGTGTTTTGCATGACTTCTGCATCCCTAAGTTCCATCCTTCATCTGCTTCTCCAGCAGTGCTGTTCTGCTCTATTGTCCTTGCCAAGAAAATGCAATTAATAGCAAAAGGTTCGTGCAAAGGCTGGAAACTTACAGGTTCCTGCTGAAAATGGCCACTAGCCCAGGTTGGCCATAAACTACCAAAAACTTAACATAGGCAGAAAAGGTAAAATATTCTCATCTTCATTCTTCAGGCCTGACCCTATTAATTTGAGCAAAAGCAGAGATTTTAGTTGTACAAAGAAATTTCCCTGAGGAGGGAATAAAAGCAGCAGCAAGACAGATCAGAGTCAGCTGTAAAATAGAATCTCATATTTTCTGGGTCACAAAACCATAAAAGAAAATAAAATATCAGAAGAGAAACTGCTGCACAAAACAAGAACCCCAAGAGAAAAATTGAATTGCAGAATATGCTATTTCACAGAATATGGCTTAATTAAGGAACATTAATCATTCTTTTGTCCAAAGTCCTTGTGAGGCTCTGCAGCCTGGGGCAGAGTCCAAGCAGGACTTTCTGGTGTAGTTTAGCAGAGGCAAAATCCTGAGCCAAACCAAAGTGTTGGGAGTCACAGCATCTGCCTACAAGGATTATGGCTCATGACATCAGAACTCCTCTTGTGCTGACCTCCATTTTTTAGAGCAATTAGAAGCTTTGGGAAGGAAAATCCTACCACTCTCCACGCTCGCAGATTTCATTGAAGTTAAAGATGGGTTTTGAAAGCCAGCCAGTCATGGCTTGTCTATGGGAAGAAGGAATAAATCCCAGCAGGACCCCAGCAAGCTGCATGGCTTCAGCTCACATCCCTCACCCGTGCTCTGTGTGCCCTGCCCACTGTATGAAATATTCCTCTTCTCATGGCTTGGACACCCCAAATCCTCACTCCCCATGAGCACCTCCAGATGAGGCACTTCTCTTCCTGGATGCTGATTATTTCTGTGGTTTTTTTTTTTTTTTTTTCATCAGTACATCCTTCTGCTGCTCTTCCTACTGCTTTGAAACCAAGGTATTACAGCCAGTCTAACACAGAAGGAGCAATGCATGTCTTAAGGTCCCATGGGAGATCACCATCCCACTAAGCACAGCTGGCAGAGGGAGAATGGGAAGACAAAACCAATAGGTAAAATGTAGATTAAAACGGGAGAAAGGCTCAACCTGCAGTGCTCTGCTCCATGGAGATGTTTACCTTGCAAGGATCAACAGGAAAAAAAATTAAGAAATAGAAGAAATGTTTAGAAATTGAGGTATTTATATCCAGCTTTAGTAAGTGAATATTTTAGGGCTTTAAGACTGTCAGATACTCCCTAAAGTATGGCTATTTGTAAACGAACGTGTTGATGAAAGATCACATCAGCTGTGCTACTTATCAAAGTTTATTCTACAGGACCAAGCTGCTTGGCTTTTTTATTGCTAATGAGCAGGATTTATTCTTTCAACTTAATTGAACCACCTAAAATTTGCACACATAAAAAAAAAAATTAAACTGGGACACCTGAAGGGAAAAAACAATTTAAGACAAAGTAATCTGTCAGCACAGGCAGGCACTGCATCAAGGTATGAACACTGGAATGAGCATTGGGAGGCTGATAAAGATGTAATACATTCTGTGATAGCTTGGCAGTGCTGCCAAAAATGCTGCTGCTGTGAAGACCCAGAATTTATGTCCCAGCTCAGCAGTGCCCTCCCCCACACAGCCCAAAGATTTGGATTAGTTGTTCCACTGTGGGAAGGAGGTGCTGGGCTTTCCATAAGAGAAAGGTGCAAGGTCGGGGGATGGAAGGGAAACCACAGCCCCTCACAGCTTCCCTATGGACCAGGGAGCAAAGCCATAATGGAAGCAGGCTCCCAGGGAGCTGGGGACAATGGCAGCTCCCACCAGCTCCAGAAGGAGGGAACAGAAGTGGGGATGCTGTGTCATCTCCAAGGCAGAGGCTGCAAAGCCCATCCACCCTCAGCTGCTCTGAGGCTCCCAGTGCTCCATCCTCACTCAGCAGCAAAGGCACTCAGTCAAGGCAGCAGCCCTGGAGGTCAGCAAGAGAGGAGGCAATGAAATATGGATGGAGAAGTGTGCTGTCCTGCCAGGCCCTCAGCAGCAATTGGCTTCCTGTGCCTGCTCCCAGCCAAGCACCATCCCATGGGCTCCAGGAGCTGCAGCCCAGCTCAGCCTGACCAGGGATGCTCTTTCCACTCCATCACCCCCTGTTCTCCAGCATCAGGGCAATGCACGAATCTCAGATGGTAAATGAGAAATTATCCACTTCAAGTGCCACAGCAGCCATCTCCCCCATCAGCTGGGCTTTGGAGCCATTAAGCAAAATTCCTGAAGCACAGGCTAAGTCACACCGTGAGCCCACAGGGTGCTCACAATATGGGCATTAACCCATTTTATAGGATTTATACAGGCAATGCATGCAGTTTGCTGTCTGTGGCATACTGAACCCATTTACCAGCAGTTTAGATGAATATAAACAATATTTTCTCTAGAGCAAAGAACTTTTGTCAAGATTTCCAATAGGTTTTCTCTAAATATATGTTTTTGCTATACTCTCAAATGGCTACTACAGATATTTGACTGCCAGAAGTAAGCAATTCAAAACCCTGGTGGTAATAACAAACTTGAAAAAAAATGATGGCTTCAAATTTAAACATTTAGTTCTGCCTTCTCAAAGCTCCTGGATGAGAACATGCCACACTGGAGGCTGCTTAATGAAGGTTTTCTCACGAATTTTATTAAATTCACAATACTACTCCCCTAAGAAGCCTAAGAATTATTACAGGTTTGTGGAGTTTATAATCCCTTCACCAGGTTAATATGATGTTGATTTAAAACAGAATGCAGCTGAGCTGAAATTTTGTTTTCCATCACAATCTGGGTGCAGAATTGAGGACAAAATATAATCATGTCTCATGCATGAGGAAAGCCTATGGTTGAGAAGGCATCCAGAGACCCACATAGATGTAAAAAAATTATTAATCCTCATAGTATGTTTCTGCATTCCTGTTCTGCCTTTCTGTTCCTCTCCCTACAAGTCTTGACCCTTCCTTCGGAGTCGAGACAAGGTTTTGTATCAGGTATGGCCCTTAGTCCTCAAACCTGAGGCACCAGTAGGAATCTCCTCTCCTACAGCCTCTCTCTGTTGCTCTTCCTGGTGAAAATGTGAGAAAATAATGACCTGAAGCTTTGTCACTTTGGACTATGTCTTTAGACATCCTCAGGCTAATGAGCATTCCCCATGCAAGGAAAGAGGGTTTATTTTGGTGCTTCAGTAAGGAATATGCCATTGGTGTAGAAATGCTGTCCCATCTGCAGTGGTTCCCCACAAAACAAGGCTGCTGCAGAGCTCCAGATCTCTGATCCAGATCCCACTTCAAAGCAGATCCTTTTTCTTTTTCCCTTCCTCCCCAAGAGAAGAGCAGCTGACACCATGTTCCAACCTCTGCTTTCACTCTTACCTTCTCTTTGGACTTTACCTAGCTGTCCTAAATTAAAGTTGCATGAGAAAGGTAAGAGTTGCATCTGATGTTCTGACCTGCTGACGTTCAGCACTAGAAGTTACTTTTCTGTTCAGCTTCATTTCAAGCACCCACTTCCAAAGCCCTGAAGATCAGAGGAGACTGGATGGCCTCTCCTGTGTGACTGCACCTTGCAGTGAGCAGCTCCTGAAGGAAGAGAGCCTGGCCTGTCCTGGCCCTCCTCTCCAGCTGTGCCTGCAGGTACAGCTCAAGGGAATGATATCAAACCATGGATTTCACAAAGGGAGGGTTGAGGAGGAGGAAAATAGCCCTCGAAGTTCACTCACAGTGAGAAGGTAAACAAGGACAAAGGAAGGGGAATGAACCAACCTTGGTAAATGAAAACAAAGAAAAAGGTCAAAACAGAAGAGGAGTGAGAAGGGATTCCTGGGATTCTTGTGGCTGCAAGAGCCTTGCAATTAGGGGCTGTACTGGAAATCATGTCACTGACAGAATGGTTGGAAAACTGGCAGTTCTGGATCTGCATTTGGAAATGCACCATGGTCACAAACCGAATTCTCTGTATCTTCTATCCAGACACCTCACTCAGTCCCATGGGGCTGAAGAAGTGAAGACCAGACTGGGCCATGTAAGTGAGGTTGCAAGAGGAGCCATAAGAATGAGAGATGGATTTGAAATTATCTTCCTGTCAAAGAATAAAAAAGTCAGATAAGGGTTATCAAAATTAGTTTTCAGCAAAAGACAGGGCAGATAAAAGAGAACGCTTCATCTAACCTGAAATGAACGGAACTGTGTTCTTCAGAAGTGTTTAAAATAAAGCCCAAATCAATGCATTTAGTCCCCATTAGCAAGAAAAGAGGAGGAGAGGCCAGTGCTGCTTGGGGCTCACAGTCCTGCCATGGGGATGCTCATTCCTAACCAAGGCTGATCCTTATTTTAGATGCCAAGCAGCAGGTGAGCCATGAGCCAGATGGATTTTCTGCTGCAGCTGCTGTGACTGACCAGGTCTCATGTGCTCTGGAGTTCACACCTCTGCTGCCAACACAGGCTCCTGGCTGTGACAGCAAGGCAGGAAGAGATGAGCAAGGACAGGACATCAGCCAGCTCTGAAGTACTCCCAGACAGAACAACACCTGCCTAGACATTCCCTAACCTCGAGAGCCAAACACAATCTCACATTGGCTCACCCACAGAGAATAGACACCCACGTAATATATCCTCCTTTCCATAAGCATTGTGGCATTGAGGATTTGCTCCTGACTGGAAATGCCACCATGTCCTCTTGTGGATTGGAGCAGCACTGTGGCAGTTTTTAATAAAGGGGGTTTGTCCTTGTGGGTGCAGAAAGAATTAGATATCCTGTGTCCATCCACAGCTTGTGGTGTGAGTGGGAATAGCTGCTGCAGATTGCACACTCTGCCAGCCCTGAGCCTTGGGCTCTTGCAGCTGGAGCAGACCCAGGGATGGCACCTGAGGGCAGGCACAGGGTGGGCACAGACCCCTTGCTCAACCTCAACCCCTTGTGATGATTTGACCAATGTTGTAAGAGCCGACCATTCTTTCATTCGAGCTGAATTAGTAAACATTATTCAACCTTTTTTAATCCTTTACCTAAAAGGTAAAGGATTAAAAAGGAGGAAAAATAAAAGAAAAACACTGAAGCCAGCCCAAAGTTAAGATTCATTCTCCAAGTAGCCAGGTTGATGGCAGAAGACATCTTACTCCCTTGTTGTGTTTTGTTCCCCTTCAGCCCTCACCTTTGTCCCACAAAGCACAGTTGTATTCCTCTGGTGGAAAGAGCACAGGGAAGTTTGTTCTGACACACCAGCCACCCTCATGGAGGAGTCAGAACAGGAACACTGGGGATGGATGAATTAAAAGAAAGCCAGAAGAGGAAGAAGTGACTAAGGTACTATTAGTGTCAGAGCCATTTTATCTAATTCATAACCAAGCCCAAGCTTTCCCTTCCTCCCCCAAACCCCAAGAAACTGCCTACATAGCACACCAGCTCCTGAAAACGTGTTAGCTAAACATAAAATCTTACAGGTCTTTTACTTCATCCTCCCCCATGGAGAAGCCGTGCTGCATGGCTGGGACTCACTGCTTCCCCAGCACATCCATCAGCAAAAATGTGAAGGAGTTAAATGGAAAACAGGTTATCATCCCTCAGCATTCAGTGGGATGCTTGTTACTTTCATGCTAATGTGTGAAAATTAAGCTAAATACGTGTTCCCTGTTTAAACCCTTTGTATGAAAGGGGGGTCTCGCAGTGCACTTGAAGAGCCCATTACAGTGAAGCCACAGCTTCAATTGGCTTTGCTATTGTGCCTGGAGAAAAAGGAGAAAATCAAGTTCTAAGGAAGGAGGGAAAAAAACCCCTAAGCGCTCCAATCTTACATTTCCAGAATCCATTTCTACTTTCAGCAGGTGAGAAAGGGCTCCCAGTACCATTGTGAAAAGAAAAAATGATCAGGAGCTGCACACCCAGGTCTATTGTACTTCCCACTGAAATAATACAATGCTCTACTGTGCTACCGATTCTGAAAGTTCATGGCTCTTTTCCTAAGCTCAAACCTCAAAGTGGGGAAAAAAAATTACTTAAAGATAGTAAAATTGAATGCATAAGATACTATTTTGGTGGCAAAACACTCCTAAATCGAGAAACTTCTTACATAAATTTAATGTTGCTTCCTAATTGCATTTGTGCTCTGAAACTCAGATCCCAAATTATTGTACAATTTTCGTAATTTCAGGACAGATTAAAAAACAAAAAAAGTCAAACCCAAAACAATCAAGGAAAAATAGGAAAAAAACCCCACAACAACCCAGGAATTCTCTCCCTAAACAAATTAACTTTAGAGACATAAGATGAGTGGCACTTGTCCTTTCTGTTCCCCCCAGCCTGCAGGTGCCCACCCTTCCACCGGGCAGCATCATCCATCAGCTCTGCTCTCTGAGCTGCTTTTGGCAACCCACTAGAGACAGCAGTTCCTCAGAGAACCAAAACACCTTTCAGCTCAGGGTGCTCAGAGTGGAATGAGTTTTGAACTCTCCAGCCCACGCCAAAGCCCACGGGTTCAGCAAATTATTTACAGAATGTAAGGGCTTGCCTTGAAGAGCTACTACTGCCTATCCTATCTCCAAGGAGAGCATGAGTTATCCTTTACTACAGCCAATGCCTCAGTAGTTTATTTTTGAATTCACTACTTTTTTTTTTTTTTTTTTTTTTTTTTAAGCTAAGAGATAGCAAAACAGAGGATCTATGTGTTTAATTACTGGATGCTGCAGAAAGACTGTAATTACACCATTTGCACTCGGGCTGATTCCGCCCCATTCTCCCAATTCATTTAAGTGCAAACAGCCTCGTTATCTCCCTAATCAGAAAGTCTATAAATACAGCAATCGAGGCACACTGAGCACATCCCTACCAGCCACCCCAAACCAGGATTAAGGACCTACAGTGCATCCTCATCCCGACAGATCGAGAGGATGCAGGACCTGGGAAGCAGGCTGCAGAACCTGGGGTGCACACCCATACTCAGCCCTCCCAGAGGGTGCAGGAACCAGGGCACCCCAATGCCCAGCCAGCCCAGAGAGTTCAGAATCCTGGCCAGGAGAAGGATACAAGTTACATCTCCTGCCCATCCCGTAACAAAAAGGTGCAGGGCTCTGGAGAGGAGGTGCGGTACCCGGAGTGCGCCCCATGCCCAGCCCAGTCCAGAAGATGCAGGACCAAGTGAATCTTTTCCCAGCTGTTCCAAAGAGTGCAAGGCAAGGGGACAGGGGACGAGTGGGGGCAAGACCCGGGCTGCAACTCCATTCCCCAGCAGCCCAGGGGCACAGGGTCTGGACAGGGGATGTTAAATCTGGGCACCCTTACACCCATCAGCCCGGGGATGCAGAACCCGAGGAATACCCTCGATGCCCGGGCTCAGGGTCCGGGGTGCTCCCCGTGCAGGCTGTGCGTGCAGGATCCAGGCGAGCTGAGGAGCCGGGCTGCAGCCTCTTGCCCAGCTGGTCCAGCAGATGCTGGACCCGGGAGATAACGGAGATCCCGAGGGGCTGGAGTGGGTGCGGGACACGAGCAAGAGGATGCGGGACACCCATTCCCACCCAGCTGGGGATTGCAGACCCGGCTCCAGCCCGTGCCCGGCCGGTGCGGGGAGCGCAGGACGAGAGGAGAGGCAGGAGCGGGGTGCGGGATGCAGGGAGCACTCACATCGAGGATGACGGAGGTGCCCTTCCTCTGGGCAGCGGCGGCTCCCGGGGCCAGCAGCTCCCTGTCGGCGAGGCCCTTGTCGCCCATCCTGCCCGCCGCCCAGCGCAGCAGCCCGTCCAGCCCGCGCAGCGCCGGCGCCGGCTTCCGCAGCAGCTTCTGCACCCCGGCCCGGCAGTACCGCGCTGCCTGCTCGCACATCGCTCAGCCCGGCCTCATCCCGCCGCCGGGACTCCCCCTCCTTCTCCTCCTCCTCCTCCTCCTCCTCCTCCTCCTCCTCCTCCCACAGCCGCTCGGCGGGCAGCGGGCGGGTCCGCGGGGGACGCTGCCCCAAGAGCAAGGGGGAGCTTTGGGGTGGGGTAGGTCAGCCCCCCGACACAAACCACCCTTAGAGGGGTTTTATGTGTAAAAAGACTATATCCGTGTTCTCTCCTCTCCACAGCCTCTCTACACTCTCAGCAGATTTTAGCAGCTCTTTGTGAAGGCAGAGGAGAACGAATTTGTTGCTAGTTAATAAAACTTGCCCCTGAATCCCTATTACTCCTCAATAAAGTCCCTATTCAATGAATAGTCAGCGGTTCCAGGTGGGGAATTGCAGCATCTGTAGCTACAGCATTGACCACAGTGCTCAGCTGGAAAATATTCCTGACCGTGTAATTCTGTATTGTGAGGTTATTTCTCTGAGATACTCTCGTGCTCAGCTTCATAGGTCAAGATTTAGACTTGCAGTAGAGGCAATGAGTCTTCTGGACAAAATGGCACAAAATTTCATTTCCCACTCTACACCTCAGGAGCTGCTCCCAGTTTGAGTTCAAACCCAGAAAGGCACCAAAGCAGGAGAGCTCAGCCCCAGAAACTTGGAAGTTTCCCCAGAGTTCTGGAGTAGCCACAGGCTCCAAATATCCTTTCCCACATGCAGCAGCCAGACTCTCTCAGAGGCAGCTCTAGAGGATTTTGTGACCCACCAGGGCCATGTCCCCAGGAGCCAGCACACCCAGCACCCCACACAAGCATTGCACACTTCCCACACTGGGTCCTGTGCCTGACCAGCAGTGATGGCTCCAAAAGGCCTGACCAGCCTCTGCTTTAGGTGAAACAAACAGCAGTAAATTATTTCTTTCACATTGCAGTTCACCACTACTCAGATCCTCAGAAAAGCCTACCTGGAGGAATTATTTAGCTGCTTCTTCTAATCACCCATCTTTATTCAGATAAATTAGGGTGAATTCTCTGTATTTGAGGTGACACGTGAGGATATATTTGAGGGGAATGCACATTTTCCTCTCAGCTGCTGCTCAAAGAAAAGAAAGTGGGAGCCCAGTTCTTTCTGCTGGAGTACATGGAAAATAGCTGGAAGCTCTTAAAAGCCTTTTAAATAAATGAGGCACAGAGAAGCCTAGCAGTAGGTCAGGACACCCAAAGGCTGAGCCCCTCTTTCACCAAGCTCTTGCCTTTCAGGGTTTCCCCCTCCAGCAATGCAAAACTCATGGGGGAAAACAGAGAAACTTCAGGGGTTTATATGGCTTGTGGGAGCACTTCAACGGCTCTGTGCTCGTTCACAGGGATGCTCAGAGCAGGCTGGGGTACAAACCAACCTCCACTCAATTCCCAATCATCTCACAGCAAAGCCAAGCCAAGCCACACCTTGTCCTCCTTGCCATGAGCAGGTGTCAATCTCCTGTGCCCCTCATGGTCAGAGCTAGTTTGCTCTTTTGTATTTGTACAATGCTCAGATTATTCACGTACTTCTTTCTCCTTTAGACATCCCTCCACTAAATGGCTGGTTCAGAGTGCATTGATCACACACAGGTTAGGATTACTGTACATGCTTGCTAATTAAAACTATTGACTGAATAAATTTAGAAATAAGGTTCTTGGAATTTTCCTTTCTATTTGCCATGAAGATTCATTACTTGAATTTTGATTTGAAGTTTGGGGTTCTTTCTCTGCTTTTGTCAAAACCAGTTCTTGCTAATATCGAAACCAGCTCTGTGACATTTAAATACTCATTTTTCCTACTAAACAGATTCAAATAGAAAAAAAATTCTGCCATTCAGATATCAGGAAGAAGCCAACCATTTTTACTGGGCTGTGTTACTTGGGGCTATTCTCTAGTTCCTGTGAGGCTGAAGTATCTCTTTGAGGAAAAAGTGGGAAGATTGTTTCTACTTATCTGAGCCAGGTGAGGAAACCAAGGAACTCTGAAGGCATGTTCTGGTGCCAGCCCATGTCCACCACAGCCAAGGGTGGAGGCAGAGGAACAGACCTCACGTTGAGCTATGTGTCCCAAATTCATCCCCTGCTTCCTGCCAAGGGAGGTGGGACACTGCCTGTCCTGTGCAAATGAACACAACTGCAGCCAAGGTGTCAGGGCTCTGCCAGCCGCTCCCAGCACCCTGTGCTGCTCATCATGGCACCAACCCCAGCAAGCAGCCATCCACCAGGGCCAGGAGAAGAACCCAAGAACCCAACTAGTGATGGACAGGTGGAGACAGCAGGGTTTGCTTGCCTCTTCAGCTGCAGCTGCTGGGCATCCAGCACACTTACTGCATTTCATTAAAGGTGGAGAGAGCAGGACCACCAGCAGCCACTGAAAGCTTTATCCATAATGCAGGTGCTGAGTGCCGTAGGAATAAACAGCAGAGAAGAGAGAGAATGCAACTAAAAAGCACAGTAAATGCAGGCAAAGTGCATCCCTGGGAAAGCAGCAAGCATTAATTACAGGCTCAGCGTGGTCAGGCCGTGAAGTGCCCAAGGGCAGCAGAGCCCAGCGTGCAGCACAGCCACTGACCCGCTGGCATTTTGCTTCCCACACTGTGCTGCAGGCACAGAGCTCCAGCCCTGCCCAGCAGAGCAAGGGAGAGCTGCAGGGAAAGGCAGCAGCTGCTGCTCCACCTTCTCCACCCTGACATTTAACACTGAGCCTCCCCACTGCTGCGCTGACTGGGCACACACCTTGTTCCAGACCTCCACAGGGTTATAAATGATGGATCAGTTGGACAGGAAGGTTGTTGAAGGCTGTTAGAGATGAGACCCATTCTCTCTCACTCCCAGCTCCAAGTTCAGGAACTCTGAGATCTCAGAAGAGAGTATTTCCAGTACAGTTTCAAGTCGGATCTTGACCTGACAATGTTTTTTACCTGGTGCATTTGGAGCTCCGAATGAAGCACAGGTTTACATCTGCCACTGACCAATGTTTGCTCTACCAGCTTTCACATGGGGTTTATTCAGGTGCTACATGCAGTATTTTCCAGAAAGACACAGAGTAGGAGCACAAGTCATGTGCTGTAATTTCAGATGACAGGCCATCTGAAAAATGCAAGGGCTTCTCTGAAGGAAAGGTCCAAGAGGAGCAGAAGTCCTGCCCACACCCTGGCCTGGCAGGCAGAGGCAGTGGCTTTCATCTCCCCTTTGAGTTCTGCCTTCTCCCCCACCCATCTGCACACAGCAGGCAGCTTTATTTAATTAAAAACTTCCAACAGGCAGGACCTGCAGCTTTTGCTTGGTGCAAAATGTCACATATGACTTAATAATATTTACTAATGACTGAGGGATTGAGGTTAATGCAACAGTTCAATGGCAGGAAGAGGAAATGGCAACCCTGTCACAGAGATGAGAATGTGGCAGAACAACTTTGCTTGCCCAGCCTGGAAGCAGAAATGACACTTTAGTCCCTCTATTAACTTTTGTTTATTATAATGCAGCACCAAGTGACTCTATCAAAAAATGTATATTCCAGCTTGAAAATGCCACACTGCCAACAGCACCATGGTAACTCACCAGTCTGAGCAGAAGAAGATCCAGGGAATTTGTGTCCATGTGAAGTGTGTTAACTCCTAAAAACACAACAAACCCCCTCCCCTCTGCAAGCTGAGGGAGCAGAACTCATGGTTTGGTATCACAGCTTGCCCACACCACTAATGAAGTGTCAAGTCCACTTCAGTCACTGGGATCACAGGTTTCTGATCCAGGCCCTGCAATCAGGGATAGTAAAACTTCAAATGCACCATTTTATGTCGAGTTGAACTTAAAGAGCTGAATCCTTCTTTAAGACAAGGTGTAGACTTGCACTTCGAGTGTCCTGAGTGTCTTCCAACTATAGTTACTCTAACGAGACAGAAACTTCTCTTTTCAAGCACTCCTGCATCCACACATCCCTCCTGCTCCAGGACCAGCACTGCAGCCAAGGGAGGAGCGGGCAGGTCCAGCACAAGGCGAGAGAGCCTGAGCTCTCCTGAGGAATTACTCAGCTCCCCCAGTGCATCCAATTGCTGCAAGCAGAGACCACGCACAGTTTGAGAGTTCTGGCTATAAAGGCACAGATATCCAGGAAACCTGATAAAGGGGAATTATAGGGACTAACCTCACCATTAAATAAAACTTATACAGTATTAGAGATGTCATAGCTCTCAGAGGTCCAGACTTCCCCAGAGCTCTGAGATGGTTCTCCAGAGAAACAGGGGAAACTGTCACTGTAAGAAAAGATTCATTAAAAAAAATAAAATAAAAATCAAAGCTCTTCGTAAGAGACTCACCTTCCAAGACATACACAGGCTCATCCTGGAGAGGGTCTGGGAGCTGTGTGGCTTCTCCAAACCTCTCAGCACAGCCCCTGCCTGGGCAGCCTGTAAAGTTCACCTGGGCTGGGGCCTCCACATTAGCTCCAGATATGGCCTTCAGTCCCCAGGGATCCTGCCACCATTCAGTGGAAACCTCAAAACCCAGAGAATATTGCCTTTTAGTTATTCTGAGGTGCAGGATTGTAGGCAAACAGTGTGTCAAATCCTGCTGATGGCTGCGAAACAAATTCAGAGGGTGGTGTTTTTTGTTTAGGTGTTGGCCATTAAGGGACATTATCTAGCTCTGTTGTTTTGGTAATTGAGGAAATTAACATTTAACACCCAAACTAACACTCCCTTGATTAAAGTTAAAGGTCACTGACTCCATAGACCTGGTGATTGTGGATTTGTAAGGAAGAGCTACAGTAACGTTTTCCTTGCCTGTTTATTACTTAAAATAGTGATCAGGTAAAGCAGACCAAAATATTTTTCCCTTCAACATGCAACTGAGGTCAGAACTATTAAGGACCCTGGAACAAGCTAATCCACTTCTGATGACCTTTCAAAATTACCTTTTTTATCTTGTACCCAGTATACCTCATTTCAGATCACGTGTAACAGTATGAAAACCATGGAAATGGAGAATTACAGACTTTCAGATCTCTAAGCCTGTGTATGAGCATGATCACCAATTAAAAAATTTTAAGTTATTACACCTAAATAAAATATTACCTCTTCATAACTGACCTCCCCAATTACAACATAAAAATGATAATTTGCACTGACTTAATAGTCAAAATGTTCCTGAGAATGTGTTGAGATCAGAGCTATCAAGCTTCTTCATAACAAGGGTGGGGAGGGAGGGACTGGCACTTTTCCCATTGCGTGTACCCTTTGTAATTAATTTCTAAAGTAATTTCCTCCTTTGCTAGGCAGATATCATCTCTGACTGCATTTGTGGGAGGAAAGAAGATCTCCCCGGTTTGTTACTGACAATAAATACAGTTAATTAGCGCTCAGTAAGTAAAATCTGACAGCTTTCAAAGGAAGCAGGGCTCTCTCTGGGGCTCCCAGTACAGGCACGGTGTCAAAGCCCAGGCAGGGGAAAGGCACAGGGGCAGCCAGGGCATGGGCAGGACACTGGCCAAGACGGACTTTGGAGACATAAAATACAAACATTTCTTATTCTTAACATGTTTAGCCTGTGGCTAAAGCTGTGAACACCTGGAGGCTGTTCAGAAGGGCACGGAGCTTGCCAGAGGATTCCTTTGCCTGAGGCACTGCTCTCTGTCCTCAAAGTGATGCTGAAACCACAGGACAGGAGCGATTTTGGCACAAACCCCGTGCCCAGAGGGACTGAATTTAAAAGCCAGGCTTGCTTCCAGCAACCCAGCACCCACTGGAGCTGAGTGGGAGCTCTGAGCTGCCCTGCAGGTGAGAGGAGGATGAGTGTGAAGGCTTGGGTGTGAAAACGCTCTGCTGGCACTGGGGGAACATTCTGGAGTGCTCTGACACTCAGAGAAAGCTCTGCTGACCCTCGGGCACTGCTTGAGTGGCTGTGATCTGCCCTCAGGGGACACCCAGTGCCAGGAATTTCTCGTGGTTCCAGGGACTGCTGGTGGGTACCCATCCTGGTACCCCTGGATGGGATCCCCGGGGCACAGGGTCACTGCCACAAGCACGAGTGGTGAGTGAGACTCAGGACAAGCACAGTGACAGGCAGGGGGACAGATCTGTCCCCAGGGGACACTCATTGCCCCAGCAGTGAGCTGGTCTTCAGGTGCACACCTTCACCTTAGCAGCACACTCAGGGCTGCTCCACACTGCTCAAGCACCAGGTACATTCATTTTCCCTCCAGCATTTTATTTGTCCCTATTTGCTGTCCTCAAAGTGGCAGACCTGGGGAAATTATTTATATCTTACACTGCTCCCATAACTATTCTCCGAGAATTTGAGAGACTCACTGCTGGACACACACACACACACAGAATCACTTCAGGAGCATGTTATTGGGTTTCCTGGCTGTGGAGCTATTTTAAAATGCTGCTGTGTTTGCCACTTTGGGATCAAACTCCTGTAATTTAATGGGTTTCACTGAGACATCAACAGGCCCTCAAGACAGATATCGATTTCCCACAACAAAGGGCTGCTCTTGAAATAATTTAATGAGATCACCAAGAAGTGACTTTGAGCTGCAGGTGCTGGGATGCTTATGGATGTGAGCTTTGCTGGGATGTCATGGAAAATGATGCCCAAAAGCATGGCAGCCCCTGATCCAGCATTCCCAGGGGAGCATGAAGATGGGCAATGAAGCCAGTGCCTTTCCTCCATAAGTTCCCTTCTGTCCCATTAAACCAGAGCTGGAAAAGGGGCACCTTCATCCAGTGGTTGTCACCCTCGTGGAAATGTCCCACCTGCAACGTGTGCAGCAGCAGAGGCTGCACATCCAGAGCATGGCATGCAAGGACATCTAGTGCCTGATGCTGAGGCTGCAGGGAGGCTCTGGGCTACAGCAGGGTGTGCTTTTCTGGTGCCTTATCTCCCTCACAGAAACAAAAAGCCCCCATGGGGCCAGTACTAGCAGTGCTCTGGAGGATGGGATGCCAGCAGGAGGGTCACTGTGAGGCTCTGACATGAGTCTCAGCTGTCTGCAGCATCCTGGGCTTTGTCTCTGAGCTGCAGCTCCCCAGCAGCCCTGTCCCCATGCCTGGGACAGCTCCTCTGACCTGTCCAGTCTGGGCAGCTTTGGGTGTTTTCCAGTCAGGTTTTGGCACACACAGCTCCCAGGGGAGTGCAGGGAATGCAGCAGCTGATGAGCATGGGACAGCTGTGTCTTCATCTACTAACAGTGCCCACCCTCCTCTTCCTCTGCCAGTTCTGTGACCTTCTCTAAGTCTGGCACAGATGCAGCATCCTACCTGACTGCTGCACTTGGGGATGGAGCTGGCCACGCAGTTTGCAGTGGGAGAAACCAATCTTGTTTCCAAAGGGCATACTCCTGTGCAAAGCTGTCCATAGACAAGCTGGAGAATTAAAGCTTGGGCAACACAGACAGGGCTTGTCAAGCCCGTGTACAAGCAGAAATACCAAATATCTGAGGATAATCTGAGCTGCTGACAGTTAAGGAAGGTGGACAATCAAGATGTCAAGACAATCTCACGGGGACAAAAGGTCAGATCACTGCAGGCTGCCACAGGGGTGTGTCAGCAGTTTGGGCACAGAATATTTGCATGGAACCTGCACTGCTGCTGTCCCTGCAGAGCCCTGGGACACGGGATGGCAGCAGGGAGGGCAGGCACCCAGCTGAGCCCTGCCACATGCTGTGGCCAAGGACAGAAACTCCTCACACCAAGGTGCTGCCAGCAGATGCTCCTACCCACTACCCCCTCCTTAGGCAGCAGCCCTCACTCTGGAAAATAGACATTTCTTTAAATGAGAATTGGAGAAGACAGCTGGAGATAGGGAAGGTCCCACTGGGCCATGCACTTCAACAGAGAACCTGAAATAATTATGGATTTAAGATGTCTGAATCTAGCCCATCCCCACAGGCAGGGATGGATCTTTTTGTGCTTTCAATTACATTTACACTGCAGAAACGAACCTGTCTCCCAGAGAGCACAGTAACCCCTCATCTTGGGGATGCTGAGCTCGGCAGTCAGGAGAGGGAGCTGTGCTGCTGTGGGATGGACACAGAGTCACCTCAGGGAGGGCTGCAAGCCTGTTTCCAACCAGTCCTTGCAGCATGATGTTCTTTGAATATTGCTTTAAAGAGATCTTAATTAATGTATTTTTTTTGTTGTTTGTTTTTTTTAGTAGTTGTCTTCCCCTCTCTCTTTGGAAGTTTACAAATCCATAGCGATTCACAAAATTGGTGTAAGTATGTGAATAACTTCACGTCCCCTGAAAAATCACGTTTTTAACTAGCTTGCTACCCCTGTCTCAGTGCTGCCCTGCTTGCACGAAGCCTCGATGAGACATCCCAACATCCCTGACAACCCACTGGTCCTTCCCATCCCACCTGTCATCTTTTCACCAAAATGTAAGATCCCAGCTCTGACCTTCCCACTTCCAGCTTCATCTTGAATCACACACACACACACACACACACACACACACACACACACACACACATTTTATCCTTTCGGTTGGAGTTTAAACACATTTTCAGAAGCCTGAAACATTTTCCCCAGCAAAGCCTATCCCAGCAGCTTTACCACCCTGTGCAAGCCCAGATCAGGGTTCTGGGAGTGACATGACAGCCAAATCCCTTCCCTGAAAACATGTCTGTACAGTCCATGGCCAGCTAATTACATAACACCATGTCCAAGTTATCCTGATGGAGATGATCTCCACGTCATTTCTGTGCAAATGCTCTGAGCATCGTGGGCAAAGCCTGGGCTGGCTGTCCCTGCTGCCACAGGAAAAAGACCCAAAGCAAATCTCAAATTTAAGTGATCAAGAGCTATCAGGTCTTTTACCAATTTAGGTGTATCTGATAAACCATATATTTTTCTAGGAGACGATGCTGTATAAGACATTTAGCAGAAATATGAAGCCAATTATTTATAACTTTTTCCCATGAAAATGTCAGAAATAGAGATATTGAATGAAACCATGCTAAAGTTATAAGTGCAAAGGACTCATAGGTCACCCAGATTGTCCGAGTTCATTGCAGTTCATTCAGTTTCAAAAGGAGAGATTTCTTCATGGGGTTCCTCTGTCCCAGCTCTCACGTGGTGGCAGCCCATTTCTCCTGACAGACACCAGCAGAGTGAGCACTGGGCAGACGCCTGGCACCAGGACACAAGGCTCCCTGCTGAGAGATCTGACAGCAGTTTTCTTCAGGGGTCACTTCAGATTCGTGAAGAATGGCTTTATTAAATAGCAGCTTGCTTCCAGGGCTTCAGAAATAGAGAAACTTAAATTGCAATGAGATTAACTATCTAAATCTCTCCCTGGTTTTCTTTGTGGCAGAGAAAAAAATGCTTATGGGTTGCATCCATGGATTGTTTTGGCTGCTCATTTGGGTTCTCCTTTTTTCCTGAGAAATTTTAGAGGCAGAAATTTACAGCAGGCACCTCACCTGCTGTATCCAGGTCAAATCTTGTAAATCAGTAATGTTTCTGAAGGTTTCTCTGTCAGGTGCACACTCTGAGTCACAGCAGATTTACTGCTTCACTTTTGCCTCCAGGATTATGGCAAGTGATTCCAGGAGCCTGCTCTTTATTTGAAAACCATTTCAGCAGGCAGACTACCAGTTCAGTGCTCCTGTCCTGCTAGATATCCTTTATGGCTGTGGAGCACTCCCAGCTGTTAGTACCAAACCTGTAAAAAAAAAATCTGAGCTGTTTGTTTTATAGCATTCCAGGGCACACTTTAATGGCCCATTGTAAACACCAAGGACATAAAGAATTTGATTGCAGCAGAGAGACAAGTCTCCCAACAACCATTCCTGAGAGCAGCAGGCATGTCTGGTCCCAAAGAACCAGCAGGCTGGAGGAGTGTTGATTTGGGGAGAGGTAAAGTGGGACTGGGAGAGGCCACAGAGACTGGAGAAAAGCACCCAGGCACCTGTGGGGCCCCTGAGCCAGGCCAGCTGGGCTGGCCAGCAATGCTCTCCCTGTGTGTTGCTGGGACTAATCTCGTTGCTAGGAAATTCAGGGCTTGGGGAGATAAATTATCAATAGGTGCTGGAGACATTTGGTTCCAAATGGGGCCAGTTGTGCCCTCAGTCGTTAAGGAGGATGTGGAGCTGCTGGAGCCAGTCCAGAGGAGACAGCAATGATCAGAGGCTGGAGCACCTCTGCCATGAGACAGACTGAGAGGGTTGGGGCTGTACAGCCTGGAGAAGGGGAGGCTCCAGGGAGACCTTATAGCCCCTTCCAGTTTCTAAAGAGGGTCTAAGAGAGTTGGAGAAGGGTTTTGGACAAGAGCCTGGAGTGACAAGATAAGGGGGAATGGCTTCAAACTGACAGAGGGAAGGGTCAGACTGGACACTCAAAAGAAACTCGCCCCTGTGAGGGTGGTGAGGCCCTGGCACAGGTTGGCCAGAGAAGCTGGGGATGTCTCATCCCTGGAAGAGTTTAAGGCCAGGTTTGATGGGACTTTGAGCAAACTGGTCCAATGGAAGGTGCCACTGCCCAAGGATGTGCTTTGGTACTAGATGATCTTTAAGTTCCCTTCCAATCCAAGCCATTCAAGGATTTTGTGGTGATTCTGTAGTTTTGTAAAATGGCTATATGGATGTTGCTGGGTTATTGACCCATCCCCTTCCTAACTACTATTCTAGAACATATTCTGTTGTGCTGGCAAGATCTGTGCTGGCAATCACATCCTGGCAGCAGAGCTGCCTCCTACACCCCACAAAGCAGACACCAGTGCTCATGTCCCCTTGCAGGCTGCAAAAAAGCATTGGATGTTCCATTTTTAAGGTAAAATACCAAAGCTTTGGCTAACAGAATAGTCCCATATGTCTCTGAGTGTGCCTGCCAAGGGAGGTTTGCTCAAAGACTTTTGGGGATGGGCTTTTGACAATGTAATGCCTCATTGTTCCATCCTCCTCCTGAACTGCAAGCTGTCCATGCCCAATCTTGTGGTGCTTCACATGCCAACATCATAAACAGCCCTCACAATATCATCTGCTTGGGTGACAGCCTTGCCCAGGATCAACCACAAAATGTTGAGCCCAGCTCTGACAGCAGATTAGGTACTGCCAGGAGGCCGGATTTGGGGCTGTTCCTTACACAAATAAACAGGGATTGCCTTTAATATTCACTGAAATGCAAGCACCAGCTTGCACCAGGCCACCTTCACATTTGCAGTCAGGGAAGGAGGTGAGCTGGCCAGGGGCTGGGGCTCAGTAGTCCCTGGGCAAGCAGGCTGCCATAAATACCATCCTGTGCTTCCTAACCCAGCACAAAGATGCTCACCTGTGCCCTGCACTGAGGGTTCCTGGTGTACCAGAGCCTTACAATAGCTGACAACAGAGAGAAGATAAAGGCACCTGTGCCTTGCACAAAGGCCTCTTTGAACCCAGCACCTTCACATGCCAGTGAAGCACTGCTCTTCCTGCAAGTATTTCCCAAAATATCTGCCCTTCCCAAACTAGCAACACAGCAGGGAGCAGCTTCATCTAAGGGCCATATGGCATTGGTGGAGGGCAGTGAACATCCCTAGAACATGTCCACCTTTCATTAAAAGCAACATCATTTCCCAGCACCCTGTAATAATATCTCTCCTCTGCCTCCATGTATGTGCTGCATTTCTCATCCAAAGGAGAGCAAGAAAAACGCAGTCCATGTCCAGCTGGCTTCTGCCTCAGCAGCAGCAGAGCTGTACATGGAAGCAGCCTCCAAAGAGCCTTCAGCAGCTGCAGGGCTGCTCAGCCTAAACCCAAGGAAGTCTCTTCAAATATTCATTTTCTTCAGGCTTGTCCTCTTTTGGCCTCTTATGTCTTTACTGCTCTGTTACAGATTTTCCTTCAGTTCTCTGCTCTGGACAACCCTCTTTGCTAAACCAGGCACTGCCCATCCCTAGGACACATTGAGTCCTAGTTGGGGTGCCTGCCTTGGCCACTGCAAGGATTTCTAAGTCAATCTTGACTGTGAGTCAGGTTTCCTAGGATGGACTGTTTATTGAGAATATTGTTGATTGTTATTGTAAGAGCTGACAGAAAAGAAAAAATCCCCAACACATCCAGGTGAGTTTCAGTGGACTGAGCCTTCCCTATGTGATATAAGCTTCAAAATAAGAGATAATTAGTAAAATATCATCCTGACAAATCTGAGTATTAGGGGATCAGAGGAATATGAAAATTATATTTCTGTAGTGAAAATGCTTAGTATTAGTTCTTTCACCAAGCAGGGGCCATTGGGACCTTCCAGGCTCACTGAAAGTGTGGGGATCAGTCATAAAAATGAACATTTTTATCCTATCCATTTCTGCTTCCCTTCCCAGTGCAGCATTCAAAGGTTATTGGAACCACACACGTGAGGGAAGGGGAAAGGTGTTTCATCTGTGATGATATTTGACCAGAGCCAGACTTTATTGTTTTAGCTGTGGGATTGCTTTTAAATTCCTGCAGTTTTCCTGACCTGACACTGGTAAAGTGTCACAGGCTCCAGTTGCAAATGGGGATCTGCTCCAGCAGAGCTGCATCAATTCCTCTGCAATGAGCCTTTTCCCAGTGGGACAGAGGGATATCCACGACATTGTTTAAAGGAAGAGGAAATTTTTGGTGGAAATGGACGTAACAGAGCTCAAGGAAGGTCACAGGGAAGGCTGGGAATAGGAAATTCTACCTCCCTTTGATTTATTTTCCGTTGTTTCAGGATGAGAACAATTCACTTGGCTTGCTCTCATCCAGCTCCCCTGTTATGTCATATCCAGATTACTCAGTGGAGGAGGTATTTGGAATGTTACATCAGACAGAAAATATTTGTTTATATAACTCGATCTTTTTCTCAGACTCCTGCTTCTCCAACTCCCTGAAATATATTTATATTAATATTTATGTTTTCAGGAATGAGAACTTATATTAACTTCAGGATGGCACTTGTCTTCACTATAAATCAATACAAGGGGTTGCTGCAGAGCCACACACGTAGTCTGGCAACCTCTTTTGTTTCTTATAAACTTCAGTTCACCAAACATAGAATTATGCAGAGGAAGAAATCAGTTCTGCTGTAAGATAATTCTGAAATTTCTCCCAGCCTTCAGATGGAGCACTAGCCCAAAAGGGGACCAGAAATCCACCATAAAATGCCAAAGATTACAGCATTGCCTGCAATGTCTGAGGCTCTGCTGTAAGTCCCTGATTGAATGCTGCTTTCTGACTCTGCTTTTAGTGAAACTTTTCCAAACCTCTTACTTCCCTCTCCATGTAAAACAGAAGAAGGATTTTAAAGATTTTCTTTAAAAAAGAGGAGACAACCTTCTTATTATTACATGTTTTATCAGGCCAATATATTGCAGAAGTTGCATCCTGCATGCTTTAACGTGCTGCCCCAAGCCATCCTAGTTCTGCTCCAGCCAGCAAAAACAATGCCAGTTTTTCACCCTCCTGAGAAATCTCTTGCTCAAGCTTCATGAAAGTGTAATAATATGGGGCATGAAGGATGTTTTCCTTTACATTTCACCCTTCCCTCTCACTGCTCCTGTGTCTTTCTGTTTATTATCACCCTGCTTTCCTGGGCAGAGATTCTGTGACAAGAGCAGCATTTACAGAAAAGCTGCTCCAGCAACTTCAAAGGGATTTTGGCAAACGGGTGCTGGAAAGGGCTCAGGGAAAACCTCAATTGCAACATGTGAGCTTGGAATCATGCTCCCATCACAGTGCCCAGGGCTGGCTCTCCCTTCCTGGCCGTGCTGACACCATCCTTCCCAACCAGCTGCAGGAAAACTGCTGAGGAGTGGGTACCCCGTAGATCCAGTTTCCCTTTCCTTGGATTTTCTATTTCCAGAGTCAGACCCTGCCAAACCTCTCCCACCTGCGCTGCCCCCCGTCCCAGGCAGGCACCCACAGGTGCCCTGGTGAGGGCTGGCAGCACCAGGCAGGGCTGTCACCCCTGGTGGGAGTGAGCCCACAGCATGTGCCACCCTCTGAGCTGCTCAGCAGCATCAGCTGTGAAATCCCTGCAGCCCCCAGCCACGACACGTCAGCATCTGCCAGCACTGCTGCTTTTCCCAGGCTGTGGTTTGATAAAACAGCCAACCCACCCCTGGCACCCCAGCAACCAGATTAGGGGAAAAAAAAAAAAAAAAAAAAAAAAGAAGCAAAAGAAAACTCAGCTGCACAGCACGAGGGATTCACATGGCATAAACTTTCCAGCAATTCAGATTTGCTTAGGAACAACACTGCTACGTTAACCTTTGCAACTTGACTCATCCCTTTTTGCAGCCACTCTTGCAGCTTGGCAAGACAAAGATGTCATCCGTCTCTGTGTCACAATGTCCATCACACATTCCCTGCTCCTCCCAGCTGGACAAGGCCTGGCAGGCCCTGTGTCCCTGTTGGTCCCCAAGTAGGATGTTTGGGGATGAGCCTGGCATAGACCAGGGTGTTTTCAGGGCACTGCAGCCCCTGGGGCATCTGCACTCAGTGTCCACCACTTTGCCATTCACTTCGTTTTGCTAGACCTTGACGTTTAAAATGAAAAGTCCATTTATTACCCCAGGAAAATACAAAAGATTTTTTTTTTCTGGCATAAAAATTCCTTGTCTTTTTCAGTAGAAAGATCTATTGGTTGGTTTATTAGCTTTGAAAGCTCTCAATGCCTCTGAGACCTCTGCTGACTCCGAGTTACGGTAATGCTGGATAACTCGGGTGTTAATGCCAAGTTGCAAATGAGGTTTGCTCTACTGGGCTGGCTCTCGAGAAGAATGAATGTTTTAGGCCTAAAACTGCCTGTGGTCTCATAAAAAATCTCCACAGCTCTCCTGATTTTCTATTTATTTGCCATTATGGGTATGATTCCACCCTGCCCTTTGCTTGTCCTCTGGTTAAAGTTTGTCTCTCTGGCAAAAGGTTCAGTGGGTTACAAAAGCACAACTCGAATTTGGAAATTTACCCAATACAAAATCCCCAGATCCACACTTCGTCATCAGCAGTAACTTTCCACGCCCACAAGCCCTGGTGAACTTCATTCCAGGTTTGCATGAGCAGCTCTGTCACGGGGCAGAGCCCCTCTGAGCTGGCCCTGCTGTGATGCTGTGCCAGCCTGGCTCTACCCCTGGGCTGTGCTCCAAGCCCAGCCTGGCCCTATCCCTGGGCTGTGCTCCAAGCCCAGCCTGGCCAGGGCACCACAGCAGCTGCAGCCCGGTCCCCAAAGGAGCTTCCTACCCTGAATGTCCCTGCCCCTTCACTTCCAGTGAGACTGAGACATGGAAATTCACCTGCAGGGTAAATATCTTGAGTAAACAGCCCTGTCACCTTCCAGAGCAGCTTTCCCAGCTGGCAGTGATGCTGGATGTGGAGCAGGACCACGCTGCCTGTGCGTGGTTGCTGCCTGGCTCAGGATTCCCCTCCTTTCCCTTGTTCCCAGCCTGCTGTGGTGCAGACGTAAAACAAAACAGAACTGTTGACAGTGCTTCCAAGAAATGAATGCAACCAGAAAAAATTGGCCTGGAAAACAAAACCCAATCTGCTTCCTTTGCAAAAAGTTCACGAGGGCTGCCTGCTCTGCTCCTGTAAATTGATACACTTGTATATCCTTCTTCCTAAGCCTGGGTAACGTGGGTGCCCATTTGGAGCAGAAGGGCACATTCATACAGTGGCAGAACACCTGTGAGATGTTTTCCTTCTCATGCCAGAGCAGAATCTCTCAGAATCACTCTGATCTGCACATCAAAAAACCCAGGTTTTGTCCTGGCCCTAAGGGCTTGTCCCCAGGAATGTCAAAGGAAACTCTTCCTGGACAGAGGATCCTGCAGCTTTCCAGGCTCTGGCAGAAGGCAGGAGCCAGCCAACAATAGCAACAGAATTTGTGCTTTTTTTTCTTCCTTCCCACTTAGCTTCTCTCTAGCCAGAAGCTTTCTTCCACCTTCATGGCTTGCATAAGAGCCCTGCAAGTCAGATATTTTTCCCTGGAGCCTGCAGGGTTGGTTCCACCTTGAAGCCTCTTCTGCTAAAAGACTCTCCCACACCACCCACTCCCCAGGTGCCCCCAGTTACAAACAGCTTAGCCTGACCCCAGGAGCTGTCAGTCAGCAGTGATGGGCTGGCTGCTGGCCTGCCCACAAATATCTGTGTTTCACAAATAAAGCAGGTTAATTTAAACCACTACATCTGCAGCAGCCTGACAGCTCCCTAAGGGCCCTTCTAAAGCTAAGACTTAGGCAATCATTGGACTTGCAATATATCATAATGCTCTGTCGAGCTTTTAAATAAAGTGGTCTGGCCAAGATGTGGCTGGATTTAGTCCTATGCTCAAAGACAGAAGTGCTGCCAAAAAAGTGAAGGCTGAACAATCAAAGGAGTTCCCAAGACTATTTTACTGAAATTATTTCAATTCAGGTGATACATAAAAGATGGGTCCTTTTAAAAAGAGGCCACCCTTCCTTTCATTTAAGAAGCAAAAGCTCCCCATGAACATGCTCTTACATTTCACAAGACCTTCACCAAAGCAAAAATCAGAAGCAGTAGGTTTGTCTTTTAATTGCATAATAAATGTACCTGAGTTCAGACTTGTACACTCAGTTCTGCCACACCCACAGGTGAGTTTAGAATACGTCAGCCCGGACTGCAAGGACTCACAAACACAATAAAATCATAAAACCACAATTCTGCTTTTTGTCTTGTTGGTAGACTTCAAATTTTCATTTGGGTTCTGAAGGCATAATTTTCCCTTGCTCCTGGCAAGTACCAGCAGGTCTCAGGAGCCTGCTCTGCAAGGATACAACAGGGCACCAAAGGAGGCTGGGGAGCCCTGAAGAAGGAGAAATGAGTCCTGACATGGAGCCCTTGCTGTGGTGAGATGAGCATCACTTCTTAGCTGCAGCCAGAGCTCTGTATGAAAAAACCAATCTCCTCCCTCCAAACTGAGCTGAGCAGGGAGCTGCTGGAGGCTTCCCTGATGGACCTGCTCTGGTCTCTGTGGTGTGGAGGTTTCCCAGTGGGCAGCAGGGAGAGGACACCAAATGACTTGCAGGGGACAGAAGAGAGGCAGAGTGGCCTCTGGTGTCATTTACCCAGCTGGCTCACCAGGGTGGCTCCAGGCTGGCCTGGCCAGCAGCAGTGGAGATGGGGCTGGAGCATTTACAGTGTCACCTGATGGAGCTGTGTCACCACTGCAGGCTGTGCAGAGGGCCAGGAGCAGACTGGTTTTATTCCTGGTCCTGTCACATGCTGCAGGTCAAGGTTATAATGCTTGGGTGAATTCCACTCATAACAAAGCCGGTATCTGTTGACTCTCACAGCTGATTGTTTTGGAACAATAATTCATGGTTGCCTCCCTGGATACAGAGAACCGAATGACAACTTGGATTAGAAGTTCATGGCCTTGCCCTGAGGACCTGCAGTTGATGACTAAACCATCAATTCTGCTACTGAGATCCTCTACTTTGACATTCCTTGGGGGCAGAATGTAGGATATTCTCTAAGCATCAATTGTGGAAAAACACTTCCCTTTCCTGTCCTGCACGGGGTAGGCAATTAGCTGGTCGCTCTTGGGCAGGAAAGGAGGTTATTTAAAACAGACACACGAGCTCCCCTGATGGAGGCTCAGGCTGCTGACCTAGTTAGGAGCTCTCCCGTGCAGGGCAAATTAGCTCAGCATAATGCAATATGGGATGCAGGAATGATCAGCATGAACACTGTGACTTTGATCTCGGTGATATGAAGAGCAGCATTTCACTTGACACCAATCTTATGACCTTATTCCCAGCACACTCCAATGCCCCTTGGTTTTTAAGCACTCTTTGGCTTTTGTTCTCGTTTGCTTTTGAGACAGGAAGACGTAGCCAAAACCAGCATTTTCAGAGAGGTGAGCATTGATCACTGAACTTTTTTTCTAGTAAAGGTTACCTGCAGAAGATCACAGAACCACATTATCCCTTCTTTGGCATGCCCACATTGCAAGGATAACAGAATCAGAGGAAAGTACCAGCTCTCGTGGAGTAATGCTGCCAAAGAGAGCCCTGGGGGCATTGCCACCATTCTGGCCAGTGAGCAAGGACACAGACCAGGAAACCCATTCCCTCCATTCTTCTGTGTTCACAAAATACAGTCTCAGTTGTGGACACACACATTTAGAGAGCTAGGGAATTACAGCTTGGAAATTCCTTTTCAGGCCTGGATTTCTCCTGACTCTCAGGTCCATTCCCAGGCTGATAAGCTGAATATAGCTTCAGTTAGGGAGGAAGTCTCCCAAGGTGATAATATGGTGAAAAACAGTTAATCCATAATAAAGATTAACACCAGGTGTCTTTCCCGTGGGATACTGAGGTGCTGATCCAAGGATGTTTTTCCCAATTGTCCAATGAACTACTGTCCTGTCCTAGCTGCATGTAACACACTTTAAATACAGGCTGTCCATACAATAAAGTTGGCCTTTTTTCCCCAAAGAGCTCTGTGTGTGTTGCTGTCTTTTCTCTCTCTTTGCAGAGCAGTAACCACACTCAGTCTGCAGAGAACAGCGAGTGTTGATATATTAACACAAACCAGATTCCTCTCAGAGCTGTGCTGAAAAAAGCCCAAATCACCAAACCTAGAGGCAGTAGATAAGCTGCAATAGGAACAATTCAACTCTTCAGAAAATACCTTAAAAACTCTCAACAACAAAGGTGGTAAAATGTTAAATGGGGTAATCAAATGTTGACAGTGCAATCTCTGTCCTGGAAATATTCAAAGCTTTACCCAACGAGGCATTGAGCAACCAGGTCCAAATGAGCAACTTCTAATTTTAGTGGTGTTGGACCAGAGACCTTCAAATGTCCCTTCTGATCTAAACTCTCTTAACTGACTTACTGGTCTAGGCTGTAATCTGGGGTTATTCTGCAGACAGGAGGAGAGAGCAGGTGAACAGGAAAGAGATGTAAGATCCACCAGGCAAGAACAAGCTTGGCAAAGAGCCTGGTTTGGCTTTGCCTGAGTGTCACAAGAGATAGGCATGGCATTTTACACGGTTCTTCATCCTACTGGAGAGCCAAAGATACTGGAGAGCAAATTCACAGTAGGGTCCTCCTAGGGAACAGAGGGATAAAGGATTTAGCAGGCACAAACCATGCCCTGGTATTCACCAGGAAGATGATGGTGATGAACAGTTCATTAGGTCTTCTCTGGGTCAGAGATTCAGAGTTAAAACAAACACAATGTAAGTCTGAAATCACTTTATTGGAAAATTCCATACAAGAATAATCAGTCAGAAAAATGATTCAAGTGTGATACAGTAACATCACAGACAAGCCCCTCCCACATCACAAATTCAGGCCAATTCATTTACAGATGTCTCATCCCACTCAGTTTTTCAGAGACTTGTGATGTCAGTGAGTTTCAGTGCAGGACAGGGAGCAGAGTCTGTCTTTACATCAAATTAAATTAGCTTTGACTGCAATTTTTCCTGTGAGAGGATGAAAGCCCCTGTAGGTCTATTGAGAATGCTGCTTACAACATAAGGCATCATTCAGAACAGACTGAAACTGTTACAAAATACTCTGCCAATAAAAATCTTTTAGAAAAACAGTATAAAAAGTTGATATATATATATATATATAGATAGATAGATATAGCATAAAGCTACCAAAAAAGTGACCGTGCCATTTTCCCTCTTATACAAATAATATTATTTTTAGAAAAACCACAATACGTTAGTAATTCACCCAGCATATAATATATTGCACCTTTCCAGAGTACTCCATGCAGCAGAAGCCCCATACAGTATGTGGGCAGTTCCAAGACAGACCTGCAGCTCCCCTTTAGTTCTGCTTGACTCTACAGCAGATGCCAAGAGTTTGGCTGTCACAGGTTTAGGATTTAGAAAGCAGGAAGCTACAAGATGGCAAACCAAGTGTTTGCAAATCAGTACCATTTCTTCTCAGGAAGGAGAAGAACCCACCACAGGAATCCCTCGATTTTTTTTTTTTTTTTAAGTCATATATTACTCGTTGCCGGTATCAGTGAGACAAAATAGTTTTGAATGTTTGTATGTCAGTTTTTACTTGCAGAGTACCCCTCCACGTGCCAAAGAGGTACCTGCAGTACCTGGCAGCGATTTCTGGCCTGACAAGAACATACAGCCAAACCACAGGAGTGAATAAAACCAGGTCAGTTTACTTTGTTTCATGACAAAACACTGTAAGACACCAACAGACACAGTGTTGTGGGCCTGCTATCTGAAAATAATTAACACTAATTCCTCAATCCAATTTTCAGTCACCTGGAGGGTTTCAGATAGAAGAGCAATTCCTATCTTGCCCTTGCTTCCCCAGACACAAGCTTCAGTCCCAGTAACTCTGCACAGCTATGCAGAAGAGGAGTTGGATTCTCAGGAATTGAAGATACTGCTGTGTGTGGGACTCACCCTGCATTAATCTTCTCAAATAACTCAGCAAGAACTTACTGACTCTCCATAAAACCTTGAAGAACACCAGGAATGGCCTTTAGATTTGAGGATATACAAATCAGATGATTTGCTGCTTCATGGAAAGATCACCAACCCATCCAGGTAGTACAGGGCTGGGGGTTTTTGTTAGGGGGGATTTTTGTTGGCTTTCTTTAACAGAGAGCTGGCAACAGCCAGAGCCCCTCCCTGCACAAAGCGTACAAAGTTATCTCCTGCTAGAGGTCCCAGAGCATAGAGCCCTTTCTCCTGAGTGCATTCATAGGTGAATGGATCAACATCTATGGGATTCCTCTTTGGATTGACTGGCTGCTCATTGTCCACTGCCAAGTCAATGCCATCATTTGGCAGAAAGGAGAGGTTGGGGTTTGAGCCAGTTAGAACTAGAGCCATGGAAATTTTATAAGCTTTCTGACAGCCATTCTTGTCTTGAAAGATGCATTTCTTGTCCTTGCCAAAGGAGAGCACGTGGTGCTCAGGGAGGCTGATGTAGCGCTCATAGGGCCCAGCACAGGCAGCTGTCTGCTCCTTCATCATCTGGTGCACTTTGTGGTATTCAGGATACATCATTTTGGGGAGCTGGTTAAAAATAAGGCCCGGATCAGTGACTCGTCTCCGAAAAACGTGGATTACTGGAATATTGCAATGGTGAGCAAAGAGAATCGCATCAGCAGCTGTCAGACCAGCACCTACAATCAAGACTGGATCTGACATGATGCCAACACTGTTGTTCTTCACTGCTTCTTCTAGGGCAGACAGCTGGTGGTGGACATAGGAAAGGTTTTCTCCCTTGACCCCAAGCCAGGTAGGATTGTCGTATGTTCCTGTAGCCAAAACCACATTCTCTGCATAGATGGAGAAGGGCTCTTTATCACCTTCCATAGTTTTGAAAAATCCATCCACCTGAAAGACCTCTGTACTTTTCTCATTAGAGTTCCAGAGTGAGCCACTGTCGTCCTGCAGATCTTTCTGGGTGTGGTTGGAGATGCTCTCTGCACTCACTTTCCTCACAGAGGTCACAACAGTGCCACATCTGAAATTCTTCTGCAGTCCTTTCTTCATCACATAGTGTTGGTAATATTGAGCAATGTCCTCTGCTGTGGCTCTATTGTTTCTGAGGCCTCTGTAATAAAGTACAAACAAAGGTCAAGCAGCAGTTAAGTAAGAGACTGGAATTTGTCCCCCCTTGCACTGAATGTATCCTAGAGCCATCTATCCTGGCACTACCAGAGAAGTCTGATCTAGTTTCTCCAACTTCAGCAAAGTTATTCCTGACATATAGAGCTAACAGAAGCTGTTGGACAGAGGCGTTCTCTAGCATTAATCCCAACCCCAAGAACATGGTTGGTTATTAAAGCCTTCCTCTAATATCTTGCTTCCATTCCATTTTTAACTCCTGGACTTCTTAGGATCAATTGTGACACATGTCAAGAGAACCAGCACCTCAGAGAATGCACAGCAGCTGAACTGATTGTCCTTGTCATCAGGGGCAGCAGCAGTAGAAGCCAGGTGACCAGGCTTTCAAGCTTTACTCAGAACTCACGGTCACGGATTCATCTCCCCAGTGGGTGTGGAGAAGGACACATTCCAAGCAGCACTGCAACTTTATCTGAATCCCTCAATGTAGAATGGACTGGTTTTGGGGTGTAGGAGGGTGTCCTTTCTCTCACTAAAATCATCCATAACAGATAGGTAGCTACATTCAAGAAGTCCATTCCATGTTCTCTAAAAACCTCCAGATGTTTGCAAATGATCCCACATGGATATCTCACCTTCTCTTTTGCTTTAACCAGTCCTTGAAAGGGAGATCTGGGAGTCCCATCCATTCTCCTCTGCTCAGGGTAATCATAGAGCCCTCTATAGACTGAAACAAGAGTAAAATGACTTTTTAAATGTAAAAAGCAAAAGGCAACTTTTCCATGTTTCAATACGGCACAGATGATGAAATCAGTAATTTCCTCTGATCTGCTCTCATGGACTAAACCATCCATGTTCTCCAAAAAGAAAAAGATATGGGGAATATAAAGGCCTCTCATGCTTGCTTTCCTTTTAAACTTTCACTAGACTATACACATAAAATCTAACACGGCTGACTGGCACTTTAGAGGAGCTTTTCTCTCTCCAGTCAACACATTTGGCTATTACACAACACCCAGACCCCAGCTGGCTCCAATTCACTTACGTGCCAGGCACCTCCAGGAGCATTTCTGCCAAGGACCAGGTGGGGGATGGCTCTGTCAGGCTCATGCCACCAAGTGAGCACAGATTCTGCTGTCCCACCAAAGTCTGTGTCTGGACGCTGCAGAGTATCAAACAGAAGAGCCACAGGGCTCTGGGATCGTCCCTCCAAGCCTTCAGACAGATACTCCAAATCCTAGAGAGAGAAAGACCACATGTTCAAAGAGCATGTACTGCCAGGCAGCAGACTGCTTGTTACTCCAGCATCTCTGATCAGTGGGTTTGGTGTGCTTGGGAAGATCATTTACAGGCACACAGACCTGCTCCTGCCCAAGGGCTGCCTCGAGGATCTTAGCAGCAGTGCTGGCATTTCATACAAGGGACATCTGGATTACAAAGCAAAATTTGCTTAAGGCTCATTCTGTCTGTGTACTTTGAAAATCCAAACAAGGTAATCGCTTATGATACACCCTTAGGATGTTTTATGGGATGTCATACTGTTTATCTTTTCACAAACCTGATCCAAAACAGAGACTTCTGGTGCCTCTTCCAGTTTTCTCTGAAGAATAGGATGAGGATGAAGAGAGTGTCTTTTGAAGTAAGGGGTGTAACCTGACAGCAAATATGAGAGACAGATTCCTGATGGTCCATTCCCTGAAAAAACAATGGAGAAGAATTTATAGTTCTGGAGAAGGAGCAGTTTTTGAGAAGTATTTTTAAGATGCAGACCAATACAAAAGATATGCCACTGCTATGGATACAGGGGATTTCCTGTTCCAGCATGGACCTATTGGATGGAGTTGGGGAAGTCATTTTACCCCTCACCTCACTTGCTCCTATTTGCATTGCAAGGCCCTTAGAACTTGCTGAAAAGACACAGGGTTAAGTCATGGTAACCTGGCCCTCACCTGAAGCTTGAAGTCTCTAGCATGGTGATGAATTATTTGTCTAAAATTAGAGGTTTAGAAGCTGATCAGTGATTTCACACCATGCAGAGTAGTTCACTGTGCACAGCATATAAGATCCAGAAAAGAGAGTGACTATTGAAGTGAAGGGGAACCAGTTCTTCTCAGCAAGAAATTCCATCTTTTAAGGGATATTTGGCAATAGCAGCTTTGACTAATGGGTCTTGAGGACACTTTCAAATGGGAACCAGCTCTACTCTGGAACTGCAGGGTGTTAAGGAAAAAGTCTGTCTGCCATGCCAAGCCCTCAGAATACAGCACTCTGAACAGGCTGCTGCATGGCTGAGCTCATTTGCTGACCACCCAACAGCCAGTGGAAAAACTAGATATATATGACTCCAAAGCCCAGTGAGAGCAGCCTGTGGAAAGTTTGCACATGGCTGTTCTCCAGCATGTTCAACATTTTACAGTGAATATATTTATAATTGTCACTCTGTCTGGCTGCCCAGGCTTTGCTGCTGTGTGGCCAACAACCATGACAGTACAGTGACAAAGAGGGGAGGAGAGCCCAAGTGACAGCAGCCTGCTGACACAGTGCCAATGCTGCAAGGGGGACTGGAGGTGACTGCAGCAAAGGCTGATCCTTGAGGACCCCAGAAAGAGGGAGGTCAGGTCTGTAAAGCCAGCAGTGAGCTGTGTGAAGGGCAGTACATGTCACAGCTGGGGACAAAGGCTGCTGTGCTGAGCACGGACCAGCAGCTGCAGGTCAGTGTTTGGAATATTCCACTTGCAGGAAAGTTAGCCAAAACCAACAGCAACAGACACCAAAAACAAACTAAACTGCAGCTATAGTAAAATGTAACAAATTCCAGGTTACCACTTTGCTTTTGGAAGTACGAGGAGGTACCCAAGCCAAACTTCACCACCTGAGTGCACAACACTCAGTGACTACACACAGAGGATTTATTCTGAACCATGTCTGAGTTTGATATGGATGGTCACAAGAACATCTGGGGCTCAAGCTATTTTACAATGCAACTGCTTCCAAGAGGCTGCCAGCACAGCTGAGGGAGTCTTCTGGAGCAGGGCCTGGGGGAGTAGCTGGAACCTTCATGCAGTGTTGTCCAGCTGCAGTGAAACAGCTGGGCTGCCTCAGTCCAGCAGCCTGCTCAGTGCATATCTTCACACTGCTTCTCTGAGGTTCAGTGGCATCTCCACCCTGGGTCCCTGCACAGGTGCACTGGGGAGGTACCAAAATATCCCCCTTCCCACCCAGAGACTTGTACAACTGAGCAGCACAAAGTGATTCTCAGACAAGAACTTGCTGGTAGGAGTATCCCTGTCAAACTTGCTGTTAGCCACGATTAGGGGTGATTTATGCAGTGCTCTAACTTTGGAGCAGCTCCCTCAGCTGCTTTGAATTCTATGCCAGATAAGGAGGGAACCCAGCTCTGCAAGGCATGAAACAGGCTCAGATGAACAAAGTCCAACACCTGCACAGCTCATGGCTGGTCAGAGGGGAAGGCACTGACATCATTCCTTTGCTCCAAGAATCACCTCCCACTGCAAAGCTCCCTCTTGCATGGGAGGCAAGACAGTTACTATATAACTTGGGGTTTTTAACTGGTAGAAAACTGCATTTTATAAGTCTACTAAATCTGTACAAAATCAGTGTAGCTCACTCATGTTTTAAAAGAAATTGGTGAAAAGTGTCAAGAAATCTTAACAGCATCTGGAGTACTCTCTAAACAGACTTAATGGTGAAAAACTCACACAAATCTACTTTCAATTCCAGCACTACAGATAATCACAGCAAGCTGATTAACTATCTGTACTTAAAAGGTTTCAAATCTTTCCAAATATCCAACAGAGAAAAAGCAGGCTCAGATGAAATGATGCTCAAAAGGTTACCAATTTTACCATTAAAAATAGGTATGTGTTTTAATTTGTCAAATATCTTGTTCCTTACTTCTCATAACTCTTAGAGGTCTCTGTCTTTGTACTATAAGAAGTTTGGCTGTCTGGGAAATGATGCAGAAACAGTAGTCAGGCATTTCTGGTTTGAGTGAGAACATGTGGAACTGGAACAGAAGTTTAAGGTAGCAAGTCCAAAGCAACAACAGCACAAGAGAACACAGCAGTGCTGGCAGGAGAAGGCTTACCTATGATCACAACAGGCAGTGTCTTGAGCCCACTCTTATTTGAGTGTCTGGTCACTAATGGATACATCTTCCCATCTGGAAGCATTTATGCTCTGGTATCTACCTGCTGAAACAAATATGTTTTGAATTATTTGCATTTCTTAACAAAAAACCCACAAGAAAACAAACCAGAAAAACCCCACAAGATTTTCTCCAGCCCACAAACTCAGGCCAATCTAAAATATTACCCTTGCATTGCAGACTGTCACATTGCACTTGCACCCTCAGGACAGACCTCCTTATCTTTTTCTCCTCCTGACCCCAAAATCAAAGGATGATTCTCTGATTATGCATCACAAAAGGGGGAGAGAACAGTTATCTTTCTCTTTCAGGCATGAATTCCAGTCATGCTAGGACAGCTGGCAATTTTAGTAACCCTCTGACTACATTAAATGAAGTATTTCAGGTTGTTAATAAAAACTTCACTTCTGACCATACTCTATTAAAAAACATGTCATTATCATAAGCACTTTTTAAAGCAACTTGTGCATTTACTGATAAGTAAAGTAAACCTCACTCAAGACTTCTGCCCAAAGGCTGGAAATCTCCTGGCTGCATATTCAAATAGGTACCATTCTATCACTATAGGGTTTTTTGAGAAGTGCTAGTTTAGTTCTGGAACTTTCTGTCTTAATTTTACAGAAAATGAAGAGTTCTAGGTCTGAACAAGTAAGTAACAAGTCTTTGAACAAAGTATGCCTCATAGTTATCTTGGAGATAAGGTGTCATTAGAGTGGAATCTACAAAACTAATCTAATCATTATTCAGACATCAATGAACAGTGAATGCTTTTGCCATTCCTGCAGGAATCCTACCACGTCAAACAATGACTTCTTTAGTTTTCCATGGAATTCAACTCTACTGTGACTAACCTAGAGAAGTTATTTTTACCACAATAAACGTGACATTTCTGAAATTCATCAAAAGCTTTTAAGTTATCCTACAGAAAATACTCCCTTTTATTAAAAAAATCTTATTCTCATTTTGGAAAGCTAATCAAAACTCCACGGAATGGCACGACTTTGACCAGTAGGGCATGCTCTCCACACCCTGGCCAAGTGCACTCCACAGTTCCATAAGGGCTGGCACATCAGTGCTTTGACACAGATATTGCAGCAGATGCCTTCCTACGAGTGTAATGCCCCTCTTTAAGCCTGGCATTTACGTCACAGCAACTCCAGTGAAGCGTGGGACCCTGGTGACTGAATGGGCAGCCAGGAAACCACCAGTGAGTTTACAATTTGCAAATTCCAGGCTTGAGCAGGAGTGTTCTGAATGCGTTTGCTTGCTAGGATGTGACAGCTCTCACACACACCAATGTACAGCCATGGCTGGGCTCCACAGCTCTGCTCCAAGGGCTCATCACATAAAGATTACAAGATGAATTCAAAACTAGCAGCCTTGTCCAAATTTTGGATTGCAGTTTAGCAACACTTACTGGGTGCCTGTTAGCACTTAACTAAGCATTAGTCTAAGACTCTCATGCCTGACAGGGCATGAACCACTTAAAATATACTATAGTTGTGCTTTCTAATTTAAGTAATTTGAAGCCTTTAGCTTTGAAGAGAGCTGGATCTCAATGAAGCTTATGTTGCCAATTTAATTGAGACTCAAAGGTAGCTGCATTCACTGCAGGAGATGAAGTCCCCTTAAGGCATCCCCACAGCCCTGGAAGCTGTGGGAGCACAGCACAACCACCCAAGGATCTCCCCAGCCTTTTGGATAGGTTCTGCCACATTAACCAAAACCTGCACCACCTTCAGCAGACTGTGGTGTAAGTTTACCCTCAAATAATTCCTTCCCACAAAGCTTCAGAGCTGCAATTGGTAGAATTCAGCACTAGCACCTGGGACTGCCAAAGAAGCAGGACACGGTGTGACTGGTCAGGTATTCCCCTCAAACCAGTAAACTACAGCATCCAGCTGCAGCTTAGCAGAAGTTTCTTCTCCATGATAACAAATAAACCCCTCTCCACGACTGTATTACACAAGAAAAATTCTCATCAATTTTTCCTAACACAGAGTATACATCTTGTTTCTGTAAAACTACTGGGATCCTGCAAGAGGAAAGCAAGATCTCTGGAAGCAATCTTCCAGGTTTCTGCTCCACAGCTCCCTGCAGCAGCATGCACGGAAAAACTGCATGCACATCTGTGGGATTTTTGCTGGAAGCAAAGAGTGCTGAACCAACCCAAGAGAGCACATGGCAGCAGTTCCAGGGCAGCAGCAGAGCCAGCACAGACATGAGGAGCCTGCAAGCACGTTTGTCAGGCACGAGCACAGAGTCAGGGCACTGTGTGCCAGCATTTATCTGGGGGAGCCTGAAGGGGACAAAAAAAGGCACAAGCCAGGAGAAGACAGCCTGGCAGTCCTGTTTGCTTTAGAGGAAGGTTGCCTTGGCTCCTGGCCATTGCACACTGCCACCCTTCTCCACCCTGATAAAGCACAGAGGCAGCAGCCACGAGCTCACTGATAACTCCCTGCTCCTCTCACCCTCCCCCTCCATTCTGTACCTTTTGACACATCAAAGAGGAGCATTTTATGGAATTAAACTAAACTTTAATAGCCAGAGGAGCACAATTGTTAGTCTGATGAAACTGGATCTGTGCACATATGTGACCATTTTTAACCACGGATTTATTCAGTACCTGGGTTCACAAAACCCCTAATGACAATTCAGTGCTACGCACTTTGTTTCCTGAAGATTTGACACTGACAATTCTATCAACACAAGTTTAACCATCCTAGCATCTCTACAAATGGAAGAAGTCCCTTTCACGTCCTATAGCTGCCATCTCTATAATTTGTAGTTATTAATTCTTCTTTTTAAGCAGAAAGTGAATCAGGTGCAGAAACAGTTTACAGCTATTCCCATCCAAGGCTAAAGGTAGGTTTGAATTCTGGGGGTAAAACTGAGCTCAGAGCATCTCAGCCACTTTAGTTTCAGGCCAAACATTCATCTTTCCTGCCATTAGACATTAAGGTGGATTATTTTACTTTTTCTTTTTTTTCATTCTTAGACTCCTTAGGGCAGCTAACACAGTGCAGCAGAGGAAAGCCTGTTCTTGCAGAGGCTATTAGAAAGCAACAGAACACTGAAGTTCATTGTAAATCTACACTGAACTAGTTAGCACCAGGAAAAAGCCTGAGACAGCAAGAAACTTAAGACTGCTCTTCTCACCCTCCTTTTATGTAGTGTAGGCTGCTGGGCACTCACACTTACTCAGCTTAAGTGACACAGAGTTTGGCTCCTGCTTTGAGCTTCCTACTTTAAATAGATGTCCCTTTCCTTCTCTTCATTTGGGAGAATGCAGCAAATTTCACAACTTGGCTTCTTGCTGCTTCCAAAGCATTCCAGCGTCTGCGTGATGTTACATAATTGTTTCTGGCTGAAAAGCACCCAGCTCATTCTGGGCCAAGCTCTGCATACCTTCCTGACACAGCCTCATGTCTAGAGGGACTATAACTCACAAACTCAGTCAGTGTGGCTCTTACTAGTTCCAGGCTGCAAGCCTGAAACAGGTTTTAAGTGAGAAAATGAAAAAGCAAAGATAGACTTAGCAAGACAAGGACGCTGTGTGATCCTTGGAGAAATAAAACAGCCAGGTTACATCAGCCATGTGCAGATAACTCTCCCTGTAAGAGCCATGAGATATTGCTAAAGTAAGAATCCCCACGTGTGGCCTGAACAGCACATGGGGACAGTTCAAAAGAGCAATGCAGTTGGGGCATAAACACTGGGGGACATTAAACGAGGCACCAGAACTTTCTTTCCGTTTTAAAGAACAATTCTAACACAGATGCAACAATAGTTTTCTTCAGCTTAATTTCCTCATCAACTCCCTTGTTTCACCAGTTTAATATTTAATTAATTAGTACGTTTTTAAAAAGCAGAGACCTTGACAGTTTTTATATTTTATACTTCCCTTCAAGTTTCAGAAGTTGTTCTCTCCTTGTATCGTCACTCTTACCTGTCAGGCCAGTTACCTCCCAAACACAATTAAACTATGTGGAAAAAATGCAACTTTGTGGAACATAATCACACCTTTCTAAAAAGACCCCTGTGATACTCAGAAGCTGATGTTAGGGTACACCAGACAGAGCTCTCTGTACTTATTTGGAGCCTTCTTACCTTTAGCAGCAGGTCTGATGAGAGGTGGGATCTTTATGAAAGTGACTGTACAGTCAGGACAGCAAACCAAACTACCAGCCTGCAATCCTCTCTGTGCTCTAAGACAGCTGTTTAAATATAGTAGGCAACCAGCAGCAAGAGGGGAGAGGAGGAGCCAAAATGCCTGGAGGCGGAGCAAGGAAAATAGCAATAAGCGTGAGTCAGCAGGAATATTTCCCTTCCCGGCTCCTGAATGAATGATGAAGAGAAAGGTCCTTAGTAATGTTCAGCTGACTGTGTGACTGCAGCAAAAGCAGACTTACAGACTCATGCTTGTCAGAAGTCCTGCACTGAACAAATATTTCCCTTTTTTAACCCTCAGGACATCACAGATATATAGTGGGTCTGAAAATACTGATTTCAGTTGGTATTTCTTTTTCTTCTGTGAGATAAAGCGTTATAAGCCTTTTGCACGGTAGCAGTAAAATGAGTCAAACTGCTTCCATAAAATTTAGAACACATCAGGAGTTTCATCCAAGGTATCTTACTCAATTCAGGGAATAATCGATCTGGCTTGCTAAATTTAAAGTGCCCTGCACAAATGAAATAGCTTTATGCCAAAGTGCTCAGTTCAAGTAGTAAATGCAGCACATGTTTATCTCTGAGGCCATCTGTTTGGAAACCACAATTTCCAGGAAATCAGGACTGCTGATACACAGTTTAGATGCATACTTTCATTCATGTGATCTAAAAGATAAAAGTAGCTCATGAGAAGGATTTCTGTACTCTCACGACCTCGTCAGATCAGAATACTTAATATAATACTCTACCTTAATTCCACCAGAATAAGTTGTTTTAATAAATGTGAAGCCATTGTTTCATCAAAGTTTAGTACCCAGTCAATCCTTTGAAAAATCTGACTCAGTAAATGCTGTCAGACTGAAGGGGGGGAGAGAGGGGTAAGGACTCTCAAGTTTCCTGGGCCTTTATCCAAGCATTTGCACAGGGCTCTTAAATAACTCATAGTGATTTTTTGACAGCAAAGGCTTTTACGTGCATTATTCAGATATTTATTGGCATGTAACCAATGTGTCCATGTCAGCCATGGAAAAATTAAGCTTTCAGAGAAAATATGGCATTTGTTTGCTTAGGTGATTTAAGACTGCCCTGTTACTAGGTTTTTCAAATCTGTCTTCAATATATCGCAGCGTTGCGTGTCAAACATTGTAGAACAAAGATGTTCAAGTCCATACTTGCTGGTACTATAGATACAAGACAAAACCATATATGATGCTTTGGCTGGCTTTGTAATAAGGAAAATAAAGAATACTTCCTATGTGTGCAAGTCTGCAGAAATAAAGTTACCCCCTGTAAAAAAATAGAAGATTTTCTCTATTTCCTACTAAAATTTATAAAACTAGAATTTCTATTACCTTTGCAAATAAAACCAGGATGTCTTTCCAGAACCACAAGCTCTATCATAGTTCTGTTCACAGCACAATTCTTTACAGGAAAATGTTCACGTACAATAACCCACTGTCCTTTCTTTGCTTGTACAATAAGACCGCTGAACGTAGCAATCTGGGGACTTCTTTTTTATTGCTATCCCAAGAAACACATCACACGGAATAGTCATAAAGTAACTGTTTCTCCTTGTGTACCTTGACTGCAAACAAATGATTCAGCCCAACACTTTGGATAAACTTTCTAGAAGAAGTAATTAAGCAATCTGTAGTTGGCCTTGAAGCCAGCCCTTGACCTACAAACTTATGCAATTCACTTCTAATTTTTTCTTGAACTGACAAAGCCGTTTTGTTGATGCACACATTTATGGACAAAGCCATAACACTGTACTGGAGAATACTTTGCACCTGAACCAACCTCTATTTCCTTAGAAAGAAATTTCCTTGTTACTTATTGACTTTTCACTTCAGGTTATGTAAGTTCTACCTTTCTGTCTCATGAAACCTGTCAGATAACCCTGATTCTGCTGCCTCCTGATTTGGGGGAGCTTAAGCTCTGGTGTCAGAACTCATTGCTTTCCTAAGCACCTCTCCAGCACCCACCCTTCCCTCTAGCCAGCCTTAAGGTGTACCAGACTCTGTGCTAAATAATCCTGACAAACGACATTGTTTCACTCATGAGAACTTCATGTTCTGTTGGTTTTCCATAATGAGAGGATCACTCCCAATGTGATCCTCCATGGGCCACAGTAGTGCTTTGATGCTTTGGTGTTTCTCTCCAATTATGGTAAAACAGAAATCTAAAATTCTGCATGTTTTCTGCCTAAGAGAATATTAAGTGTTCCATTCACTCACTCACACACAGAATGCACAGCATTTAATCTAAGACAGAATACAAAATCAAGTGTTGGAAAATCTGATCAGTGTTTTAGTTCCATATGGTCTCTGTGCAGAAGCTAAAACCCAGTTTCACTTTGTTGCTGCCTACAGCATCTCTGCCTTTATCACCCAGAAAAGCTTACACTTAGAGCTATATTGTTGGCTGATGTACCAAAACTAGGACCCACATATGTAATGATAATGGTTTGACATCAATATTGTGACACTTTACCTGGTTTCTTTTTGCTTCAACTAAGAAAACCTACATTTGTCACCAACACCACAACCCAGACCACACCAGCAAGATGTTCCTTGTAAGTGTTGTGGCTCCCACAATGAGCAGCAGCAAGCTGTGGCCATGCCACCTCTGAGAGCAGTTGGATGTCTGAGATATGTGACTTGCTCTGCTATATGGCAGAGGTAAAAAAGCCTGGAAAATCCCAGGCAATTGCTAGGCCTGACAGAAAAAGCAGCTTAGGCAATTCTGCACGTATGAAACCCAGTTCTGCTCTCAGTTAAACTTGTGACTTCCTACATGTGTTTGCTCTTTCACATGGCTTCCCCTAAAGAAAAATTTGGACCAGAGCACATGTCCCAACTTTCCCATGTTCCTGCCAAGGCCATATCTGTTAAGTGTTCATACCCCTTTTTGCACTGTTTAGGCAGCTGGGTCCAAGGGAAGAGAAGTAAAGGTTCACTGCACTCTTTTGTTGTTCACAGGAACATTGACTTCCCAGTCAAATAAATGATTGGAACGGTTTTGTCTTAGTAACTTGCAAAATCGTTTGAGAAAATTAAAATGCAAACCCTTACAATTTACTGGAACTATTTTAAGATGGTGATTTTTGCTTTTCCCTGCTTTCAATTCATTACCTTGAAATCATTCCCCATCTGTTTGAAGAGGGTTGTCTTCCTACAATGAGATGAAACCAAAGATTTTCACCCTTCACTGGCCAGGGGCATCAGCCATTCCACAACCTTGTCTTAAAAACAGCTTTAAGAAATAAACTTGGGGAGGTGACAATCAGCCACACTGCCCAGAAGGGCTATGAAGCTCTCCTGTCTGCATTCACAGTCACACCCTTGGCTACTCTGCAGCAAGGAGCTGTGCCCAGCTCACAGTGTGCACTCCAGTGCCTTACTGGGACATTCCACTGTCCTCCTGTCTGTCCGTGCTCAGGGAGCAATAGCAGAGAGTGTTGGCAGTGCTCACGAGAGTCCCTACAAGCACACCCTGGAAGAGACATTCCCAGTGCAATACTGGGAGGCAACAGTGGATATTTTGCAAGAATAGTTTACATGAGAAGTATCTGTGTAGAGAAGTTGTGGAGTGCCAAGTGGCTGTGCAGGCATTTCCTCAGCAAACGGGCCAGGATCACCATTTCCCTCCTGGATGGCTGGATGATAGCCAAATCTAGGCTGCCTTCTACTTCCCAGCACACATGCTTCCTTTCAAAGAGGTGCAGTCCTTAAGCTCCAGGGACAACAGCCATGCATGTTTCCCAGGACTGCATCTTTGCAGATTCTTCCTTCCCCAAATGCCACAGGCAGGGGAAAGCTCAGTTCATGAGCTCTGCCCCCAGACCTCCATCATGAGCTCAACATTGATGTTTTGGGGAAAAAGTAAACACATGCACTTTTATGTCAAACAAACTGCAGCCATGACCTAGTCAAAGATTAAACTACACATGAAACTGGTTGGGAATTTTCTTTTTATCTAAATGTCAATATATTCAAAATATTTACATGAGTTCTGGAGAGCTGCATGAATTGAAGATACAGCCTTTAGCTTCTACAGTCTTACAGTCACTGTTTAGTTATGTTCTTTTAGTCTATATGGGCATTTAGCAACTGATTAATTTAATAAACTGCTGTAGAGTACTGTGGTGTGTGCATATGTCCCAAAGCACAAAATATCCAACAAAAGTTAATGTTCATTGTTTCTTGAGTGGAATAACTAACAGAGAAGAAAACTGGGAGTAGTAGGTACAGCTGAACTATGAGCACCGAGCATCTTCTCTGTACATGCTTGCCCTTAGGGCAAAACTGTCGTTTCCAAATACAAGTGAGTAATTCAAAGTTGGAAAAGGAGCATGTGATGCTATGAGCTCGTTTAACTCAGTAACACAAACTTTCATAAGCAGGGTTGCAGCAAGCCTTTGGAGTTTCTTGCATTCATTTTTTTGGCACAGCTTAAGCCATTTGGCAGCTCTTTAACCCAACTTCAGTTTTCTCTACTTTACCAAGAATCACTTAATCAAGATAAAGGATTTTGTAGCAATCCTGAAAGGCTTTGAAACATGTACAGCTAAGGGCACCCAGAGCTACACAGCCAGCATATTCAATTTTGTCAAAGAAAAATAAGATTTTCTGCAGCAGAGCACAACAGTTTTTAGCTGTGAAGGTTTAGAAAAAGACTGGACTAGAGCTATCCTGCAGCTTCCTACCATCAGGGATTATTTTCATCTTCTTCTAAAGCACCTGGTTCTATCAGAGGTAACAACGGCTTGGATCCAGGTTAGCCAATCTGATATTCTCGACTTGCAACATTTCCTTTCTGCCATAACTAAGTTCTAAGTGCTTTTTTGCACGCAAGTTCTTTCCTCTTAAGAGTCCTTTCACGCACACTAAAAGGTCAATTTAAGTGGCATTTCCTTAGACCCAAAATTCCCTTCACAGTAGCTCCAACACTGACTGCCAGGAGTGAAATAAGTCCCTTGGGACTATTCTGCATAAAACTAGGTGAACCAGTATCTTTTACAAAGATAGTCTTATCACTTAGTCCCAATATAACAGTAACAATAACAGCAATCATAACAATAACAATATAATAATGCATTGAAGTGTAACAAAATTATTTCAAAGGTCAGGGTTTCTCACCTGTAATTGACAGCTGTTTCTAGGCTAGCTTAAGGTGGCTGGAAAACGAAATGAGCTGTTACTTCCTGTAAAACAGAATGTCCTATTTTGAAACACATGCATATATTCTGGGGTCATTTCGGTGTCTTAGGAACATAAAAAATATTCACTGTGAGGTCTGAAAAGATTTTGCACAGTGGATTTACAGGTAAGAAAGAGGCAGGATTTCTGCAGAAGAATAAAGCCATTCAGTAACTAATTCCCCAAAGCATTTGGTTTAGAAATACACCACAATTTGTATAATTCCGCATTTAACTGACAGACACTCATTTATGCACATGTCAAAGCTTCAAGCTGAACATAGGTCAGTGAAACAAGTGTACAGTGCTGAATTATCTGTCTATATATACTCACCTTGTACCAGATTAAAATCCAATTTCCCCAAGATCTTGTTCAAGTTGTACTTCTGCTTTTGGAGAAATTTCACTAAAAATATCTTCCTTGTTTCTCTTCCCTAGCAACTCTAACAAAAAAATTTATGATTTCTGTTTCAGGTGTATTTTTGCTTGAATTACTTTAGTTCATGTTCTCTTTTTACTCTTCTGCTGGGTTTTTGGTTGGTTGGTTGGCTTGGGTTTTTTTGTGGTGGCTGTTTTGTTGGGTTTTTTTAGTGTGCTGTATTTTTTGTCTATCAAGCAGCTATTTCAAGAGTAGAGATAAGAGATTCTAGACTAGTCTTATACCCTTGTCGATTATTCTATCAAGAGAAATAATATTTTATAATAAATATTTTATCAAAATAAATATTTTTTCAAGAGAAATTATTTTTAATCCACTCACATTTTTGGCAGCTGTCAGGCCAGCTGCAGTTTTTGTTTTTTCCACAGAGGAGTCCTCCCAAACACAGATGAAAAGGAGGAGGTGTTTCTCATTGCCTGGTCAATATTTATCTTGATTGTGAAAATGTTAAGTTTGAATCATCTCTGCCAAAGAGCCTGGGGATTGGAGTATGAGGTGACCCTTTACCTCAAGGCTGAAGCCACGCAGCAGTGCTGTGACACAGAGGGACCTGAGTGGCTTTGCTTATCAGCCCAGCCTGACATGTGCTCGGCAGGGCAGGATGATGTGGCACCAAGGTGACCCAAGTGTGGGCTATCTTTGGTGCCTGTCCCTGGGAGCTCTGACCAGGGAATTATCTAAACCCCTTTTTTTCACTCCTGTCACCCTGGAGGGTAACATTCAGGGCTGTCAGCAGCAGCTGCAGATCAGAGCTACCCTGCCGTGTCACAGAAACTTGTGACCTTGTCTCTGCTGCTGCAGCTCCCTGTGCCTGAGCCCAGCGTGCCTGGGCTGCCACACTGGGAAACCAGAGCTCCCTGTGCCTGCTCTGCCCCTTGGGACACGCACAGCTCAGGCCAGAAGGACCCTAAAAGTCCATCCAGCCTCGTGTCCCACTCTCAGCTGTGGCCGTGAGCAGTCACCCAGAGGAGAGAACAGGACAAGTGTGTGATGCTTGTCTTGTTTCCCCTGCCTCCAGGTATTTGCAGCTGAGCCAACTGGCTGAATTCTGATGAGGTTTGTTCTCTTGCTAGTTCCTTCCATCTATTTTCCTCTAGTTCCCATTAATTTCACATGTAGCCTCTAGTGCTTGTACTAACGGGAGATTACACAACTGATCCACAGCATCGTATTTATACATGTCTATTATATTTCTCAGTCTTCTTATTCCCAATACAGAAATTGTTCTATACCTGCTTTACCTTCTCCAGCTCCTTATCACATATGCTGAGATGAGAAAAACAGTATATAATCCTGAAATCTAAGCACCAGAGTTTTATGCATCAACATCTGGTTTGGCCTTCATCCTTTCCTAACACTTAATTTGCTTCACCACCAGTTAGCATGGAGCTGACAGCTCCACAGGACTATTTTTCTTGACCTTAGATTCAAGTTCAGGCTTGTCCCTACTCTGACTGAGCTTCCTTGCCTGGAGCTGTGCCAGAGCATGAGAAAACACATAGGAATTGTGCAAAAGTGTGAAGTAATAGGACAGTACAGAAGCATTGCACACATTTTTCTTCAAACCAATGCAGTCAGCCACATGCCTGATAAAAAGCAAAGTGGCAAACCTTGGAGACTTTCTGGATACTCAATGTTCACAAAGAAACCTCAACAAACTAACCGAAGGGCATGTATGTGGGAAAAAGCATGTTCTCACCTGGTACCTCGGGAGGGAGGTGGCCTTAGGTAAACACAGCAGAGAAGCTCAAAGAGCTCTTATTGCACTCCATCCCCTGGCCTGATCTTGATCTGCTCTTGTCCTCTCACCTGAATAAAGCATGCATGAGGTGCTTATGCAAAGTCTCTTCTGGGTTTGCCTTAGGAGTGGAGATTATTCACACACATCTGAAAGAGACAAAGTACAGGAGCCATAGTGCCCGTGTGTAATGAACCTTTCCCTCACTTGGAATGGGCACAATGGATATAAAGCAGCACAAAGATAATGCCCAGGACTTCTAGAAGACTCCCTATGCTTATTGTACCTGGGAAATATAGACAAGACTCTTGGGCCTGGGAGAGCAAAGCTTCTCTCTCTGCTACCCACACAGCAGTGCTCTCTTGATGCTCTACCACTGTGTACCTGAGTACACCTGACACTTCATTCAATTCATCAGTTCAGCTTGTGAATAAAAGTATCAACCATGAAGTCAATTATTATGTTAGTCATTACTCTAGAGACAGAATGAGAAAAAAGTAACTTTAGAAAATAATTTTAGTTGCACTTATTTATAGAATTATGCAAGCTGGCCGTACCTACCTCCATTTTTTTTCTGAAATTTTACACCTTTGAATCTGTCATTAATACAAACTATTACAATGGAACACAATTTTAGAAAATGGCTTTATTTTTTTTTTTCGTTTCCCATAAAGCCTTGCTAGAGGACTTTGAGTCCCACTCAGCTTTGAAGTGCTTTCATATTTTGCAAATGACGTGCATTCAGTATACAGCCTTGATGGCTTTCTCCTTGTTCTGACATTTGGGAAAGCATAAACAAACTTGCCCAGCTGTCACCATACTGCTGTTAGTCTTGGAACACAATAAGAGCTGGAGTGTCATTACTGAGCTGCATCCTGAGAGTGCTCTCAGCTTGCACCGTTCACTTCAAATACACAAAAGGGTAGCAAAAAAGAAAAACATCCAATCAAATAACCAAGTGGCACACAAACGAACATGTAATAGCAGAAATCCTCTTACAAAACAATAAGAGAATGAAATAATATAAAGAACAGCTCTAATCTTAACAGAGTGTCAATCTGTCCCATCTGACTCACATCTAGGTGTGACTGGTTATCCAACAAATACATTTAATCATTTAAAGATACAGAAACGGTCCAGAGATTAAATGTCTGCTTATTCATTGCCATAACAGAGGAGAGAAATGAACTCATATCTCCTGGCCTGTGCTTCAGCCACAGGGTTGCTGTAGGACAAAAATTATCCAGATTTCTTGCTGTGTTACAGGTGACCAACCTGTGTCGCCTGATCACAAGTCCTGACCCCCTCATTTAGGAGTGCTAATCTTTCTAAGTCAATGGACTGAGTGATTTACAGTAGTTATTTACCATACAGATTCATTTTTAGTTACAGCACACGATCCCCCAGGAATTAATTCACATTTGCCAGCTCTCAGTGGGTTCATTTTGGGCTGAGACATCTGTCAGTCCCCTCAGCCATGCAGCAGCCTGGAACACACCCAAGCTCTGTCCAGGCATGTTCTGTGAAAGGGCATCTCTTCTGCTCAGTGGCCAAACCCTCCAGCATCACTAGGCTAGAGTGCACCTCACAGCACTCAGCCCTTCTTGCCAAAACCCCCAACGACCCCTGTGCACAGTCTGTGATACAGATATTCCTGCATCTTTATATCTACATGGTTTCTCAGTTTCACATCCCTCCAAGATGTTGCAATTTCCCACAGAATTGCAGTTTCTACAGAAAATTTGCATATTTTCCAATATACAAGCATTTATTTTCTAGTATATATGTGAATAGCTAAAACAAGTAGTTTGTTCCTGCATATTGGTTGGACGTGGTGGTAAAATTCTTTGTATGCTGCATTTATTCTGGAGGCATGATTGTCTCACAGCTTCTGATCTTATCTTCAGCCTGTACTGGGAAATTACTCCCATGAACTTTGGAAGGTCAACTTGTTAAACATCTATCCGTTCTCCCCTACTCTTTCTAATCATCGAGAAATAATAATTAACTTAATTTTCTGAGATGGGGACAACTACTTTACTACCCAATTCATGTTATGTGTTTCAGATGACTCACATACAGCAACTATGTTGCCTCCAAGGGTTTTTCCCTACAAAAATTCCTCACTGAAACTTGCCAAATTATTTTTTTTTCTTGTTCCTTATTTCTTCATCTAAGAGGCAACATTCTTTTCTAAAACTTGCCAAAGATGGCTTCGTGCCATGGTACAGGTATAAGCTTGTCAAAAGTAACATGGTATGAAGCACAGAGCTTACATTTAGACTCTGCTGGGAAATGAAACAACTGAGCCAGGCAAAACTTCATGTCAGACCTTTCCTGCCTTATTTCAACTCCAGTTTTCTATAGGTTCTGCCAAAGTCTTTGGAAATCAGTTGCCCAATACCTCTTTGGGAATAAGACTGGCATATTCAATGGTGCAGAGCGAATATTTCAGCAACTTGCTGCAGGAATGTTTGGTGCATCATGAGAATAGACATGTCTAACTGCACAGGAAGGCAGTTTCACCAGGTAGGACTGGCAGAGGGAGAAAAAGAGCCTGAGGGGAAACAAACCCCTTTCTCCAGCTGATTAGGTGCAATAATTCCTTGGAGGAAACTTGCTGGTTTCAGCAGCAACCAGCTCCCACCAGCAGACAGAGGTGCCACACAGCACATCCTGTTCCACAGGACCCTGCTCACCACGGAGTCACTCTAAAACTGCCAAATACAGATCGTGGTGTCTCGCATTTGAATGACAGCACCCCACACCTCCAGAGATGCCTTCCTGTCTGCTGAGGACATCACCTGCTGGGGCAGCATGTCCCACCTCCCTGTAATTTGTACAAAACCATGCTGGTTCATGTAACCTTACAAACGTGAGGCTGCTTTGAAAGAACTCCAAACATACAAGAAGTGTCTGAGCAATACATGAAATAACAATCCAGTGTCAGGTATCACAGAGGAGTTCATTCTGGCTGAGTATCAGTGATGGATGTAAGGGAATTTGTTAGCTGAGATACCATAAGATAGTTGCCAGAATTACATACAACCTTACCCAGTTACCTCCTTACATTTGTCACAAAAGCTAGGATCATTTTCTTACAGGTTTCATTCACGGTTGAGCAAGGCAGTTAGTCTTTAAGGGGATAAAACAATAAAGCTTTCAGCATTGAAAACAGCTCATACATGTTAATTACTCACTTCAATCTCCTCATCTGAAACACTAACACAAGGAAGGCTGTTGGTGGGTAAGGTGTCTGTCAACATCACCAAAACCTTTATTTTGGAACATCTTGTGGTTTTTGCTTTTAGGAGTCTGAGCCAAATCACACCACACTAAACAGAAAGGCCTGTCGAAGCAAAGGTAAACATTCCAACTAGCTTCAAGGGCATTTGGATTAGCCTTCCTGTAGAATTGATATGTCATGATGGTTTTTTATTATAGGAGAAGGTACAATGTTTTTCCATGCACCAAGGCAGTAATCTCATAGTTTTAGGAAGAAACCTGGTAAAGCGAGGATTAATCAAACTGGGATCAGATTGCTGCTTTTATAGTAGGACTTTACATTTTCCTAAATAACATATTGAGTTTCCAAGCATGGAAAAAACTAAATCAATATTAAAAATGGGCATAAGTCTTTTCGAGAGCTTTAAGTTAGACTAGCATCTCTCCATCCTGCATCTATCAAAGGAATGCCCAGAAATTTTATAAGCTCATGTACAGAGGTAAAACACAGTAACAGTAACCAGTTAAAAAACAAGCTACACCTCTGTGGACTGCCAGTCTCTCTCCATTTCTTATGGATGCACTCCTAGCCTGTCCTGAAATAACCTCTTCAGACTCCTCTCAGAAACCAAGAGAACTACAACAAGGTGCACAACTGCTCACACAGTAAATACAGCCCTACATGATGCAAGAGTATTAAAGGTTTGTGCAAAACATTGAGTTAATAAATGAAACCAAATAGATTAGAGAAACCTCCATGAGCTTGTAGCTGTATCTATGGTAGCAGCTTCTTTAAGTTGTAGCTGTAAGCCTTTTCTTCCTCTGGCTCACAGCAGCAGCCTGCACAAATAATTCAGAGTTGATCTGAACAGTCTGCTTCAGTCCACCACATGCTGTGTCCATTTATGTGCAAACACACATTCAGAGATCCCTTTCTTGCTTTGGAAACGCCTTCAGCTGCTCTTTAAATTCCCTAACTGCTGCTGAGAGCAGCACAGATGGACTCTAATTTCTCCACCCAAGCATCTGCACATTTTTAGCCCCTTACAAAAGAGGGCAGACAACTTCTGACATGCCAGTTTGAGCCTGGCAGGTACATTTTTAACCTTTCAGCTCCAGGGTTCTATTCATGCTGATAAAACTGGGATGCTGCCCTCACCCATGCTGATAAGACCATACTGAACAGTTGTGTTCTGTCTGGCTTCCTCCTCCCTGACTCATTAAATGTCTGCCAGCAAGCTCCATTTACTTTTACTCTCATTCTAATTGCCCCATACAGAGTGTTTTATCAGCTAGGAAAAAAAAAAGAAGCGTGCAGAAAGATCTGGAAAAAACTTATGTAAGGCAACTCAGATAGGAAGCTGAGCTGCAAGTAGTGCTGAGCTCAATAAAGACAACAGTAATAAAGACAACAGTATCCACAGTTTTGCAGTCACATTCCCCCCATTTCCAAGTTCACTTTCACTACATAACCAAAGATTAAAATCTCCTATCCAAGAATTCAAGAATGGAACAGATCTGTTACTTTGCAAAGGCATCCAGCTCTCCAGGACAGAGAACAGTATTAGAGCAGGAACATGGCACACTTGGTCTGGCAGTGTGGACTGATGGCTCAGAGCACCTGCTCTGCCCAGGCCATGGTCTCCTACTGACCTGGGCATCCTCAGTGAGAGCAGCACTAAGCAGAGGGAGAAAAAGGGTTTTGTCCTTATCAGGGGTTGTGTCAGTTGAACAGCTCGTTATAACTCCCTGAATATTTTCTACTCACGGTCCAGCACTCAAACACTACCACTGCCACCTTGCAGTAGCAGAAGAAGCTTTGCTTCTGTCTGTCCTGCCCTCCAGAGCACTTTTCAGCTGTACCTAGATAATAAAAGTGTTAATTTTAACTCTGAATGTGATTTAAAAGCAACGGGCAGAAAGATTTAGAAGTCCTATGTCTTGACAAAATCACTCTATCATAAAGAGTTACTTCCTGACTATTGAATCTATGTGAAAGGAAGAGTTTACATTGTTAGTTAACAAAAGCATTACCTGATAGATAAAAACAACCTAGATTATTATTTCCAGACTTAAACGCCGTTGAATTCTCTGAATTTCCTGTCCTCTGATTGCAGCTCTATTGCATAGACAGGGAATATTTTTCAAAGTGTGTTTATACAGCTCTGAGAAAAACGAGATCACAATCCCTTTTACAGCTTCAAGAGCTAACACAAACAGTTTAAACAGATCATTTCTACAGACATATAATGAAGAACATCTGATTTTTTTACCACATAATTAGAGGCCTCTTTCAAAAATTACTCATGACTCTGGATGAGCAATCTGAAAATCTCAGCACTTGGTATATTAACACCACAAAAGAAACTGAGCATATTCCAGAATTATATATTCATGGTTTCTTGAGGGCTTTTAAAGTTATATACAGTTACATTAGTATTGCATCAATAAGATACATTATCCTCCATAAAAACAATGCCTCCCTTCCAGTGGTATTTCATTGCCATTCCTCTAAACCCAGCATGGTCCTTGTGAACTCCAGCTGACACACTCAGAAGACTGATGTGTGTGTGGAGTGGCCTGCAGCCACACCTCCTGCAGCTTTCATCTCACACAGCTTCCCAACAGGACTGACCAAGCCTCATCTAGATGCAATTTCCAAGAAGAGCTGTGTGACAAGCACAAAGCTGAGCAGGAGGAGCTTACAGTGTGACTGCATTGGGGTCACTACCTGAGGGTGCAGATGTCCATCCTCTTTCCAGGCTTTAAGACACTGAAATATTACAAACTGGGCTGTATAATGCATCTGGTGTTAAGTAGTGAAGGGATTCCATGGGGATGCTTGAAGTGGAAGGTCATCATGTGGAAGGTCAGTCTGAGCTACTGGGAGACCTTGGCAGCTGAAAGAGCCAGTGAAGGCATTTTAATCCAGTTACAAGAGAAACTCAGATACAATGCCATGGTCCAATTCAGATTTTATCATTACAGCCCGAGGACTTAACAAAATACAGCAACATTCAACAAGTTGCTGGCTCTTGCTCCAGTGTTGTTTGCATTACAGATACATAGATATTGTGAAGATGGTTAACTGAGCCCAGCTTAATCAGAAATTATTCCACTGCAGCCAAAAGAGCTAACCCTCCCCTCCCCTTTCCCTCCCCAAACAATAGGTGGTGTGACAAGAGAGTTCTAGGCTGCTGTGGGGTACTGTTATAACAGATGCTATGTAGGAGAATTTGCATTTGAAATAATATAAATAATATAAATAATATAAATAATATAGCATCAGCTACAGCAGGCAGAACAAATTCTGTGCCCACAATGTTCCCAAGAAAGCATCAATGCAGGACTTGGCTCCATAACTATAGCATGAATAATACACTCAACCCCAGTCCATGCAACATAAATGCAAGCAAGAAACGCAATTAAATTTACAATTGAAAAAAATATACAGAGATAACAGTAATGTTCCAGGAAAAAAAAATTTACTACGTCTGCATTTCAATACTACAGGACTTTGTAACATTCCAGTCCAATATCAGGAGTGCTCATTTCAGTGATATCACTGTTGCTCAGGCACAGTAGTAATGCTGTTATGATTCCCAAACATAAATATACACACACTACTCCAAAGATAACTAACTAGTTTACCTCAGACATGAGGCAATACTAGAAAGATCAGCATGTTTTACACTGCAGCACCTTGTATTATCTCACATTTCACTTCTCAACTACCAGGAATCCTTTGCTTTTTGTCATTACTAAGTGAATAAAGACATTGCTAAAGATGTGATTTCAAGTCACCTAATTGGGAAAATCTTCAGCTAGTTTCAGAGACTGGCACATGTTAGGGATTCCAATATAATCAGTACTTTGAGAATCACTGAATAAATTGTTTTTAAAAATAGCCTGAAAGCAAACCCCAGTGCTGTCATAAGGCATTCTCATTCAAAAATGCAAGCAAGAGTTTCAAGTTGCCAACACTTCACACTCCCAGGTTTTTGGCAGAATGATACAACTAGAAAATCGTAACTTTGTTCACAACAGCTGCCTAACATTGCTTTAAAGCTTAACTGGAGTGTTCACATAGAAAGGAAGGGTTTGTCTCACTTCTGTTATTAGTACTACACTTAGTGCCACTGACAGCTGGATGCTATTGCAACACTAACTAACACTGATATCTAAGGCTTGATTTCAGCTCCTGTGATCTGGAATAAAAACTTATTTATAGAGAAGATCACTCAGCAGAAGATTCAGATCCAATTATGCTGACACAGATTATGTCACTCCTATACAATTCCAGATGAGTTTCAAGAACTATTTGACCTATATTTATTTGATCTTGTACTATAATGCTATAAAAAACCCCCATTACTTTGCTTTTAATTAATGTTTATATTTAAAAATCAAGTCAGCATTGCAGTTAAAATGAAGAAGCCTTGGCACTGAGAGGAAACAACAACTTCCTTGTGCTCCTGCAGTGAATTTAATCTCATTGTACATGTCCATACCCACTGTGAGCAACCTTAAAATCTCAACTCAGAAATCATTTCCATAAACCGTGTTCCACTGTTACTCTCAAATGCTGAATTGTCAGAACATGATTTAACAATGCAAACCATCAGCAAAAGAAAAAGCTAAGACATTCTATTTGTTCACCTTACCTGTCAGTGGTTTCACATCCTACCCACTCTCTGCCTTCAGTTGTATCAACACACTGTTTCTTGTGACAGTCAATTAGAATCAGGAGCAAACACCTTTTTAAAAAGAAAATCTTGTTTGCATCTTCTCTAAGGCAGTGAACAGCAATTAACTCTGTTCTGTGGCTCCAATGACAATAGCAGTCATCATAGCACAAATTTATATCTCATGATTAATACTTCATTGACTCCAACTTGAGTGAGAACAGTAAAATATCAAGGATGTTCATGAAAATCACTAGTTAGTTGTTAAAATGGTCCTGACACTTTGCCTGAAGGCAGCTCTGAGCAGGTGAAGGGAGGACAGGCAGGGCCATCTGAGAGCCCAGATCATGAGAAAGGCTCATGGCAATCAGGTGAGTCACAGGTCAAACACTGAATTCAATGTGCAGCTCGGCTCCAGTGAGGATAACCAAGGTCAGGAGCAGGGCAGAGATTGATAAACAGGACCACAGTGACAAGGACAGGGGAAAAAAATCACTCCCCAGGTCAGGAGCAGCAAGCACCAGTGGCACAGAAAATAACAAATCTACCAGGGACCAGGACTGAACTGAAATGGGCTCCTGGGCCCATGGAGATCCCAGGTAAGGCTGCCCAGGCATTAAATCCTATACTCAGATTCTCACAGTTATAAAAGTAAGAGACCCCATCAAGACTCTTATCAGTCTGCCCAGGAAGGCAAAGAAATAAATCACTTTATTAAGATCATCTTAATACCCTAGAACTCATTCTTGCATACCAAAATAAGCCCATTCAGGAGAATGTGGCTAACTTTTCCTCATTTTGCTGTGTGTTGTATGGATAAACAGATGATTTTCATCTCCATGGCTATTAATGTACACTGAAAAGTTTTGGTTTTATAAATGCACACACATATATACATACATGTGTTTTGGAGAGACTGGCATCTAACTCAGGTTCTCAGGCCCTAACTGAATAAAATCAGCAAAAATGAATCTATTCACTTCAATCTGAATCATGTCTCAGAACTCTAAATGAAGCTAAAAGGAAGAACAAAAGAAAGGGAAGAGATGTTGTCAAAGATTTTCTTGAGTAATAGTCCCTAAAAATTTTGTAGCATGACATAAACAAAACATTTGGGGTTCAGCACTGTGGAATTGAGTATTGATTGCTGCCCCTTGAAAGCAGCACAGACAACATGGTTTTCAGGAGCAACAGAAGTTGTTGAAGGAATAATTGTGGCAGAAACTAGAGCATGCTGGAATTGGATTCAGGAGCAACTTAGGATTTTTATTATTTCTTTCAGCTCAAATAGATTTAACTGTCTCCAGAACAGCTCTAAACATAAAGTCAATTTTCTTCAGCTGACTCTAGTCAGTGCTTTCTGCTGCCCTGTCAGTGCTCTGAACAATGTAATAGCTGTAATTTTGGGTGTAAAAAACTTTAAACATAAACTTGACACTGAAGTTCTGAAGTCTGGATTCTGGGACAGGTAAGACAGGTCCCTGAGTTGCAGGAGCAGGTTAGCATTCATTACCTCATCACATCACTCTCCTAAAGCAGACAACAGAAAAGCAGAAAACTGGGCTGCTTGGCACAGCATGGTATCATTCTCTGGGCAAGAGGAGACTGAATTTGGCTGTATAGCTTCCTGTAATAAAACATACAGAATTCAGTTCCCACGGGTTTTCCACTGACGTGTCCTCTGGGCAAAGCAGAGAGCACATGACAAAGCTACCAAACACTGAGAAGGTCTCAATTATTCTCAAGAGGCAGAAAATGCCTCAAGCCTATGTGAGGATGAGCTGTTCCCTATCACCTCGTCTGGTCCTCTAAACATTTTCTGGCACTAGGAATTCCTAAGACTCATTCACTGGCACCTCCAAGAACTTCCTTTCTTCCAGCTGCTATACACAGAGGGCAAAAATTAGGGGTAGCAGCAGCAGTGCCCAGGTGCCAAGGGAAGCTCTCTCTGGACTGCAACTTCCATAGCCTGGAGTTCCAGGCAAGTCTCACAGGCATTGACTGTCAAACTCAAATATTTCAAGGTGCCTCAGATGAATTTCTGTTCCTTCTGAGAATTTTTCTGCCCGTTTAAACCATCATTTGCTCTTCTGAAGGCTTAAATAGGCTGTATATCCATTGTTAAGAAATACTTCCTACTTTGATTTGTCATGAAGGTTTCTCTTTACAACCTCATAATTTGCATCCATTCAAAACAGTGAGGTATATGCAATTTCTTACTGTATTATTTGCATTTAATTTTAATGGAATGGAAGACAAAATGTAAAACCTTTCTGACTGAAAGATCATTCAGCGTGCTGGAACTTTACCCAACCTTACCTAGCTTCATCTTTTTTAGTGGGTTTGCACCCTGTCTCTATCAGATGCCAGAGTAAAAATTTGGACTCTTTGTGAAGACACACAGTGTAACAGGGGTTTGCAATTCTCTGCTCTCAGGTGCACAATGTACCCACAAGGAGATCACTCCTCCAGGTCCACCAGAACATCCTCAGAGAGCTTAGATCTCTGCTTACCTTCAGAGAGAAAATGGAAAGACCATATTCCTAGAAAGTCCAAAGATTTGTAATAAAAAGATCTGTTAGTCAAGATTTACACATTCACTTGATCTTATTAGAGAAGAAAAAGAAGTTTCCTCTCTCATTTATATCTCAATGCCAGTGTTACGGGCAGAAGGGGCTGCAAGCAGATAACTGCTTTCCACTGGATTTTTTTTACCATGATTCATAGAACAGTGTGCTGCCAGGCACATGTTTTAATAGAAATTGAAAATAAATTAGCTTGAGAATGGCTTTGTTACTCTGTGTTCAAATAAGTTTAATTGGCTTTTCTTCACAGAGTAGTTTTGAAATTGTTGCTGCCTTTTGTTTTGGGGAAATTGACAGCCAGCTTCTTTAACTTCTATCTGTTAACTTGAGCACAGTACAAGGAGATGTGTTTGTACCCTCCAGTAACCAGTGAAATCATGGATTGTTTTCTATTGAAGAAGTTTCATATTCATTCTAAACGAGACCAGAGTATGCACAGGTTTTTTGAGAAATAAAATTTGTTAGATGGAGGAAGAGTTTTCCCACAGCACACAAACATTTAAATAACTGCTGTTCCTGGCTCAGCTCATATTGGAGCATTATCCTTTTACATCCTCCTCATTGCAAGGGTTTGTTTAGTTAGGAGTCTTATTTACTATCCATTAAATACTTACTGTAGTGGAAGATAAAAACCACCCAGATTAGTGTACTGTGCTAAATAACAGTCAATATCCTTTTTGTTTTCAAAGACCAGTGTCCAAGTAAAAGTATTGTGGAGTTAAGCTGAAGATATACTTATAATGATGTAGATATGTAGCAAAAAGGGAAAACATAGATGTAAAAAATTTTCCTGCAGGAATTAGACAGTAAAGAAGGTAATTTAAGTTCATCCCCCGCCCAAGATAGTGTTAGGTAACTGAAGGGAAGAAACCCTGCAAAACACAAAACCACCACACAGAAAAATAACTTCTTTTTCTTGTTCCAAAGCATTCCAAAACAATGTGTCCTTGGAACATTCCAAATTACAAATCCCCCTTGTACAAAACTTTTCTGGCACCATGGACCGGATTTGGTTCTGCTCTCTCAACTAATGATTCTTTTAGGCCTTTGCTAAACACATGACTTCTATTTACAAAAGCAAAATCTTTTTTTGTGCAAGTCTTTTCTACCTGCTGGAATGGGTCATGATCCTGAGAGCACCAACAGGTCCTAATTTCCCTCATCAGCATCATCTGGGGAGTCCATGCAGGTGCTGTCTGTCCACTGGCCCAGGAACTGCATCTAAGCTCCAGACCTTGCTGCCAGCTCTTGCCTGAGCTGTGCACAGCCTGGTCCTCACTGCCCTGCTCTCTCCACCTTTCTGCTTGGGACTTTGGTGCAGGAACAGGTTAGGGATATGTATTCTAGACGCCATAGATTCACTACTAGGGTTTAAAAAGTCTTTTTAGTCACTTAAAGTATGTAGCACTTTGTAGACAACAGGAAAACCAACATTAAACCTGTCCAGAGAAACTTAAGTAAATCTGCCCATAGATGTACTTTGTTATTACTGCTTATAGCTCATGACATGAATTTGGCATTTAAATACACAAATGATCTCACTCACATGCCAGTGCAAGCTTTTTCCATACAGTATGATATGCACAGGATACCACAAAGACTTAACTATATGCTGGTTTCAAAGTAAAACACCACAAACTTCCAGCAGGAATGAAAAGGTCAGTTCTGCTCTAGATATCATCAGTGATAATCTAGAATAGTTGGTGTGCTTAGTGCAGAACAAAGAATAATGAAATGGTCTCCCAAACTTCACTCTAAGAACTTCCATTTTATAATTTCTTATGGTTTCTTAAAGTTGCCTTCAGATCCTGTTCAATCTATCCAGAAAACATGAGACAAATCAGTGATTATTGCCACTTTCAAGAACCAAGCCACATGCTGTTTATACATAATAAATATACAGAAAATACAGTATATTCCATGGAGAAGGAAACTGAGAAGAGTGTGACATTGGCAATGATTGAAAGAATTAGGATTGCTCATTCCAGAGTGGAAGAGGGTGAGGGATGATAATGAGTGTTAAAACACTAAAGGCTGCTGCAGAGCTCTGTGGAGACCAAATAGGACAATGCTGTAAAATCAGTTTCTTGATTTGGCTCTTTATTCTGCACTTTGCACTTTTACTGAAGCAGACATGGGTTGGGAGCTGACAGAAAAGAGTAAGACTAATCCAGCCTAGCAGGCTGGGAAGACTTTAAAAGAAACACATTTCCATAAACCTTTCTGGATTGCCCAGCCTACTTTTACCAGGGAAAAGGATGAAAATATCTCAGTCTAAGAATTCAGTTGGAGAATGAGTCTTGATAAGTCTTAGCTATTCTATTTGTCCTGCAGCAAGGATGAGTGAGAACCTAGAGACCAAGTCTAAACCCAAAGTGAGCTCTTTGACCTGCAGGACAATGACCTCCATGGGGACCTGAATACAATTACTTGCAGAAGGTGGGAGAAAGTGGAGCCCTGCTCCTATGATAAAGGTGGCTGAACACTGGAATAGGCTTTGTAGACTATTCTTGCCTATATTTAAAGCCTAACTGCTCATGGCCCTGTGTAACCTGCTCTAGTTGACCCTGCTTTAAGCAGGGGGTTGGACTAGATGGTCTCCAGAGGGCTCTTTCAGCCTACATTATTCTGGTCAGGAATGCTGAATTTCACACAGGGTTACATTATTCACAAGAATAACTTCTAGCTAAGGCTGTCTTCTGGATGGCAGACAGAAATGAAAAGGTAGTTTTCTTAGTCCTCAACAGGTGATGGTGGATAATTTTGTATATGAATCATAGGAAAAAATAGAGCAGAAAAACACTTGGGCCTCCCACATACAGAAAACTGGAGAAAGGATTTGGAAGAACTACTAAAGATACACCAAGGGGAATGATCAGAAGGAAGGTGAACAAACAGGAAAACACCACAGGCAAGGGAGCAGGAGGTTTTAAAAGTATTTCAGCATGGTCAGGGATCATGAGGATGAAGTACCACTCTTGACTGAGTGCTGATTGTAGCCTTTGGCAAGAACAGCTATTGACTCAGGAAATATCTTACATTTTTTGTTTTACTTAAGAGCTAACTGAAATATTAAAGCAATGTTTTGGTATGTTTGTTTGTTTTTATATCACTAATCATCTTTAACAGCTCAAGTGTTTCCTACACACAGAAGTTTCTGGGCAAGGTTTCAGAGAGCACACACGAGTCCCTTCTAGATGCTTCTAGAAAAGCTCATCTCTGTTGCTTTGCAGAGTCAGTGCTGCAGACAGCTGAACGCTCCATCTGCCCCAGACATTCCTGGCTAACAGGAACGTGATTGCAGCACATCTCTAGGGCAACTCACTTGAATCACCAGCACATTTTTGCACTTATTCCCATTCTTGATTAAAACTCTCACTCTGCTCTCCAGCCTCTGCTGCTAATCTTTGCTGTCTTTCACAGCTGAAGGGCTGTTATGTAAAGGTCTCCACAGCCCTTGCCCAACAGCATCAGGTGGGAATTTATCCAAGGTGCTCCATTTCTTTAATAATTAGGAACAGAACGGACTATAATGGAACAGTATAAGGGACTTTTAAGGCCAGGGAGAATTGCCAAAATCACTCTGAAACAGTGCTTATGTTATGATCTCCTGGGACATTTTGAGTTTATTTATTAACTGTAGGAATTTTTATCTCATGCCAACGGTTATGTGTGATCATAGTATGTAAAAATCCACTTACTATCTAAAATCTGGTGAAGTTCCAGGAAAGAGTTATACAAGCTCCATGTATAAACTGATGACGGAATCCATATTCAATCCTGCCTTAACAATGTTCAACTAGAACTGAATCCAGCAAGATCCATGACTGGAGATCTATCCTCTGTATCCATTGCAGAACTACCAGTGGTATGGGCAGATCCATTTTAGAGGTTTATGGCTATACTTTTCTCTGTGCTGATAGCTCATTTGATAAATAGCTTGGACTGGCTTTACAGGGAGCCTGAGGACTCACAGTACCAAACAGAGCTGTAAACTGTTAACTCAAAGACAAGAGAAAGCTTGTGACTTGTATTGAAGGGCTAAGGATCCAATAATCCAGAACTTTCTGCTGAAAAATACATGTCAAAGATGTAATTTTGTTAACCAGTAGATAAATAGAATCAGTCACATGAAGAAAGTCTTGCTTGGATTACTGAGCATGGGATGCAGAAATGCCCACGGCAGATCTGGTCTTGCCTCTCTTGAGACCTCAAATCTTGATCTCACAATGCACCTCCTGAATTCCACAACCCTCCTCAGGGGAGTTAAGGACACACTGAAATTACCTCCCAGATTGGAGCCAGAATGTAGAGATAGAGCTGTGTAATAAAGCCCAGAAATTTACTTTAACCTGGCTCAGCAGTGATTGGAAATAATCTCTGTGCAATGACTGCTCAGAAATAGTTTGGGCACTGGTGCTGCCAGCTCTTGGTCAGAGCTGTAGATTTAATCTACACAACCCCTTTCATTTCAGTGAGGCTTTGTCACTTAGGTTTGCCACAACCCAGATTCTGGAGGCAAATCTATTCTGCATTGCTCTCTGGGAACAAAGGACTTTAACAAAATTCTTTTTCCTCCTACCTGTGCTATGTTTTTATAGGATTATGTTTGGGAACGGAGAGATCTGGTGCTGTGCTTAATTATTGTTCCTTTTAATGGGAAAAGGCCATTCATTCAATTTCTCTATTGAGGAAGTTAATCACATTTCCAAATACCCTCTAAATCCATGATTAAATTGATAAATAAGCCCTGATACCAGTAAGAAAAATTGTTAAAGTGCACCAGGCTCACTGTTTTTAGGATTACCTCAAAATGTTTATTTACATACTTGAATTTAAAGGTATGCTTAAATGAGGAAAATTAAAGTACTGGCTTAATACCAGATTCTTTATCTTACTTTCAGGTTCTTTAGTCTGTGCAGGGTAAAATATTGGGTGGAATTCTCATCAAGACACGCTGAAAAAAACATAACTATTGAGTTAGCATCAGAGCTGACACCACAGGTTAAGACTCTTCTATCCTACCTCAATTCAGAATGGTGCTGAGGTGTTGCAGGGCTCTATGAGAGGATTAGTGAATAAGTAAACTTTAACTATTATTAAGGTTCAATACATAAGGAGTAAATGAAGTGCAGATTTTTGGCACATGAGCTGTTTTTTATTAATTTGCTATTTGACAGTGTGTACATTGAGAAAAAGATCACAGAATGGTTTGGGTTGGAAGGGACCCTAAAGACCATCTGGTTCCAATCCCCTTTTCCACTGAGCCAGGTTGCTCAGAGCCCCATCCACCCTGGCCTTGAACACTTCCAGGGATGGGGTCCTTTCGCATTATTTATAATAATATTTTTATTTTTGACATTCAGAATTTTTTAATTGGAAAGGAAAAATATTGTGAGGGTAGTTTTCTGGTTGTTTGGTTTGTTTTTGTTTTTTCTTTTTTTTTGATTGCTCAAAAGAATATCACTCATCTGTCTCTTCTTCATTCTTTTCCTTCCCAGCTTCTCACTTCTGTGGTAGACTCCTAAATGTGCTCCAACTTATTGTCTCCAGAACAGACACAGACACAAACCTGGGGTGATTTCTCTAAAGCTGATTCATGTCAATTCTCTGTGTGTTAGCAGTGAAAGACATGATGTGAAAATATCTGCCTGTATAATATCTACCTGTGAGAATTCCTTATATGTCTGTGAAATCTCCAGGGATTTTCAAATAGCTGCAGAATCCTGGCAGTACAAGTTCTGTGTATACAGCTCACCTGGTGCTTATCCTCTGTTTTAAAGAAATAAAAATTTCAGGGAAATACTAAGTTCAGTGAAATCCAAATATTTCTTGTGAACTAGAAATGCTTTTGATCAGGCCTATCAGGCACATGGTAGGATTTATTCAAGTAATGCAGCAGTGACCTCTGCTGCACGGCTGATGCTATTTCATAGCTAAATTAAACCTGCTGTTAGTACTTTCAGGTAAGTTAATACTATTTTTTTTTCAAAACCAAGCATACTTGCCTCAAGTTAAGAACATTCCTCTCTTTCCTAATAAAGAGGAGGGCTTCAAACCCCAGAAGAATGATTTTGAAGTTACTGGCATGAAGATACCACAAGTTATTTTGAATTATTTCACTGGTTATTGAGGATAGTATTAGCATTAAATGTTCCCTGAGCTACCCTCATAAAAACATTTCTGTTAATTTTACTGGGAAGGAACTTGAGGCACAAACCATTGGGTGCTGTGCCCACAGTCACATGCAAAGTCAGTGGCAGAGGCATCATTTTCAGGGGACATAATGACTTCAAGCCCCATCCCTTCACCCCAGGATGACACTTTCCCTTTCCAGTGTCATGTCAGAGGAATCTCAACCCACTGTATAAAGCAGAATGCCTGAACATTACACTCCACACCATCCATGTGGCAAGGAAAAGCAACACAAACTGGCAAAACAGGATGCTCGTTTTCAGCTGGTGACTCCACTTGATCATGTGAGAATACAAATGTCCTAAAGCATCCCCATGGAGTCCTGAGCAGCCCCAAATTGTGCCAAGTCAGCAGAGACAGCATGGCAAATGCTGCTCCTCCTTCCCTGCCGTGACTAAATCTTCTCTTTCCACTCAGTCCTCCAAGGGATCCTGTATTTCATGATGAGCAATTGGAGTCTGTCCCTTGCACTGGCCCAGAATTCCTGCACTGCCCCCAGTTCAAAACCTCAGAGCTGGCACAGAGCAGAGCTGTGTGAGCTCACACTGACCCTGTGTGGTGAAACCAGGCTGCAGCAAGCAGCCAACTTCCACTCGAACCTTCCAACCTTCGATCACAGTGTGTTCAAATGGTGTGTATCTATTTCACAATGTGTTTCTGTCTCAGGAATTTATTCATTACTATGTTCTTACTTTTTCTGTAAAAGTCACATTTTCCTTTCTCGTTTAAACCCCCTAAACAAGCTCTTTCTTGTTCTCTTTTTGATAAATGAAACATAACCTTCTCCAGTTTGTTGTTGTGAAGTGTTTTTGCTGAACCTAATGGTTTCTGGCAAACCATTCTTTGCTTTATTCAGTTTTTTTACATTCTTTTCAGAAATGTGCTGGAGCTGTGTATGGATTTCCACCTTGCTGGTGCTCTCTACACAAACATCCCCACCCTGTTCCTTTCTCCCTTGCCTTCATTTTGTTTTGGAGGTACTGACTTCCAAGATAAGTCTTATTGTCCAGGCAAGCTGACTTTTTTTTCCTACATGTGGAGTAGCTTCAGCCCTACATTTATGACAAATGCCTTTTGCCAGAATGAGCCTGGCAAGCAAACAACCTAGTTCTCTTCTGTATCACTTTTTAATATTTCACCACTTTTTTTGCATCAGTTACAAAATTTTATCAGCTTTCACATTCACTCTCAGTCTTCCACTAACTGCTGTGAAGCTCCACTAGTGACAAATGCAATAAATGGCATTTCTCCCCAACACCTGCTTCCTAAGGTTTTCCTGCAAACCAGCTCATCCTCCACTTCATGTCTGCTTAAGGTTTGTAAAGGCCTCTTTACTTTTGTAAAACCTTTTATTTGAAATGCCATGGCATAGTAAAACTTTTAACAATGTATATCTATGCAGCTGCTCTGTGAATATATGTTCTAATTGCTTCTCAGCTGAATCCTTTCCTCATTTTCCCATGATTTTTTTCACAACTTACCTCAACCAAACTCCTTTGTAATTGCATTTTCTCTTTGAATCCTGGCAGCCAGGATTCACCTTTTGTAAATCTTGGCACCAACACTCTTCTGGTTTCACAAAATTCTGGAAGTTTTACAAAACATTTCATGCTTGCAACATATTTTATGGTTGAGCCAAATAATAATCTGGATTTATATGTTTAGAATGCTTTGTACTTCTGCCATACTGGCACTGGGTTTGTAACATTCCTTGGGGCTAAGTGTTAAAATAACTCAGAAATCTGGGATAAATATATTATTTTAAGAATACCAAGCATATACTCTGTACCAGTAAGTATATTCACTTAGCATTCCTGAATGCTGTCCTCTAAATGAGTTTCAAATGTGCCTGCTGAGCTTGCTAGATCCATGGAATTGTCTCCTTCATGCCTGGTGTCAGTGTAGTGTTCATAGCAGCAACTGTGATACCATCCTTCTTCCAGGAGTAAGAGGTAAATTGGTGGATTTTCAGCTTATATCTTTCCTCTAGGAGCTCAGAAAATAGCTGCTTGACTTTTTGAAACAACAAAAAAAATACTAAATCTTTCTTAGTCAACAAAAGCATTATCACCAGTACATTTGGCAAAATGAAGTATCTGGAGATTAAAGATCTCCTCAGCAGCATTTTTGAGAACTTTAGTTGCAAAGGATTCATAGTCAAACGAAAAATGTTACTTTACAGCTGACGTTGTTTAATAGTCTCTACATGGTTACTTCAGGATTAATGTATTTTTTCATCCTCAGCTTATACAGGCAATCAGGTTCCTGCTTTTACCATCAATACAGAGTAATTGATTTGTAAAGAGATTTTAGTACCAGTTTCCGAATTACAAATTATTTTATCACATCTAAGAATAAGCCATTGCCATCACTAAAATGAGACATGCCTGCCTTTTCCTCCTAATATTATTTTTTTAGTTTTACACTGGATCACACAGAGTAATGTACCCTTTTCATCCTCTGAGGTTGGAGCTGCCCACTCCAGCAGTCCTATCCAACCCTGCAGCACATGGAGGGGGTTTTAATCAGCCTGAATGCAGGACTGAATGCAGTGCACAGCAGAGTCCTCAGGACAGCCAGCACCTCTGCTGTGGGCACAGGGGATGATTTCCATCCTTACCCTGGGAAGTCTCTTCCCCCGTGAGCTGTGTGTGCCACACGGGCAGAGGCTGGGGAGACACTGGGAGCCTGTTCTGACATCCAGACAAGGGGGGGACACAATCCCCTCATGATCCTTCACTCCCATGCTGATCTCAGTCCCTTAAGGCTCCTGCTGTTGTCAGCCCTTTGCCCACACCCACACCCAGATGCTGCTGGAACTCTCCAACCCTTCTGCCTCCTACAGCCTTAAAAAAATGACCTCAGAAGTGATGATTTCTGCTCCCTTCCTTACCAAACAACTCTGCTGTGAGCTCAAAATCCAGTCCACGTTCTCAAAATCCAGTTCACACGTGCCCCTCTGCTTAAGTATCTCCTTGGACAATGTCAGAAAATACCATATTCTTGTTTATCATGTCACTCCCCCTCCCCTACAAATCTCGCTGTTGTTACCACTATTGATAGTGCCTTCCACTTTGTGAATCTCTGTCATTTCATTTTAACCTACTTGTTCAGCACTCTGATCTCTGATCTGAGCCTTCCTGTGCTAAGCACTGTAAATGCAGATCAGCCTTGCTTCAGCTACAGTTTATAATCTTCCCAAGGAATGAGGTAAAACCAGGGAAGAGAAAGCAAATTTGTGGAAAACAAGAGAAAACAGCAGCTACAAAATACAGCCCAGATAGGGAGACGCTGCTCTCAACATGTGAACCAACAGATTTCCAACCTGTTTTTTTAAACTGCAAGAGTCCTTATTTTCCACCTTACATGTGCAACACTGCTAAGTATCTTGAGATTCAACTTGTAAGCGGAACTGGTAAAAAGGAAAAGCAATTATGTTCCCCTGTGCTGAAAGGGAGAGCTTTTCCTCTAAACTGAAACTAAAATTAGCTCCCTCATGCTCAGAACTGAAAGTGGATGTTTTGCAAGCTGGGCTACAAAAATTCACCCAAAACCCCCACTTACGAAATAGCAGAAAAGTAACACAACCACATTTTTCCCAGTACTCAAAGGATGAGAGAGAAGTAGTAGTAATGTGGCAGCTGGACAAATTATATCAATTTGTAAGGAGATAAAATCAATTTCATTTAACACCTTTTATTCTTGTGGAATACACCATTGTGAACTCGGTGGCCTGAAAAATAAGCAAAGTTTTTTAATTCTCAAACGGACACATGTGACCTCATGAAACTAAATCACTGTTGTCTTTGAGAACCAGCATCTACACCGATTTTTCAGTGTTTTCTCAAAGACAAAAGAGAACAGCAAAAGGGATATAATGTATCTTAATCTCAATATAGTACATTCACACGAGAAGGTTAGTTTATTTTTTAGCATCTTTATTCACCTTTAAGTATTAATTTTAATTTCATTATACTCATCCTGTACAGGGAGTATCTAACTTCTGGCACCACGGGTCAGTGGTGGCCAGGAGGCTCTAGTGAGTGGCCACTGTGTGCCTGCACAGAAAGGTTCCTGCAAAGGGGAATCCTTCAATCCTTCTCCATCTGCAAAGCAGCACTGAAGGCTGAAGACAGTTTTGGCAAACAGTCACAGGAAGAGTTTTCTAGACACCATTCTCACACCAAACCTGATCCTAGGCGTGGCTTTTGTGATTTTACACACTGACCAGACCTAGTGTCATGCACAACAACAAAATCTTCATCTCCTGGTCTCCAGGAGACTTAACTCCCCCTTTGGGAACAAGCTAGCTTAGAAATTATTTCAATAAACTTGTTTTCTCTGCCACTTTCCTCATGGTTTTCTACCAGCTGATGAAGCTCCTCTGAATAAATCAAAACTGTTTTCTCTAGACAGAAATTAGAGACTTGAAACTTCCAATGTCTGTGAGGCACTCCCTGTGCTAAAAGGAACAAAATTTATTCACCAGTGTGTCAAAATATAAATTTTTAAGCTTATCACCAAAAAGAGAAGGGAGAAGACAGAGCACTAAATCAGAGGCTTTTTCAGAATTTCAGTATTCAATTCTGTACCTGTGGCCAACATCTAATGACTGCAAGAAGGAAGCATTATGGTTTACAATGCTATTACAATTATTTTCGAGATTATTGTTAGACATTCAGAAAGAGATCCAACCAAAGCCTACTGAACAATTACAGATTAAAAATTCATTACAACCTAGTAAATCTACATTAAACCTTTCAATACAAACACAGTACTTTCAAAGGGCCTACCTTTAAGGGAAGATAAGTTGTGACCATACTGGGATTTATCTTCTGTTAAGGCCCTGAGAGCAAGAAGAAGCCCCCAGTGCTCTCATCAGCCTCATCTGGGACCTTCACCCATGTGCTCTGGTGTGTCAGGACTTAATATTCTTATCATCACCACTTCTGATAGCTTTATTCCCGTTTATTTAGCTGCAGAGAAAATCTACTGCACATGTTGAAAGTGTCAGGAACTGAGTTTTAACAGTTACAGTAGCATAGCAAAGTCCATTACTAAGTTCCATTGCTAAGTAAGACCAGGTATAGCACAAGTCTAACAATTTTTGACCCTGTTAGAGATTAGGAAAATTAAGCAATTGTTTTCTGCAGGCAAGCAAGAAAAAGTTGTGATGAAACCCACGAGCCTCTGACCTCAATTTCCTCATAATGTCATGGGGCAGGAAAAAATATTTTTAAAGCTGTTAGATAAGTTTATTTTGGTTATCTGATGGAGTCATATGTAAGAACTCAAGTCAAATGGGGTCAACAGGTCCAGTGGAGGTTTTTCCTAATTGTTCAATGCTAAAAACAATGTTGAGCAATTGAAAATCTTCCATGTCACATCCTTTCTTCGAGCAACATTTCACAGTTATTTTGCAGAAAGTTTAAAAAAAAACCCGAAGAATTCAATCAATCTGTGCTTATAAGATCATGTCCAGCTAGGTTTTAAGCACCTCTAAAGATGGAGACTTCCACCTCTCTGGGCAACCTGTTTAACTGTGCAATCACCTTTATGGTGTTTTCCTATGTTTAAAGACTTTCCTGTACTTCAATTTCTTCTGTTTTTTATGCATTCACTGGGCAACATCAAGTCTTGCTCCATCTTTGCTTCCTCCCAGGGGTTTATGTACATCAGAAAGATCCCTCTGAGCTCTATCATGAAGCTAAGCAATCTTTATTCTCTCAGCCTCTCCTCCCATGTTAGATAATCCAATGATCTGATCAATTTCCTGACCCCTTGCTAGATTTACTCCATGTCTATCACGCACAGGCAAGCCCAGAGCAGGGGATGCCACTGCAGATGTGGTCTCACCAGTGCTGAGCAAGATCTCTTGACTTACTGGCAGTGTTTTCCTGATCACAGCCCAGGATTCTTGTCCTCATCTGCCACAAAGGCTCTTGCTGCTCCCATTCAGCTGCTTACCTACTAAGAACCCCAAAGTTCTCCCCTGCAGAGCTGCCTTCCACCTGCTTGTTGCCAGCATGTATTGGTGCCTGGGGTTATTCCCACACCCTCTGGGCTGTGGCACTGGACATTCCCCTCTGACCCTCATTGGTGACTCCTGTTTGTGCCTCCCTTTGTCCTCTTGAGCTGCTTCTGGGGGGCAGCACACCCACTATTAATGCAGAGAGTCTGAGATTGGTGTACACACTGTCAAATGTCTGAGGCTGCACTTTGCTTTGAGAGGAAAACATGTCCTGGAGATGTGCAAATACACTTCATGCCAGCTGCTTCTCACAGCCATGGACCTGAGCCTGCAGCTGGCATTGCACAAGCTGGGAAAACCACGGCTTTCCCCAGACTTGCCAGTGTTAGAGGTTATCAGCTTTTGCACAAATTCTAAATGTTTCCTTTTCAATGTCTGCCACAGAGCTGTCTGTTTTGATACCTGCTTTCCTGTACCACTGAAGCTGAGTGGAAATGGGAGTATATGTCACTTGAGGACATGGAAAAGCCTCAGGGTTTTTTTTGGTATTTTGCAGTACAATCAGGGAATTTGCAACAGGTCATTTATTTTTTTTGCCACTTCCTGGAAAGAACAGAGCAAAGTCCACCCAGTAGAGGTTATGCTCACTCATGCCACAGTGCTATTTTCAGCTTTAAAATGAAAAAAAAATTACTAGAAGGAAGTGCTAAGCAGAAGTCAAAGAACTGCTTTGCTCACCCTCCTCTGAGGAGCTTGTTTGCAATGTTACCAACCCAAACATTCAAAAACTCAGCCATTCAAACTAATATGCATTTGATGAGACTATGTGTAATAAAAAATGTCTTGTGTTCTTTTCATTGTCTTCCAAGGTTTTAGGTCTGTAATTAATAGTTTCAGATGGTTTTGATTTGGCAACTTCCAAATGAAAGCTGAAACTTAGCCTCTTGATTACTGCAAGATCTAAAGTTAAAACTACTTTATTAATAATTTTTGAACTAGATTGAAATTCCATGAGCAGAATTCTTTTTTTTGCATACAAATGCCTTTCACGTTTTTAGGTGCTGTCTCTTCACATCACTCATGCCAGATTCCAGCCCAGCTAAATTTTAAACAATTTTTAAGGTTGACAAAGACTCTTTTGGTCTGCAAAGGATATATGACTGATGTGGGAAAACTGTTGGGAAATCAAGGTAAATTCTCCACTTTTTACGTCCTCTGTGTTAGTTGGCTGCTTTCCACAGAAGAGAAGGAAGTTCTCATCTCTGTCTGTGTTGGATTTAATTCCAGTTCAGTATGCTAATGACCAAATTCAAAGAATATATTTCACCATAAGCAGAGTGTTTTGCTAGATGACTGAAAGCCCACTGACGTTTATTGCAGCAATGCAGAAGTCTTTCTTCCATGGCACTACATCCAAGTGGCCTCCAAGCAGGCTTGACTGTACCAACATTTATGGGAAATCAGCAGCAATCTGTATGTTTCAGATGCTTTCAATCTAGGCGTTGTTGCAATTTAAAAAAAAACCCAACCAAACAAAAAAATCTCCAAATGAACCCAAATCAGCCCTGCAACAGAAAAACAGCATTTGGTCAAGATTAGACATTTTAAAAAATTGTTGTTGACAATTTGTGCCCAGATGCATATTTTCATACTCCAGAATTGCCAGGTAGAGAAAAGGCAACACTTAGAATCAAGCCAATTAAAACGCTGCCCTTTTTCTGGTGGAAAAAGCCAGCAGACAGGCATGGCATTGGAAAATACATTTGTGTGATGTCGTCCTGGAGGAAAGACTTCTTTTGGGGATTGGTGAATATGGCTGCACTCTTCCTCACCCTGGGCCAGGTATCCTTAGGGGAGCAAGCAGGGAGTGTTCAGTATGTCTTTGCCTAGAAGAGCTGGGGTTTTGTTTGGTATGTGAGAAGGCTTTGAAAGCTGCTCATAAAGCCTCACCTCTGCCACACATTCACAGCAAGGTCACCCAATGCAGGCCTCTGACATTTCACCATTAGCTTACTAGAACTACTTATCTGCAGGAACATAATTGACAGACCTGGAGGTTTAGCATTCCTCCACCCTGTCTAAATACTGTTTAGGACATTGTTTTCCAAAACAGATCACATATGCTAGGGATGAGGACTAGGGCACTTGTAACAAGTATGATCCCCTAAGCTCTCTGCAGTCTGAGTGTTCTTCATCTTGTTCCAATTTACATGAATTATTGTGTCATTACCTGTTTTAGATTTCACTGTATAAATAATTGGTAAAGAATAAATACATTTCTTTGGTAGAATTTAATTAGCAGAGGTGCCTGACACGACTCACTTTATGGAAATTGCCTAAGGCCAGAAGCTGTGATAACCTTTGTTTAGTCATCTCACTAATGGCAAAATGAATGTTGTGAATATTTCCCAAAATACCGTGGTATGGGCATTTGAAGAAACAAATTCTTTAGCAAAGCAAAATAAAACAAATCAAAACAAAAACAAACAAACAAACAAAAATAGAAAAGGAAGGCTTAGTTCAACTGCAAATCCATGAAATGGCAAAGGGACACCATACTTTTTTGTATCTTAAAGCATCCCATTACAGTGAGTGAGTATTGTGCCTTTTTGGAGTCCTGTCCTCCAGAGCAAGATGATTAAATCACTGGCTGCACTCATGCACTACAGCTCAGCTTTTATAAAGCTGAACTACATAGCATTTGAATCCTGGAAATCTAAAACCTACAACACTATCTTCTTGTAAGTCCTCCTGAAATAGACAAGATGCCAAAGAAAATGGCATCTTAGAACCTTTTGCCAAAAGTTATCCTGTCCAGAGGCTCAACTGGAATAGCCAGACTGAGAAGTGATGCTGGGAACTCTTCTGAAATATCCAAGTGTAGCATGTACTGAATATGCATCAGAGGCTTTGGTATTCGGGTCATCTCAAAGCTTCACTCTTCTGGTCCTGTGTCATTCTCTCACTGTACACACTCGCTCTATTCATGCTTTGTCTTATGCTGTGGCCCTTTAATGCTGCTGCTTGTAAAACCTCCATTTTGCTCTAAATTTGATTGTCATTTGGTCCACTCTTTGTGACTGTTATGAGGGGAAGACTTATAAACCACTTGTGTATTAAACTGTTATTTTTTAGGTATCATTATTATTCCTGCTTTGAGAATGTTAAGGTGTTGTTAAGAACACATTTATGTTCCCTATGAACTGCCTTAGCTTGTGAGTGAGTCACAAAAATAAGTTTGGGTTAAAAATGCAAAAATTCTAGTTCTTCTTGCATTGTTATGGTTAGGCTTTAAAAGACCTTACTTGTATATTTTAAAAATTAAATAAATAAATATGATGGTTTTTAACTGCTTGTTATTTGACAATATGAGGGTCAGTTTTCTTTGTCTTCTGAATGGAATAAAAATCAGTCTCTGCGTTTTTTTAGATCCATGACTCTGCTGAAAGACTTGTGCTGTCATTTAGCATGAATGTACATGTAGTTGTTGGGTTAAGGATTTAACTCTCTAGATGTGGCAGAAATAAGACACACATATGGTTTTTTTCAGGATAGGAAAGAGACAACTTTATTCAGAAATACACTTGTTTAAGTAGAAAGACTTGTAACTTCAAGGACAGAATAGAGATGATGTCAGAGAAAATGACACTTCTTTCCCAGGCTTGGTCACACACCGAAACAGGTGTCAATCTAATGTTGTTAATTCCATTTCATTTTGACCAAGTTATCCTGGGAGAAAATCTTCTTAACTGAAGCTGAACATGCTATCAGCCTGGGAACAGAGCTGAGAGGGCAGGAGAAGCTCCAGTCTGAGGGTGATTTTCCAGGCTGTAATTTTCCTAGCTCTCTAACAATGTGTCCACATGTACATATGAGAAATAATCTACTGTCTCAGAATTCTTCCTTCAGTTATAGCCAGATGCTCTCTGCCAAACCTTCTGTGGTGGCTGGATTCACTCACTAGAAGGAATCCTGCAGGCATTCACATAATGATCATTTTAAGTGCTGCTCTTCAGTTTACCTTTCTGTTCACTGTTGTTTCCCCTTCCATATGGCTGGAAGTGCACTCAGTGGTATTTCCAAAGGATCTCAGTCTCTCCCTGTCCTTGAGAACAGCACACATCCTCTGGGCACCAAGCAGCTGCTGTTTCTGGCAGGGGTGTCCATCCTTCTCTAGCACCTGTGTGTTTAGCTGCATGTATGGCAATGCAGGAATGCTGTGCATAAATGAGAACGATTCAATGTCTGTCTTACCCATCCATTATCCTTTGCTGCAAGGTCTTATTCCAAGTGTTTTACATTATTACAAGGAAAACCAAAATCCAAACAAACTCAGCAATTTACAGTCAAACTAAACTTTTGTTTTCTTAACTGTCTGATTTCTGCATGAGACAGGCCTTGTGGGAGCCTATGGAAGATTTCCCTGCCCATTGTTTATAAGCATTCATATTATGTGGGAAGTTTAAATTTCTCTGGATAAATTATATTTAGGTAAAATACCTATTTTTTTTTAATTAACATATTCAGTTAGTAACAATGTTTAGTTAGCTCAGACCTGTAATGCAAATTGACCTGTAAATTTCTGCTTTCTTCACATATGGATTAAAATTAAGCTTTCTTGTTTTGTACTAAGGGTTTTTTTTAAAGCTGAAAATAATAGTCAAAAGGAGTAAACAAATGTGGGATTGTTCTAGTACTCTGTTTCCCCATCACATGATATTCTAAAAATACAGAAGTACCCACAACTACTTTGTGTCAAAGAATTTCTGTAAAATTAAGTCCTTCAAATTTATCTGTAAAGCTTCTCTGAAGAACTTTCTTTAATTAGCTTTTTAGTATAGATTTTGAAGAGTTTGTGATTACCCTGCAGCACAGTCTGAACCGAACAGGACAACACCTTTTATAGAAGAAAATATTTTTAATGTACTTTCTACAGAAGTATAGAATATGGACAAAAATTAATGTGCTGTTGAGAAATCAAAGCCAAGGGGAGGAGCATCCTGTGGTGCCAGCAACAGAACCTGAAATGCTTCCAGCATGGATTTACTCAGCCCACTTTTCTCACCTTTGCTGCTTCTGCTCTTTCATACTAAATTTCTCTTTAGGAGGGCTGTGCTGGCAGAGAAAGCTGGTGCTGGTCAGCAAAAGCACACTGTGAACTTCCCACTCATAGTGTGCTTCCTCCTAGGCCACACACCCCGACCACATGATTTTATGATATCAGGGACTTTCCTGTGATCACAGGAGGATTAGCTCACTGCCTCACTGCTCCTTCCCTCCCTGCCTGAGAGAGGGGGAGCTTGGGACTGGATCCAAAACCAACAGAAGTCTGTGCACAGAATCTCATTGACTGACACTGGTTTTAAGTCAGACTCTAGAAACAGAGAAGTTTGCATAAAATGTGATCAACTGAAACACCTGCTCTGTCTTTAAGTTTCCATCTTGCATCCAGCAGTCCCATCAGGCTTCAGTGGCAATGTGTATGCTGGGACCTAGCAGGAACACAATTAGGCCCTGTAAGGTTTTCACAAAATTAAAAGTATACAGAACCTTTGTCATTTTCTGGCCCAGCCTCCTGCTAAAGGCAGGCTAGCAGTGCAGTCTAGAGGATATTTAAAGGATGGAGGCTCTGAAACCTGAGTGGCCCATGAAGAACTGCATTACTCATCTGGTGAATTTCTTTTCTAGCATCTGGCTTAAACCTCTGAGGTTGAGACACCTGCCTATGCCACTGGTGGTTATCTGCCACTATGGAGAAGAATTTGTCTTTATCTTCATAACTAACTTCAGACAGCTGTAGGACTGTAGCTGGTATCTCCTCAGCCTGCAGCAGCCACCAAAACACGGGTGGCTCTCTCAGCCTCTCTCCAGGTACGTGCCCCAGGGCCCCATCCTGGTGGCTGTCCATTGTGTCCTCTCCAGTTTGTCACTGCTCTCTTTGAACTGAGGGCCTTAAAGCTGATTCCAGTATTTCAGCAGCAGCCTTACCATTTCTGGGCACTGAGCACCATGGCTTATCTCACTTTCCTGACTGCATTTCTAATGCAGCCCAGCATGTAATTTTCTCCTCTTGTGATGAGAGCACACTCCTGGCTCATGACCAGCTTGACTTTCACCCTAACCCCTCCATCTTCTTCAGCAGGGCTGTTTGACAGCCAATTGAACCTGACTTCTCTAACACAACATTACCCCACGTCTGCCCACCCTCCTACCAGAAACCCAGCATTTCTTTTCTGTTTTGAGATCAGCTTGGCTTAAAATGTTTTCGGGGTTTTTAATTTGTGCAGAGATCAGGATCAGCTGCACAGTGTGAGCACAGCTCCACATAATTCCCTACCTGGGCTGTATCCAATATGGTATTTTACACTTTTATATTTATACACTTTCCCTCTTGGTATTTCTTGATGTGGAAGAAGCAGCTGTCCAACCTCTCTTTCTGTAATTGCTCTCATCTGCAGTCACTAAAGAGTTACAGTTTGTGTATCTGACCAGGAAATGTGAAATGTTTGCAGGCAGCCAATAAAAGGAGAGATCAACAACCAGGCTGACTCACTCACCGGCAGGAAATCTACAGCTGTGTTTGAATGTAGTTTAAAGCCGACTCACACTTGGTATCACAGCAGTTTCATTCCATCATTCCACAGTTTTATGTTTCTATTTCCAGAGGTAAGTTGATTTTTATTTCCAGTTTCTTTCCCTGAGACATCTGTATATTAACATTGTTTCTCTCACGGTAAGGAAATATCTTCACTATGAATTAATTTTTTAAAATTACCTTATAATTATAATCTTGAAATAAATGGCTTTATAGCAGTCTTCTTCATGCCCCTGCCTGCACAGCTGGGCAAGGATGGCAAAGTTATCCACGACTTTTAGCATTGTACTAAAAAATAATGCAAACTGTTTCCTTGCATAGGTCACCTCTGGAATATTGATTTTGGGGGCTGATAACGAGATTTTTAAAGGATATGGGAGAAAAAGCATTCAAAAGAGCGGAATTATTGAAAGAATGTCTTGGTACCTTGCAATACAAAGATGTAGAAACTCAGACACAGGGAGAATGGTGCTTAGTATGTCATGACATGGCTTGTAAAATAAAAATTGAAGTGGTTTCTGTTTCGATTTTTAAAACTCTCCAATTTTATTAGATTTTGCAAATACGAATAGGAGCTGATGATTGGCTTTAATTTTTGTCTAAGTAACCGGTTAGCAAGAGTTTTTAAAATGCTTATATTATTACTTGAGTCAATTTTAAATAAAAATAAATACTTTCAGGAATAGTTTAGGTGGTAAAACCATTATTTGGTCTTCCTTACACTATGGTTGGAGTTGAGTAAATTTTTTGGCCATTTAAATTATTATTTATTGCTGTTTAGAATAAAAATGAGTCATAATTTTGCTTCTGCCAGCATTTTGATTACCTCCTTTACATTCAGGATTGCTAGATTCGTGTAGTCTGTCTTTGCAACTTTAAGTAATAAATTGCTCATTTAGAAAATTATCTTCATTCAGAGGAACCTTTTCAAATTTTGTGAAATTGCTAACCTCCCAGCCTCATCTCTTCTTTAAGAAACTTTAGAGAAGCACCCAAGGCAGTTATTGCATTCCAACTACAATAATCTAAAAAAATGCAAAAAGTTCAACTGTGCTTTCCTACCAGAATCAAATATGGTTAAAGCTCAACTGGTAAAACAGCTGCTGCTTTTTGCATTCTGATTGTGGTTAGAGGCAAAACTGAGTTTACATTGTGAATGTGCCTGCAGGACAAGACTGAGATTAACTAACAATAAAATATTCATGAACTAGAAGCAAGATCACAGGCAAATTTATCTTCAGGCTTTTGTTTCTGGTTTACTTTTTTTAACTTATTTTACTTTTTTAACTTTACTTTTACTAGAGAAAAGGTTATCTGGGCTTTGAGGCCTTCTGTAGCCCAGGAGCACATCTGAAAGGACACAATTCTCATTCAACAGTCCTTCACAGTCACTTCAGTTCCCTCATTGTTTCCTTTTCCAGCCCTGGTCTACTGGACCCCAAAGGGAATCTTCCAGCTTGAGGAGTTCTGACTCTCTGACCACTGATCTTGCAGAAATCCTTACCAATGCCACCTGTTTTATGCCATCTGTTATCTTAGATTGCTTGTTTTCCTCCTTTGTCACTCCCTTTGTGGCTATCTCTAGTCTAATGGAGCTTCACAGATGTTCCTAGAAGTGTTACTCATGTAGTAGCAGGGTGATTTGTCTCTAATCCGTGTGTGTTGCAATGAAAAGGGTCTGAGAAGTGCAGCTGGCCCTGGAGAGGTCCTGCATAAACACTGTACTGCCCAAATTAGTGGCACAACTCCATTTAGCAGAAGTCTGACAGTTCACAATAGCAGGAAATTTGTTTTTCTCTTTGCTTTTGCATTTGGATATGATGTATTAAAGATGATATGCAAGAATGATGCAGAACATGCTGACATGAGTTACTGAATAATTGCCTTTTTAAAGAGAAGTGGAGAAATTATTTGCCTGACATGCTACTGTAAGATGCTAGTTTGTTGTCTACATAATTCAGTATCACCTTAAAATCACATTTTATATTATAAATACTGGTCTACTATTTCAAAGGCATCAGATGGAAATAATGATGAGCAATTAATTAGCACCTTGCAGCTTCAGATGGCAAATTATGGTCCAGACACTCCTTTGCAATTAGTGCATTTTTCCTCTCTTTGTAAGCAAAGCCTGACACAGAGTGGTGAAAAGAAGGCTGTTGCATTTGTTATTTGGGAAGTAAGGGGTGGTGCAACTTCACTGTGCTTTGGTAATTGTGACCAAAAAAAGTACCCTTTATTTTTTTATTTTCTGCCACATTTTTCCCCCAAGTCAGCCATCAAGAAATGGCCAATCCATTACCTGTGGTCGCCCAGGAAGATTTGGAAAGCTTCACCTTGACCAGGACAGTCTCAGGCTTTGCACTGAAAGCCTTTCATATTTCCTGGAACACTCCCATCTCTGTGAAGCTGCTGACCAGCCAGGACACTACAGACAGGTATGGGTCTTACCTGCCCAGCTAACCACACAGGTGGGCAGCACAGACCTGCAGTGCTGGCACCAGAACAAATTGTGGCATCTCCAGGATCACCTGATCCCTAAGCACATCTCCATTCCTGGAAATCCTCACCAACCAAGAGGCAACTTGGAGGCAGTTTTAGTGAGAAACGAGCTCTATGGCTCTTTGCAATTTTTTATAAAGTAGAACTTAATCCTGAAGTCAATTAATCTACTGTAATAAAGTCTACAAATCTGGATCAGTAATACCAGTATGCTAAGGTGTTATTTTTCTAGAAGTCCTTAAAGAGACCTCAGTTGAATTTAATCTAAATCAGCATGCACAGATGAGAGCAGAGGAAATGGGATGAGGGAAGGTAATTGCCAGGATTATACAACAGAGGGATGTGCATGGAAGGTGTGGAAACACATAATTTCCTTACAAATGTGGATGTCACTAACAGCAAAAGAATACAAGTTATTTGGAGCAGTAAAGGAAAATCTTTGTTTTATTCTTAATATAGCATTTCATATATTCCAGCTTTTTCCTGCCTTCACACTTCAATCCTGCTTCAAACTGTGTTCTTATGTTCATATTAAAGCAATCAGAGGTCTTTCATATTATATTAGAAGAAATAAATTTACTTTATATTAGAAAAATACACTACACTACGACTGCTTCATGTTCTTACAATTGTTTGGACGATTATATGATACTGGGTTTATTGGTAAAATAATATGAGCTTGTGCTCAACCATATGGTTCTGTCCCATTTCCACATGCTATACTCACCTCCTGCTGAAGTTTCCTTGTCTAATCTGCCTCTGACTTGTTTATTTTTTACAGGGAGTGGAAGTTGCTACTTCAGGACATAGCAAGTGTCAGACACTGTGAGTCTGAACGTCTCTTGCCTTTCCTTGGGATTTACCAGTACCATGGACTTGTGGGGATAGTGACTGAATGGATGAACAATGGATCCCTCCACTCCCTCATCCATGAGGTAGATAAAAGATGCCATCTTTGAGGTGACAAAATTAATTACCAGATCAGAGAACGATCAGCATGTAAATCATAGACAGTAGTCACAATCTGTTCTTCAGTTTCTGCATTGTGCTTCCAAACTGTAGTTCTGTTTGCTGTCAAATGAAAGTAGGATAGTAACAACTTCAAGGTACCAAAACCTGTATTTTGTGTTATTCAGCATCAGCTGTACCCAGAACTTCCCTTTCCCTTACTCATAAGGGTCCTGTCGGATGTGGCTGAAGGGCTGCATCATCTTCACAGCCTCGAACCTACTCTCTGCCACTGCAGCCTGAAACCTTCCAATGTGCTTCTGGATGTGCAGTACAGAGCCAAGGTAGGAGCTTCTTCTCTTAGTCCATCAATGTCAAATCCAATAATTGTACTATTATTGCATATATTGATCTTAATAGTCATTTGATAACATTTGATACCAAAACTTGTTATATTGTTACTAAAATTACTTTCACTCACATTTTCATAGATATCAGATTATGGCCTAACCAACTGGAGGAAACAACAACTGAGGTCAGACCTGCAGAGCTGCCATCAGAGAAACTGCCAGGATTTAGTGTATCTTCCTCCTGAAATACTTGGAGGAGGCCTCCCTTCCCAGGAAGGTGATATTTACAGGTAAATGGAGTTTCTAAGGGCACGTCATACCTAGTCCATGCTGTGCTCTACAATGCTGCCAAAACACTTATCTCCAGAGATATTACAGTAAAAATGCCAGACATACAAAATGCAGTAGGATAGTATGGCACATGAGGCCAATTGCAGCAGTGAATTAAATTTTAAATTCCCATATTTGGTGAATAAGATACTGTTCTCAAAGTCAGTCATATAAATATTTATATAATGGACCTAAATGTTTTAGAAGTGTAACAGCTGCCAAAACTTTCAGATATATTTAGAAGCCTCATAACTGTTTAGAAGTGTGAACTGTGTTGGCTTTAGTTTCAGAAAGAATCGTTTATGCCCAGATCAGGTTCAGGTAAAAAACAGACCTTTCCCTCAATAGTGTCCCATTAAGATCCTATGGAATCTCTGCTGGGAGAAGTTACTGAGCCACTAAAGCACCTGTACTTGTTAACAAAGTGATTTATACAAAGGAGAGAGATTACTCACTACCACATATTCCTTTTGGGTATGTTATGTGCATTGTGGCTGCCTTGATAAATGAGAGGATCTCTGGGTGCCACTGGTCTGGATGGACACACATCATCATGACCAGCACACAGAGCTGTGGAATAATATTTAAAATAACTTTTAAGGAGACCACTCCCGATTTCTGAACTTTTTTGAAACCTGCAAGTTTCAACTCCTGCTTTATTGTCATAGAGGCAGGCTCTAAGATGAGTGAAATAATGCATACACTTGAGGAGACCTATAAATGATGTGATTAATCTCATGTTGTTCACAAACATAAGTTTTGCACAGGAAAAGTGGAGCCTTACTTTCGGGTAGCATAATTAATTTGCCAAAATTGCATTCATGTATATGATTTAATGTGTACATTTATTATATAATAATATGCTGAGATGTGACTCAGGCGCTTGAGATATGTGTGCATCCATACAATGGTGCAACAGAGAAAGCAAAAATTTGTGTCATACATGAAATACAAAGTACATTTAAGTTACATGTATGTCCACATTACATTAATACTTTCCAGATTTTTATGTGAAAGTAAGGCAGAAGAGGAGGCTCTTCTAACCACTGTAATCATTACAGCAAGATATATAAATAAGCAGATATCCTAGTTTATCCTAGAACTGCTTCTTCCCCTTTTGATTGCTTTGCTTCTGACTTATCTGTAGACTATTTTTTCTCATCCAGAACGCTCTTTTCTGCCTCTGATTTTGAAGATTGATCTTTTTATTAAACCACTGTTTTTTATAGCATCAGAGTTGTGGGTTGTATGTATAGTTCTATGATCCCACTGCAATTATTCCTATGATGTTGGAAAAGGCAAAAGGTATTTGGATCCCCATCAAAACTTGCTGAAGAAAATAGAAACCTAGTGCACCAGAATCAAGTTTTTATAGATTAACTGATGTGCTTGTCTTGAAAAACTCCAATGTCTTAAAGAAATAAACTTGCTTTTGAAACTGAGAGTGTAGATACAGATTGAAAACGAATGAATGATCTTTCACTGTTTTGCTGTTTTTTGGTTTTTTTCCAGTTTTGGAATCCTGTGTTGGGAGAGCCTCAGCAGACGGAAACCTTTCGAAGGTATTTATTGTTCATGCCAGACTTTGTGCTGTCCACATCCTGTCCACAAATTCCCTTATTGTAGTGCAATTATGATACAAACACCATCTTTTCAGATGTCCCTTTGCCTTTTCTTCCTGTTACAGCACAAAGGCCCACATTACAGGATGCAAATATTACAATTCCTCACCAGATCCTAAATGTTTCCAAAGAAGCTGCTCTTTCTGAAGGGAAAAGGCAGAGCTTCTTCCCCCACTAGTATCATCAATCTGTGCTTGCTGAAGCATTGTCACTGAGTTGGGTTTTATGTACCTTTAGTGAGAAGGAATATCGCTTCATATTTGTCAGCTGGAATTTTAAAATCAGTGACAAGTAGCTAATTGAATGAGCAGAATACTAATTTTAGGTTGCTGTGAGTTTCAAATAGCAATCCAGGAATGTCAGTTCATGATGAATTATCTTAAGGAAGCAGGGAGTCTTACTTTCTTAAATGAAAGTGTGAGCAGTTTTAGAGAACTTCATTTACAAAGCATTGTATAATAACTGTCACCATCTAGGAACAATCCCTGTTTCATGGAAGTGGAGATCAGTAAGGGCTTCTTTGCTATGGGCTTCATTCTGCATGGCAAGACTGATTGAAGGACTCCTGTATTTTACAGATTCAGGACCTTAAAAAAATACTGCATGGAATAATATTTAAATGCCCATACAGCTTATGGCTACCATCTTGAAGCTGCTCAGTAGATTCCTTTATTTTACAATTCTTTTGTTCTGTTCTCATAATGCAAGTGTAAGGCTTTATAAAAAACTCTGCTCAAAATAATAGCATGTATTCCTGAGGTATCTGTGCATGTAGTTCACAGTACAAGTTTGCATAACCATTTGTGATTCAGTATTGGACAGAGTTCCTTATCTGAAAGGTCCTATTGCAATAAGCAGCTATAGCTATTGTTAAAGGCTAGCATATCTACTTACAAGAGCATTAATATATTTTTCCTTTTAAAAAAGGAGTCTTTGTTTTAAAATGCACAATATGACTTACATTGGATGTAATTTTGAAAGGTCTTTAATATTTTTTGGCAGTGACATTTTATTTTAAACTGTAGGTCAAACAACCCTTGATGTTTTGAGAGGAATCCGCAACAGTTTGCGGCCAGGCCTGTCAGAAAAGTTCATACCAAGCAATTTGCCTGAGAGGAACAGACTGTTGCACCTCATTGCTCTGTGCTGGCATCAAGAACCAGATTACAGACCACATACTGCAGGTAACATTCAGGAGTTCTTTCTGTGCAAGATTTGTAATGGAGTCATTACAGGAACATTGCTCTAGCACTCTGAACAACTGAAGTGGAAGTGGTCTTTTGGTCATCTAAGACTACCTTAGATGTTTCCTCTAACTGAAGCTTCCTACCAGAAACCGACTTATTTGTCTCCAAAATTTTGTTCACTATAAAGTATGAGGTGCAAATTGGATTAAACTAATTTCCTCTATTTCATCTAATTTCTCAATATAATAGTAAAGTCAGTTGCAATATGATGATGCCTAAATGCATATGTGCTTTCATACACAATGTGGTATTTAAAATGCTTTATTACCCCTGCAGAATGTGTGCACCTTCTAAATGGAGTTTTGACTAGTATAAATAAGGAGGTGATTTCTGCAGCAATCTACAATTTGATGGATGCAAAGGTCAGTACAAAATTTTTTGTTCTCCTACAACAACATTACTTAATTTGGTCAATTGCAATCTTTCTGACCCAAAACCAGTAAAGGTTTTGTCTTGATTGTTTTACTGGTCAGGCCAGAGAGCTGGAGAGTACCTTTTGGCACTTCAGGTTCATTCAGAAATTGTAGAATATACATTGTGAGGTTCTCTAGAAAATTAGTCAATTGCTACCTGCTATTTTAAAAATACAACTTATTTCTAGTCAGCACCTGTAGTCAGACTGGCGAACTCATGTGAGTGAGAACAAACATCAGCTCAAATACTGCAGATTAGGGCCAGAACCAAGGACAGGTTTTTTGTACTGAACAGCTTTTGTTCCTGTGGTAGCAATAGCAGTAACAGCACTTCTCTGTACCCTTCACTGCTTCTAAATTTCCAGGTTTCAGGCAAAGACACTTCTCGTCCCAGGCTCTCAGTGGCTCTCTAATACCCCAGCAGGAGATGGGGAACAGCCAGTGACCGAGGGGATAGAGCTAACTCCATATCTGCTTACACTGCCATGGGAAATCTGGCACAAATGTGACTGTCACAAACACAGCTACATCCCAGCTAGTTAACATGGGCACTGAGGGAAACAGTGACACACGTGCTTTGGCCCTTGGACAAGGACTCTGACTAGCTGGAGTTACACAACCCACGCTGTGTTGTTGTTTTCATTACTGTTTGTTGTGTATGTTGATGCATGCTGGACTATTTCTATGTGTTGCAATCACATTCTGGGCTTATAGAACAGCCTCAGTCAGTGTTTTAATGGGTAGCATAGTTAGAGTCCAAGTAATTTTTACTACTGTTGAAGTTTATTTAAGATTGTGCTGCCAAATATTCCATAATTTAATGCTTTGCTCTCCCTTGAGCAAGGTTTTATTTTTTTAACTTGTTAGATTGTGAAGATTTATTTTATTAGTGAGCAATATATTTTGTTCAAACAACTGAACTGAAAAGTCCAGAATTACTCTGAAAATTATACTGAAGTTTCTGGGAAATTGATTTACAATTGAAGCATAAAATCTAAAAAAACAGTTTAAGAAATCTGCTGTGGATGTACAAGCTGGAAAAAAGTTACAAGTGTTGACACATCCTTACTGCAGACAGTTTGGCACACTGAACACAGGATGGCCATGCTGTTTGGCTACTCAAAGGCAAACATGTTCTAGCTAGCCCAATCTCTTTTAATACAAGCTTGTTTTCACCTTCCTCTGCATGATTCAACACTTGGTTTTAAAATAAATTTGAAACACTGGAAAGAGTATTAGGGAAGGATTTTGTCAGATTCTATGCCCATTTGCTCTGTGCAGTTCACTGTTAATATACAGGAGTGTACCTTGCAGTATAATATATATGTTGCCAGTATAAGTTATGTCACTATAAATTGTTGCTCCTGGCAGCTGTGAATGGAACAAACCATGTGTACACTTACTGCAGCTCCTGTGCTTTCCTTCTTCCAGGAGAGAGCGCTTAATGCATGCAAAGGCTCAGAGGTGTACACACTGCTGAGAGGCACTTGCAATACAGAGGTGAGTCCGTGGCACAGGACTTTTCAGTTCTTCATCAGCTGTTTATTTCTCCTGACAGCCCTGACACTGTATAATGCAAACACTTGGGCAAAATGTTCCTAACCAGGATAGCTCCATCCAACAAAACCCACTGTTATACCTTGCTCCAAGCAGCTCGCTCTGACGTTGCTCTTGCAAAAACAACCTCCTCCTCTCAAGGATTGTTTTGAACCTCTCCTGTTTAGAAAAAGTTTTGGAACAGAAGTTTCCAAGAAGATAACTCTTCTCTATTTTGATCTCTTTCAGATCATCTGTCCACAAAAAGACAACTGCTTAATCAGCAAGAAAATTCCTCTTGTAGTGCCAAGCTTGTCAACTGTTCTACTTGATAGCAGTGGAAACAGAGCAGGAAGAGATAATATTGAGATGGATGTGTCAAATACTACCCCACAGAATGCAACAGCAACAAAAGGTCGCTGTCTTGAATTATATTCAGCTCCAGCTGTTATAAGGACAGGACAAATATTACTAGTTGCTCCATATAGAAATGTAAATTTTCATGTAAAATTGTCACTTCTCAGAGTAAAGCTGTGCTCTCTACTGGTATCATCTGAAGCATGAGTTCACTGCAGGAAACCAGAGACGCTACAAAGCTTTCCACTTAGATGTATAGACAAAAAAAAATTTTACTAATTTTTTTTAGACTACTGAGCTGTAAATCCAGAGCTGCCTTTCTCTTACACATCAAACACTGCCTGTTCCTTTTGAGAGAACAAATCCCGGGGAATCAAGCTGCTTTGTGCCACCAGGAATAACTGCTTTTTTTTTGTAATCTGCTAAGAAAGGGAGATATGTTTTAAAAAGGCAATGTTGCCAGGAATGTATGAATAATTCCTGATAATCACTGTTCCTATATAGATAACTTTCTTTACCTTTCCAATGTGGGTTTGTCCTAAGTGTTTAAATTTGTGTCAAGAAGAGATTGCCTGTATTACTCATGCCTTCAGGTATAAAAGTTGAGACATCAGAAGTCAATTCACCTGTAGCAACATCTGCATTTCCAAGCACTTTAGTTCTGATCAATAGCCATCAGACTTATGGACAGAATAAAATGTTCCATATCTTTAATAACAAATTCCTATAGACAGCTTGGAAAAAGTCAGATATGTGTAGTAATATATGCCAAAGTTTTCCTAGGAATAGTGATGTATTAACAAGAGCCAAAGTAATCTCAAGTCAGTTTCTGTCTCCTGTAGTGGCTGATATGTGTGTAATGTTTTCTTGTTGTTCAATTCAAAGATCTAATCTTGCTCATCTTTAACTTTTTCTAGATCACCCAAACTCCAAGAGAAGAAAACCAAGCTCGTTTTGCACAACTCTTTCATCTGGTATAACTGCAGGCAAAGAGAGCAGTCAGCATAACTCCCCACCACTGGCTCTTATGCACAGACCACAACCAGTGCACCTTGGACAAGCAGTGACAGGTAAGGCACCATTGCCACTCTGAGCTGGCAATATTCACCTTGGCCAGATCTTAGTGATTAAATTGTTTAAAATTTGGAGGAAACAGATATTTCTAAATTTTGTGCACATTTCCAGCTATTTAGAGTAATAGCTGATTCTAACTTGATACAAAATGTCTCTCTATTTGTGTATAGCTGCTCCTCTGTTCTCAGGCTCTCTGTTCAGGCACTGAACACTCAGAACATTGGCTTAGTTTTCTTCCAGGGCCACAGTGAGGCTGAAAACAGTTCTGAAAAGACAGTAATAAAAATACAAAAACCATAGCACACATTGAATGTGAAATACATTAGTTGTTTAGGTCTGTAAAATCTTATGATTTTGCAATCATAAGCTGTGTATTGCTTTCCTCTGCAAAAGTAGTTATTAACTAGAGAAACAGGTGACAGGGGACCCTTCATCCCCTCACATCATCTCAGGTCGTCCTGCAGAACAGAGGCAGAAAGGGTCAGCTTCTGATTTGTGAAGACTCTGCCTGTGGGTGAAGCTTTGTGAGGTTTTTATGCCAACTTTTTGCAAACTGCCCTACAACAATTCTCAGCCTAGCTGGTTGTCCTTCTGCATGGCAATTTACCTGAGTGATGACATAATTTCTGGATAAATCAACAGACTAGATCATGCAGGAAAAGTTCATCACAGAACTCTCCTGGCAACAATCAGAAATCAGAATGACAGAAGCATGTTCTCCAAAGCAACATGGCTTTTGGTTATTAATTTTCTCTTGGTGTATGGTATTTACTGTACACTAAGAGCCCTACTGTCAGCACTAGGTATTCTAATCACCTCCTGAAAAGAGGCAGAACCCAAAGCTCTCAACCATTTTATCAAGAGTATTACTTTTGTTTTTAGTTTGGCTTGGACATATATTCATTTTCCCAGTTTCACACTACATTTTTCAAACACTCCTGCTACCCTGAAGTACCTGTTATTTGTCCTTCCACCTTTATAGGAGACAGCTTTCTCATCTGTGTCCAGCCAAGATGTATTGCATAAAGTTAAATACACATGCTAGATGAATTGGGCAATTGTGTCCCCTCACACAATATGAGCACTCAGTGGTTTAGAGACATCTATTTGCTGTAATCCGATCTTCGTGAGTTTCAAACACGAGATGAAAATACTTTTGGACTAGTTTCGAACACAGAATGCAAGCAAGCTAACTCTTCCTTCCTTCCTTCCTTCCTCTACTGAGTTTTGATTTCTGGATGAAAAAACACTCGGTTTATCTCATTTTGTGTTCCTTTCACTCAAGGTCTTTGCAGCAGAGGAAACTGCTGTCATATCCTTGCCTGCCAGAGACAGACCATACTGAGCTGCATGACAGAAGGGCGCCTCAACCACATCCTGGACGTTCTCCGCTCCCAGCAAACGCTGTCCCGAGTGGACTATGAAAGCATCACCTCGTACCCCACAGTGACCGGCCGTGCACGGGCACTGCTGGACACTTGCCTCTGCCTCGGTGAGAGGGCAGCACAAGCTGTAGTGACTGCACTTTCAGTGAACAAATGTAGTCCTCTGGGACAAGTCATTCACTGTCCTTCTAAGATAAACAGGCTGTTGTGACTGATTTTTTCACAGTCTGCTGTATGCATCTGAGCTTTAGTAATTTGTGATGGCAAACATTCACGTTAGTGTGTCACAACCATCGACTAAAGGCAATTCTTCCTACAGCATTATTTGAGTACTGTAGTGGAAAAAGCTAACTGGATTAAAAGGTCGAGTCAACTGCTGCCAACAGAAATTGCCAAGACTGGTATAACAAATTCCAATTTGGACCTCAGAGATGGGAGAAGTGCCATATGTGCCACAGCAAACAATGTTCAATTGAGATGACACCTTATCTCCTTGATTTTTCTGTAGAAGGAATGAAAAAGAATCATGACTTTTTGAGGTCACAGCGTGGAAGAACGGCTGTTTATAAGTACTTCCAAAGAAGGATAATGAACAACAGAATACTGGATGAGGAGAAAACACTTACTGCTTTTCACTGCACTCATATCTGAGCCAGTTGTTAGAGTGAGAGGCTTCAGAGAATCAAGAAATATTTCTTCAGTAGGGTCTTAAGTAAGGAAGTTTTATATTATGCATATAAATTACTTAATGTTCCTCACAAATGGTCATATGAAAATGTAGCAGTACTTCCATTAGTACTTCGGAGATGTGAGACTTGGAGCACTCATTAAATGGAAAAATGTTCATATTTTACATCTAAGTATCTCTCTAAACATGTCTGCAGTTCAAATGTAAAACTAAACCAGGCAAAAGAGGTGCCAAGCTGATCATTTTGAAATGGTGGCTCTGCTGAACTGTTGTCATGGTTTTACTCTAATGGGAAACAGCCTGGGCAATACTGGGAGGTTTTCTTGCTCTGGCCTGGACTCACCCGTGTCACAGATGCTTTGGAGCGTCCTGCTGCTGCTTTAACTCATCCTCAGGTCATGGACCCCTTGACTTGAGTTCACATGGAGTTCCAGTCTGTCCAGTACAGCAGCACAGAAACATTGCTGTTCTCGGAATGTCCCCAGGCACAGCCGAGTAAGATGATAAGTACAGCAAGCAGTGAAAGCAACAAACCAGCCACTAATGAGCACCAGACACTTGTGTACAGAAGGCAAACAAGTCCCATGGCAAGCACAAGAGTCTGTCAACAGATAAACAGCAACAGCAGCTATAAATGTGATTCAGCACATTCCAGTCAAATCTATTGTTACCTTGAACCCTTCAAGCCTCACATTGGATGCTGGAAACAACATTTGTGGTTTAACCCCAGTGGACAACTGCGGTCCCCAAGAGTAAAGTGAGAAAAGTTGTTGACTGAGATCCAGACAATTTAACAGGTAAAGCAAAAGCTGCACACAAGCAAAGGAAAACGTGGAATTCATTCAGCACTTGCCATGGGCAGGCAGATGTTCAGCCATCTCCAGGAAAGCAGGGCTCCATCCCTGCAATAACAAAACAATGCTGTTTTCTGTACAAATTCAAAATACAGCCCCCTACTAGCTCCTATGGAGAAAATTAACTCTACCCCAGCCAAACCAGCATAATTTGAAAGGGAAATAATAAGATTACTTTCTTTACAATGAAAAAAATTATATAAGGTGCTAGATTTTTAAAGGCCCAGTGGGGTTTCTTCCAGCTTCATGGCACCAGATTAACATGAGAATTTGTTATACCATCTACAGGTTTTTCAAATGCAAAACCATGTTGTTTCCCTATGTTGGTTTTGTTCTCTCTGCAGTTTCAAAGTTCTCATTGAATTCAGTTGTTTGGCTGATTGCAAATGCAGTAATGATGTGCTGTCTAGGCACACTCAAGAAATAAGAAATGTGTTACATCAAAATTTCCAGCTACAATGCTGCTGGAACCATAAACATTTTTTTACATAATTTAATTGAACTTTGAGACTGACTTGAATTAAAATATTGTTACAATTAAAAGCAATGTCTATCTGAATATGTTGACAATAGTTTTGCTTATTAAAGGAGCTAAATATCTATTTCACAGCTGAATCTTTTTTTCACATTAAAATCTATACTTTAAATTTCAACAGTCTCTTCTAAGAAAGGATATTTTGCTTGTGAGGAAAAGAACTACTGTCATGGCGTTTTGCCTTTTTAGAAGGCATAAGATAATCAGTAAAACAGATAAACATTCACCTGTGGGAAATAGTTACAGAACTTTAAAAGAGAAACTAGCAATACTGTTGAAACTTAATAGCAGCTTTCAAAATGATTCTATTTAGTTGTTCTGCTGGACACTTGCTGTTCTGCTGCATACTCCTGTGAAAGATGTGCTGCCTGGCAGGCTATGCCAATTTTTTGCTATTTAAATTTATTAAAGGAATAGTAAGTAGGCAGATGTTTATTTTTCTGATGTATTGAAATGTAATTTTCTTCTTGGCACTGGTTGCTATCAGCTATCTTTTGCTGATTTGCAAAAAGATGACTGGCCCTTGCCCTTTGTCCTAACTACACCATGCTTTTATCTGAGATGGGATAGTTTCAGCAGTGTAAGAATGTCTGTACGAGAATTTGTTTGAAGTTGATTTGTGGACAATTAATCTGAGGTACTGGAATGAAGTGTTTAAGAGATTAGTCCTTCCAGTAGGAAGCAAGGCAAACAAAGCTATAAATACCACTCAAAAGTCATTACCAGTGCCTGTTAAAAACAGTTCCAGAGAACATCAGAGGAAGATAACAAGTGCGTATTCATAAAACACTAATAAAAAAATTAAAAAAATGCGTTAATGGACTGCTAACATATACAGAAGAATTTTACACCACATAAGCAGTCTAAAATGCACAAAACCTAAAGCGCAGTAATGAAAACATACTAAACCTCAAGGGTTCTTATTTTATTGTTTAAAGTCTGATCCTACATAACCTTGTAAAATTTTCATGCTTGCCCAGATTTAGTCACTTAAGAATCACATGTGAAGATTTGTAAGGAAGGTTAAGTGCATAAATAAATACTTGTGGGCCTGGTATGTTAGGAAAGGACCCAAACATCATCAAGGCAGGCACAGAAAATTTAGATTTCTTTATTGCTATTTATTGATTTCAGAGCTATATAGCTATTAATTATGCTCTTCTCCAGTAATACATATTGTCTCCAGGATTGCTGGGGTCTTTTATGCCTCAGGAAATCTTGCCTCGCACTATACTGTCTTTAATCCTTTTCCTGCACACAGCCCTGCCTGGCCCTCCCCCACTTTGCAAAATACTTTACTGGTGCTCAAAAGGCCCTAGCACAGTTTGATTTTGTTCCTCTTCTAGAGAAGCAATTCCTTCATTGCCTGCCTGGAACTTCATTCCCTTAACTGAGCACATAGTTGACTTGACAGATGGTATGTCAGCTGAGTTAAACAAAACTCCTGGATTTTGAAGGTAAGTCCACCATAAATTAAACTACCTGACGAGGTCTGAAAAGAACATATTTCATGATTTATTTGGGTTACATTAAATTCAGCACAGCTGCAAGAACATATTAATTGTAAGCATTTTACTTAACCCCAGCAAAAATGGTAGATCAGAAGCTTAGATACACAATTTCCAGCTCTTGTGCTGATAATGATTTGTGATCAGTATTTTATTTTCTGCCTTTATTTCTCTTTGCCAAGAACACGTGCCAAGTAATATTACAGAAATATGTAGCCTCAAACTGCCATTTCCCCTGGGCTTTAAGAATGACCTTTCTTCTTTCAGAAAGGACAAGCATCAGTTAAAGAACTTCTGGACTCCTTCAACCAGGATGAATTAAATGGCACTAATTTAGAATGAGAAGTTGCCCCTAAAAATGTGGTAACATGCCGAAGTATCTCAATACTTACATCCAACTGCTGTACTTGAACTTTCCACAAAGCAAAAGCAATATTCATACAAGCAGAAAGCATGCCTGAATTTCACCCTTTCAGAAGTAACCTGGCTGTACTCCAGAAAGTTCTGTATAGTTAGTTCTTTCTTTAGATACCAAGAAAAAAAGTGCCATATTTGTTAACAGAATGAATACTAACATTAAATTTGTTGTCTTTTGGGCAAAAAGGGCCCAAAGCTTTTTTTTTCAATTCATTAGAATCTTATCTGGCGGGGGAAAAAAAAAGAGAAAGTTGACTAAGGAATACACCTGGAAAATATAAAAAAGCCCAATTGTATGAGACTTTGGACCTTGTAACAGCTGCAAACTATGTTCCTGAGAAAATTGTCTTTATGCCACTTCACGTGCTGTGACAGGCTCCTGTCACAGAACAGGAACTGGAAGGGGAGCAGGGTGAGGTGAGTGCCTGCCGTGCTCACCTGTGCGTGCAAGGTGCCAAAGGAGCCCTTGCTTTGCCATTGCCTGCAGGCAGTGTTTTATCAGAACTGTGCTCAGCTCTGAGCATGGCCTGAGGAGAACCCAGGAGAGAGGAAAGCTGATAAGCAGTGAGGACACCTCATGTTAGGGACAAGCTGATAAAACTGTGTGTGTTTGGTCTAGCAAACAGGAGATGAAGGGCACACAAAAGAGTCTGGAGCACAGGCACGGAACATGCAGTGAGGAAACAGCACCTGGTCTGTTCTTCTGCTTTGTCATTCTGGACTGGCTTTCAAGTAGAGGCTTAAAAAAGATTTAAAGGACATCATGAAGACAGGCTCCATTCCCATACCCAGAGAAATTAGCAATATTCATGGAACTTTCTTTTACCTGATCAAGAGTTCTTTAGCTGATGAAATTCCTGCAAACAACAGTGATTTACTAAAACTTTTCCCTCAACCTGTTCAGTTTATTTATGCAAGTTATAAGCATTTGAAGTTATTTAAGAGAAAAATTTAAATGATTTTGCTTGGAACTAAATAACATGAATATTTATAACTACCTTGTAACTCAATCACTATTTATTCCACTAACACCTACCTGTGAAGTCATGGGCCTGTTAGCAGGTCAGCTGTCAGGACAATGGAATAGAGATAACTTGAATTAAAGAGACCTGGAGATTATTTCCACCCTTTACAGTGCTGCTATGAATTCTTCAAAGAAAATAAGGCTCTCCTATATTTTTGCTTCTCAGCAGGTCATGGTTGGTCATCTACTCTCAAATACAATGAAAATGCAATATTTATCAAGAAAGATTTCTGTCAGTCCATTAAATGTTTGCTGAGAGAGCTACTTCACATTCATGTATTTTTTTCCCTCTTTTCACATGAAGCCACAGGAACATTAAACATTAAAAAAGAACCTCTTATGACATGTAAGGTTAAAATGCAAACAAAGGAACAGAAAAAAAAATTAGGTTGTGACTTGTGCTGAACGGGTATGACCTCACACAGAAATTTGATTGTTTTTCTGATAGATTGCATGTCACAGACAGGTTTTAATTAAACACTATGAGACTAGAAGATTTACAACCAAATAAATATTGCAACTCAGGGAGGCTTTCTGCAAAACAAGGCATTGCTCTTCTCTCCTCCCTTCTGCTCTGCCTCCTGCAGAGCTGGTTCAAATGAAGTCTGGCAACTCTGGCTAAAGCTTGTTCTCTCCACCCCATCGATTATATGCTGGTATTCAAACCTGCAGATTTGTTTAAAGAAAATTCTCACTTAGGTAGAGAATTCATGAAATGTACAAGAGATTTGGATGCTGTTTTATATTATGTCTTTCAAAACGAAAATTACATTTAATTTTCTGTGAGATCTATAACAGCATTTTAACTCCTCAGCATTTAGATGTGTTTAGTAAGAATGTTTTCCTGTTCCATTTATTAGCATATCAATATAGCAATTTAATTAATTCTTAAAATCAGAGAAGTATTTAGACTGAAAAGACCTTTAAGATCTTTGAGTCTAACTGTAAACCTAACACTGCCAAGTCCACTGCATTCTTAGCTAGTCTGAGACTATTTCTTTTGGTTTAAATCTCATGGTAATTGTCAGCTTCTTCACTCAAATTAGACCCCATCAGTGAAAGGTGCCATTTCTTGTTCAGTGTTTTTTATGTCCATCTTCAGTAGCAAGGGAAGGAGCATCTAGCCTGTGGCCAGGCCTCTCCTGCTTGTAACAATGCCAATTAACTGTTATTGTGCACAGACACAGCTGCAGGGAAAGGTGCACTCCAGATCTGACACTTCCAAGATATGCTTGGGCATGTAGACAGGATTTTTCATGTTGTTTTTTTTTTTACAGATGGTTATTTAGATGTTTTTCTTGGACAAAGGAAGCCTTTTAAGGAACGAAAAAGGCAATTATCAGGATTTCCCAGCTGTAATTTTACTGTATGCTATACATTGGATTTAACTCCAGCAGCATGCAATGTAGCTGCCTCCCGATTGTTTCAGTACAACCACCTAATCTAAATATTTGGGATTTGTTTTAATGACACAACTTCATGGTTATCTACAATGTATGTCATTCTAGCATAGAATAATCCAAAATAACAATTTCCCTAAGGAGACAACACTTCAGTAATAAAATTTGTCCTTTTTAGTAAGGACAAATACAGAGCTGTTCACGTGGTGTGACACTGAGCAGCCTGACCAAGTGACCGATGTGCAGGGTGAGGACACTTGCAGGACTCCAAACATAACATTTGTTGCACAAGATGACACTATGACCCATCTTAACAAATAACTTGGCCATCTCCTATAGTTTCAACATAAGCTGAGGTCTTCCACATTTTCCCATACGAGTGACACTGAGGTAAAAATAACTCCCTGACCTCCAGAGTGTAATATGACACACGAGGCTTAGTTTCCTTTATCCTCCTGCCTAAGCTCTAACACTAAAGCTCAACTGTTTGCTCTCATTTCACTAAGTCTTCCAGACTCATATAAAAGTAAAGACAATAATGTCACCAGTGTCACCAAAAAGTGATCATGTATCATTAAATCAATGTTACTGGTATCCAGAATGTTCATAGCCTGTGGGATTTCAACCAAGAAAAAACAGCACTAAAAAACCTAGCAGTAAACTTTAACAACAATAAACACTTTGCTCTGGAACTAAAGTATAAGTGTCTGAAGCACAGCTTTCAGTGTTTTCAAAAGTTTGATTTATGGCACTTCACAGTATGTGACTGGGAAGCTGAGAAGGCTTTTCATAGTTCTGGGGATCTTGCATAACTTGGGAAACTCTTGGTAGTTCTTAATTAGTCCACTACGATTTGCTCTGTGGGACACTGCACACACCAAGTAATCAAGAGCCAAGTGGGGAACAAAGGAGCAAAGTGCAAAACACTCACAAATAGCCTGCTGAGAAATAATTTCTGAAAAGTTAGCAAAGTCAACCATCATTTTAATTTTAGGGCTGGATGCCTTCTAATAATAGCTAAGAATAGATTTGAAATTGGAACTATGCTGGCAGACAAAAGACTAAATGCATTAATAGGTCTATCCTATTTACTGCAAAGGCAAATGGACTGGCAATAAATCCCTACTCTTAAAGGCTCTTTTAGCATTAAGATATTTTACATCTCAATTCTTAAGGTGTACTTTTAAATAGTGAGACATCCTTAAAATCTTCCTTATGGAACATGTAGTCTTGGGCAAGAACTTGAGTGAAAACTTCAAAGTTGTTCTGACATTATATTTGTGAAACAACATGTTTTTTTTCTTTTACAAGGCTTGCTAATTAGAACTTATTTGTCACTCTGACCACATGTACACGAGTCTCATCCCCTTGGAGGCAAAATCTATGAGATGAATACGCATTGGCATATTTGATTAGTATACACTGTGTAGAATCCCTACAAAAAGGTCTTTGAAATTACGTTTTAGAAAACTTTACTTTTAATAGTAACCTATATTTGGACCAAATACAACACAGAATCCCCCAGAAGTCTGAAAGTTTAGGGAATAAAGGCTGTCCTTACTTCTGTTCATCCAACAACTGTTCCTGCACTGTAAAGTATTGTGTTATTATAAGTTCTCTAAATAAAATAGCACAGAACTTTTACTTAAGGTCCAAGTTTATTTGTATTGTACAAGTGTTTCAGGGTAATTCAGTAATTAAGATAAAAGTAACAGGAGTGCACTAAAAGCAAAGATAGAAGAGTGGGATCAGCACTGATGGGGTTGTACTGTAACATGCTGCATTCAAAGTGGCTCTGCTAAGGAACATCTGGTTGTATTTAAATGGCAAAGTTTGGACTCAGCATGATAATACAAACAAAATGATGACATTGGCTTCAGCCTCTAGTAACCAGCTGCTTGCAAAACGAGTGTCAATGTAACTCCTGTTGAGTATGATCAGAGTCTTCTAACCTTCATACTCCTGCTTTTAATCAGAGAGAGAGAGAGAGAGAGACAGGTACCACAAGTATATCAACAAAGGACTGACAATAATACAGGGGAATCTATAACAGAAAAGAACTTTACTGTTTTGAAGAAAGACTGAGCAGTTGTGTTAGAAGGCCAGAGTTACTTAAGATAGAAGAACAACCCAACCCAATAGATGTCTTTAAACTGTCTCATCCAGAAGAAATTTATTTAAATGCTGTTGGACTGGGTTACAAACATTGTAACTAAGGACTTCATATTCTTCAATCATAGTACCCTAATTTGGAACCTGAAACAAGAAAAAAATACTTATTCTTAAGATGCTATTTTTTACAGCTACAAATCCTCCTTAGTTTTTTTTATACATAATCACTTTTAATAGCCTTCAAAATAGACATGGACAAAGAGCATTATCTTTAAAAATCTCTGCAGTGTTATAAGACTCGTGAAGCAATTATTCTAACTCCCATGTAATTTCCAGGAAAACAGACTGTGATTCATTCACTCTCATTAATAACAAGCCAGATGCTCATGAGATTAATTGAACATAGATAAGATAATTTGTATAATCAAAGGATAGGGTCTCAAAGCTGAATGATTTAGTTATCTAAAACATTAATTCAAACCATCTGTCTTAAAACAAGTATATGTATAAGGGATTATTTTTTCCAAATAAACCCCCAAAATTTACTGGGGAAAACTTGATGTACTGCACGTTCCCCTTGTAATAGAGAAGATTACAAGATGAACAAGAGAAATGAAGAATTAAAATATAAAATTTGTGACATTAATCAAAATAGTGGTAAGAGAGTCCTGGAGACTTTTGAAGTTTACCTGAAGATGGAGATATTTTTGTTGCTGTTTCTTTGCCCTCCTAGCAATGTTAGCATTTGAAAACTTCTCCATGTTTTAGAAGATATCTATTCCCACTTCTGCTTTGCAGCACGAACAGTACTGAACAAAAACAATTTGCAAGAATGTGCAACAAAGGTATATGTAAGCAAATAATTAATTTTGGCGAGAGTAGATAAGGCAGTGAAAAGAAAAAGGTACCTGAAAGGCAACAGAACCAGACAGAACAAATAAAATTAAAAGATGGGTTGTCAAAGCTTATTTTACAGATCAGTATAGAGAAGCTAAGTTTTCCATAAAGGAAGGACTAATGTTAATCTTCAGAGTATTTAAATAACTGCAGCTGGACAAGACAGAGACATCCCACAGTTTCTGTCCCTTAAAGGGATATTTTCTACTCCCCCCTCCTCTGCTCCTAGCTTACTCCACATTTGTATTTTTGTGATTATGATAGCTAAAAGCCAACCTTCATAAAACTATTGTTTTCTGCCAGCTCGGTGGGCAGAATTGCCTTACAGAAGGGGCTGGGCAAGTGCCAGTGCCAGAAATGCTGAAGGCTACTAAAGTAGGAGGAGATTATGCAGCTAGGAGCAGGGGAAGGTAAATATAGAAGCCTAAATTTAGACCTTTTTCTTTAATTGCATAGCACATTGGTGGTTGTAGATCTGCAAGTAGCATCTGTAAGTCACACTTACTGCTTAAACCACCTACCACAGAAATTTGTATGATGGAAAGGTGAAGGTAAAAAGAAAGGGCAAAAGATCATTGAATTTGTTTTTGTAAACAAAGTCATTCAGCTTTGACCAAAGAAAGGAAACAGGTGCACTTGCATTTATTTTTGAACTGATTCTCTTTCCTGAAGTACATGGTTGATACTGTGTTGCTTAAAATTATTAAGGTTGAAAAACTACCAAAAATAATCTCTGCTTTTAAGTACTTATAAAAATTGTCGTTTGCTGGGATCTGGCTAAACTCCCAGATTTACTGTCCTGAATAATTTCATGACCCCCGTGAATAACTCATGTGACAACAGAATGTACATTTCAAAAGGAACATCAAAGTGGTCCCAGGACTCACTCTGTATGGTAAAATATCAGAAGGAACCAGCATTAACCAAACACATGGCTGGAAGCAATATTTCCATCACAGGTTCCAAGCTGCAATGGGTACTACTCACATTTACACAGCACCCCTTCAGTGCTGACCCTTAAGGAGCTCAGCACACTCTCATTCTTCCATTAATTAAGTGCATGAGCAACACATTCTTGGGGGACTTATGCTGTAAGGATATGCTTAAACTCACCAGAATGAACTTGTGAACAAGCACAAAGCTGATGTATAAGGTTCCAAATTCACTTAGATTTAATAGCAATTTTTACCTTGGTTTTGTCACGTTCTAAAACCATTTAATGAATATCGCATGGATTTGGTTTCCTGTAATCTGATGCTATTTCAATTTGGTTTGTTCAGGAGTATTTAATTGGTTTATTCTTCAAGCTTTTTGAGTTTCATTACATTTTCTAAGATGTATCTAAGTGGCAATATTAGTCAGACACAAAAAGCAGATAAGGCAAAATTCACAGAGTTAACCAAAACTCATCTGACTTGGTTGTCATTAGCTGAAGGAGATAAGATCTTAACTTGATTAAATTAGCATCAGATAAAACCCTGGTGGAAACAAAATCTTTTTTAGCTGTTTTTGTCTGCTAGCACTTAGAGAATACACACTTACCAGTGGCCACTTGTGGAGCATTAGGGAAGAAGCATACAATTGATGTAATCTGTAACAAGAGAAGAAATAAAGGAATCCAGATTTATATATCACTTCCATGGTAAAATGGAAAAAGTAATTCATAAAATATGAACCTTACCAAAATGAACAAAAATATCTATCTGGATGATTATTCTGAGGTTTGCTTCCACTAACTTGCAAACATTTCAGAAGCATTGTCTAGCCTTATGATCTCTCACACCAATGTCTACAGTGTTTTAAGTTCTCATAATTCAGGTCGTGAATTTCTATTTTGAAACCCTCAAATGGGCACTTTTTCTAATAAATATTTTTCAAAGTTCTAAAGTGTCATTCTCTATACTTCCAGTATATGCCTAATAATTTGTTTCCCATGCCTTGATAGTTCTCATCTATTTCTTGTTCCTAAAGGCAATTCTATAATTAGCTCACATTTTATGAGTCCATTTTTTTGAGGAGCTAATGCTGTCTGCAGGAGATTCAATCATGAGGGAGTTTAAAATGCAGTCTAGCGACAACTGAAATCAGCTGCATCTTTTCCATTCACAGTCAATCCACCTTTTGACTAACGTGTGAGACGACTGTTGCAAAAACCCATCTACCTGAAAATCCTGTACTACAGAACACGGGGCACTAGCACATTTGTAGAATGGCTAAACGACTGCTTTCTGGTTCACATTATCTTTGTAACAACAATCAGATTCATATTGTAAGGATTTGATTATATTCTGGAGATGTCATCTACGTTTTTATCTTCTGTCAGTGCTATAAAAGTCGCTTAAAAACAAAGAAGTCGCCTATCAGGGCTGTTAAGCTCCCAGAAGGCAGCAGACTGGTTTTGTTTGCTGCTTTGCAACACTGTCAGTAGCTTTAGCAGGTAATAGATTTAGTTCAGCTTGTGTTTGACAAAAGCCAAACAAAGAGTTGAGACAAACATAATTAAAGAGCTGAGATGATCAGGCTCCTGCAAATGAGAATTTGTTTTGCTATGGTGCTTTATAGTTCAGAAATAAAATCTAATGTAATTATCTTCTTCATGTGCACTTAAAAAGCCAACTTTTAACAAAAAAAATTACACTTTCTTAATTCATTTTTATCCAAACACAATGTAACGAATATCTGGAGATATAGATGAGCAAAGCAGTTGCTTGGTAGCCTGATTGTCTCTGTGACAATGAAGGAAAACAACTCCTTGATGAAACACACAACCTTTGAGAGAGGAAGCAGAATGAAAATCAGAAGTGTAAACCTTGTGGCAATAGAATTAGACTCCACTATTGCACTTACTAGCATAGTTACGGGTATTACAGTGCATAGTTTGCCTTACCCTCTTCTTTTATGGCCTTATATTTTTATTTGCCCCTAAGATTTTTGCCCTCTTGAAAATCTTCACCTTTGGCTTATCTGTGTCAGATATAGATAATAACCTTGGACCAGGGAAGGGAGGAGTAATTAAATTGTTCAGAGTGAGGCTATCCTGTCCCCTGAGCCCTGTTGTCTTTCCAGGCTCTGACCTTCCCTTTGCCTCACAGGGAGCAGCAAAAACGCTATAAAAGAACATAAAGAGGGGGCTGCGGCCTCGGGTTCATTGGCTTGGACAGGTTAAAACTATTAATCTGCTAGAGGAAGACAAGAAAGCTTTCATTACACCCCAAATAGAGCTGCTGAATGGCCAATTCCTTACTATTACACTCAGGCACCATGGGGCACTTTTAATAACGATTCTGGTCAGTCCATTATATGTATTTTAACGGAGCCAAATTTTGGGTTTAGCTGTGTTGCTCTTGGAGGCCGGAACGCACCGACGGTACCGTTCTATTTTCATTTCCGTATCTGCTATGACGGGCACATAGGACCTCTGCAGTAGAAACCCAAAATATCACCAGATTTTCGGGTTTCCACCCTCTCAGTCTCGAGCCTGAGCGTCTTTCAGGTGTAACCCATGCGGGTGTAACTCATGTGGATGTGACTTTGTGCAGCGTCCGCCGGGGCCTCAGGAGAGCTCCGTGTCCCCGGGGCCCTGAGGGAGCGCGGGGCGAGGGCAGGCCCCCCAGCCCGGGCTGGGGAAGGCGCCGTGCCTTTCCCGGGCCGGGAGGGAGCCGTACCGTCAGCGCTAGGGCTGCTCTCCATCCTGCCCTCCCGGGAAAGGGGAAGGCTGCTGGTCTCCCGCTCCGGCTGCGGCGGGGGAGGCGATCGCGGCTCTCCTCACCCACCGGTAGCGGAGGGGTCGGCGCGAACTCCGCGGGGCAGGGGGGAGCTCGGGCCCTGCAAACACCTCCCTGCGCACCAGCGGGTGCCGCAGAACCCCGCGCAAGCCCCGCGGAGCCGGTGCGCTCCTTGCGGCTTCTCCCTCGGGGCGACCACGCGGGAGGTACCGGCTTTCTGCCGGGGAGGGGCGAGGAGGGGACGGAGGCGGTGACGGAGGCGGCGGTGCCGGGGCGACGCGGCGGGGAGGCGGCGACGGCGATGCGGCGGGGGGGCGGGGCGGAGGGGCCGCCATCGCTTCGAGTGCCAACGGGCGGGTAGCATCCCGAGAAGGCTCCGCGGGAGCGGAGGTTACGCGGTTCCGGCCGGCGCAGCCCGGGTGAGGTTTTCTGCTTCCTTTCCCGCTTTCCTTCTGTTCCCGTCACCTTGAGGGAAGGCGGGCAGGGAGCGGCCTCAGGGCAGGGACTGCCGGCAGAGCATCTGGGGCGGCGGCTTTGGCGAGGCGGGCTGCTGCAAGTGTGCAGTGGTAGCAAGGAAAATGCCTTGTGTGTTGCTGTATTGTTTCTAAAGCGCGCCCTGACTCTGACAGCCCCCGTCTGAGGCGGGTGCCTGCAGTTACTTCCTTCCCGGGGCTGTCCAGGAGGCAGAAATCTGTGTGAAGCTCGCTGTTTTTATAAGGAGTGAGAGGTAGAAATGACCTCTCTGCAGATGATCCCCCTCCCTCGGGGGAACCCCCTCAGGGGCTCAGGCCGGCGGCGACAGCCCCTGTGGTCACGCGTATGGCGACTCGAGGGTGGCTTTGGGAAGCCACGTGTTCCTGTAGTGCTTTTTGGTGGTGGGTGCAGGTAATTAGAAGTGCTCTGCTAGCGAGCTGTGCAGGGCACTGAAGTGGGCTTAGCGAGACCCTCAGGCCAGCACACCTTTGCTTGCTGGCGTTTAGGAGTGATTTTGATTGTTGTATGTGTTTTTAAATGAAGCGTATTAAATGCGATCTGATTAGGTGCGGCTATAAGTGCCACCTAAAGAGTACACATGGGTGTAGCATGTGCCTTTTTGGCATAATTTCCCCCCTTTTTAAGAGGTTTCTGCTTTTCTGCCCCAGCATGAAAAATAAGGTGAATTACTTTAACAAACTGTTGTTCCTTCTGTCTTTACCTGGGGATTGTTGTATAAATTTCACCAGATGTTCCTCTCAGTGCAGCAGCTTCATGCACTCCCAACCTAAATCAAGACTGATCAAAGAGCTTACTTCTGTTTTTTTCCTTGGAAATATGAAATTAATGAAAAAGATGAAAAAATAGGAATATATTATTTACTACCATCCTGATAAACTATCAAGTTAAAAATCTGTCATAGTAACTTCTCTTTCATACTGTTTTCTTGATAAACATACCTTGTCCTTTTTTTCAAAAAACGGATGCTACAACCAATTCTGTTTGATCAAAAGTTTCTTGGTAGGATTTTTTTTTTTTTATTGTGCTGAAGATGGTGTGTTTGTATATGCAGGCACAAAAGAGTTGGTTGAACAGAGCAGATCTTTACATTGGGAATTGTTTTTGTAGCGCGGGCTTCCTGTCTGTTAAGCATATGTATGGTAGGGCAGTGATTCTTCTCTCACCAGAAAAAAACGTATCCTAGACAAGCTATAAGCCTTTCCCATGTAAATGTTCAGACTATGAGGTGCCTAAATATATACATTGCAATGAATAAGTATTTCTGAGACTTGTGGCCTTTGCTCTGTTGGTGCCTAACTCTGTGGAGACTTGGATGCTGTTTGCCTGTATAGAGCAATCTTGAATCTTGCTCATAGGGCCAATCATTGTGTTCAGAAATAGGAGTCTTACATCTGGTATATGTGAATAGCCAAAGTGTGTATGTAAGCTGTGCTACAACGAGAGTTGTTTTATGCAATCAAGAACTAAGGAAGACAGAAGCAAGAACACCAGAAATCTTTGCTAATGAGCAGGTATTGTATAAAAGCACAGCAAACACAGTAAGCTTTTAGCAGTTTGGTACTTCACCTTGGTCATAAATCACTTGCAGGTTCATCTCAGGTCGAGCAACTGAGGACTGTTCTGCTCAGTGGGATAAAGGGGATCTTGGCAGATGGTTCCTCTTGCTTTCCCCTTGAAGAAGAGCCACCCTGTAATGCAGTATTGGTACATTGCTAATTGCATGTTAACCTTCATCAGCTCCTCTGGTACCTGGCTGCAGTATGATAGGCCTTACCAGAAGATATATTTTTGATGAAAGTGAAATGATCCTAGCTTCAGGTCACTGTCCTGGTTTCTTATCATAGCTTTTTATATCAATAGCAGAGTCATTTCAGTAAAAAAAAATAAATCTACATGTATCAGCAAAAAGATTCCTCACAGTTGCAGTGATCAGCAAAAACAGAGTTGAAGACACTGTGTTGCACAAGGGTGAGCGATGAGGAAATCCACATGTTGGTTAGCTTGTGTGAAGGCAGAATCCTGCATTAGCCATAGCACTCATGTGGCTGGGCTTTGGCAGCGTTAGAGATTGTTCTGATAGTATTTTTAGCTGCAATATATAAGGATTATTGTATGTTAAAAAATGTGCACTATTTATCTCTGGTTTTCCTCCTCCAAGCCTCTCTTCTGTTTCCAATGAAATAATGATCTTGTGACAGAATCATGGATTTTTATATATGTGTTTTTTCTCTGACATAGCTTCAGTTTTCTCTAGTCTGATTTCTCTCTACCTTGGTAAGTTTTTTTCCAATTGGTCAAAGCTGCAGATTCTGATTTCACTTAAGATTAAGTGAAGTACTTGAAAGAAAAATCCTGCCGACAGTTTGGATTTTGTCAGAAGTGGTATAATGTATCGCATCATGTGACTCAGGTAAATAAGCAATTCCCGCCCTGAAGGCTTTAAAAGGCGCATAAAACAAACAAGCCTAGAGAAGAGAATTAAGTATCCAATCATCGGTGACCTGTCGTCCACACCTTCGAGCAAATCTTAGCTGTTAGCAGATTCCCAAAATTGGGAATAACAAAAGCAGGCTTGGAGGGGAAGAAGGAGAATTGGGGGACAAAGCAGGCTAGGTTGAGAGATACCGTGATTGTTCTTTCCTGGGTGGAGATAGTAGGGCAAGAAAGAGTGAAGGTCATCAGTAACAAAACTGTATAGAACTGCAGTCATGTGCTGTTAATTGAGGTGGAGGCACATGAACGTGACTGAGTCCCAGGTAATTAAATGCCCCTCTGAACTCCAGACCGTGAGGTAAATCTTGCTTACACTTCGTGCAAAACTGGCTCGGCGTTAACACACCAGGTTTGATGTGATTTGATTTATTCAATTGACTTAAATCATCAAAATGCATAAGCATTCCAAGTAATGTGTGAATGCTTCTGATAAATTTATACTTTGGAAGATGTTCAGGAGGAAATGGGAATGATTAGGATCTGTGAGTTAGAAATCATAAAGCTGTGCAGTTACCACCAAAACGGTGTTTTTACATTCCTGGTCTGTTCTTAACATATTTACGCAGTTTTGTCCTTTTGCTGTCAGGGCTGGAAATGAACGTGGCGTGTTTTCAAATGGCACTTGGATGTCATAATAATAGCTGTAGTATTCTTGTTTCTTCCGCTGACATTTGTTGCCTTCGGAAAAACATTTGCAACTAGTGACCTATCCTGAGTTCTTTTCATGGAAATGAAAAGACTCAGTTTGAAGTTGACTAATATTTTTCTGGGTCAAGTGTTCTTTTCTTTTTTTTTTTTTCCCTTTCTGTTCTTTTTCTTAAGTGTTCTTTTAAATCCACTTCCTACAGTCAAATTAGTCATGGAAACATCTGCTTTGATTATTTGTTCTGCTGTTATGCAGAGATTTCTGATGATTGCATCATATTTATAATTAATTAATAGTTGTATGCAATTGCAGATAATAACTTCCTCTTGTAAAGCAAACAAATAATGTTGGGAATTTTTAGAGCACATATATTTTTGGAGACTTAACTCTACTACACCACTAACAGAAAGTCATGTGGTAAGTGGTTGCAAATGAACTTGGCACAAGATAGATGGAAGAATAAATAACAAGAGAAGCAGGGAAAAACTGGTGTGATAAATTTACTTTGCTTTTCCTTTACAGTTTTGCTGACACTCATCTGTAGAAACTGTGGGGATGCCTCTCTTCTAGTTAATTTTGTTGGAGGTGCCTCATTATAATACTCAAGCTTTTAAGTTCTGAAATGGCAGTGCTTAGTTCCTGGAAGTTTGAAAATTTTTTGTTTAATTATAAGTGTGAAATTTGATGTCTTCTGATGCATCTGTGATACTAGATGTTGACTCGTATACATGATAAAATGTGTTTTTAGTATTTAAGCATCTTTAAAGTGTTTATTTGGAGTGTTGAGGGGAAAATGAACCAGAAGGCATCCAGCTAAACAGATTGAGGATCTCACTTTGCGTTATTTAAAAGAATACAGTTTCTAAAGATTCATGCGGTGGAGATGAATGATGTAATATTTTTCAATAAAAATTTTTTACTCCATTTCAGTAGATGTTACTTTTTTAATTGACTGAAAATAATCTTTATAATTTTCATGTCTTCATTCTAGTTCAGAGATGTCAGGTCAGATTTTCTGTGCTTTAGTATACAGATGTTTGCTTTATGAGAAAGGAGGAGTATTCACTCCAGAAAAGTGTGCCTGCAAGAGCTTGTGTGTTCATATGTTACTAAATGCACTTGTAGTTTGAGTGACTGCATGTTGACCTTTCAAAATTCCTGTATTCAGGTTTTTTGTTCTCTCAGTTGACAAGTTTATTGTTGCAACTAGAAAACCTTTTTTAAAATTACTGTTACCTCCAAAAAAGAACAAAACCTTCCCCACACTAGATTAGCTGCTTTATTCTAATTGACTCAGATTTTCAATGGTTTTTTTCTCTTCTGTAGTAAAAGGCTGAAGTATACACTCAAGGTTTAATCAGTGGACAAATGAATAGTCATGAAATTAATTCTGATAGATATCAGGCCTATTCTTTATGCAGCTGATAAGCTAGTAATCTTGAACTTGTGTAAAATGATTCTAATGAGTCTTATTCCGAATTATCAGTATCTTCTTGAGTTAAGAGATTTTATTAGCAGTAACTTGCTTTTGGAAGGCATGGGAGCATTTTCTGGAGACTTCAGAAGAAGTGGCTCTCTTCCAGTCAGTCAGTTCTGAAGCAGAGGAAAAACTCTAATTTCTATGTCCCTAGGTACTGATAAATACAACTGCTAATGGAGGAATTTGTATTGAAACTACTATGAGTTTTTATGTACAGTCTGTACTTCTAGATAACTGGGTAAGGAGGCAGTGAGATCTGGAAACAGTTCTGGGGAGGGAGCAAACTGTGGTGGCAAAAGTCAAGGGTTGGCTCAAGGGCATTGTGGAGTGAGTCCCTCTGCCTGTGGTCCTTAGCAAGAGCCCTCAGGACATTGATAACATGTCATGAGATCACTCATAAATTACCTGTGTAAGCACAGCAATTGGATTGGTGATTTTAGTATTGCAATACATCTATGTTCATGCTTTGAACTTCCATCTTGGTTTCGTGGTGCTTCCTTATCTAGAACATCTCACTCTCCTTCTTTCTGTTCTTCTGGTCTTCTCAAGATAGGATTCCTTTAATTCTGTCCTTCCTATAGTTGCATTTGTTTGTTTTCCTAGTGGTAGAAGTTCCCCTCTCATCCTAAGTTAAATAGGAATTTGTCTCTTGGTTTGTCTGTGTTGGTTCTGCTGTTTAACTGTGCATGAATTTGACTTTTTGAAAAAAACCGCAAACACGAAGCAACAAAAGGAAATATCTTAATTTATACTTGTAAATCATGGGGTAAAAAGGTGGAAAGAAGATTTTGCAAGAATGTCCTGGGATAAAAAAAAATTTATAATGATTTCAGCTGTCTATATTTTGTTTTAGATTGTGATTTGGAATCGTGGAGAATTCACAGTATTTCCACAATGGCAGAAAGGACAGATTTTACAAAATCTCAAACTTCACTGGCTGAATACAGCCCCGTCAATAAATCAAAAAGGACAGATCGAAGTGGAAAGAAGGCTGGAGACCAAAATACAATGCAACTGAAGAAAGAAATATCTTTAATAAATGGGATAAGCCTTATAGTAGGCAACATGATTGGTTCGGGTATCTTTGTCTCTCCCAAAGGAGTTCTCATCTACAGCAAATCTTATGGATTGTCTTTAATAATTTGGGCAATTGGAGGGATATTTTCAGTCTTTGGAGCTCTCTGCTATGCTGAACTTGGAACCACTATTACAAAGTCAGGAGCCAGCTATGCATATATCTTGGAGTCTTTTGGGAGCTTCATTGCTTTTATTCGTTTGTGGACGTCACTCCTAATTGTTGAACCAACTAGTCAGGCAATCATTGCCATCACCTTTGCTAACTACTTAGTTCAGCCTTTCTTCCCTACTTGTGACCCTCCGTATATGGCTTGTCGTCTCTTAGCAGCTGCTTGTGAATGTAAGTATTTCTTGAAATTTACTATGGTAAGTTTTTATGAGGGTATGTTTTATTAAAACATCTTACACTCAGAGTTGTGTACTGGATCTGCAGTGGTTTGAGTTACAGAGGGGAAAAGAACAATTCCAGCACATCAGTAACGTGCAGGTGTTCAGTCAGTGAATGACCATTTTCTCCTTTGAAAGCAGAAGAAGGTATTGAATTCTTCCAAGCTTACTTACCTGGAAAAAATGGCTGTAAAATTTGTTTTCCCTTGAGAGAGGTAATTATTTTAAAGCAAACCTCAGGATATTCTTGGTGTGGTCTCAAGAGCTATTGCAGAATGGCTCTTATGCTATAAATTCTGGTGTAATTTGGTTTGCAATAATTTCTCAATGATTACATAGTTCAGTTACTACTCTGGTTTCAAAAAATCATTCATTCAAGATTATTCTTTATACTTGGGATTAACTGTAACATCTGTAGAGCAGTACGTGTGGTGAAGCTGTTCTGAAAAGTGGAAATTTTGCATGCACATAAAATATTGAAATACTTGTATTCATATAGCCACTTCTGTTAGTCAATGTAGAGCAACAGCTGCCCACACACTTCAAACCAGGAGTGTTCTGCTGTACCAAAAGAATGAAACTCTGATTGAATTGTGTTTGTCTTATTTAATTTTAGGTGTTTCCTATTAAAAGTGTTTATATACATATTTAACATTTCCAGTAAACAGCAAAATCTGTATTTCATCAAGTCTGTAGGACAATGCTTTGTGATGTACTGATCCATAGGCGTGTGCTCTGCACAGTCTGTCACCTGTATTAACATGATTTTGTATCAAAAAGCTAACACAGAACTTGGACTCTTTTACTGCCAACAATATGTTGCAAGGATATCTGCTGCTTCTTGCTGACTCCTTTTTGAGGCATCTCTTGGAAGAGCTCAGTGTTCCTTATTATAGTTGTCTAGAAAGGATAAGAAAAGGAAAACAACAGAGCAGATATTTCACCTCTATAACTGGCTATGATGATGGCAGCTTCTCCTCCCACTTTTGTTATTTGATACTGTTGTGAAAGCATTAACATGCTGGCTGAGGTCGAGGTAGGGGGAAAAACAATCACAAGCTTCTTCCAGGAAATCTATCAGTTTAGTCAGTTCTGTTCCCTCCTTCCTTCCAAATGAGTGAAGGGCCTGTAATGTCATGTTCACATTCCTTAAACAGATATTGTCCCAAGGTACCTTGGCACAAATTCAAGAGTGTGGGAGAATCTGCTCTTCCATTTAAGGTATGCCTTTACTCTGAAGGCAGTTAGCTCTTATGAAAAGGAGTTTATTAAAAAGCAAGAAATTAAGACAAAGTGATTAAATTAAAATTATTATACAGTAGGTATGGAAAAACACTGTGATGTCCTCTACATTTGCTGTTAATAAAGAGGATTTAGCACCTCTTTTTTTAGTGGAGACACATGACAGCAGGATCACTCTCAGGCAGGTGGAACAATTTACTTTAACAGTCTGTTTTATGGTTTAAATGCTTGTTCTGCCCTGCTGTAAGTGTCATTGCTAAGACTCACCCCTGCTCTACAGCTTCATTTAGCTGTTCAAGCTTAGACTTCTCCCTGTCCTGGCATGGCTGATGTTGTTTGTCACATCCTTAGCTCTGGATATGATTAATCCCTTAATAATAAAGCTGCTGGGAGTGGAAGTCTGCACTTAGTTAGGTACAGGTTGTATGTGACACTGAGTGAGTTTGTTGTGGGGTTTACTTTTAGTTTTGTTTGTTGAGTTTTTTTAATTTTAGTGATAGCAATAGAGCTTGTTTGAGAACAGTCTTTGTGTTATAGAGATTACTTTGACAATCATTTTGGCAGTGGGGTGTCATCTGGTGCTACAGAACTAAACTTGACAGCTCTCAGAAACTTTAAGTGGCTAAACAATAATTAAGTTGAAGAAAACAGGTTTTTTAGCAAAAGAAAGAGAGATGTGGCTTATTCAGAATATTATCTTTTTTTTTTTCTCCTTATAAGGTATCAGAGAATAATTTCATCTGAAGTAGAGACCAAGCCCTAACTCCCTAATAATAATTAATCCCAATGAAAATTGCTTTTAAAAATACGACTGAAATAAACACAGTAAGCAAATATTCCAGTCACTGAAACTGAAGAGCAGAGACTGAGAGGTTTTTTTTTCCTGAGGGCTCTTCAGGAGCTGCAACAGTCCTGACTTTTGAAATTTGATACAACTGAGGTTTCTTTCCCCGTCATCTTGCCATGCTCAGTTGAACCTCATCCAGCTTGTCCAGACTGTCTAACATACTAGTACCATACTTGTCTGATCATTACCTTCCTTTTGTTATCTTTTAAGAGTTATTGTTTTCAATTTGGTAACTGTGCTAAGGTTATTTTTATCTCAATAATATCATGGATTATGGGAAAGGAAATAATATATCACATCTCTTTTAACAAAAAACTGCTACTTTACTCCTGAAACAATCGAGTTTAGTTTTTATTCATATGCATATTTAAAATACACTGTACAAGAAAATTCTGTGGAGATAAAAAGTGCAGTAGTATAGAAACACTTTTTCACTAGCTCGAGAGAAAAGTGAGATTTGGGGGAAATACTGTTTCTAATACAGAAGTTTCAATAATATATTGATAATTTGGCTAAGAAAAATATGTACCAAATTAGGATTTTGTTAAATAAAGAATACTGAAGATACTGAATCCTATTCAGTATAAAGCCCTTGAGTTCAGGCAGAGGTTGTCTGGCTCTCCACTTCAGAGGAAGGTAGTGAATGCAAAAGCAAAGTGTTGAGAGTCACGAGAACTGTCTTGGGGAGCTTGATCATGTGAGTAAGTTTAGTCAGCAGCTGCAAAATATTTGTGAGATCTGAAAGTCTCATTACAAGTTTCGTTGCAATATTGTGAAATAGGTCTGACTAATTTATTTTGGGATAGAGAACTAAATACTCAGAATATCCATTACTTCCTACCAGTTTGTAAAAATCCAGACTAAGGTTGTATTAGCTGTAAGGCATGTGCTCTTTAGAACCACAGAATGGTTTAGGTTGGAAGGGACCTTGAAGATCATTTCATGCCAGCCCCCTGCCATGGGCAGGGACTCCTTCCACTATCCCAGCTTGCTCAAACCCCATCCAGCCTGGCCTTGAACACTCCCAGGAATGGGGCACCCCCAGCTTCTCTGGGCAACCTGTGCCAGTGCTTCATGACCCTCACATGGAAGAATTTCTTCATGACACCTAATCTAATCTAATCGAATCTAATCTAATCTAATCGAACCTAATAATCGAACCTAATCTACCTTCTTTCTGGTTAAAGCCATTACCCCTTGTCCTCTCAGTACATGCCCTTGTAAAATCGATATATTCTCTCTTCATAATACAGTTCAGTAGAACTGGAAAAGAGTATTGAACCACCTGTAACCTTACTTAGCATTGTAGCTACTCCATGGATGTTGAACTCATCCTCAACCTAACAGTGAACCATGGAAAGACTTTCTCAAACACTCTTCTAATATGTTTGCCCAAAGGAATTTCTAGATAATCTTTCATTTATTAGAATAATAGTGGTACACTGAAATTAATTATTTCATATAGCAGTTTCTTTCGTTTCAGGGTAGTTGCAGAGTACAGCTGGGGAGGGGTAACATTAGGAAAATGGGTATGTAATCAGAGAACAGGAAGATCTTTCCTTCAGTCGTTGAAACTGTTTAAAACATCTGTTTCCTGCTGTTTTGTTGGAACCAGTGTGTTTTCAGTACCTGTGCATTTGGCTTAGTTTAGCCTAAGTATTGGTATAACAAGTAAGTGCATATTTAGATTACAATTAAAAGCTGTGAAAAGTGAGTTAAACTGGGCGTTGTTCAAGTAGTCTTGTAATTTTTCTTTTTTCTTCCTTCCCTAGGTCTTTTAACAGTTATAAATTGTGCCTATGTTAAGTGGGGCACACGTGTGCAGGATGTATTTACTTACGCTAAAGTTGCTGCTCTTATTGCCATCATCATTGCTGGACTTGTTGAAATATTCCAGGGTAAGCTTGTAAAATTAAAGCAAAGGTTTGTGTTTATCAGTTAAATTGAGTGATTGATCTAAAGACTGTAAACTACCTCTGTATATTTAATAAGATGCCTCAGTAAAAAAAGTAAAATACAGCCACCTTGAAAATACCAGTAATACCAATGTTACACATTATCATGAAACAATGTCATGAGATATTCATCCTATCTCAGTTGACTTTGAACTTGGTAAAAGAAGGTAATTCATTGCTCAGCAATGTTGTGTTATTCACAGCCTGCAGTACAGAATTAAAAAGGAAGTGAAAACAGCAATACACAGAGACAGCAAAATAAGTGGCAGTGGTGAAAGTTACAAATTTCTTTAAGGAACATGCTACTTTACAGTGAGATCAATTGATTTTTTTTTACAAGATGAATCTGTGGTCTGAATGTGTCTGAATTTAAAGCACAAATATGCTAAAGAATATGTAGGTAGATTTGTGAAGCTACAGCTCTGTTTTTGCTCAAAGCCTGAATTCTAATATAGCTGTGGAGAATTAGAAAGTGTGTTTGTTGGGCATTGTGCCTTCAAGTTAAGAGAAATTCCGAACTTAGTTTTGTTTTTAGCCCTTCCTTTAGGAAGAATTTGTTGGTGTGTTAGCTTGAGAAAATTATCCTGCTTTCACAGCTGCCATAAAGGTCTGTCTTTCCTGGCAATGTGACAATTTATGCCCTTTGCTCTAACTAGTTATTGTTAAAAGTTTATGAGCAAGATAATTACTGTGAACCAATCAAGAATATGCATGTGTGAGCACCAGGTTTAATCCTTAGCACATCTGCCCATCCCTTGTATCACAGATACCGAGCTTGTTCACATCTTAGTTTCCTGGACATTGTGTCCTTTTTCTGTTCCTAACTCAGCAGTTACTCTACCTATGTCTGTGCCAAGGGAGCAGCAACATCTGATTGGGATAAAATGTAGAGAAGAGAAATAAGTAAAGATATTTTAGAGGCCTCAAATATTACAGTTTTAATGGAGTCCAAACACTTCAGGATGCATATTTTGGAGTTACACAGTAACTTGCCTTTCTGTTTTTGGTGATTTTGTGTGTTTATATATACATAGTCTGAATATATAAACTGTGGGTGATGAACTTGTCTTGACTTGCTTAAAGTCAAAAGATGGCACAAGTTTTTGCAAGTACTGGTCCAAAAAACTTACATACACTTTTAGCTTGGGAAAATTTTATCTTAACAGTAATACTTTATTCTGTTAATTTTTCTCAGTTTTCTATTTTTAGTAGCAAAACCTTAAACATCTATGTAGGTGTTTATGTGGGGTTTTCTTGTCATAGTTATTTAAAGTAATTTGTAATCTTTGTTTTCTGCATAGGCTAAATGTTAGAAAATTTAAAAGGATATAGAAGAATAGAGTGGGTTATTTTCTAAATATATAGGTTGTAAACCCCCATACTTAACCTGAGTACTATCATTGCCAGTTGTTTATAGCTTAGTCTTAATGTTCCTGAACTTCTTGTGCCACTGTAGACAAACCAGGTGTTTAATTGTAGAACAATATCATATGCAGTCAATAATTTTCAGTAGTTTTAAATGATATGCTTATTTTCATGGCTAAAACATGGAGTAGAATTGGAAAAAGGTCTTAATAAGCAGATTTGAAGGAATTAGGGTTTCTGAGGTATTTTTGTAATTGTGTTCCACATGGCAAAATATTACTTACTGTATTTTATTATCCTGTCCTTCATTGCACCTTTTCCACACAGGACATACATGGTACTTTAAGAACTCTTTTGCGGGATCCTCTACTGATATTGGAGAAATCTCCCTTGCATTATATTCTGCCTTGTTTTCTTACTCTGGTTGGGATACCCTCAATTATGTAACAGAAGAAATCAAAAACCCAGAAAGGTAAATAGTTTGAGCTTTCTAAATGTGGATGGTTCCCAGGTTGATGGGTTTGTGGATGTTACTGACTAATAAATTCTGAGCTTACACAGAAATGAGTAGAACTGCTCTACTGGTGAGGCTGTGGATGGCCACTAGCAAAGATTTACTAAACTCCATTAAAAGTGAAAAAGAAATTAAAACATAAGAACCAATAAGTGTAGATGGTTGCAGGATGCCGTATTCAGTGCTAGATAAGCTTTCAGATCAAGATGTTGTTACTATTTATTATAATAGGTGTCAATGTTGCAGTTGAACAGGTACCTAAGTATTATCTGTGTTTACCTCTGCAATCATTCTGATTTCATATTTAAGAGTATTAATATTTTCCATTAATTTATGCTCTAGAAATGTGACTGACTAACCTTACCCAGTTGTGAGTCTGTAAGCTGACACCTTTATGTTAGAATAGAATCCCCTTTGATAATTTTTACATCCCATTGTAAGCAACAGCTCACATTGCTGTAGCTGAATGATAAAGAATGAATGAGTTGGTTTTTTTGGTTCTCTCAACTGATTCTGACTTTTGCTGTTTATTCCCTTCTATGTTGGATATTGAGTTTTATGCTGACCATTTATCTAACCAGGAAATTTATCTATTAAAATAGTGAATAAGTACTTTAAAAAAACCTAAGTATTTTTAGTTAAATTGAATTCTAGATTAACAGTTTGTTTCTTTAAATCTTCTTGCAAAAATTTGATACACATATTCAGAAGATATATTTTGTATTTTTATCAGTAATTTGGTCCTTCAAATCACGTTTTTTTCTGCTGAAAAGCTTATTTTTTGAGTATTGCTGCAATGTCTTTTCTTCTTTTTAAAATTAGTGTAGTGTTCTCTGTTACGAGTTTGATAGCTCTTCTATTAGATGTATTGTTTTGAAAAGCAATTTTTCTCACAGGATATTTAGCTGATGAAAATTTCTTCATGATCATTTGCTCTAGATAGGTATCAGTGCCTAATACAAGCTTCATTCTTGGTAGAATGGTAGCTAGTAAAGTGAGATTCAAATTTCAGCTTTCTGCATTGACAGTTCTTGGGAATAATGAGGTATTCCAGACTTCTACACAATTACTACAAGAATTACATATTTTTCATGTTTACTTGATTGGTAGTGCCTTCATGCTTGTCCACCCAAAAGTTGCAATCCACAAATTACATTTGACATCGTCCCTTGACATTAACCTTGGATTATGCGAAGCCCTTAAAATGCTATTTCAGATTTTTGTTACATTGTGTAATATTTCTGAATTAAATGCAGTTTTTTGTTTCTTTTTCTTCTCTGTGCTGGCATTCACATGTCTCTTACTGTGAGTGTGCAACCTGAAAGAAGAGTCAGAACTCCCAGTTACTAATTTACTGATTTATATGGAGGATTGTGGGGTATGTTTGTTGTTCTGCTTCCATGGCAGCAGACAGAAACAGCTGGACTTCTGGGCCTCAGGAAGTTTTTGAGGAAACTTTCAAAGTTTTAGTCACACTGATAATTTTTATGCTTTAGAGTTTTGTTTTTTTGAAGGTTTTATTCTTGTTGTTATTGAAAACAACGTTCATGGCAAATGCACATCAATGTCACCCTGCTGTGTTTGATTTCAAACTGGGCAAATGTGAGAGTAACACTCTCAGTTCTGCTTCCCGTTTTGAAACGTTTGAATATTCCTGTGAGGTTTGAGGAAAGAATAAGGCTGAGAAAAGCCAAAACCTAACATTAAAAATCTGTTTCTGCTCTGTAGTTTCTGTCTGTGGAGCTGCACACTCAGGGCTGTGAGTTTATCTCACAGTTAACTTATCTGCTCACATCTCAGGGTTAGCAGTGTTTTCCTGTTACTCTTGCCTTTTTTTTTGTGTAGCTTTCTAGACTTGTGTTTGCTAGTAAGATACATGCTGGAGCTCAAAGCTGTTCAGCAGTTTTAGATCTGTATCTCTGTTGTGCAGCCGTTTGTTCTCTGCAGTGGTGAGTGCACATGAGAAGAACAGGGGTTTGGTTTAATAAATCTCCCTGCATCAGTTCCTGAAGTAAGTGCTGTAAGGACGGTCTCATTCCCCAGGGACAAAGTGCAGTACCTCAGAGCTCTGCCTCTTTGGGTTCTAATTGTGGTAATTAACATGGACATTAGGAAATAATTTAAAGCATATAAGTTTGAAGGCTGTTACTACAGATCTGGAAACCTTGAAGTTAGAGAATTTGAGGAGCAGCTGCAGAGAATCCTTTTTTACACATAATTTAGATTTTACATTACTATAACAATCAGGTTTTTTTCCCCAGTGTTCTGTATTAGAATTTCTAGTTACAAAAGAAACCAAACTCTGATTCCAGAGATACCTTTTTTTGAAATCTTTATGCTGGCTTCATTACTTTTACATCTATTGTAAATGATACAAATAAATAACTTTAATCTGTTGACTAATGGAATTTTTCTTTTTAATCAGTTGTGGGTTTTGGAGTTTTGGTTTGTTTTTTTTTTTGTCTTACAGGAACTTGCCCCTGGCTATTGCAGTGTCTATGCCAATTGTGACTATTATCTATATTATGACCAATATAGCTTACTATACGGTGCTGGATGCTCAGGCTGTTCTCTCTAGTGATGCTGTTGCAGTGGTAAGTTGACCAAGTATTACAAACGAGTGTTTGAGATAGCTTAAAATATCATTGGTAAGGGTATGAGCAAAAACCAGATTCAGTATTGAGCATCAGCACACTAAGTTTATTGGCAAGATTCACTCTATTACTTACGGGATAGTTAAGGCACACCAAGGAGAAACAAGCGACAACAAAACCAAATACAATCCAGCAATCAAAACAAATGAACCGAGAACTATCCAGGTGCCTGTGTGTGTGAATGTGTGAGTTTGAAGAAAGGATGGTAAGGAATGCAGCCCTGAAGCTTAACAGCACTCAGACATAACAGTACTTTAACTTAACTTACACCTCAAGCTTCAGCTTTAACTTAACGTTAACGATTTAACAGTTGAATAGTACTTAGCAGCACTTAGCCTAATTTACTGCTTCTAGGTCGGATTCAGCAATTTAACAAAAGAACAACACTTAGCAGCATTTAACTTAGCTTATAACTTAACCTTACTTACAGGCTTAACATACTGAGATATCTAAGGTACTTAAACATCTAAGAAAGCAGTATTTCTCCCAGATTTCTTATTGCATATGTGCACGTTTGTGCACTCAGACAGAAGGAATCAGTGCAAACATGGTACCTGTGAAGAATTCCCCTCAGAGCTCGGTCATGTACTCACTTCAGATGCCTTTGCATCTCCCAGCGGGCGAAGGGTCAGGCCTCGAGGAGTTACTTAATCCAGACAAATCTAAAAGCCACTAAAATCACAGTCCACTGTCTGTCCTGATTTCTGTAAAGCAACACAAGGTTTTCCCTAAAAAAATTTGGAAAATAGGCTCCTTTGACAGGAATGAAATTCCTGTCTATCCACTAAAAAAATGAATGAAATCCAACCTATCCACTAAGAACATTCTGTGCCTGCTCTACTGCTCCTGGCCCTTCTCCTCACAGAGGTTTGTACAGCTGGATGCTGAATGGGATCAGGAAAAGTGACCCACCGTGGCAGACTGAGGGAGGGATTCCCTGGGGGCCCGCCCACCTCATCTTCCTGAACGCAGCAAGTGGCAGCACTGCAGCAGCATTGGTGCCCACATAAAGGAAGGGAGATGGAATGCACGAACCTTACTGCACATGTGAAGCCCGGGCCTAAATTTTTGTGATTTTTTGTATGCTTCATTGAGTTGTTCTTTGAGATTGTTTTTTTACCACGAGTGAGTATATATTTATCTTTGAGTCCATGTATACATTTATGTATATATACATGCTGTGCAGCTTTACATGAAACTGTCATACTAAGAACTGGACAGATCAGATTTTCCTCTCTGCTATGGGATGTATCTGAAGATTAAGGAGAAAAAATGAAGACTTAAAAATTATGTAAAGTCCTTAGTCAATCTAATTGCATACAGATATGCTGAGTGACCAATATGAATGAAAAAGTATGTTTGTGAGTTCTAAAGTTATTTTAGATGTTTTATTTGTTGGGCTAATTTTAATGGAACTTCAAGAATGTTACAGATTTCTGGAAATCTAAACATTTAATTTTTCACGCTATCTCAGGTTTGGCAAATACTTGAATTTAAAAGCCAAACTAAGGCTCTATCTAAAGGCATTTTTACTGAGATGTCTCATCAGCTGGCAAACAATGCTCTTCTGATTGCTACTTTCATCTCTTTTAGAATGGTGAGGTAAAAGTGCAGCTGAAATTTAATATTTAACACGTGAAGATTCCTTCTCACTGATATAAACAATTGCCCAGTTTAATGAAACCAGCTTTAAACTTGATCTGCTAAGACATTAGCAAAGTGTGGGGTCCTCTGGAAGGATGTCTTGAATGGAGGAGTTGACACTGAGGACCTGATATGTGCATGACATGTACATTGCACTATGTGCAAAGTGAGGTTGGGTTGCAGCAGGGGAGTGTAGCATGTGTGCTCATGTAGTTCATCTTCTAATTTAGCCTGTTCTGAAAGGGGAGCTCCTTTTAGTGCTGAAGCTAAACTATGTGAACCTAAAAGCAGTAAGTGGCAGTAATTTGGAGAATTGCTTCAAAAGTGCACTTGCAGTTCAAATTCAAATACTTAACTGGGGGGAGAGGAGGGGAAGAGCTAATGGCTGTGTTTGAAAAGCCTCCTATAACACAAAAATGTAAAAATCGTGATGGTGAAATTTCTCTGGGTGGTGGAAGAGAGTTTTATCCTCAGTGGACTCTTTAAGAAGACTTAGGGCATTTTATTCAGTGGATGAATGAAAGAAAGGAGGTGAGAATTAAGCTATTAAAAAATCTGAAAATGAGCAACTTTCATCTGTTCAGATATTCTACATGTGATACAAGATATAGATTACTTAGTGCCCTTTATACTTGGTGAAAGTTGGTGTAGGCTGAAAATTACATTAATGAATTTTTAAAGAAACATGGCAGTAATATTTCTTCATTTTAGAGTCTCTGGTGTAGTCAAGCAGCAGTTACATTTCATCCTCCTTGTTGCTATTTTGGGAAGAATGAAGTAGCTTTCTCCTTTTCAGTGAAGAGATGGGATGAAGCTATTTCCAGTTCCCGAATGGACTAAAAGTTCTGAGTAAAAGAAGTATGAGTATGTCTTTCTACATCATCTTGTGTGGTCTTTTTCTTGGTGGCTGTGAGGCAAAAGAAATCATACCAAGGGATTATGTGGGAAAAAAGAAGATAAAGTGTCCTTCTTTTATATCACTGGCTTCATGTGGTATAGTCCCAGTGTTGGGGCTAAGAAACTGATCTTTTAAAGCTTTTTTGTTGAAGAAATTTAAGTGATACAGCCAGCAGTTAGCTTAAAAGTTCTGCAGATGCTCTTCAGATGGTTGCTCATGTCAAATCACTCACTTTTTCAATGATTCCTGTCAGAGTTTCACAGTTGACTTCTGTTTTACCTCCTTATGCAAGCCATCACAACCTTTGCTATTAAGTTTTATGCACATGAAAATTACTCTGTAGCCCAAACACAAATAAAGAAGAGCAGACATTTTATCTCATCTTTTCCTGTCACTGAACAACCCTTTTTTTGTTATCTGTGACTGCTATTGTGTTTTTTGTTTGTGAAAGTGTCCACTTTCTCCATAAGCACTTTCTGGGTTGTTTTGTCTCGTGACAGGAAATGTACTGGCTGCTAGTGCACAGCTTGTTACTTGCTTCCTGTTTGGTCATATCTGTGAGTCTTGATTGAGTTCTACAATAGCTGGTATTTGGCAGCTTACTTCTTTTACTTGGAAGAACTAAAACTGGTTGAAGCAAAGGGTTGTCCTGCATAGCCAGCTGTCATCTTTCTTGGAGCTGTAAAACTTTGTCAGTAAACTGGGGATAAAGAGGATGACTTCAGTTACATCTTTGAATATCATCTCGTGAGTGCAGTGTGGATCAGTCAGTTCACCCTGGTGCTCTCGTATTCTAGAGCAGGCTTGCTTTGCTTTGCCATGCTCCCTCAATGAACTGCAATGTGGGAGGCTGTGTGTTTTAGCTGTTTTATTCTTCTTTGGTGTATAGTTGAATAAATGTTGAGTATCTTTTTTCTAACTGAATTCAGACAGAAGTTTTTTAGTTCTTCTTAGACCTTTTGGGTACTAATTCTCTTCTTTCATTGGCTTCACTGGCTTCTTTTCTGAAGAGGAAAATCTGCTTGTCCTTAGCCATCATTGTTGTGTTCCTCTTCTTTGCTTCCATGGGCACTTCCCAGTAAGGTTTCTTTGGATGAAGAGCACATTCCATACCTTACAACTGGAGAGCTCTTCATTAGGGGCAGGCAGTTACTTTTAGAATGAGAGTTGTTCACTAGGTTATTTGCCTTCTTTCTTGGAGCTGGCTGTAATTCGCTGCCAATGCAACACTCCCGATGCCAGCTACACGGAAATTCTCTGGCTTTGGAGTCCAAGCTGAAAAGCTGAGCTGAACTAGAGAATGCTATCTATATTATATTTTCAGTATGAGATGGGTCAGGGACTTGACAAACACTGAACTCTTGTTCTACAGCTAGCTATGAGAGATACTAAGAAGAGGATAAACACCTGAGAAGGTTTAGATTAAATATCTTCAGCACCTCCATGAAAATATAAATGGAACTGTTTAATTGTTGAAGCTGACATTGGAAATTTTAATGTGGGCTGTACAGAAGAGACATCTTACATGCAAATAGGGATGCATTATATTAATGCAGCAGAGTAGTGCTGGTTCTCTTGCCATAAGATTGTATTCAGTGACCTAAAAGTGAAGTGGAAATTTTATGCTGGACCTTTTACTGCATTGGTACCTTTTTCTCCCAGCAAAGGCGTTGCCAATAATACGAGAGAATTATGTCTGAGTAGAATTGATCAACTGCATGGTAACTGAAACTAGAATTACAGAAGACACATTTAAATTGTTTTCTTTTGCACCTTTACAGTTTTCTGGGTTTGGTTGATGTGCACTCTTTCCTTTCTTTTGATATATGTGACATTAAATCTGATTTGGTCAGTGGGGAGAGATGTCATACAGTATCCTGACAATGTAATCTATGGCAGTGGGAGAAAACTTCTGCTCAGGTGCTTTTTTTTTTCGCATGTGCAGCTTCCTGATTGCCATAAATCAAGAGTTTGTTTCTGTTAGGCAATAGCACCTTAGAGTCCTCAGAAGCTCAAAATTAAGAAAACACACTGTAGTTCTGACTGCCAGATCTTCCTGTAATGTGTGAATATATTATACTTCACCTCAAGAGAAATGTCGAAGCAGAATTAGTTGTGTTTCCAAAATACCAGTCATATCACTCATACATATATATATATATGTATATATACATATTTATATCCCCTTACTGCTCTGTGTGATTTTCAGGGTAAGAATGTTAATAGAATTTGGTCTGGAAAAGCTCCTGGACAATAAGATCTTGGAAAGAGTTACATGAAGCGGCTCCGGAGATGCTTTTTAAACTTTCCTAATAGAAGCACCTCATAATCTTTGGTTACTTTTTTGGTATAAGTTTCTTATTCATGTTAGGCTACATTCTCTTTGCATTTCTCCATTTGTCCCTCCAGTCAATACTGTTTGGTGCTTTCCCAGCCTCACATGTGCTTGTGGCTCCATATGCTCTCAGAGTAGTCTGACATTTCCTGTGTGCTTCTAAATGCACTTCTCGTGTGCAGCTAAGTGTGATGAATGAAACAGTTCTCATCTTGTGATTTGTAATATGAATGTGAGTCTTGCTACTCATCAATGTGCCTGAACTACTGAGTGTGAGGCAGTAGCCTGTGTACTTTGTTGTGGCAGCTCTTGATGCTTGAATTTCTGCTGCTTTTAGTTCAACCTGTTTGTACAGAGCTGTTGTTTGGACCTTTAAAAGGACAAAAAAGTGTTCTTGCAAACCATTCACAATTTACCAGCTGATGATCATGAGATCAAACTAACCCAAGACAAAAATAAAATGTAGTTTAATCAGTCATTCATGCCTTGAAACAAAACAGTAACTCAGTTTTTTGACCATTCTTCTGGGAGTAATGTAACATTTTAGTCATGATGAAATAAGGGCAGTTCAGCTGAGAAGTGCATGGCTGGAAGGCCTCTTTCTTCATCATTATTCCCTGATGATGGTTTGAAAAAAAAAATCAGAACTAAAGAGAACAATTCCAGGTGCATGTCCTACAGTGTGCATGTATCTATGTATACCTTACATATTCGATGGATGGGAGGGCATAAAAGAACTTTATCTGTAATTGCAAGTGTTACATCAGCAATTCTCTGAATTCTCTGTTTCCAAGCTGTTAGAAGCAGTTATAATTCAAGTCCGGACTACAGGACTTCTCAGACTATAGCAGAGATGACAATTTAATCTCTTAATCCTTCTTGCTCTTTAGACTTTCTCAGAAGAATCCTGAGATGATATCCATCCCCATAGTGGTGGCTTTCTCCTGTTATGGTGGACTAAATGTTTCTGCTTATAGCTGCCTCCAGGTAGGCTCCTCTGTCATCCTCCGCATACCTTTGTGAATGCTCCATTCTTTCCTCCATTGCCAGCTCATTTGTTTTTGTAAATACACTTCACAACGCCCAGAAGTAGTGGTAGTTAAAGTAGAATTGGTGAGAAGCTCGGCTCAGAGCCCAGGCCTGGCTCATTGTGGAGGATCCACGACTGTACAATTGTGGTTTTAGCAGAAAGGTGCCACTAACTCTTCTACTTTTCCCTCCCCCCTTCCCTTCTTGGTGCAGCGCACTCATTGTGTGTGCTTGATAACTTGATTTCTGGTTGTACTTTTCTCTGCCCTGCCTTCTTACTCAAAATAATCCTCTGATATGCATGCAGTGAATGTTAAATGTGGCTGCTTTTACTTAGACTTCAGTAACTCTTTTAGCAAAAAACACTGTGGAGATCTTTGTTCACAAGAGACTGTAGCTGAGCTTTAGAGAAGACATTTCTTGGCATCTGTTGAAAGGAGGGTACTGAAGGATTTGTAAATTTATACTCAAGTGTCTGAGTAATAGTACTGAACTTGGCTGATTTTTGTTATAAATGAAGGTGAAACCCTGTCAGAAAACACCTGCCTAAAGGTAGGTGGGTCTTTATGTTCATGTTAAGCTGGTTCATATCAATAGATAGATTAACCAAACTTTAGGTACCCTTCAACTTTGTTTTGCTGAAAAATCATTTTGCAGGCAGATCTACTTGGCAAACCCAACTGAACTTTTTTTAAATGATTCTCAATTAAAATAATCTTTTGCATTGCCTCACTGCAAGTTTAGCTCTTGAAGTTTCTCCACCCTTTGCTCTGTCAGGAATCCCAACTACAACATTAGAAAGTACATTGGAAATGACAGTGTTTGTTAGAGACTGTCACTACATTCATTACTCTCTCTTTTGAAGAGTCTGACCTTTACAGCTCTAGAGAAATCACTTATTTAGGCTTTGAGCTGGATTAAAGCCTAAAAGTTGAGGTAGAACGTAGTCTGCATCCAGAATACATTGAATCTGTAGCATTTTGATCTGTATATAATTTGTGGGTTTTACTGTTCATATGAACGATTGTTGTTTTCCAAGATGTGTGAAACAGTTATTAGCATATCCTAGAACAATTGGATATAGGTTACAGGATGCAAATAGCCTTTGAGTTAGTCCTGCACCTGCCATTCACACTGGCCCATTACCAGATGTTTCAAAAGGAAATGGAAAATGCTTGTAAATAACATCTTTGGGGGGAAAGAATTCTCCAAATTATGTATTAGCTAATTTGCATCCTTCAGCGTAAGATTACATTCATAGATTTTTTTCTCTCTTCTTTAGCTTCAGTTGTTAATACTATTTATCTAAATGCTTATCCTTTAGGCAATTTTACTAAACATTTTAATTCTCTAACATCTTGTTCTGTATCTTAACTTTCTATATTAAACCAAAAAATCCTCCAGGAGTTTTGTGCTGGCAATTTCACTTACTGTTTGGCTTCAGAAATCAGCAGTTCAGGTTTAAATATTCCTTTAAGATATTATAATAATTGCTTATTAGAATTTTCGTCTTGTCCTCATTCTTGTTCTGGAGGAGTTGTCTTAATTAATTGACTGGATTATAATGAATTACATCCTGCTTCAGGGGACTGGGTTTCTCAGAGCTGCATTTAGGTGCAATAAGGATCTGAGAGAAGATCTTTGGTTTCTAGGAATTAATTAGGCTTGAGCAGCAGAAATCTTTTATATACAGTCATGTGAATTATTAGTTGCAGATTCAGTTGGCTGAAAATGTAATCCTTGGTATACAGAACACATTTCTTATGGAATGGTCTAATACTAAACTGATGTTCTGATTTCAGCATGAAATAGAATACGTACGTGGACTAGTTCTTTTATTCTTTTCTCATGTTATTTTTTATAATATCTGTAGGAATCTGTGTGCATTTTTCCATCCCTGTGTTGAAACTCCATTTTGAGGGGAGCTGTGCTAAGATGGATAAACTAAAAGTGCTCGGGAAGTGAGGTGCCTTTCTGAGAAGCAGGGTGACACAGCTGGTGCATTGACTTTGAGCCTTTAGGGAAGGTTCCATTGAAGTGGAGATTTTGCATTGTCCTTTGGCAGCAGGAAATCCTGTCTGCCTTTGAGGCTCGACTAAATTACACAAAAGGATGGAACATTCTGCATTTTAATGTAAATGATGGTACACAGCAGAGTTGGATTCTCACCCAAAACCTGGATAATGTTCTGGACAAAGCACTTTTTCAATGCAGACAAAAGAACAGGAAACTGGCTGGCCAAACCTTGGTTTATGAATTTCTCAGCATTCTTGAGGCTTAAAGATTGATCTTATATACAGGGTTTTTTCTCATGAAAATCAAACAGTCATGTAACAAAAAAAACCCAAACCAACTATATTAAGTCTCTTAGGCTTTTTTGACCTATGAAAATACTAAGAAAACAGATCCTAATGCACTGCTATTGATGATCTGGTTCCTGAAGTAATTACATCAAAATTTGACCACTTTTAAATAGAGATAACTTCATATGGTACAGATAAAGGCCAGTTCTGAGTGTTTATCACCTTTGATGGAGCTCCTTAGCTCATAAGTGTTATGATGAAGACCAGTGCATTGAAGGGGAGGTGAAGGGCAAGGTGTTTAAAAATACTAAAATACTAAAAACTGAAGAAAATTTTTATAATAGACAAACCTGCAGAAAGCTGAATTACTATCTATGCTTTTTATTTCTGAGGATCTTGAAATGTATAAAGCAAGAGAGAGATAAGAAAGTGATTTAGAGAAAGGTTCATAAAAGCTTTAGATTACTGCTGCTTGCTAAGGTATGAAGTGTTCAGATCTTTGTTGGAACACTGCTTATACATGAGACTGTACCTTTCTGTTTCCTTAAATAGTGACTTCATGCTGTCTAATGTAGACATGATTTTTTTGCTACCATGACTGTTGGTTTGCTTCTGTGAAAGAAATCATAGGAGAGGTTTAGTTCTGTGTGGGTGGAATTGGGATGGGTAGGAAGGCTTCCACCCATGTCCTCTGAAGTCAGCGTGAGGGAATTTGTGCCTAACTTGATGCTAATGTGCAGATATGTACAATGCTCCGACCAAGATGGGAGGTAGAATACCTGTCAGTCTGCATGAATTACATTTCCTCATGTTTCAGATGTGTTATCTGATACTCTATGTCCGTCTCCCTTTTTTCTCCGTCCAGGAGATTGAACAGAATAGACTAGGACAGTATATTGCAAATTAGCCATTTTTGTTTTAGATCCAAGATTGCTGGCAATCAGTGGCTCTTACCACTTGCTGTGAAATTTTGATGTTCCTGACTTCTTGGTTTCAGAGCTCTACCATGGACAATCACCACAGTTTCCTGCAGTATTGTCTAGCAACATCAACTATTGAGAAGCTGATAACTTGTTCTTTCATTTGCCCAGCTGTGAGAATAGAGCCCAGGGACTCTGCCAGTGGAGCTAAACGAAAGATATTGCTTGGGAAACTGCAAAAAAAGGAAAACAAAATAGATTGTTAGAATAGTATCTGTGAACAGTAGGTGTGATGTTGGCTGTAGTTATTCACTGCAATATGACACTTCCCTCTTTGGTTAGGTAATATTTTTAGTAATCCAAAAATGTTCACTTGTATTCTGTAGGTCAGTTAAGTAATAAAATATATTAGGATTGAGAAGAAAATTCTCAAAACATTTTGTTTTCCTTTGTGAGCCTTATTTCTGTGAGCAGAAAATGTGACTTCAGATGCTTGGCTAAAGAAGTTTGTGCTTATTTAGAATTCATAAATAAATAAGAAAGCTGTGTGATTCTTTGTGTTGCATTATGAACTGTCCTTACTATGTTACTATTTTTCCATCCAAGCATATTACAAAAGCTCTGGTGTCATTGTTTTACACATTTTTTTTTTTTGCAGATATTTTCATGTTTCCTTTTCTTTTCCCTTTCATCAGACATTTGCTGACCGAGTATTTGGTATATTCAGCTGGACAATTCCCATTGCTGTAGCCTTTTCTTGTTTTGGTGGACTTAATGCTTCAATTCTAGCATCATCAAGGTAGTGCATATCTCCTTCAGTTTGACAAATATTCGTAAATCTTTTTACATGTTACTATTTCTGATCTATTATGAGAGAGGCAAAAATACTTTTAAAATTGAACCTATAATGAATAGCCACAATAGAACAACTGATCTGAATAAACCTCTGTGTGTGTGTGTAGATACACCCTTAACACTGCCTTGTTTCCCCAAAGCATTTCTGAGTGAATGCAGAGCATAATTATAAGATCAAATTAATTTTGTCTGTGTGGTGAGTCCTCAGGCCTTCTAATTGTTTGCATAATTCTAGCAAGTTTGTATTTTCAAATGTATTTATCTAAAACTTACTGACCTTTTAAAATCAATGTTTTAAAACTCTGCACTTGGAAAAACTTGCTACTGCTATGAAGCTGCAATCAGAAACCTTAGGATGTTGTGTAGAACCTTTTCTTTTAGCAAGGATTGTTGATGTAACTAGCAAAAGTTTTAAATAGATTTATTCAGGCATTTTAATATTCTTCCTGTCCATTGAATGAATTTGCAATGCCTCTGTTGAGAAGAAATATAATCATTTGGTGAAGCAGTCAATATAGAACAGTAGATAATAAAATTGTGTGTGTTTGTTTTTTGAGCGTGTAGTTGAGTGATCCCATTATTTTAGGGACATGGGAATCCCTTCTGGTCAGCATTGAAAACTATTCTTCCCTAAGCTGGAATGTCTTCAATAATGGCTCTTAGAATTTTGTGAAACAATAGAAATTTGTTTCAGTTACTATAGATGTTGTCTATTTTACAAGTAGGATGATTTTTTAAAAAATGGCTGTTAACAGCATGTTTCTAAGAGCTTATCTATTTTTCAATGGGTGTTTTACAGTACATCTTTATGAGAAGGGTTGAATCCAAGTTCCAGTTTAAAGGGCAGAAATTCAGTGTTGTAAATATTTATTTTGACTGGTGTTATTCTTTGATTTTCTGTAATATATTCTCTCTTGCCCGTGATCTCAACATGTGTTCTACTGCTTTTTTCAGGCTATTTTTTGTAGGATCTCGGGAAGGTCACCTCCCTGATCTGTTGTCAATGATCCACATAAAGAGGTTCACACCTGTGCCAGCACTGCTCTTCAATGCAAGTTGTTATTGCTTTTCTTTTCAACTGATTAGATGGGACACACAGCACAGCTTCCCTCAAAATGGAGCTTCTTCACAGGGCTAGATAAATGTACACAAATATATATGTATAAAAAAATAACATGAGAAAAGAATAAAAGAACTAGTCCATGTATATATTCTATTTCATGCTGAAATCAGAACATCAGTTTAGCAGAAGGCCATGCCATAAGAACTGTGTTCTGTATACCATGGATTACAATGGATTGCATTTTCAGCCAACTGAAACTGCAGCTAATAATTGACATATTGTATATAAAAGATTTCTGCTGCTCAAGCCTAAATAATTCCTAGAATCCAAAGATCTTTTCTCAGATCCTTATTGCATCTAAATGCAGCTCTGAGAAACCCAGTCCCCTGAAGCAGAATGTAATATATTGGGATCAGTCAATGAATTAAGACAACTTTTCCAGAACAAGAATATGAATTATTTAAGGGAAAACTTAAAAAAAAATCACAAGAGACAAAATGTACTGTGGTCAATGCAATTGTTGACAGAGTGATTTTTTTGAGGCATAAAATTATGCCAAACACCAAGGAACATAAGGTGTTACTTAAAGGCAAAAACCAGCATGAACATTAAGTTTCAAACTTTTGGGTTCAGATTCTCACTCTTGTTCTTTTCTGACAGTGTTTTATGACGCTTATTTACCTGTGTGTGGAAGATGTCTTCCAGCTAATTAATTACTTCAGCTTCAGTTACTGGTTTTTTGTTGGTCTGTCCATTGCTGGGCAGTTATATCTACGTTGGAAAGAACCAGATCGGCCAAGACCTCTTAAGGTAATATTTATTGCACAATTCTTTAAATTCCCTGTCTTCCATAAAGTATAAAAGTGCTGTCTAAAATCTGGACCATACAAGTTAAGTCTAAAGGTTACAGATCAGGACATAAAGTGTGGTTTCCATTTGATGTTGTACCATCAAAGTTAGCTTGTCTGCTAGGTAAGAGAAGAGACTTGTGTCAGTATGCTCTATCAGTATATGAGAGTTCATCAAGTACCCCTTCTGTCTGCCCACTGGAGGATGTCTCAGTAGCCTGACATAGTAGTTAGCCTTTTATCTAGCAGCAGAAATCTCTGATTGGAAATGCTCAAGTGAAGTAATTCTGTTTGTGGACCACATTTAGCTCCGATGATATCTGATCCTCTAGTAACCTTCTCATACTTTAAGTTGACACTCTACTCAAAAAAGTCAGTAATTCTTGTTTCCCAAGTTTTGCTGGTTTTGTCTAAAACACTTCATGCCACCATACACTTTCTTTCAGCACAACAGTTACCATACTTGACTACTTTTGAAATTTATAGCAACAGTTCTGTTAAGAATAATTCTGCAATTTGCTTATGATCCTAAATAGCCAGGTATATGAGAGGAAGAGTAGGGAATTTTACAAAATGGATTTCAGAGAGAAAAGTCTGTATCATAATGTTTGTAACTATAGACAATGAATATTTCATTAACATTGTATTCTGTTTTTTCTGTCTGCAGCTGAGTTTGGCTTTCCCAATAATATTCTGTTTATGCACAGTATTTCTGGTGGTAGTGCCACTCTATAGTGACTTTTTAAATTCAGTAATTGGAATTGCCATTGCTTTATCTGGAATTCCATTCTTTTTCTTGGGAGTCTATTTACCTGCATCAAGGAGACCTCAATTTATTAACAAGTTTATAGGTAAGTTTCTTTGTTAGCTGGAGATGTTGTTAGAAAGGAGGAAGAGTAAATAGGTGACTCTTGCTCTGTTGATGGGAAGGGTTGTGGTGGGCTGACCCCAGCTGAGTACCCAGGGAGCCACTGGCTCACCAGCACCCCCAGCAGAACAGGGAGAACAAAGGTGGTGAAGTCAAAGAAAGTTAATAAGTGAAGTGGGGGAAAAACCCTGCTGCTGCAAGAGCTATGAGTCACACATCTCACAGGCAGTCCAGTGTGCAGCCAGTCTCCAAGCAACAGCTGTACGGGAAGGCACTCCCACAGGCAAACACTTCTTGCTCATCTCATTTCTATTGCTGAGCATGACATCAGATAGCACAAAATAGCCCTTTGCATAGTTTGGGTGAGCTGTCCTGGCCATCTTTCTGCCAGACTTCCTGCCTTCTCCCATCCTGCTGGCTGCAGGAAAAGCAGAGTAAGAGGAAAGAAAAGAAACCTGTGCAAACACTGTTCAGCAATAGCCAAAACATCAGAAAATAGTCTTTATGTTAAGCAAGATTGATGACTGTAAAAAGTGTGAACATTCTTGGTAGCACAAACTGTCCAGCTTTACTGAATCGGTTATTTGGAGATAGATTTTATGTCAGTAAAGAATGGAATTTTGCTTTCCCTTGAATTACAGTAATTTTTTCCATCGGTGCCCTTTTGTTATTGTTACTTTGTGAGATAGCCATGATAAGGGATGTGGTAAGGAAGGTTTCTAGCACAACCTTACCCTGAAAGCAGGATGTGGTGCTGCAGAAGTAGAATATATGTAAATACTCAGTAATCTTGTAGCTCTTCCTTGTGCTATTTTACTTTTTTTATTCCACCAATTTTACACTCATAGAGAAAAATTATTTTCCTTCAGTTACTTGGCAGGGTGCCTAAGAAGTAAAACACCTTAGGATACCAACAGAACCGTTTAAGATACTATCTGTTGAAAAAAGAAGAGTGGGACACAGTTATTGTACTAACTTTATTGTTTGTTTCCCTAAAGAGAAGTGAGACAGCATTCCTGACAGGTTTCATTAGTCAGATGTGTTTTGTGATTAGAGTTGAGATAGGTGGCTGTTGTTCTAATCTGTCTCCAATTTCTCTGCAGGTGCAGTCACACGATACATGCAGCTGCTCTGTTACTGTGTTTTAACAGAGATGGACCCAGATGAAGAAAAGAAGGTAGAAATCAAATCCAACTAAAGTTCAAAGCCATTACAAGAAGCAGGAGAGGATAAAGCAATTACACAAACGAAAGGGAAGAGGTGGAACTCTGGCAGACACAGAAAAACTGTTCGGTGGTCTTTCAGAAATGCTGAAAATGTTCTTACTTGCAGATGGACTCCAATGTGGATCATGCCCTCGTGTCATCCTAACGTGTGGCATGTTTTCAGGGCAGGTTTTCATTGGATGATGATGACCTACCCTTTACCTACTCACACAAGCTGTGTGTCAATACTGTTTCTTCTTCAGAATTGGTTTGAAAATGATAAGAGCTAATGGATCAAATTAGATTTCTGCAGAACCAGGTGGTGAAGTGATGCATTATTAAGTTAGATAAAACCCACTTTGACTCCAAAGACTAAGTCATTTCCAGCTTAATTCTGATGGATATATGCATGAAATTATTTGCTGTGCTCAGTTCTTATCCCAGAAGAAAACTGGTCACAACAAACCACTTCATTCGTTTTTCTGCTCCTAATGATAAATTAAGTTCTGCTCCATTATTTATAGACTGAACCAACCTTTCTCCCTTGAAGATTTTATTCTGTGTGCTACATGGAAATGTATCTGACTGTGACAAGGATTTAATCAGCAAAGCACCTTGGCACGAAAGATTTGATTAACGGTTGTTGATTTTTTTCTTGTTAACTCGTTAGTACTTTGTCAATTTCTGCTAGGTTTCATGAAACTTCCAAAATTAAAAGATACAGTTTGAAGCCTGTAAGCATTTGTTTGTGAACTGTTTCAGTGAAGACACAGTAACTGAGTTGCCTCAGAAGTCAGAAAATTCCCTTTATAAATTTCAGTGCTGTTCACTAGAAAGTGACCATCTAAAACCTCCCAGAAACCACTTTATTTTTTTTTTCCTTCTATAGCAGAATTTCTGTGGCAGATACTAGATGTTGACAGCTAAGTAGCAGGGAGAAAAACTAGAAATAAAAACAGAAGTAAAAGGTACTACCACAGCACCGAGATGCTAATTGGTAGTCTATGTAATTCCAAAGCTGTAAGCCTAAAGTCAGGACAGTTTTGATACTGAATTTTGGTGCAGCAAAAGGCAACAAGAAGCCAGCCTGTTTGCCAAAGTGAGATGTACTTCTAAAACATACCTGAGATTTTTACCTTAGTTCAGAATGTCTATCTTTATTGACCTGAGTTTGGCCACATGTATGGTTTTGTGCATATAAGCTGAACTAAATCTTGTAATTACAAGGTTATGGCTGAAGTAATACACACTTCAAAGGGTGCACCACAGTTGCATCAGTGACTTGAATAATAATGGGAATACTTGGATTTTTGCATTGCCATGTTAAAACTTTCTCTGAAACAAACAAAAATACCTTGCTTCCACATTACCAGGCAAAACTGATTGGCCTAAGTACTGCTGTAGCCTCCAGTTCATGAATGACATTAACCAGCTAAGAGCTAATCCTATTAGCTAGTTTTTACAGACTCAAGTAGGGGGGTGTGAGCTGAAATACTCTGTGTGTCCAAACAAGCACAATAGATGTGTTTTAAAGATGTACAAATGCAAGTTAAAATGGTGACCTGGGTTCAGCTGTACCAACTTCTGTGGTATTTAAATGACTAAAGAAAACTTGGTCAAAAAAATTTTTATTTACAATTTAAATGCACATTGGTCAACATTAGAACTGCGGGGAGAGTAGTAGACTGGTCAAGGCATTTCATATGCTCAACACTTGTGATGAAAGTCACTTGACACTTAGGAACAAATGAAGTACAAAACAGTAGGATAGGGTGTCTTTTTCTAGGACTTCCACTTGCCAGCAGGGCAGACTCATCGATCTTCTTGTGAAACCTGATATATTAGCCATAACCAGAAGGGCTGCTGCCAACACTTCCTCCATATCTGTACATCTGCTACAGGTACAAACTCTTGGGCATGCAGCTTTGGGAAAACAAAAATAAATAAAAGGTCCCTTCAAAACCTTAACACACAGTGGGTGGAAAATTCTATTTTAAAGCATAGAGCATCTTGTGCTTGGAAAAAAATTTGTGTTCTAAAGTGGCCATAGTCACATCCATCTGTTTAATATCCACCAGCTGAAGTTGGCTGCTCAGATAGTGTATTCTCCTACAGCAGCAGACGTTCACCTTCAGTATGCATTTCATCTCCAAAGCCAGGCTGTTAGTCAGACCCCAAATCTTCAATCTCATCGTATCCGAATTCCTGCAAAACCTCCTGTCGATATTTGTCCCATGTTCTTCTCCTGTAACATTGATCCTCATCACTGAAGCTCTCTTCAGAGTCTGTAGAGAAAGCATCAACAATTCTAGATTATCCCCTCTTTTTACTTAAAAAATTAAGTTAATCAGAATAATTTAAGCTTCTTGAGAAACTAATGAAGTCTGAACAACTTCTTCATGAGCTGAGGTTTGAATTGTGTTTGAAGTACTCTGGGGTAGGGACTTCAGAAGGCAGAGGCAGTGTTTCACAAGCATGTGGACCCAAGTCGTGGATTGCTCCTGTAAGCAAGCAAACCTTTGCAATTGCAGCAGCCTCAATTTGACTTCTCAATTTTGTCTTTTCAAAAACACTAATTTCTCTTCTAGTTCTAAGAAAGACAATTCTCCTCTATGCAGATTTCACCTTTGTAAGAGCAGCACTCAGTTAAGTTGCTTTTTTAGGGATAGAATGTAATAAAAGAGAGGATGTACACATGCACAGCAGGAAAGCAAACAGCATTTATGACAGGTGTACCTTTTTCTCCATCTTCCTCAGGTAAGAATTCATCTTCTTCAGGATAATCATTACGCCAGTTATTTTCATCATTTTCATCATCTTCATCTTCATATACTTCCTCTGGACCAGGATCATCATTTACCTGCATGTAAACACAAAACATAATATCTGTATTTATAGTGAATGTTAAGTGGGTTTTCATCCACCTGTGCAATACTGTACAGATCAGAAAGAGCCAGGAAATACTGATGGCAGGCAGAAGAAAATCTGCAGTGACACAGGGCACACTTCACAAGAGTTGTCACTACATTTACCATAGTACCTCAAGACTGCTTTAGGTGAAAAATCAGTGAGGTCACATATGTACATGTTACACTCCAGCATTTCAATGTTAATGTCTTACTTAGTCCTACTCACTTCAGCAGCAGTGTAATAGATCAAGGAAAAGAGAAAGTAGTTTCAGGCTCCCAATACAAATGTTGATCACAAGAATTGTACAACACAAGACTAAGCCTTACATTAAACTTCCTAACTCCACAGTCACTGAAGAACAATCTGTTACGAAAAAATATCTCACATGAAGATTTAAGTCAAGTCCTCAAATACTGAAAAAGTTGTGTTCCCCCCTTGCTCTTTTCATTCAGTCATATTTACAATGACATTTTAATGGATGCCTCCTAATCACAAGCAAGATACAAATTACTCAAGTTTACATTCATGTGCCAAAATGTAATTGGCAGTTTGAAACCAGAGAGATTTTCTCATTACATGAGCACTATCCCTTCCATTTTGTCATATGATGTCCTTGGATCAACAGTAACCTGCAGGAACATGGGACTGGCACTTGCAAAAGGCCAAACACAGAAGTCACGGAGCATACATGCAGTGTCTATCTTAGACCTTCCTTGGCATTTTAACAGCAGGACTTTAAACATCTTTTATTTGTGATCTTTTTAGTTGAGAAAGATTGCTTTTTCCACACTCTTACCCATTCATATTCTTCTCTATAGGGCTGTACAGAAAGGATATTTTCAATCCAATCAGGGGCTGATGTTTCCTTATAGTAGATGTCATAAACGTACTCATCTTCTTTGCCACCATGTTCTTTTTTACCATCTTCAGAAACATTTAAACGCTCACGGATCATCTCTACTGCATTGCAGAGAATTGCATCTGGATCATTCTTCTGCTGAGAAAAAGTAAAAAATGCATATTTCCATTAAAGTCATGCCAAGTCTTATTTACAGCCAACAGTTTTCAGATGAAAAGAGAACTTACACATCAGACTTAGGCAAAGAAAAAATGGGGTGGTACAAGCCCTTCCTTAAGCAGCAGCTTCACACACTGTTTCAACATAGTGCACATAGGATCTTCATGGAACATTCCAACTTGCAATCTAGTTAAAGCTCCTATTAAACAGTGGAATACTTATGGTGCAAGCAAACTCCCATAGCAGTCTGCCCACATGTACCAAAGTACTTCAAGCACACTGAGTTCATGAGCTGACCTGTGGGTTTGCAGTGGCTACACTGGAATCTCCCACTGTCTCCTCTTCTTGTACAATATCAAACAGCTGGAATTTCCCACAGCAGTCTGAACTCTGATGGACAGCACTGCTCTCCTCTGGTGAAGCATCCTGCTGTGCCTCAGAGCTGTGCGTGCCAGGTGCAGCAGAGCCGGTGCAGTCGGGCCGATGGCTCGATACCACCCGGTACCGGTTCTCCTTCCTCTTGGCCTGCTTGGCACAACGCAGCTCCTGGACGATCCGCTGAGTGCTTCCCAAAGAGGGGCGCAGGCTTTGAGCTGCCTTGTCTCGCGTGATGGCATCTTTAACATACTTCTGAACTGGTTCGTTCTGGGGAAAAGGAACAAAAAGGAGGAGGAATAGAATGATAACATCAACATAGCAAGGCATACTCTTTCCTAGAAGGGATGAAGAACGGCAGTACCAATAATCCTAACAATACTCAAGTAACTTCTCTTTTTGGTTTAAGCAACCCAGAAATAATATTCTCTTGTTATGAGGAGAGGAAAGCAGACAATACAGAAGTCCTAAGACTGTTCCATTTTGATTTTTAAGCAACTCTGTAGTACAGAATAACCCTCCAAACAAAATCACATGCCTTTGAAAGTGCAATGGATCTAGATTTAGGCCGTAATATCCTTTACAATGTCCTAAGAAGACCATTTCCCAAGATAGAACAGATAGAACAGTCTTATTCAATATAAAAGGCTGGATGGTAGTTGTTATCTTTGTGGGCCTGAGCTTCAGCATCTCACGCAGCAGAAATTTAAGCTTCACTTATAGCCTGTTGTGTAGTTTCCAAGCAAAGAACAGTCTCTAAGTGTAGAAAAGCGAGTGCTGAGCACGGCTTGTCCCGGGGCTCACTGTGTGCTGTGGCCCGTAGCTCTGCTCGTGCCCTGCCGCGGCTGTCACAGCGCAGGAGGAGCCGCCGTGCCCTCGGTTACCGGGACAGGACAGCGCTGCCCGGGGCCGCGCTGCTCTCCACACCCCCGCCTGCACAGGGGAGCCCGAAAGACCCGCGAGAGCAGCCAGGGACAGCCGCTGCTTTCCAAACCCCTCCCGGAGCACCGACCGGCCCACTCCGCCCCGCCCGGCCTGCCGCGGTACCTTGGAAGACACGGTGGCCACCAGCTTGAAGAGGTTGGTCTCCACGGGCTCGGCCCGGCGCCGCTTGCAGGCCAGGAGCAGCGCCTCGGCCGGCTCGGGGCCGCCGCGCTTCCGCCGCACGCGCAGCACGGCCGCGCCCGCCATGGCGCCCGACAGAGGGGCGGAGCGCCCGCACCGCGCCGGGAGCGCCCGCTGTGCACCGGGAACGGCCGCTGTGCACCGGGAACGACCGCTCTGCACCGGGAACGACCGCACAGCGCCGGGAACGACCGCTCTGCCCAGCGCGCACAGCACTGCACAGCACCGCCCTCGCGCGGGGCGCGCCGGGCCCGCGGCTCGGGATCGGCAGCGGCGGCGGAGGAGGGCCCGCCGTGTAGGGGGCAGGCACACGCGGTGTCCGGGGTAGGTACTCCCGGTATCCGGGGGAGGGCCCGCACACGCGGTGTCCACGGCAGGCACACGCGGTGTCCGGGGTAAGTACACGCGGCTTGCGGAGCTGCCGGCCCGGGGCTCTGAGGAGGGACGAGCCCGCGGCCTCTCGGGCCCGCTGCGCTCGTTCCGGGCAGGGGATGGCGGAGAGCGTTCTGGCCGTGCCCCATCACTGCTCGTTCCTGAGTGGGGAAGGCCCGGGCCCTGCCGCTCCCGGCGCGGGGATTGCCCTCGGGCAGGCTGTGGGGGCTCCGGGAGACGGGCCCGGCCCGACGGGCTCACTTGGGGGATGTTGTAACATGAGCATTTACTGCTGTCCTGGTTTCTTCTCTGCGCTGTGTTCTCAGGGTTACACCCAGGTGATCTTCAGGGTCCCCTTTCAGTCTAGGGCTAGGTGACAGATTTTAGCTTAAAACGGCCTCGTGAAAAAAGCATAAAGCGGTCACCAGTACTTCTGGCCAAGGCAGACGTAGAGGGGGGAAATATACAAGAGCTAAAGTCATACTTGTGTTTACTAAAAGTTTTGTGATTGGTTTGGTTTTTTTCACAGCCGAAGCGAAAGCAAATCTGCACACAATACATAAGTAATACAATACGAATTGAGATTGATCATGAAGACCTTTTGTGGAAGAGCCAATCCAACCACTGGTTCGATGGAGTGGTTTGAAGAGGGGGAGGACTATGACTATCACCAGGAGATTGCAAGGTATGCTTGGAAAAGTAGCTTGTTGTTCCATTAAAGGACTCTGAAAAATTAGGAAATCCAACTTTATTTTAATGGCAGTTTGGGTGTCTTTGTAGAAGTTCTAAGGGCATGAGGTGAACAGACTGTAGGATAGTCTAAATGTCAGTAAATGTACCCAGTGGTGTACAGGGCAGAGCTGTCAATGTAGAATTTTGTTGGGACAAAATGTATTGACTAAAATTATTTTAAATGCTAGTGCAACATATAAATGCCAGTTGTCTGTCCCTGTTCTAGCTTTTTAAGAGCTTAATACAATAGCCAGAGAAGGTGGGAAGATATATTTTGGGTTGTTTTGGAGTAGTGCAACCCATGAAGAAATGGGAGCCAGAGTAAGCTTTGGTAAAAAATAAGTTGTTAGTAGTCTGTCTTTCATTGCCCTGTATGACTGTGTCTGTCTCAGGTACTGCCTCACAGGTGTTAGTCCATAGGTCTGTGCCTGGGGTCCATTACTGTGGAGAGGATTTGTGCCAGTGGTTCATGAGTTGATTCACATGCTCGTGGCCAGACCACTGAAATTACATTATCCCTTACATTTGTAAATCCTCAAAGAGTGTGTCAGTTGCATGTGCATTTGTGGGCCGCAGGGACCAGTTGCTTTGCAGAATGGAGTGTTTTAACTGGAATATCTTTCATTGCAGGTCACGCTATGCAGATATGCTTCATGATAAGGACAGAGTAAGTATAGAAGCAAAACCCTTTTGAATGGTGGGAAAAGAGCCATTGCATTTCTCCTGAATTGCTGTCACTGTGTGATTATATGGGTTTCTCTGAAAGATTAAATGATCACATTTTTGTACTCTCTAAGGTACCAGACCAGATCTGCTCTTAGATCAACAGATGCCTTTTTACATCTAACTTTAGTGTTCTGTTGTTTACTACAGAACATTTTTATATTCAGTAGCTGATTTTGCTGTTCTGTGTTTAACATTTTTGACAGAGAGCTCATTAGATGAAATTTCAAAGGCTGTAAAAGGGAAACTGGGCTTCTTAATTTTTATAGGAGTGTAAGTAAAGTCTATTCTTCTGTGTTGTTTCTACCATATGTACAGGCACGATGGAGTCTGGAGTGAGTAGTTCAGTAAGCCAGTAAGTCAGCTTTCCATCAACAATGTTTTGAAAGATTTTTGTGGTGCTCCACGATAAGTCTTGAATTCATATTGAATTAAAACATGTCAGTGGGATCAGGCATTTAATAAGCTGTGTAGAGACAGCAGATTGTGTCTGAGTGATTAAAACAACTGCTGGAATTATGTGCATCAAAGCTGTTGACTAGAATTGTTCAGAAAGCCATCCAGCAAACCTTCCAAATGTGTAATGTTCAAAGGTTGTATATTATTTGGAAAGGCTTAATAAATCATTTGGAAAGGAATATCTTAAAGTAGGTTGTTAGAAAGGAAATCGAAGCATATATGTCAATCTATATCTTGTGGCTGACAGAATTTGTTTTTTTGCTGTTGTTGATGCTGGTGTGCTTATAGCTCCGTTTAATGGCCTGTAACCAAAAACCAGGATTTACACAGGTTGATTCTCATGTATGAACCTTTGTCAGTAGATGAAGAGAGGAATTTAAACCAAGATACTTCAGTCTTGTACTGCTGAAGGGAAAATATGAATATTTGAGTGGTCTCGCTGGGGAAAATTAATCAGAAAACTTGCAGTATCTCCCATGGATCTGATTATTATTTGCTCGGGAAACTGTATCACATTTGGAAATCATACATATATTATGAATAGCTGATTGACCAATGGTAATATGAACATTGTGATAAATATTGATGTACTTTAAACAGACTGATCCTGACAGATACAGTTGTTATTGCTGAAGATGGCTTTGGTGTGACTGTTTGGCATAAAGAGTGTCTGTAGGCCTTTTCCTGATTATAAATTCATGGTCAAGGAATGCAAGATTTCTGCACAAAAATTAAAAACACAAATAGGTAAAAGGTTGCTGATTTTTTTGTTTGTTTGTTTTGTTTTCCACAGAATGTGAAATACTACCAAGGTATTCGTGCTGCAGTGAACAGAGTAAAAGAAAGAGGTGAGAAAGCAATTGTGCTGGACATAGGGACTGGCACAGGACTCCTGTCCATGATGGCAGCTTCAGCTGGGGCAGATTTCTGCTATGCCATTGAGGTGAGCATTTGTTAGGGGTTGCACATGTTCAACACGTTCTTTGTGATACTCTTCTTTTCAGGCTATGTGCTATCTCTGTTATTTTTGTTCTGAATGAAAGAAATTTTCTTCACAACTACACTGTTACTACAAGCAGGTTTTTGACACGCTTCAGTGACTGTCAATGCTGGTTGTTTTGGTTTCATTGACATTGTCTTGAGCACGTGTAAGTCTTTAGGGGCTTTAGGGGCTGTTGATATATGTATATATATCTTTATTTTTACAAAGAAATAAGCTTGTTTAACATAAATGCTACAATATTAATGTGTATTTTTGTGTTTCAAAAGTTAAATTTGAGTAGATTTTGGAGACAGCTGATAACTCTCTAACAGTAGAGCTCTGAATTTTTCAAGTGAGACTTGTTGCCTTGTTTCATGGTAGTGAACTTCAAACATAGGAAAAGATACAGAAGATGTTAATTTTTTTCATGACTAAATATACTGCATTTTGTTTTTGAAAGCCAACTTGAGGGGTACGATTTTGTTACACTCTTGCTGTGTTCACAGGTATTCAAGCCCATGGCTAATGTTGCTGTGAAGATAGTGGAGAAAAATGGTTTTTCTGACAAGATCAAAATAATAAACAAACATTCCACTGAAGTCACAGTTGGCCCAGGTGAGAAAAATAGGCTAGGCTTGAAAAAATTGGCAAGTACCTGAAAACCACGAAGGAATATGTCTTACTCTTATTTCTTATACTTTTTAAATTGAAACAAGTGCTTGTAGAACACTGAGGGAGCTGGGAGGGTTCACCTTGGAGAAGAGGAGGCTCAGGGGAGACATCTCTACAACTGCCTGAAAGGAGGTTGTCGGCAGGTGAGGGTTGGCCTCTTCTCCCAGGTGGCAAGTGACAAGATGACAGGAAATGGCCTCAAGTTGTGCTAGGGAAGGTTTCGATTGGAGGTGAGGAAATTTTTTTTCACAGAAAGGATTGTAAAGCGCTGAAAAGACTGCCTAGGGAAAGGGTGGAATCACCATCCCTGGAAGTGTTCAAAAACGTGGATATGGCACTTGGGGACATGGTTTAGTGGGGATCATGGTGATGGTGCTGGGTTAGTGGTTGGACTTGATCTTACAGGTCTTTTCCAACCTTAAGGATTCTGTGATACTTTACATTCGAGAAAGCAACACTGGAAATCTACTTCGAAAGAGTGTTCTGGTAATATCTCAGTAGCCATTTGTATTTCAAATGGAAAATAATTTCCAGTCTTCAGTAGACTCTCTAACAGGAATAAGTTTTTTAGTTATTTGTGCATTCAGGATAGCATCTTTTTGAAAGACTACATAAAGATTTAACATTGCAATATTAATTTGTGCCTTTTAGATGGAGATATGCAGTGTCGGGCAAACATCCTGGTAACAGAATTATTTGATACAGAGCTGATTGGAGAAGGAGCTTTACCATCCTATGAGCATGCACACAAATATCTTGTACAGGTAAGAAAATAGGAAGTGTGTCACACCTATCAGTAGAGACATTCTTCTGCCTTTTTTTGAAGTGGGATAGAGATTATACAGAATTTAGGCTTCTGTATGCCTTGGTAAATACACCATCAGCTCTGCTAGTTTCTTATTCAGTCAGTAATTTACTAGATTAATTCCTAGAATAAAGCTATTTGAGTTTATACTGTATATCACAGGCTCTGAAATTACACCTGGTTTCTTTGTGTTGAAACCAATAACTTGCTGGTTAACAAATGTCTTTCAGAAAGGCATCTAGTTCTAATTTGAAGCTCTCCTTAATAACTTTGTTCCAAGATGTTTTAAAAAATTCTCCTCAATTTGATGAGTTTCACCTCATTTCACCTCAACCAATTTAGGCATTGGTTCATTTTTGGCTTTTTTTCCCTATTGTGCTCTTACTACTCCATATGCCTTTTTCATGTGGAAATATTTTAAATGCTGTGTTTAAATGATAGCCTTTTTTTTTTTTACTTACAATCTATAGGTATAATTTTAGGGCTTTCTCTTTTACATTTTCTGATATTTTCCCTAAGTTAAAATGTGGATGGCAGAACTTTATTTAGGTTTCCAGGTTTCTATTCACCAGTTTAAAAGACACCATATAAAGACAATAGCAATCCATAATTTTTTACAACTCTCCATATAGAACTCTAAATTGCAATTAGTCATTTTTCTGTGAAAGCATTGTGTTTGGACTTCATGGTTGGCTCTTAGTTCATACTGGGATTTTTAGGACAATTTGTTTGTTTTCCACTCTTTGAACATGGATACAAAGTTGTCCTTGCATAAATATGTGAGCCATTATTTTTCTTATTTTCTCATTGCAATCAGCAACTCTCTTTTATTATTGATAGCTTAGTAGCTTCCTGCCTTGAGAAGCTCAGGCCAGATCTCTTAGAACAAGAATGGAAATGCAGGTTTAACTGAGGCTAGTAAACTGATAATGTTGCATGGTTAATGAAGTGATCTGGCCTTGCTGAACCACACTGGCAGGATAGATATGTGTATTCTATTTCACAGAGAGACAAAGTTCTGGGATGTTACAAAAGTCTCTAAAATGACTTGTATTTTAGATTTCAAAGCTCTCAGTCCAACTTTTTTTAAATGGGTTTGCATTTCAATTGATTTAATTCTCACTCATATTAATAAGTCACACTTGTTGAATAGGTTTACCCTTTGTTTTGAACATTCAGGAAGGATGTGAGGCAGTGCCTCACAGGGCAACAGTGTATGTCCAGTTAGTGGAATCCAGAAGAATGTGGTCCTGGAAGAAACTGTTTCCTGTTCATGTTGAAACAGAGGATGGTGAAAAAATTCTTGTTCCGCCTTCAGAAATGGAGAACTGTCCAGGTGTTCCTTCTGTTTGTGATATCCAACTGAACCAGATGCCTTCAAGTGACTTCAGTACCCTCAGTGATGTGGTGACAATGTTCAGGTAAGGGAGACACTGTTCTGTTCAAAACAGAGTTATCCTGTTATGCCTTTCATTTAAGCTGTGCATTCAGCTTAAGAAACTGGTGAGAATTTCTGAAGAATTCTTTTTGCAATTTTATTTCTCTTAATTCTTTTCACAATTTTCATTCTTCCTGCAGTGTGGATTTCAGTAAGCCAGTACAGAGTGCTTCTACCTACTATAGAGTGCAGCTGGAGCCTGTGAAATCTGGCAAGGCACAAATTGTACTTTCCTGGTGGGATATTGACATGGACCCCCTTGGGATGATAAATTGCACAATGGCTCCCTACTGGGTAAATCCCACTTCTGCTTTGCAGGTAAAATCCTGAGCCTTCAGATACCACTGTCACATCACTGAGCAACTCCTTGGAGTACTGGGGAGTTTAAGCAGCTCTGCCTTAAATTGTTTAGGAACTTTGGTAGACTTAATGTATTGGAAGATGCTAAATAAGCAAATTGTAGAAATTTTACCTATGGTATGTGCCCATTTTAGCTTTTCTTTAATGTTAAATGTTAAGAGTAATCTTTTATGAAAAGCTTAAAGACTGAAGCTGTCTTCCAGATACTGTTATTTCTTTTATGTTCAAGAAATACAGATTTCCATATCTTTTTCCATAACTAGTCTCTATCCCTCGTTAAAATATTAGTCTCTGGTTTGCCTCCATGTAGTTCTTCTATTAAATTTCCAAGTAAGTGTTATGTTCATGGTAGTGTATTTATACTCTCATAAAAAAAAGAGGCTGGTGAAGGAAAGTGGTGGATTGATATGGATAATTACAGAAATACTATCACTATTAAGTCAGATTCTTGTGTTTTTGTGTGAATGTATTTACCAGTAGGATGAACTTCAAAATGATTGATTGTCTACACTTACAATATTTGAGAATAAAATTTGAAATTACCAAATTGAAGATGTTGAGTCAGTTTAAATGACTGATCAGCATAGGATATTTGCAGTGCAAAAACCAGCTGTTTGAAACACGAAATAGTTGTGTGTGATCAGAGTGACACTAAGTGACATCGTTCTAGGTGCGTGAGGCTGCCAGCAGTTTGATACAGGTTTCTAACAGAAGTGAACTGTGGAAAGTGAAGCAGCATTAATAAATGCAAAGCAATTTTGGGTTGTTTTTCATTTGGTTGAAATAGAAGCTTGGCCAGTGAGCAAGCCAATGGTCTTGGGCTTAATTCTGTTTCAAGAAACCAGTATTACTCAGTATGTGTTATTGGTCTTTATTCAACCTTGCTAACTTGAACAAGATTCTTTAAATTAATCATGCATTTTCAAACTTGTGCCCATTCTTCCTAATTGATTTCCTGCTATTTGTTTACTTTCCACTTGCTATTTATGAGTGAGTTCCTAATGTTTTGTGTATCAACCCTTTTCAGTGGAGAGATCACTGGATGCAGTGTGTTTATTTTCTTCCACGTGAGGAGCCAGTTCTGCAGGGTGAGAAGCTGTACCTGACTGCCTGTCGTGACGAGTACTCTGTGTGGTACAACCTGCAGAAAGCCAGGTAACAATCTCTGTGTGAAAAAGGCTATCTTACTCCAAGCTGGAGTATTTGCTGTTCTTAGAGAATATCCTTCTGTAGAAGAGCAAGATAAGAACCTAAAGAGTAGAAAAATATTAAAGGCTGCTTCATGGGCAATGCACAGGTGGAAAATACACATTATGCATAAAAACTCAGTTGGACTGCAAGCTTCTGCCTCTCACCTGGTTGCATTATCTGACAAAGAAGCATAAAACACTCAATGCTTGATTCCTGGAAATCCTAAAATACAGCACAGCTGAAGTGGCATACAGGTAAAGAAGTGAAATAATTACCATTCTGTTTCCATTTTCTATTTTCCTAGTCATCACTCTCTTTTTGAGATTACTGCCTTTTGCTCAGATTAAAAAGAGCTTAATCATGTTGGTTGTAATGATAGTAGCAGCAAACATTTTTAAAACCAGTGCTAGCTTTAAAATGTCTGAATTTGCTTTGCCTTTTTTACTTAGGAATCCAACATCCAAACAAGTAACTGTTTGCTGAAAGGGCAAAGCTTAAAGTACTATCACAGTTAGTGGGAAAGTGGGGGATGGTTCTTGGTTTTGTTTTAAAGAAGGTGAGGATTCTTTTTCATCACTCTTCATTTGGAAATGCAGAGTTACAGAAATGTCTCTGGAGAACCAGTAACTTCAAAAAAGTGACAGCAGAGTTTGTATTCATTAATATGCATATCAGCCAAAATGTATAATGTGCCTGTTTGCAAAAACGTGTTACTGATGCTGTAGTTGATACTACATTAAAATTTTTTACAGAGAAGGAGAGAATAAAGCAGGTGAAGAGGAGCATAAAGCAGATGCTCGTGTGGAGAGCCCTGTGTGCAGGTGTCGTGCTCACCTGCTGTGGACCAGGCCCCGCTTTGGGGAGCTGAACGATCAGAACCGAACCCGCCAATACATCAAGGCCTTGGGGAAAGTGAGTGCTTGTTGCCTGCAGGTTTTATTGGCTTCTCTCATTACTGCTTCATTTGCTTTAATTACTTATGGAATTTGTTTGTCCCCTGCAAGGGACTTTAATCACAAAGTGTATTTTTCTTCCATCAGCAGATAGAAGTTATACTTTTGTCTTGAAAACTTTAGTATTTAATTTTTAAATGGTAAGCAGTCACTTTTGCATAGAATTTGTAGCAGCTCTGTGTGTTTGTTAGACATAGTATTGGTAGTTGAATAAAATGTCCAATACATTTTGAGCAAACTTTTTCAGACCTAAGCCAAGGGCATTTCATGAGAATTTTTTTACCATTATTTAATATTAAAGTGTGTAAAGTGTGGAAAACTTTTCCCTCTGGAGTAAGAATAACAATGACTATTTGTTTTCTGTAGGTTCTGAAAACAGATAGTATTTGCCTTTGCATCAGTGATGGCAGTCTGCTGCCTGTGCTGGCTCACTATCTTGGAGCAAAGCAGGTACAGTACTTGGTCCTGTTTTTTCAGATCTTTTCATTTTAGCTTGGTGTTTTTCTCTCATATATGTTCATTTCCAGCTCATTATTTAACTATTTGCAGTGCCTCTTCACAAGTGAGGAGTAGGGTCACATTGTGTTAAAGGGGAGGTTAAATTCATCTGTGGTCAAGCTGAAGTCAAGGAAGATAATAATTACCAGATTTGGCATTTACCAATGTGTGGTTTTGAGGGAAAGTGCTGTTCCTCATTCCCTACTGCTTCCTGTTTGCCATCTTGTATCTTGTTTTTTTTTTGAAAACACTCTATGGACCTAAATGTCTGTCAGGGTATTTTTCTTTTATGTTTGCAATTCCATAATTACATTTAATACCTAGTCTTGAGTGGAAGACCTGTAAAAGCCAAGTAGGAAGCAGTAAGAACACTGGGTCTGTGTGTAACTGAGAGCTGAGAGCTGCCTGGCTGTCTCACATACATAAATGCCCTGCTTGAGAGGGGCAAGATTTTAAACTAAAATCTTTTAGAGTTGAACTGAATATCTGGGAATGTGTAATGTAATATAGTCCTGAGGAATGCAGCATATTGCCTAACAATTCATCAATTTTGGATAAAAGCTAAATTTTTTTCTTACTGCAAAAGGCTTCTGGGCACTTTCCAGCTGATACAATCAGGTCATATTAAACAGTATTTAAAATTTGGCACACTGGTAATGTGCTTGTATTTGTTCATGAGTAAATATGTGGTTAGAACAAATGTTAATATGCTGTGTGCAACTTAAAAATGGAAAATAAATATTTGCATTCCATTGAGTTTTGTTTTTTTTTTCTTGTATAGCTATGAAAACAGAATTATTTAGCCTGTAGTTTTGGGGGGTGTTTTGTTGTCAAAAAAGTTCATTATAGTGGGCTCTGGAATTAGATGCATGGTTCTTATGAACTGTTCACTAGGGCATCAAAACGTTCCTTCATTCTTCAGTTACATATTCTTTTAATTAAAAACTATAAAGCTAGTTTGACTAACTGTATTTTCATTAGGTGTTTACATTAGAAAACTCTGGTGTGTCCTGTTCTGTCATGGAAAAAGTGAGTATTGCATTTTCTGTTAAAGCTGGATCTCTCCTTGCAGATGCCTCTTGGCTTGTCTGCTTGAGCAGCTGCTCTGCTGCTGCCATTGCCTTGGTGATAAAAGCCAGTTTTTTTAAGGTTTGTTTCTGAGGATTAGTGAGAGCATCCCAAAGCTTGCACCAGTCTGGCAAGCAGCATCCAGCAGTTCTGTCTTGCAGCTCAGACAGGTTGGGAATGCCTGCTCTGCTGTTTGCTCTGCCTTGGGGAAGGGCACAGAAGGCTCTGCCAGTGGAGTGGAGGCTGTTCAGGAGAGACAGCTGGGGCCTAAGAAGTGACTGGAAGCAGCTTGCTGGAGTCAGCATGGGGCTGGGGCTCCTTTGGTTGACGCTGTGTATTTGAAAGAGATCTGGCTCAGCCTGTAGCTCAGAAGTACAAAACCAGATGGTCGGCAAATGAGGACTTGAACCTTGTCTCAAAGAAAAGCCAAATATACATTGTATACATAGGTGAAATGATTCTTACCTCTCTTAATTATCCTTCTCATATGCTTCAAAGTACAAATGAACAAAGGTGAGGCAGCTTTTGTGTTATCTGCCTTTTTATATAGATAATTTAAAGAATACTGAGGGCACATGCTTTAGTTCCCTAGGTGTGACACACTGGCTCTAAGTGCATGCACCCTTCAAGAATAGACTTATATCATCCTCATGAGTTATGGCAGGCAGTTTTATTAAAACTTCTTCTGTCTGCTTGGAGTTTTTTCCTAATTTAGTTTCAGTAAAATTACTATTTTGGTCTCAACTGTGGCTTTTGACAAAGGCAGTGTGTTACTTTTTGATTTTAGTTTTTGAAAGCAAATCATCTTGAAGATAAAATTAAGATAATAGAAGCACGTCCTGAGTTGCTGAAGCCTTCTCATTTGGAAGATAAAAAGGTATGTTACAGTTTTATATTGTACTGAATTTCAGGGGTTGGTAGGGAACAGAAGGTAAAAATGAATTGTAACCACAATGAATTCTGTTATATCCCAATTCATATAGAATGTAATGAGTAAATGGTTCACACCACCTGCCACTAAAACTAAAGGAGACTAACGACTGTAGGAGGGTTGTTGCTTTGTTTTTGAAGGGTCTGGCTTTCCCTACTGCATAATTTCCACAGTAGTTAAGGCAGTTTAACTGGTTCTGCAAGGCTGTAGCTCTTTCACAGTCCACTCAAGAAGATTGCAATCTATTTGGAAGTAATAACATACTCCAGAACTCCAGAATTCTGTGACTCATTCCAAAGCCTTCCAAACTCCAACTGCAATATTTTCTCTCAAACTGTCGTGGGAAAGTTCAATATAAAATGTGGTCACTAAACCCACAGAAAAATGTCCAGTATGTGCAGTGAACAGTGATTGAATCCCTAGGGAGCAGTAGAAGTTTTTATCTAGATGATTTCACTTAATATATTGTGCTGGCAGCTATTGGAAAACCTAAACAGCCTGTGTTGTGAGTTGTTATTCTTTATTATAACACTTTTTATCTGTTCTCTTCTTTGTCTAGATTTCTGTCCTTGTGGGAGAGCCGTTTTTCACAACGAGTTTGTTGCCATGGCATAACCTGTATTTCTGGTATGCCAGGACAGCTGTGAGCTCTCACCTTGCCAGCAGTGTCACTGTCCTCCCTCAGTCTGCTTCTTTGCGTGTGATGATTGTGGAGTTCCAGGTGAGATTGTTCAGGTATTTACACAAATCCACTTAAAGCTGAGTACTCTGCTTCATTGCATCTTAATACTGTCCAGTATGTTCTGTACTTACCACCTGAGAAAAAAATATTTGAAGGTGCATTTTGCTGTTTCAGCCGTCTCTTGTCAGCAAATCAGCTCAAGTAGTTTTGCCATTTAAAATGAAAGGGTTGCATGTTTTTAAGGTATTTATTTAGATTAGAGATTGGTGAAGCATGTTACAGTTGTAGTTATTTATAGAATTAGGTACTGTATCTTATATATAATATAGAAATATACATATAAAGTAGATACTCTGCAACATACCAGGTTTTGAAATGAGGCTTTGTAAGACTGTAGGCAGGATTCCTAATTGCATGTGGATTTTAACTGCCTCAGGCTGTGCACAGTTCTGAATATGAGCACATCTTAAAAATACTTTGAAAAGTCATCTTTCAGACATTGTACAAAGTTATAAACATAGTTTTTTCATTTATTGAGAATTTTGTAACAAAATATTGTGTTTACCTACCATGAAAAAGGAAATTTAATGCTTTCATCATTGATATGCAAAGTCCAGTAGCTTAAGTGAGGGAACTCTGTATTCTGGCATTGTGTAAATAAATGCACATATTTTAAATACAAACACCTATAATCTAACGAATTTTCACATAAACATAGCCTTCAGTTTATTTGTTAGAAATGCCAGGTCTTTTCTGTAGTTTTTCCTCCCCTCTGGCTCACCAGCTGTATGGTTTCTATGTCTGAGCCTTCTCTCCCCTAACAGTTTCTTTATTCAGATGCTCTTTAACCTTGTTCTCTTACTTTTGCCTTTGATTTATGCGTGTGAAAATGGCCCTGCCATCTCTGGGACTAATCAACTGTGATGCACATTTTTCAGTTTTCTACAAAAATGTACAGAGCTTAAGTATGTGCTGAGTAAATAAGGTAGATCTAAATCCTGTAATAGGGAGCAGATATTTAGAGTAATCAGCAGTAATCAGATTAAAATAAGCAGTAAATTTTAATTCCATGCTCTCTTATCTAGAGGATTTACTTCCCTAGAACTCAAAGCATTTTCTAAGGAAGTAAGCATTATTGTCTTCATTTTCTAGATGAGGAAGCCAAAGCATGCAGAGTGATGACTGAAGATTATTCAGCAATCAGCAGAATGTAGAGTAACATTCATGTCACCTAAACTTCAGTTTTACACTTCCATGTACAGTATTTGTTCAGAGATGATTCTATATAAAATTTTTGGTAGAACATTTAACTTGTATTTTCTTCCAGTAGGCTACGCCAAAGCTATTGCTTTAATTTTACATTATCTTCTCTCACTGGTGAATCTAGACTCAAAGACTGGCATCTGTGGGGTTTTAAAAATAACCTCTGAATTGACCAGTTCTTGTTTAGACAGAGGGAGCAGACACAGTGTTGCAAGGTCTCCTGCAGAACTGGTTCTGTAGGCTGTTCTGTCCTCTCAGAATGGATATGTCATCATGGTTAAGCAATTAGCTTTCTCCTGGATCCAGGAGAAAAAAATTGATGGAATTACTTCAATTATAAACTTGTTTCATCCATAATTTCATTTAGGGAGCAGGGTGCTGCCTGTCTGTTTTGGTAGTTCTGCTGGGTGTACCACTCAGAGACTTGATAGTCACTCTAGTTCATGCTGTAGTCAGGCAGAAATTATAACAGTATTTGTGTAAATGTACAGTAGTCTCGCTGCCAGCTTGTAAAGCAGGAACATTTGAGATGAAGTGTGAGAATGAGCAGTTAATAAAATGTATATATCCACAGCTAATGAATGTTTGTGTTCTAGTAAGAGACCATTAACGAGGTCTAAGGAAAGGTAAATGTTGAACTGAGTCAGTGTGTCCAGTGAGTTGCTAAAGTCAATGAGAGGCATGGCATGAAGTGGCTGAAATGATCTCACTCCACTTTGTGGGGCTAAAGGGAAGTGTGGTTCTCTTGTAGGCTATGAGATGTTTGATGGGAGCACTTAGCTGTGCTGGATAGTGAAAGTGGAGGGGCTGTAAGGGTTAGATCTTGGCAAATCCATACCTACTCTAAAGTAAACTACACACAGAAATTTTTTAAAATGTTTTTCAGAGGAGTTGAAAACAGTGATTAAAGAATTAACTGACTTAAAAAAACCTTTTTCTACAATTATCTTCTGATGCTTGCAGTAGTTGTAATGGTTTAGCATATATACATAGTATCTGGCTTGCTATCAAGTGTCTAAGCTACAGCTAAAATTACTTCAAGATTTCCTGTTTCCTTTAATAAAGCCCATCAAAATCCTGTTGTTTTTTATAGGACTTATGGAGAATCCGGAGTCCATGTGGCACCTGTGAAGGTTTTGATGTCCAGATTATGGATGATATGATTAAAGTAAGAAAAACAGTTTCTGCACAAGTCTTAGCAAAACAAAAATTCAGTTTGGCTTAATAAAGCATTTAACGACTGTTGAAAAACTTGTGTATTAGGCAGAACACCATTGTGTGAGATTCAGCTGCATCAGTTTCTAGAGCTCTGCTCTAGATTAATTGTGCAGGAGTACAGGCAGTTGTAGAGTGGAATTCATCTCGAGGGAGGAGAACATTTCAATGCATTCTATTTTGAAAGTGCCCATTTCTGTTTCAGGGCTGAGGGTTCCAGTCACAGCATTTGGTTTCACGTGTGTGAAACTGCCTAAGAAGAGCAGTCCTGCCCTCTCGCAGCTCTATTGCTTAAGTACTCTGGGTTTGCATTTCTGTTGTTTTCAGTTAATTTTATTCCTTCCTTTCTTCAGGATTCTCTGAATTTTAGGGAATCCAAGGAAGCAGAACCTCACCCACTGTGGGAATATCCCTGCAAGTCACTCTCAGAGCCTCAGGAAGTTCTGACATTTGACTTCACAACGACTGTACCACAGCACTGTCTCAGCACAGAGGGCTCTCTAAAGCTCTTACGGTCAGTTTTCCCACTGCAATAAATATTCTTGTCATCATCCATTTCTTTACCTCCTATTCAGGCTCTTTAGAGGAGTTGAGTTTAGAGCTCCTTTCTGGTGCAAATGTACTTGGCAGTCTTTAATAATTTGACCTAAGATTGTGAAAGTTGCTCTGGCACAAGTTTGTGGGTATTCACAGTAGGCTCTAACAGTAGCACAATAATGTTAATTATTATTAGATTAGATAATATGCCTCTGTTTAAAAAATAACATTTTACTAGCTCTCACCATGATTTAAAATTTAAATAGATTAATTTGCAGTTTAGAGAAAATAAAACATTACCTGGATGTTTTTAATGTTTCTGTTGCCTACGGCTGAGTTCTTGCAGATAAAGCTTCTACTTAGCTTGTCAAATTACTGTGTTTAATAATTAATAAATAATTGTGTTTAATAGCTTTAAATTATTGTGTTAGTAGCTTCTAATGTATATGCTATTCTTCCTTCTAACTATAATCCTGGCAGTCTTTATATTTTGCCACATCTCAGACACTTTCCAGTATAACTGTGGATTGTACTTAATTCTGTTCAAACTGGAAATGCTGCTAAGAATTAAAAAAGGAGAAAGTTTTATTTTTTAACTAGAGCTCAAACATTGCTATGTTTCTCTTTAAACAAAGTAAAATTCAAGCTTTCATAGGCTCCAGAGCCATCTGTGTGGGGTCTCCGTGCCTTTGCAGCAGTTGTGTTTTCAGGCAGCACAGTGGCATGACCTCTGCCTCTTGTGGAGCAGGCACTTGAGGTGACACGGTGTGTGTGGTAAATATTTCCTCTCAATTCAGAGTCAGTAGAAACTGGGGTCTCTAAAGGAAGTTCTCAGCATATGCTGTGCAATTCGTGCCATGTTATTCAGTGCTGGTTAAGTGGCTGTGCTGCTGAGCAGATGTAGTTATGACATGTTCTCTTGCCTTTTTTTAGATTTCATATCTGCAAATACTTTAAAGTTTCTGCCCCCAATTACCAACTCAGTCAGCTGTTCAGCTTTCTTTCAAGGAAAGAAGTTGGTCATGCTTTTGCAGCTCTCACTTAAACACTAGTGCAGTGTTGAAGCTGCCAGGATTGTGTAAAGTAACAGGTTTTGTCCTGCATCTCTCCCCAGGAAAGGAAAGAGCCACGGAGCAGTTCTGTGGATGGAATATCATCTTACTGCTGATATCTCTGTTAGCACAGGACTGATGCAAATCTCAAATGAAAAGGTATATCTTCATTTTAATTTATTATGTCAAAGTCTCTAGGATTGCAGTGGGTCTCTGCTGGCCATGCTTGGGTTGTGTGGTTCCCCTTCTAACACTGTTTGAATACTGTGTTATCAGAATTGCTAAAAATACCTGTTCATGTTTTTGTGGGGAGCAGGGGATGTACCTTAAAATGGGAGAGTCTGATTTGCATCCAAATGCTCCCTAGTTTAGAATCAAATTCAGAATTTAAAATGGGATGCTAAGTCAAAGCAGAGTTTTTTGATACAAATAACCTAATCTCAGTTTAACAAAAGCAAAAATCTGGAGGGGAAGGAGTAAGTGTTTTTAGTATTCTATCTCAATATTCTTTGACCAAATCCATTTTTAACTCCGTGACTTCAGTGTGTGGTGTAGCAGATGGGATTTCAAGTTATGTGTTCCATAGTGGAGTGGATGGCAGTGTAAATGATAACTGTTGAGCGTTGTGTGCTCAGCTGGGAGCAAGAATTCTTACTGCATTGTTACTGTATAATAATGATATTGTAGATTTTGACTGCTTTCACTTTTAACTTTCTCCTGTAGGGAAACTGTGAATGGAATCCCCACTGCAAGCAAGCTGTTTATTTCTTCAGCTCTGTTATTGAATCAGAAATTCTGTCAGACCCTACTGCTGTCACATATGCTATAAATTTTGACACAAAGACAGGAGAGATTGCTATGGATTTTAAGCTATTATAAAATATTTTCCTTTTGCTCATATTCCTAACTTATAATAAACATACAGTATTTTTTTTGTACCAGAGGATTTCTTTTATTGTGTTCAGAGAGCAAACTGTTCTGAAACACACTTCTAACCATTTTGGATTTGTTTTCAAAATACAGTTAGTGAGGTAAAGAGGAACCATTTCCTGGGGACAGGTATTCTTATGAGGGTTTATAGACATATATATGTACATACATATATACACATGCTTTTAATCATCTCTTTGAGGGTTTCACATAGTGTTAAGGGGCTGCAAAACAGTTGATATGACAATAGCAGCTGTTCATTTCATGGCATATTATTGGATGAGGACACCAGGCTTTACACTGACATTTGAGAAAAGTGAATTAAACACATCTATTTCTAGACTGTGCTCTTGTCACTGTAAAATGGGAAATAATCTCCAGAGTGCACAAAAAAAATCCCAAGCTACATATGTATATTAGTACACTTAATAAGGAGAAGGAAACAGCTTAGCTGCTCTCAGACTTGTCTAATTTGTGGCTGGTTCTAAGCTGAAATGGCCAGTGAATTAAACTGTGGTGCAGTGATGATCTGCTGCAGCTGATATTCTGAGATGCTGCATTTCTGAAGAGTCCATTGCCAAAAAGTGCCCAAAATCTGGAAAGCTGTCACTGGAAATTAGAAAATACTCTATTTTCAAATAGTATATATTCAAATTATTGGAAGTGAACAAACAGATGGTAGTCTGTCCAGAAACAAAAGGAAGAGTTGTTGTCTAAGTAGCAAATCTTTATGAGATATGTGATATTCAATATATGATAAAAATGTGACCTTAAACTCATCCCATCATTTATTCCATAAATAATACCTGCCAGTCTGACTGAATTGTAAGGTGCTGTGCAGTAGCACATGTCCACTTCTGAGGTTTTCTTGGATGCTCTCCAGGTCACGTTGGCAACAATGGCATTGTGTCAAATGGGTTCTGCTTTAGATGAACAATCAATTGGTGTATCTCTTTTGTGTGTGTGACCTATTAAGGTTTTGATAGAAAATCAATGTCCTGCCAGTCCCAAATTGTGTCAGCCATCCACAGGGATAACAGTTACCAAAGCTGCTCCTATTTCCTCTGAGCAGCACTTCTAGCAAAGTGAAAGGAATATCATAAAGAAGCCACGAGGCAGTAGGAGCCTCCCCTACTCTGCTTTGCGGTCACCATAATACATCATTCTTGTGAGTAAAAATTTTTCCTTTTCCTAACAGTGTGATCATATTTATAGGCCCATAAACCATCTGAAACATTCCTATATTTTTAGATCCATTTTCCTAAACAGAAACCCTGGAGCTCCTGCTGAGGTCTGTGAATTTCACTTTTCAAAACTGCACTTTTAAGATGCCTAACTTTAGTCTGTTATCTCTTACAGACTTTGCTGGAATATATAGGTTGCTGTTCATGAAACAACTGTTCTTGTTTTGATACACTGTGCCTAGCCCACAGAAAGTATGGTAGCAAATCTGTTTGTTACATGTTGTACAGAGTACAGTTGTAAAGGGAACAGTAATATGGCCAAGCCTTTCAAACAGTAGAAGCTTGCCCCTTAATTTTTTTTTTTAAAGGCACAACACAAAAGTTGTGCAAGGCTGAAAAAGGCTGGCATTGTACTGGCTGCTCTTCTCCTGGCTGTGTCCTGTGACTCCTGTGTCTGACCTGACACAGAAAGCATGAGCTGCTGTTCTTGTTCTGCAGTAGAAATAGCTTCCGAAAGGGCATTTAACTGCACAAGTCATTCTGGATCCAGCAAAAGAATAGAGTGTTCCATTGGGAATACAAAACTAGTAGCAATATATTAGAATTTGTATGTTTGAAAAAATAAAATAGGAAAAAAAACCACAACCAAATTCACAGTATTTTCTTGTGTAGTATTAACTTTCTCAAAAATAAGTGTGTATGGATATGCCTAAAATGTACTTCCTGAGAAAAAATAAATTTGTTAAAATGCCAAAGGGAAGAAATCCACACTGGTGAGAATTTGTGTTTTGTTATCAGTGTTACACACATGATGAAGTTCCATGGTCCCTGCAGTGGGTATTAGGGATGTTGACTGAGGGGCATCCTTGTTAAACCCTTTTTGTGTTTTGAGACCTGGAATTGTAGAACTTCTCAGGTGGAGGCAGTGAAAGGGAAGGACAGAGGCTGGATGCAGTAGCAGCCATCTGCAGAACTGTGTTCCCAGGATTGAGTGAGCTGTGTGCATATAAGGAAGAACATCTTAAATTTCAGCATGCCTGGAGCAGAAATTACATTGCTGCTATAAATAAAAAAAAAAAAATCAAAAAACCAACCAAACCACTGGAAAGATGGAATGTTGAGCATATTTTAGCACCCGTGGGTTCCTTAGAGGAGCAAAATCTGAGGAGCAAAATCTGATGGATGTGCTCAAGAAACCTTGTATATGTTCTAATTCACTCTGAGTGTTACCAACATCACTAATGCTTGCTGGTTTGGCTTGTGCATTTAGACAGGCACTGCAACTGCTTTAAGGATTTGGTTAAAATTGCTGGGAGCTGTTGAGGCAAGCCCTTGCCACAAGTGTGTGTAATTAGGGCTATTTATTGTATGTATGAATCTTCCTTGACTTACATAAATTCTTCAGGTTAGGCTTGAAAACCTAATGCGGTCTGTAAATTGTGTGGAAAACAGCTGCTTACAGAGGGACACTGGCCATTTCTTATACATGTGTGCAAGAACAAAATAAAACACTGCTTCTCTCTCTGTCCTCTTCCACAGGGCATTTTACTGCAGGCATGCACTTGGGGGAGGAAAGCCACTTTATCAAAAATACACATTAGCCAGGAGCAGCAGTCAGCCTCCCATTTGTTCCCAGACCTGACAGAAGCATTGCAGTGATGTTCTGACTTGGAAGAGCTGCTGGCTATGGGCATCTTAATAAGCAGAGCAAGAATCCTATTTTCTCTTGGAAGGAACTTATTTGGTTCTGCCACCACAGGCAATTTTTTTTCTAAATGACAACAGCTTTGATCATGACTAGGCCTGCAGGCACAGATGCACGTTCTAATAGAAACAGGATGCTCTGCCAGCACTGTACTAACAGTATTACAGTTCAGATATTGCAATAGAGCCAGTGTATAGCTGGGCAGCTTTTTTAATGCAAGACACAGGTTTTAGTCAGGTATTAAAAGTCATAATAAACTACCAAGTGTTGCCATTCACATTTAACTTCCCAATTTTGGCTTTACTGCAGAAGTAACTGTTCTGTAGTTTTGAATTGCAATGAAATTTTACTAAGGTGTGGTGTGGTGGTTACCACAGCACAGCTCCACAAGAGGGTGCTGAGAACCCACTTCTAAATTTCTAGTGCTTAATAAATCAGGAAAATGCACAGGCTTGCAATGCAGTTTCTCGTGCAAATCACACTTGTGGTTTTATGAGATGCACTCTACATACATGCATAGAAGTGGAAAACTAGTGCAAAAAGTGATAACTGCTACTAAATCTAATCCAGACCTGCACCTACTGTTAAGCAGGCAGGAAACAAACTGTCTCATGCTAAATACAGAGTGAATAGTACTCCTTGGACAGTGAAGTTGTCATGCCCTAATGAAGGACAAGTCTTGCATTTTAAAGGGTGTTTTCTAAATCACGGCAGCTGCAAGATTTGTTCCTTTATTTGCAGAACTGGTACCTTTTGTCTGAAAGCTGAGCAGTTCAAGGACTGAGATCCCGGAGCTTGCTTTTCTCCTTCATTAGTCCCTTTGAAACTGCTCTGTGTGGGCTTCCTGCATTTAACAAGATAGAGGATGCAGTTCAGGACTAATTCATTTAGTCACTCATCTTTTGTATTCTATTTGTAGTTACAGCTGGTTGTTAGGGGGGGAAGAGACTATTAGAGCTTCCTAGAGTTGGATTTTTCCAGTGATGATTGTGAGCTGAATACAATGGGTGCTTATGTTGTCATTCTACCTTATTGACTCTGATAGCACTGCAAAATGTGAATTTGCCTTGGTACTTAATCATTGTAATACTTCACATTTCCAAGCATTTAATGCAGATTAGTGATTAAGATGCTTCTCAGAGAAGTATGTGTCATCTCTATTTTTCAGATGAGAAAAAAAATAAGTGTGGTTTGTGTGGGTGTGTGAGTGTTTCATCTGCCCCAGGCTCACTATAAGATTAGAGCCTCAGAGCTAAAAATTACTTGCTCAAGGCCATGCAGAATAGACTAATCCCCTGTCTCCCTAGCTCTGCTTTAATCATTTGTTTTCTTAGCACAGTGTGATTTCAGATGCAACCTTATGAGGTTTGACCGAGATGCAGCAGATAAAGACTCAGAGGCAGTAAATCCCTGGATAGCTCAGTAATTAAAACCACCTGGGTTTTAACACACACATGAAATATACTATATAGAAGTTACATATTTTATATATGTGTGTGTATATATATATATTTACAAAGCTATAGAGTGTTGGTTTTGTTTTCAAAAGCTGTCATGAAGATGACCCATTTTTTTTTCCCCCCTAGCAGGATTCTGTCTAGGATGTGAGAGTCCTGAAGATGCCTCTTTTGTGGGCAAGGGCACTAATGAATGAATGAGAGCTGATGATCTTGCTGTGTGCCAAGGGAAAGCCCTGCAGTTGCAGCTCTGGCTGCTCTTCACAGAGCTGTGGGCACAGTCCCAGGGTATCTTGGCCTTCAGTTACACAAGATTGGCCATGAACCCTCTGGTTCTTCCTCAGGGTTTTGCTAAGTGCAGCTGCATGACGAGCTGCAGCAGCCCCTTTGCTGTGGATTGTGCCTCTCACTGCTGTCATTTCCCACAGCCTCTGCTCTCTCTTGCCTTGCACATCACTCCCTTGGGAAATGATGTACTCGTGCTTTGGGAGAAGGAGTGGGTGCTGGAGGTTACTGAGGGTGCTGCTGCTTCTGCAGGGTGCTGGATCCTGCTGTATCTGTCCTCACATAAGGCGCCTTCTGGCTTCCTGTTAGGGTATCTAAGAAACCAATTACTCACACTGCTGACAATCAGCAAATAAATGAAGCTGCAGCGATGAATGAGGTGGGAGGGAGGCACAAACAGCCTTCACTGCGGCACTCCGAAATGCCATATCCCTGCTCAGCTGCGGTGTTTCTAGGAATGGTTGGAGGGATCTGCGTGTCTCATCTGCCTGTGACAGGCAGCAGCAAAGTCACTTGTGCCCAGGGGCTGGTGATAGAGGATAGGCACCCTCAGAGGGCTGGAAAGGCTGGGAGTGCACCTAGGGTTGGGAATGCAGTGGCTGCTCCGCGGAACCCTCGCCCGGGGGGACGCTGGCCAGGGATGTCCCTGTGCTGCCATTGCACCCCTTCCTGCCGGGCTCCTGGGGGCTGAGCTGCAGATGGGGATGGACACGCTCTCCTCACCCCTCCCTGTGCATCCCAGCACCCTGGGCTGTGTCCTACCCAAATAAGATGTGGCAGCTCCTGCTGCCAGCCCACAGGGAGAGAGCAGCTGGACGGGAGGCTTGCTGTGTTTTGTGAGCAACTGTGGGACTCGAGAAACCAAAGTTCATGAGTTGAGTTTGTATCTGTGTGACTTCCAGCCTGAGGGAACCAAGAACACACAGGGGTAATGAACTGGTGTGAAGAGAATATTCAGACCATATAATTTTGCTGGCTGTTTTGCCACGTGTGTGTCCTGGCATGCTGGGACATGGTACTGAGGGCCAAGGCAGTGGCTTTAATACTGACTGCTCGTGTTCCTGCTGTCTGACATCAGCACTGGGGTTTTGTGTCTCGTCCCTCCTGAGTTGATGCTGTTTAAGAGTTTTCCATAATGCTTCTCATTGCCTGTTTCTATTGGGTAACAATGATCTTTGGGCTCAACTCGTTTCATTCTGTCAGTGTAGTTTAGGTGGTGGGCCCTTAAGTGACCCTGTTGACATTGTTTCTTCTTCAGCTTTGGCCTTGCTTAGAATCAGTCCCATCTGTCCTTCCTGCAGCTCCTGTGTCTCTGTTGGCCAGGCTGCTCCTGAGAGCAGAGCAGGACTGTCAGAAGCCAATGGGAAAACAAGCCAGGAAGTCTCCCAGAATTTGGGACTTGAACCTCTCTTCAGCAAAAGCTCTTTCTAGAGCCTAGAAGTATATTCCATCTGAAGTTTGTGCTTCTGGAATTGATGCACAACCTCAAAGCTTTATGTGAATGCACTGAAGAGGCTTTAGCTGTGGGAAGGTGTGGTACAGCAGGTGCAGCAGCTCTCTGGTGCAGCCTGTGTGTCATTAGAGTGCTCTGACCCTGAGTGTCCAGGACTGCATGCCAAAGGATGGAGGGTTTGCTGCAGGCAGTAACACCTTATGGCCCTGTGTGGAAAACTGTGCTGGCATATTGCATTACAATGGCTTAGTATGTGTTTCTGTTTTGTATGAAACTGTTAGGGAAGCTGCATCTCTTCTCCTTCATGCATTAAATAAAGTTCTTTATAGATTTCAGGGGCTTAGATTCCTGCCCTGCCCCTTTACTTTTTGCTAATACTGACTAGTGCTCAACAAAAACTAGCAGTTCCTTCTGTGTTGCACAGCAGAATAAATGAACTATGAAGTCAGCTTCTGTGTTAAATGTTAGGTTTTTATCTTTTCTTGCATTATCTTGACACATACCCTACAATATACATTAAAAAAGTCTTCAAAAAAGGAAGAAGGTGGAGAAATATCTAGGAAAGATTATGTCTTCATATTTCTATACAAAGTAGTCTTTATGTCTGTTGTAGCAGGGTGTTCTTCTCCACAGGTTTCATGGGTCTTTACTGACAAAACATTTAATTTCTATGTGTTTTCTTTTGTGCTCGTCACAGACACGAGGCACTTCGAGGCCAGTCTCACCTGTGTGTGGTGCTGCCAGGCTCAGGGGTTTGTGTCATGCTCACAGGTGACATGAATGAAGCAGCAGGGTAGAGGCATAAGCAGCATTTCCTTTCCAAAAGGGGCACCAGCGCCTCAGACATCTCAGCAGAGCTTCCAGAAGCAGGGCAGTGCCCAGGCTGAGCTCCTGTGGCTGTGTTAATGTACAGAACTGGCTGGCAGTGTGCTCCTGGTTCAGAGTGGCAGCACAGCTATCAGTGGCAGGTTTTGGTGAGGATGTGATGTGGCCCTTTCAGGTGCTGTTTATCCCACTCATGGCAGATGTGTCCCCATTTAGAATGGTGCCATTTTTGTTGTGTCCCTGTGCCAGCCAGGCAGGCAGGCCCTGAATAAATGCTGGGATTTTCTCACAGGAGATCATCTGTTCAGATTGATGCAGTGCCTTACATCTAGTGCCAGCTTCCTGCTGCTTTCTTGGATGCTGCTGCCCATATCCTTTTGCTTGAGGGAGAATATTCCACTTGTGTCCCTGCCTCTAGCTGGGAAAGACACACTGCTCCATTGTTTACCTCCCCTAGAAGCTGAGAGCTGTGACTCTCTTTTTTGAGACAGTCTGTATTTGCATTCCCTGGGTTGGCTGGGCAACAGCTAATCAAATAATTACGTTTAAAATAAGATTTAACAAAAAAGCATGTCTAAAAATAAAGGCAAAGTGTAGTCATGCTTGTCACCAACAGAACTAGTCAGCAGTGTGTGTTCTGGGGAATGTTTCCTGAGCAATTAAGGGCCATTTAATCTTTCTTAATGTACTTAACTGTTTTTGTTGCATTTTTAAAATCCTTTTAGATGTTCTCCTATCTTTGCAGTATGTCTGCAGATCCAGTATCTCCTCCCATTGATTTTCCTTCCATTCCCTCCTGGCCCCTGTGCTTTAAGTACAGTCTTCTCACACAGAGCCTTGACAGCAGCTATTCATACTTCAAGGATCTCTGCTTGTAAGCTCCAGTTCTGTCCACGTTTAAAACATGAGTAAAAATAGCAGTGTTGGGGTTTTCTAAATAACAAACTGAAGGTCCCAAACAGATAGTTATGGTTCCCTTATAAATAAGCATAACCCAGAAGCAGAAGAAATTCTGTACTTTCCCCCTGTCCTCAAACCAAACATGGGACTGAGTGGGACCTTCTGGGCTGTTCTGTATCATCCCTTCCTGCAGCTGGGCTCAAGCACAGAATCTCTGTAAAAATACATTCAGCTCTGTTTTAAAATCATTGGGGTTTCAGAGAGGATTTTTTTTTTTGTTTATTTTACATTCCACTGTGGTCATTTGGAAGCTGGTTTTGAACTTTCCTGGTCTTGTGGTCAGAAACCTTCTTCTAATTGTCAGCCCAGGAATCCAGGCCTGGACAAGCACTCCTTATACTGGGTGTGGAGCCACTGCCCAGCCCTTGACCAGACTCAGCATTTCTTTCTGCCAGTGTATAATAAATGCTGCATTTTACAGCTTCTAATTTGCACTGACTTTGGAACAGAGCTGCAGCATGCTGAGGTTTCTGCAGGGAGGTGAAAGGACACTCGAGGTCAGCTGTGGGCAAAAGGATCTCACCAGGTAAGCACTGTGAGTTCAGAAGTGGCTCAGTGTTTCAGGAACACTTATAATGAAGTGGCTGCAGCTTCTTATGTGCTTATTGTGGCACACAAGACAAGTTTGGTTAAAAGTCTGAGAATGTTGTGGCTATAAAAAACTTTGTTGGCAAATGCGGAAAACAGGAATTAAACGTAACCAAGGAATAACAGAAAACAGAGTTTTAAATACCTGTTTCATAACAGTCTGATTTTGGGGTTGAGCTAATGGACCAGGTTGCATGCTGAGAATTAGTTTGTCTTGTGTGATACACCTTTCCTTAGAGATATATTTAGCATAGTGCTTGGCACCATGCTAGGTCTGAGACTTTTGTTTGGTTGGTGTCCTGCAGACCTTGCAGCTGCCTTTTGTTCCTTGATACCCAATATAAAGCAATGTAAGACATTCTGTGTTGGTTTTGCTGCAGCTGGTGGTAGTGCAGCAATTGACCTCAGGAAAATTGTTTTAAATGTAGAGAAAGATTCAGCTGGATTTTGCTGGTATTCAGAATTATGAATTGGCCTTTAGAAGGTATTTACCTGTTACAGAGAAGGTAACAATTACACCTAGGTAGGTCTGAAAAGGTAGTGAGGACATTACCCAAAGTGTAGCAGGGCTGGGTGTTCAAACTGAGAATTCTCTGCTCATTTAGAAGTTCACAAACCTCTTTAAAGAGAAGAAAGGTACCTAATTACTTTTGATGTAGAAAGATGTCATCTTCCCCTCATCATGCTCATCTCTCTGTTCATTGTGGTGAGATTAGATACACTGGGGAATTCCAGGTTCTGATCTCCCACATCACACTACTAAATTGTTCAGAGGCTTCTGAGCAGCCACTGCAGCGTGTGATCTGTGGCAGCATTGGAAACTCCTTCAGGTCTTTGAATCCACAGAATCCCAGAATGACTTTGGCTGGAATGCAAGACCTTAAAGACCATCAAGTTCCAGCCCCTCTGTCATGGGCAGGATGTTATTTACTTGATGAGGTTGCTCAGACTCTCATCCAACATGGCCAGGAACACTTCCAGGGATGGGACACCTCTGAATCCAGGATCTAAAAATTACAGTAGTATTGTTGTGGAATAAAGCAGTTCCTAGCACAGCTGCATCCTGAGCTCTGCATGAGTCGTCCTGCCAGCATCTGTGGGTCCCAGGTCACATCTGTGGGGTCTGTCCCCCCTGCCCTGCAGACTCTGATCTTTGCAGGCAGCTCTGGTTCCCTGGTCTGGCACTGCAGAGTCTTGGCCACCATCCTCTGTTTGGTCTCATTAAGGCAGAAGGATTTCTATCAGTTAGTAGCTAATACAGTGTTTAATGTGTGTATCTGTGAGGCAAATTCCATTTCAGCTGGGTGGAGAGCAGTCAGGGATATCAATATTCCCTGTCCTAATGACAGCCCAGCATTCAGGATCACATTAAGGTCTCTATTGAGCTCAGCACGCTGACGCATCTCGTTGCTGGGATTTGGAAGGGTCAAATCATTTGCAAATAGGAATGGGACTTTTAAGGCTTTTGGTTGCTTTGGACACGAACTGCTGTGGCTTGAGGAGCTTTAGCAGAGCTTGGCAGAAACCCCTGGAGTATCAGCTGTAGTGTAACAGTGAAAGCTGTATGGAGCTTTAGGCTTTTGTTGCAGTGTTTACAAAGGATGTTCTGACACACCTGGCTACCAAATACTGTGGCACTTGAAGCACTTTGAAGCTATTCTGCTGGGTTTGGCTTTATAGACATCAAAGGTTTACTTACAGAAGGGGAAGAGAGGGTTTGGCAGTGGTGGGCACTCTGTGAGTTGGTGAGATGCTCCTGTGGGAGCAGCAGAAGGGTCCTTACAGACACTTCCAGAGGGGCAGAGTAAGCAGTGCTGTTTTCTAGGAATTCCATCATTTACAGACAGGGGAGCCAGCTGAAAGCTGGTGTGTTAATAGGAACATGTGGAAAATGCCCCTTTATTTTGTGGTTATATTCAATTATCTCATCCTTTAAAGCACACAGGAAAGCTGTAGCATTTTTCTAGTTAATCTATAGTTAATCTCCTTTGCTGATTAGTTCAGGTGTGACTCTTGGTACCACAGAGGAGGTATCAGTGGCTGAGCACAACCTCAGCAGCTCATGTGATCTGCATTAGTATAAAATGCTCATCAGACTCAGGAAGGAGTTTTGAGGGCGTTTGGGGAGGAGGAATACACATCCTGAGTTAAATGTTGATGGACATTCCACCTTTTTGTGTAACACCAGATTTTTTTTCCTCCTCCCATTTTCTCCTAATCTTTCCTTCAATTAATGCATATTTCTTCCTGTCCACATTTAATGGTTGTAAGAGCAGTGGTCAAATCTACCATTATGTAAAATATGAGAAATGGGATTGTTGTTTTCCTCCCAGTCTTCCTAGCAAGCCCCACACACTGATTTCACAAGTGGCTTCTTGGAGGGTTCCCTAAATGTCAGGGAAAGTATGGAAGAAAATGGGCATAGAGATTTAGGAGTGGTAGATGGGAAATCTGCAATAATCTTCTGAAATGTCATGAAAATGTAGATGAGCCACTTCAATTTCCTGCAAAAAGAATTGCTACACCAAAGTATTAAATAGTCAAAGGAAAGGGCTACAAGAATAATGTTTTTAGCAGTCTTCTGAGCAGGAATTTCAGTGGGATAGAGAGGTTTGTGTTTTCATAATTGGGCTTTGCCAAGGAAGTCTGTAAAATAGCCAAAGAGACAGATGTTACAGAGAGCACTGTTACACTGCTGACCCACAGGCAGCTGTGGGCATGAGTTCATCATGAGCTACACTGCAACTCCTGGCTCAGGGAACAGGAAAGAGCTGCAGTCTTCTGTACTTGTTCTTATAACTGTCTGCAGTATGCAAATATCCAAGAAATTACTGTGTTTTTATCTCGTAGCTCCTTAGCACTTCATGGAAGGGAACCCACTCATGAGCTGCTCACATAATAACCAACTGCAGCAATGGGAAAATGGGTCAGGTATTGCAAGAGAGGCAGTCTAGGAATCTGCCACTAGGAAATCAAGTCTGTCAAAGTACAATGCAGTGGTAGTATTAGAATGCAGAGAAAAATCACCTGTGCAGCAATGGAGAAAGCTGCAGAAATCCATGTCTAATGTCCTGTCTCACAGGAGGGGTGGTGCCTTCCTGAGGCAACGACAAGAAACTTGTGCACTGTCCTTTTTCTTACTCATTTGCATTCCAACGATTTCATCCTTCCTTGAAACTGTGGAAAATTGTGGAAAAAATAAATTCTTCAAGGAGGAGTTCCCTCCTGGCTTTTGTAGGAATGTTCAGGAAGACTAAACCGGTTAAATGGATTCTTTTCTCTTGACGTTGTTCTGTTAAATCAACAGTTGTACACAGGGTGTGGTGTTTGTTTTTTATCTTTGCCTGGACAGCACAGAGATAAAAAGCTGCTGTCCCTGAGCCCAGGGCCACATCTCTGCTGTGGTGCCCTGCTGTGCTCTGCCTTGCTCTGCAGTCTGGGGCCAGGCTCCAGTGCAGAGCCTTGTCCTTAAAGCAGGGACTTGGCATGAGATGCACAGGGAGTGCTCTGCAGGAAGGCTGCACCCCTGGAAAACTGCTCAGGGAGTCTGTGCAGGGCCGGTTGGGGCACTGGAGGGATGGGGAGTTGGACTCGTTTATTTAATCCTGGATTTTCTGCAAGTTCACTAGAACAGGTGTAGCACAGTGAGCTGTACTTGACCCACCCATCACACTGTGATTTGGAGTCAGATCTCTGCTGGTGACATCAGACTCCACATCACAAAACCAGAGAAAGTGACTGCACAGAATCATTTGAGCCTTGAAATTTTATTATCTTGTTTGCATCAACCAGTTATTCCTTTCAGCACCAATAAAAGACAAAAACCCCTCCATATTGTTTAAAATACCTTGTTTTTATCAGGTCTGTGATTGTGGTTTTCTTGCAGGTAAACAAACCAATGAAAATATTTAAATTTTTCCTTTTTTTTTTAAATACATTTATAACAAAATGTCAGAAGGTGTGTGCTTACCATATAAAAACATTAGGTTCCAGAAGGATACAATACCGAAAAATCATTGAAATAAAAAAAGGTTATTCTTATTACAGGACTTCTAAACCTCAGCAATAATACAAGTCTTTAAAAGCATCAAGATTATATTTAAAACAAAATGGCATGGAAAAGTGAGACCTTCAGTAACAATTTGACCCTCATAATGGATAAAACTGGGAGGTTTTCAAAGTGCTTGAATTGTATTTCTGTCCTCGTCCTGTAGTGCCAGGAGGAGGCAAAACTGCTTTATTTCTGAGCTGCTGATATGTGCTGACACTGCTTGCTGCTGTGTGATCCAGGGTAGCTCACACACCAAACTGGGGACAGTCAGACTGGCTTCATCTGGACCACCAAACAAAGGCCATTAAAAAAAAAAAATCCTCATTGGAATTGTATGTTCCTTAAATCTTACTGTCTTACCCAACATGTAGGCCTGAGGGTATAGCCAGACTAACTGAGAGTGTTTTGGGGATAAAACTTTGTCATGATTCTGGCACAAGGCAGCTAAACTCCTTCTGCAGCCAGCAGGACACACCTTCTCCTGGAGCCAGGCTCTGGGAGTTTCTGTTTGGGTGCTTTGGCAGCTTCTCCCAAGTGTCCAGGCTGGGGTGGAATAAAACTGGGCACCACTGGAATGAGTCAAATGCCTTTTCCCCCAGCATGAGGCTGGGTGTTCCCTCCCTGGGCTCAGTGGCTCCATCTCTAGGGTGCGTTTTTGAAGTGATCTAAAGTTACCAACTTGACACCTTCAAAACTTCTGGAAATGCTTGGTTTTCAACTGTCCTCTCTGGCTTTTTGTTCACTTGTTCTAGAAGTGCTCTTGTAAAATGCAAACTGAACATGAGAAACAGAAGATGTTATCTGGCTTTTATAAAGAATAACACTTCATCTGCATCAGCAGTGTCCCTGGTGAGGGCAGGTAATAAACCAAGCATATTTTATCACTCACTTCTTGAAGATGCTTGAAATCCCAGTGCAAAGTGGGATAAGCATAGTAGAGTAAGCTTAACTTGATTTCTTATAAATACTTAAAATTCTACTTAAAATTGGGTCATGCTATCCATAATCAAAGTAGGATTGACATCTGAAAAAGCCTTCCAGGGTTTGATGTCCTGGGTGTGTTCTCTTCACCCCCACCCCTTTTTTTTTAATGCAAATATTTTATTCTACAGTGTCTGCCTAAGGCCTGTGATGATTGATATCGTGCCAGGACAGGCATTGTCTGAGAGGATTCTCTGTGGGGTGCTGGATGGAACTGTGGTGGCTGGAGTGGTGTAGGCAAAACTGATTTTCCTCTCGGAGGTCACTGTCATGGGAGGTGAAGCCTGTTCATTCCAGCTCGCTGCTACAGACACTCTCTGACCCCTGCAAGCATGGCCAAGGCATCAGAAGGCACAGGATCAATGCAAAAACCAGGAGCATCTGTACAGTGGTGCCACAATGCTGAACCTCTCAGCATCACTGCCTTGCAAAGTCACATCCCTAAGACAGTAAATTAGAAACAATTACTTACACTGATTAGATGTGTGAGTATTGTGTAAGAGAACATTTTACAACTAGCCAGTTCTCGAGCACTGAGGAACTAGGAACGTCAAAATCTAAAACAGTTTACTTCAAATTTGAAAAAACATTTCTCAGCATATCTCAAAAAGTTGATGAAAATGGCTGATTTTTCAGTCAGCACAAAGCCACAGAACAAATTTTAAATTAATTTGGACCATGTTCATTTTACTGTAAATAAAGTAACATTGTTTGGCAGTAGTTTTATGTTTGTATCCCACACAGTGTCAAATTCAGCTCCTGCAACTGATACTTGGTGAAATTGATATCAAATTGTAATTTACATTGTTAGGAAAACTATTAAAAATACCGTACTTTGTAGTTAGTCTTACTACTGAGAAATAGCTGCTGGACAGCACACAAATTGCTACTGGTACTGTTTGGGTTTTTTAAAAAAGATTAATAAAATACAAGCAAGGTAGAAAACAGGATTAAAAAGCATTGGTTTGGGTACAAGTTTTTCTGAATTGAGTGGAGCAATAAGAAACCCGAAAAACACATTGCACATATGTGCACCCTCTGTATAAAGACAGACATACAAAGTGGGAAATTGGTGGTGCACTGGGGTACACCAGGGACTAAAGTCTCTGATTCTGTAAACTTGAATTCCTAATTTTATAAAAAGGGGAGCTGAGTCTGGTTCCATTTTTGAGTCCCCATGGGTTACACTTCAGACAGCCCCACGGTTTGGCACAGTACACTTTTAAGAGGCAGTCTCTGCTGAAGGAACCCCAGGACTGGAAAATGAGGCATAAAATGTGTCAAGACCAGGTGCAGAGGGAGAGTGAGCAGTGGCCTTGCTGCCTCCTTGAATTAGCCAATACTCTTAGTCCTGTACTCTCATGACTGTTACGAGTTTCCCTATTTGCAAAATCAGATCTAAGTACAAGTTCTGTTGTTTACTGTAGCTAACTAAGCAATATCAGAGGCTGTGCAGACTGAGATTTCTAATTTAGATCTATTCTGATTTAGCTTAAGCTGATTCACAGCAGGTGTAAACTCAACCAAAACAAGAGCGTCCTCAGGAGTTTGTGGGCAGCGTAACTAAAAGAGGTTATTTAATGGAGTACATCTAACATTAGGTTAACTCTTCTTAACACAGGGAATTTGTAATACAAGAGGAAATAACACTAAACTTGAACAGGAGATAGGCAGAAGAAACTAAATAATGGTTAAAATAGAAGGGGTCTCATTGTTCTCTCAACAACACAAACCCTCTGAAATTAAATCCTTAAAAAAAAAATCTCATTATGGACCTGATTCTCAGGTTTTCATTTTTTTTTGTTAAGGTTACAGAGGCTGGTTAAGTTAGGTCATGGGGACAAGATGGCAGAGGGGAGCCCCACATTTGAAGAGCTTTAATGGAAAGAACTATGAATCAGATGGCAAGACCCCCATTCAAGTCTGTGGGTGGATAACACATGGAGAATTGTGTCTCACAGACATCAAAACAGCCTCTGTTCCTGGGAAGCAGTTACCCAAGGCCAAGAGTCACAGTTCTATTCTCTACTCTCCTGCTGGCCACGTTCCACTTCCCCTTTAAGTATACTGATTCCTTTAGAAAATTGTCAGATTATTCTGCCTTATCAATCGTACACTGCTCTACACCTTTTCCCCCCAAATGTCACTTATGTTTATTTTTACTCTATATCTAGCATGCATTTTACAATTCATTTCCCACTTACCCTTTCTAGCTAAGGCAGAATGTTGGCTCTGGTGTTACCACTGGTACTACAGGAATCTATTCACTCTACTGTAACATACATATCCCATACCATAATTCAGAACTGTCCCACACGTGGGAAAGAAAAGACATTACAGGGAAACTATTTCTTCTTAAGGGAATAAGTTGCATTTAGAAAGCTGAAGGCCTGATTCTTGAGTCATCATTCAGACAAAACAGTTCATAATTTCAGTGGGAACACAGCTGGCATAAGGGTGGGACTGTGTTCTTGAAGTCTCAATTCCGAATCTTTTAATTATCCTTACATCAGACAGGAAGATACCGGTCTGCAAATTGAAGAGAGTTGTTTGGTTCAAGGTCTACCTGTGCTGACAGAAGGGTTTCCAGTGCCAGGAGGCCGTGGCTGGGCTGGTGTGTGCCCTCCCTTCCCTGCTGTCCAGGCTGCTCCCCGGCTCTCCCGGTGCATGCAGTGCGGGCGCATGCGGCGGCTGCAAGCACGAGCTACAACTGTCACAGGCTAAAGAAAGAGAAAAAGCTGCAGCTTCCGAGTTAGACAAAGAAATGATGCAAAAAACCATTGAGCGGCACTAACTCACAGACTAAGTACAAACTAAATTGTGCTATATATTAGTATAAAAACATGTTTTAGTAAGAATGGCACTGGTTCAGAAGGAATTAGGACTTCCATCTTGGTTCCGTTCGGTCCACAGTGAAAGCTTTGTAGTACAGGCCTGCCCTGTTGCCTGAGCCACTTGTCACAGTGGCTCTTGGCCACAGCCCCTTCCATTTCTTCCCTTTTTAGATCCACATTGTTGGTACTTTCTGGGAGTAGCCCAGGTCAGGTCTGGTCATCGTTCCTAACGTGGCACCAGAATAGTTCATTCTTATCCTCTGATATTTTTGAAATATCATTCGTGTTTCCCTCTTCTAATCTCTCAGAGCTGGTCACTTTTAAGGGTCATCCTCTCCCGTGGACACCACGAGGCGCATTGCTACTGGTAGGTGATCTGTCAGGCCTGCCAGCTGGGTAATAAAGCTGAACTCTTCCACTTCCTGCAGAAGGAGAACAAAAGCAAGGTAAGGAGCTAAGAAATCAGTCTGTCAGTCCACACATCAGACCTCAGCCTGTTTGAACTGCCTTAGTGTATTATAGAGGTGTGGGACCAGCCTGGTTTGGCTGGGCTGATGGGGAGCTGCCACTCAGAGCATGGCAGTGTGCTGCAGAGGATGGGGTGAGCCACTGGTGGCACCCAACTGAGCTGGTCTGGATGAAATCTTTCCATTTTCCACCTTTTCTTTCCGTTTGCAGTAACATCTCTGTTGTTCCAGACAGACCCATCTGCAGTGCTGCAGTAGCTGATCCATGGTATGGCAAATAGATGTGAATGAGCTCCTTGTTTTCATCATGGAACTCTGTACAGGGCAAGGCCCTACACTAGGAAGCAGACTGCACCCTACAAATTCTCCCTCTGGGTAGCTCATGGCAGCTTCTGCCTACATATTGCAGAGTTGTAACTGGGGTAGGTTTATATGAGCATAAAAGGACACCCAGACACTTGAAAAGATTAAAAAATGTTAGGACTGCAAGCATGGGAAAAGCATCAAGTAAAACAATTGGGAAAACGTTTAAAAGGAGTGAAATCAAAGTTGGTTAGTTTTTTAGAAGAGCAGTACATCTACCAGTGCTGCTCCTGGAATCCTCAAACTCAACTTTGTTATGTAGTAGCTTTACAAACATGGTACCTACATGCAGAAGTGGGAAATAGCAAAGCAGCAGGTCCTCCCAGGAGAATGGGTGTTAATCCAAGCAGAACAGGCTGCAGTGCCATTCAAAGGAGTGTGTGTGCAAGTTACAGACTTTTTGGCAGCTCTGAAACTCACCACTTTCCATTCCAGGTAGAGACCTTCTTCTGTGTAGAGCATGTAGTCAATCCTCCTCCCATTTCCCTTCAGTGATGCCTTCCTCCCCTTCTGACTGGAACTGTGGTTCTTGCTGGTGGGATAGACTAAGTATCCTTTCCTTCCTTCTTCACTTTCCAGCACCCTAGTTCATTAAAAAAACAAACAAAACAAGTTTTAATGTTCAAATGTTTGCTCGTCCTGGCCATTTATGCATTACCCAAGGTTCTCTCCATATCCCTGGTAAGGATAATGTCAGTCCCTGTTAAACCTGCAAAGCACATCTTTTTCCAAATGTGATTTCCAGTTTGAGGCTGCTCTAACTGCTGACAGAGCTCTTAAAGCCTTATGGCAGGCTTGGTACTGCTGCTGGTGTCCTAGAGCTCCCTTGAAACCAGGAGAACAAACACTGAGAGGGGACCCTGCTCTCACTGCTGTAAGGCAGCTCAGAGCCCCTCTGTTGATTTCCAGCATTGGTGGAACGGGCACAGGAGGAAGTTGTTTCCTGGATTGCTTTAGTACAAACCTGAGCACTTTGATGCAAACCTCTCCATTCTGATCAGACCAACCCCTGAAATTACAACATCCAGCTTTACAGACAGGGCATGGGTGAGGACTGGTTTGCAGGAACACACAACTGGGCATGTGGTGGTGGTTTTGAGCAGGTTTCAGCACCAGGTTACTGTGTCTTGGACCCCAAGCTCTTCCTCCTCTAGAAATGACAGCCGAATTTGTTTGGTCCTGTATGTGGCACTGCAAACTCCCCCACACGGAGGAGTTACTCTGCAGGTGTGTTAGCACTGCCCCCCTTGCAAAGAGATTACCCAGCCCAAGGCCACATACAGAGCACTCAAAACTGAGAATTCGTTTTCTAGGGACCAATCTTGTGTTCAAGGAAATAAGATGCTTCTCTCCCATTACTCATTTTGAGTGCTTAAACAATACCTGTAGGTTTTAAGCAGAAGACTGTTAAGGCCCCAATCCAACTTTGAACTGAGCCCAGCTTTGAACATGACCTTGGACCAGGTACCCCACGAGAGTCCTGTCACTCTGTTTTTACAGTAATCCTGTGCTGTTCTGTGTTCTTTTGCTGCTGTGTTGGATTTTGAAGGAAGCTTGTTTTACCCTCCTGTGTTCTATTTTAAAGCTCTGCCAAAGGAGCACCGAGGGAACAGCCCCAGCTGTGAGAGTGAACTGGACTGGGACCTGCCCGTGCTGGGGTTTGTGCAGGGGGACATCAGGTCCAGCACAGGTGAGTGCCACAGCCCACACAGACAGGGGCTGCTCAGGCTGTGGTTTTGCTGTATCTGTCTTAAAACACAAACTTTCTAAACCACCTCCTCAAAAATCTCCTCCCTTTGCTCACCTGCCAAAACCTGAGCTCACAGTTCTGTGGTTTCCCTTGTAAGGGTTGATGACACCATTAAACTGCATCATCAGCTCTTGCAGGATAAACACTGAGCCGTGGACTTGGGTCCTAGCAGGCACAAAGCCTTTAATTTCACCTTGGAATAAAATATTTTTGATCAACTGCTTTTTAAGACTTGACTTGGATGGGTTTTATGGGGCTGGATTCAGGAATTTTTTTAATGGATACATGTGAGAGTACAGAACGAAGGAAAAACAAGGGACAAGTGATATGTTTTAATATGTGAGATTCAGATGGCTGCTTTGTCAAATTCTGGGTTTTGGAAAGACCTGGATGGTGGCAGAGGAGACTCAGCACTGGCTACAGCCGATTAGGTCTCAGCAGTGTTATAATCTCTAAGTTTGGGTCAATTAATACGTTTGAGGTGCACGTTATGTGCTGCAGCAGATAACAATGACAAAACTCTGATCATGTAGTCATTTGATCCAAAGTTTTCTTAACCCCTCTTTGGACTTAGGGAGGTATTGAAGATTCTTAGAGCTTATTGTAATCGGTTTATGAAAGTAAACTTTCTTTTATGTGTTGCTTTGTTTCAATAACTCACATTAAATTAGCTTTATTGTCTGCATCCCATTTTGATTATCCAAAGAGCTCTTGCAAATTATTCACTTCCTGAGATTGTTTTTCTAGGTTCAAGGAAGCAAGTTCTTTGATGGTACTGACCTCTTTCAAAAATTGTATTTATATTTGGCAAAGATAATTAAGTAACAAAATAGAAGAAACTGCTAATTAGCTCTGCAGCACTACTGCAAAAAAATCTTACTTGCATTAATTTAAAGCTTGATTTTTTTTCAGTTTCAGGTATATCTTTTAAAAAGTTTGTGAGTGCTGGGCTTTCACTTAACCTGCACAATGCTCATGGAAGGGAAATATTAATTTCAAATACATGGAACTGTAAATGTGCATGCATGTGCTGCTGTTGAGCACTTGCAGCTCTCTGTGCACAGGGGCTGGCTGTTTGTCTCTGACACAGGTACAGCACAGCTGGCTCTGCTCTGCTGGCACTTAAACACTGACAACTGGAGGGAACATTTCTAACATGACTGAGTTGCACAACTAAACCTCAATTTTCAGAATAACTGTCTTGATTCATAGGACACAAAAAAAGGGAGAATGAAACAACTGGAACTTTGTTTTTCCCTGACAGGGTTTCAGTCCCAAATACCCCAGAGCTGGAGTGGAAGCCCCATCCCTGTGCTGGGTGGTTTTGTGGTGCTGACCCAGCTGCAGCCAGAAAAGGAGCACCAAGAGCAGTGACTGCAAGGGAGCCATAAAGCAAAACTCCCTCATCCCAAACCTCAAGGGATCACCTCTCATCTGGCCAGAAGCACCTGAGCTGAGGAAGATTTTTCTCACTGGTATTGAAGCCTTTAGCCCAGAACTGTGAGTTCCTGTCCAGCAGTGGAGACTGGAAAAAAATTGCATTTAAATTTTTTCTTAGCTATGCTGGAATGTGCTCTCCTAGGCCTGCCTCTGGTCCAGGTTCAGAGATAAAAATACCTTACTCCAGTGCTTATCTTAAAGATGACAATCATCTCTGTGAGATGGGATTATTTGTATGCATTTCTTGAAGCCTTTCTGAGCAGAAGCTTGTGTGGCTACCAGGACTGTGGCAGGGCCAAGGTTGTTACATCTAGCTAATTAATTGTTTGATAATTATAAATGACTTGCTCATTATTTGTATGAAGTCTGTTGTTCTAGTCTAATGTTTTATGTACACTGTGCTTAACACAAAAGAGATAGTTGAGAACGAATTATTCTGCTGCTTTTATGGCCTATTTATTTTAGTAATGTGAAATACTTAATTTTATTTATAAACCAGAGAAGAGTGCTGATGAAGAAATAATTCTCTGGATAGCTGACATTGCCAATTTAAATGTCTGTAATGCTTTATCAAGGTTTATTTTTGAAAAATTTGAGACTGCACCAATTCTATGCAGTACCCTGGTTTGATGTGTATATGAACAATATTTGTTAGCTAGATAGTGCCCCCACAGCCACTGTGCTATTTAACATTTAACTGGCTTTAAAGCCCAGATTCCATTAACTGCTTTAAATTTCCCTGGATTTCTTTGCACATTCCCTGTTTGCCAGTGCTTTGCAGAGACAGCAGGACAGAGTCCCTTGGCCTCTCATGGAAACCATGGCTCCCAAAACATGAGCACCTCCCCAGAATGCACACATGCAGAGAGCCCTGTCCCACTGCAGAAAGAGCCTGGGGAAATCACAGTCCCATATAAAGTTATTTCATCAGTGCAAAAGAACTAGAACACATGGCAGAAAATTGAAAACCACATTTAGCAGGCAAGAAGCCTTATGTATATTCTGTTCCCAGCACTTAGGGCTATTTTCCAGGGGTGCTGTGCATACCCAGTGGTAGCAGAAGTAGTATTCTTAATTTGTTATTGATTATTTGATGGCTCTCTATTTAATCAGTCATGTATTTGTCAGTGGAATGCAATTACTGAACACGAGTAACTCTTCAGGGAATAAAACATAATACTCCAAAAGGAATTTTGTGACACATTGCCTGAAAAGGTCACTTTAAAACACAGGGTTGGTTTGGGTTTTGTTTCTTTTGTTTGTTTTTGGTTTGGTTTTCTTAGGGGATGAAGGGGATTAGGTTTTGTTTTGGTGGTTTGTTTTTGACCCTATTTGAGTTAGAGAACCAGCCTCTTTTCCTGCCCCTTTTATCCTCTTCCCCAAACACCCCTGGTAAAAATTTGATTATTTGTTTCCTTTCAGTCCATAAAATACCTCTCAGTCTGAATATCTGAAATGTTAAATAGCAAGCAATTAATTTGCTTTTTATAGAACTGTCTAAAACATGTGGAAAGGTCAGGAATTCATACTTCTGTAGGTTATCTGGAGTGCACACTTCTTCATCATATAATCCTTCAGGATCCAACAGGGTACCTGTGAACAGAAAGGGAGATGTGAGTGTCCCAGCACGGCTCCTGGGATGTGCCTCTTGGGAATCTTGCAGAGGCACAGGTGTGTGGGAGAGAGGGGACTGCTCTGAGAGCTCAGCGTGTTCACTTCTCTCTCCAGACCTCCCTGCTGCCTGACACCTTGCAAATGTCTCCACACTTCCACTTTCTCAGCCCCCATGACTCTAATCTGTTTTTCTCCTACCATAGAATAAAGTCTCATTATTAAAAAGGTCTACTTATCTTTAGTATCTTCACAGTTATTAAAGCTCCTCTGGAGCAAGTATTAATTCCTGTTCTAAAACTTCAGCAAGTTCAACTGAGTCTCACCAGGTATTAATATCTCAGAGTTCCAGGAAATCTTTTATAATACAAACCTTACAAATTCGTAGAGTTGGTTTGCTTTGTTACATCCTCACTGACAGTATTTATTGAGCACCAAATGGAACACTCTGAGCAGAAGCTGCTTTCACTGCATGCACAAAGTACAGAAACAATTATTTGGCTACCTCCTCCTCCAAGTAATCTAGAGATTATTTTAAGAGTAGAATATTGGGGAAGGCATTCAGGTGGCTTGATGTGTGACTTCTAGAATGTGGACTGCAGTTCAAGATCTGTTTGGTTCTTAATTATCATTCCACCAGCTATTGTTAAGGTCTATGAAATTTATGGTATAAAAATACACCTTATAAATATTTGTCCTTCACCAAACTCTCACTGCTGGCCAGCTGAGGCAGCTGCTGCTTAGAGCTGGCTGTGGGTGACAGACAGGGGAGTGTTCCCACACTGGGAGCTGGAGAAGGTCTTACCAATTGCCCAAGGCTTATCCTCCCCAGGACCAGCTCGACACGGGTCTTTGTAGTGTGTAAACAGAGAATGCTGCTGCTCCAGCTTGTCCTCTGCAGGGAAAGAACAGCCCCAAGAAAAGGCACATCAGCTCCTGGTTGTGACCCTGTGCACAGCTCTGTGTTCTGCCCCAGGAACAACACCAAGCCCTCGTTTCTCCTCAGCAGAAGAATCCTAAATACCTGGGTTTGATTTGAGTCACTTCAGCCACAGCTTTACTGTGCAGCAGGATCTGGCCTTGGTCAGAAATTCCAGCACATGCTTGCTATTAACCATGATTTCCCATGCTTTCTTACAAAGTCTTTTCAATGGAAGATATTTTGGGTGGTTTTTAGCTCTAAGCTGAAATGAAAGTTTCCAGTGTATCTCTTCCCTCTGTCACTGCCATTGTTTGCTTACACAGCACAAAACTCTTGTTGAGATAGAACACCCAGAGGAGACTGGGCTGGCTTCCCAATGGCAAAGGAAATGCCTGCTTGTGGGCATATTTACACATCTCAGTAAGTTTGAAGATAAAACCTTATGCTTTCTTTGCTTCAGAAGAATTCACTGACTGAATGTTTTCCAAGTTATAACAGATAAGAGAAAGGATGGGCAATTGATAATTGCTTGGGATGTTATCTACAGCATTAAAGCCATTCTAAACATAATCAGCATGACCTATCAAACTTTAAATTAAATTCTTCCTCGTTGCTACTGTGCTCCTTGCATTGAAAGCATACAGCAATTCAAGCTCCTAGGATCACTTGATAAGAAATCCCACAAAACTGCACACACCAGCATTTCAGACCCTGAACAAACCAGCAAGGTCCAGTTCTGTGTGTGCTGCTTATCAGCACAGTCACCATAACCAGGGAAAAAACTGGAGCTTGAAAATACCAACATCTACAATTCTACTGTTAAATGGTAAAGAAACTGCAAACAGCTCCTGAAAACTTCCTCACAGCACTTGCACCTTTTACAAGGCCAGAACATCTTAGCCACACTTGAAAGCTCTCTCTTGGTAGAATATTCACCTGAGTTTGGAGCTGCTGCTGTTGTGTATTTGTCACTGTCTATGCCAAGAGCATGTGTAAAAATAGGAAATAAAGTCTAAAACAAAACTCTGAACTGTGAGCTGTGTCTCTTAGACAGAGCCCATCTCACACACCAAGGATCACATCAAATCTCCTCGTGTAAAACACTGATGAAGCTGCTGATCTCTCTGCTGAACAAAAAGCAGGAGAGCAGCGGTGCTGTGCTCACAGCTGTCTGCTCATTTGCCATTTTGTTATTCAGAGTCTTTAGTACAGCTGACTGACAGTTCATCTGTCTCATCACATCTTTCCAGCTAGCTCTCAGTCTTGAGAACGTCCACAGAACTGCAAGGAGATTGAAAAACTAATTTTTCAGGGAGTGCTGGAGTTGGGGCAGATGATTGGAGCACTGATCCTCCCCAAGTTCTGCCATGTAGGCAACACAAAGAATTGCTCTTTCTGTCTGAGCAGCCAATTGGTTTCTTTAATGTTTATGGAAAAGAAGAAGATTAAATCATTGTCATTTTTTCATTTCTCCAAGTTTTCCCTTGTTGTATCATATGTCTACAGAATCTCCCTCAAAACCAAGACAGATTAAAAAATATTAATTTACAGCTGTGGGGATGACCATGGCAAGTCACAGCTGATGACACAAAATTTTACCCATCTGATTGGAAGGCTTTTTTTCTTATGATAAAAGGTTTTAAAATATACTAGACTTTTACACAAGTCAGTCCAAAGCAACGTGACAATAAGTAACTTTCTGATAACATTCCCACTAAATGTGAATTCCCTGTACAAATGTTGCCATTATGTTCTGTAAAGCTTGAGGGGAAAACTGAGTTGCAGAAAATTTGTCATAAGTATAAGGTCACTCATGGACCTAAAGATCTTAGAAAACTGTACTGTCAATATAACTAAGAATAGAAGCTTGGTATTCACTGAAACATTAATTAGCTGTTGTATCAGCCTGTTGAGTGGGAAAAGATACAGAAAATCACAAAGAGAATTACAGGAAGCTGATTATTGCTTAAAAAAACCTTAAGATACTCAATTAACCTATAAGGCTAACAAATGTCCCTAAAACAATGAGTAATGTAAAAAGGGAAGAGAGAACTTTAGAACATTGCATTAATCTTGCTTAGTACATATGGAAAGGAAGCAATCTGAAAATAAAAAAAATAAATAGCCAGCTTAATTCCAGTTTCCAGGCTGGGTGCATTTTAGAGGGGAGGGTGATGTAAATAAGTGTCGGAGATAGCAAAGATAAAATTAATTTTTATAACCCATTTTTCAATCCTCTTTAGAAGTAGTTACAATGCTTACAACTATTATTTGCAAAAGCAAATTGTTGCTTTTGCTTTTTCATTAAAAAGACAGCTCAGAATTGCATTAATTATGCTCTGTGTTTCTTGTGCAAGATCTTGGGTAGAGAGCCAACACTTGTCAGGTGGAGAGTCCTGACCATATGTTCTGCCTCACAGCTTCACTGCCATCTCCCTCTGCCCGTGCTGCAGAGCCCATTCACTCTCCATTTGTGATCTGACTGGCCACTCTCCCGTTTAGTTTGCAGCAGCTTGTTTACTTCCTTGATGGACACCTTTGCCTCCAGGCCACTCCATCCAGCCAACAATCCTGCAAGTGAAATGCTCAAATCACAGCAGATGTGTCTGCTTGTGTCCCCAGCTCTGCCTCCCTCGCCTGGCACTGCTGCACCTCCTCAGCCTGTGGGGCAGCTCTGATTGACCATTTCCTCCCTGTATTCCCTCAAAAACCACTACCACTGCTGCATTATTCTTCACCCTGAGGTGTGTTTGTCTGACTACAGCATTCTGTAGCCATTGCCACTTACTGCTCCCCTCCACCAGTGAGGGCACTTGGACCACTCTGAGTTTAGTTTGGAGCCTGAGTTGTGATGGATTTACTCTTTGTATATATGAGTTAAAAACGAGTGAGAGAAGGGCTGGGGTTTGGGTGGTGGTCTTTTCTACCAAACTTTGCTAAAATCCTCCATTTATATCTGATACAAGTAATGAGATTAGAGATAACAGTTTGGAGGTTTTTAGGTCACACAATGCTTTTTGTTAAAATTGCTTCTGGTACAGCAGTTGCTCTCTGTCTCAGTTACCTGACACTTATAAAGACTACAGAATCCACTGGGTGCTGTTCCCAAGTTCACCTGTACATCCACAAGCCCTGATCTGAATTGCTGCATCCCACTTTGGAGCTCCCCTGGGCACTGTCCCTGTGATGAGCCCTCCCTGTACCTGCCCTGGGCCCTCTGTGTGGAGCATTCCAGATGTGGCCCCTCAGCCCCAGACACTGATCCACGACATCCAGGGAGCTCTGCTGGGTGCTGAGGGAGGCACAGAGGATACACAGACACAACATTCTGCACTCCACATTGGCAATTTAACTGTTACACAGTGTAATATTCATGTTTGGAAGAAGCTTCCATCTCTGTGAACTCACCACCCATTAATTATGGTTTTGTGGAGTTCTTTTTCTAGTACCCTCAGCATCCAATTAAAAGAAAAAAAAAACAAATTTCTTTAAATAAAAAACCCCAAAAGTACATAGCATCAGTTAATTTTTCCCAAGACTGATTCAGCAATGTTGAATTCTCTCTGCAGCATTAGTCTCCTATGTCTGTATATATGTACTTCCAAATTATTTTTAACTGCATGAATTTACTACTTTTTATCCACAAAAGTCCCATACATGTCTCTCATCAGTAACTAAAACCGTTGGACAGTAAATATTTACCTAATTCAAGAAAAGCTAAACCACTTGATCTGTCCTCATTATTGCTCTTCTGCCTTAAAACCCATCTTGCTTAATAATTCCACAGAGCTCATGGGATGAGCCAAGGGGAGTAGCTCACACCCAAAGCTCATACCTATTTTAGAAATGTCTGCAGCAATTAAGTTTTCCTAGCAAAAGCCAGTCATAATTTAGTGTATAGTCAGATACTGCTATAGCCCACAGGGATCAAGAACATTCCTATTCCTTTTCAGGACTGCTCGACACCAGGAAATGCAAGCCTTGTCTTACCAGAGGAGCAGTTATCAAAGTTGAGATCTCCACAGAGTACATCAAAAGCCACCAGCTCCTCTGGATTGGCTGTGCTGGAGGAGGAGGTAGATTTTCTGAATTCAGACAGCCAATCTTGAAGCATATCCAGTTGCTCACATCGAACAGTAGTGTCTCCTGTAGCAAACAAACAAACAACCAAAATCCTGTTAGAATGATACTCAGCCATGTATGAGCTGCTGAGCTATTGGCAGACATCCTGAGAAAAAGGCTGCAAGGTAAGAAATGGTGTGGCCAAAAGGGGACTCCTAGTGCTGAGCCTGTTAGGAACTCCATTGGGAACCACACTTTTGGTGGTTTTAAATATCTCTTTCTGGAGTCAAGCACATCTGAAGAAATGAGAAACAAGGGCCCTGCAGAAACCACCCAAAACAATGATGTTTCTTGTCATAGGAGAATCTGATGCAGTACATTTATAATCAGGAATTCAAAGTTAAAACCCTACTTCAGACAGAACTAGACATTATGTTCTGAGGTAAATCACTTGATCTTGCTTTGCTTTCTGATTTTTGAAAAGGAAAGGTTTAGCTTTCAAGTGTAAATAGTAAATATACATCAATGGTACATTCATCTTACTTATACTGTGGTAGTCCATCTGAGGAAGGGTTTTGTTTATGTTCAGGAAGAGAAATAAAGAACCAGATTCTGTTCACCAGTTCCAGAGTTGCACCAGGATGTGCCCTGTTCTAAGGGCTGAGATTGATTGGTTGCCAAACGGAACCATCTGACACCCCAAACAGCTCTTTAATTACAGCAACTAACCACACTTAACTTCCAGCACATTAGGTGACACAAAGTCCAATAAAAAATTATTACTGTCTCTCTCTTACAATGATTACAGCAAATCATTTTGATGTGGACAAAGGAGCAGAAAGATCCGTTCTCGAAACAATTCTTTACCATATTGTCTTTCCTTTTGTTTTGGTTTCACTATCCCTAGAGTTAACAGCTATATTTTTGCTTGTTTCAGACTTTTAAAGATACATGAAGTCAGAATAACATTACTTCTCTTCAAAAGAAATGATTTGTTTTCAAATGCCAGAATCAGAAGGAAAAGCAGCAAGCCCAAAATTACTTAGTCTGAGTAGAATTTTACTTTGACATAATTTACTACTTTGTAAAAACTCTTTATTTATGTATGTCCAGAGCTGCTTTCAGAGGCCACAGTGGAGATGGTGAATATTTAAGTCTGCACCCTCACAGTTTATTAAACACTCATCTCAACTGCAGCTGTCACCAGGACTCTTTAGAGACTCTTGAAAAGTGAGCTCTGCAGCTTTAGCACTGTCACTGCTTTAGCACACACAGGCTCCAGCCATTAGGGCTTCACCTTCCCACCACTCTCACCCTGTGAAAGGCTGGAATTTCAACATCATCTCAGGGCAGGGGTGAGCAGGAAGGTGTTAAAGCAACAGTTAAATACAAACAGAATCAGAAATGTTCAACCAAGGATTATTTGATATGATGCTAAATAATTAAAAGCAATATTGAAAAGACCATGACTAGGGAAAGAGGGTTTAAAGTAGGCTCTGACATTGACTCATGTCTTCAGACTGGTAATTCCAACAGCAAAAAATCTGATCTTTTTCTTCTGTTTGTGTTACTCCTAACAAACCTTTACCAGCTGGGCTGTAATATAAAAGCAGATGTGTTTTCCAGATCTATTCCCTAACCTACAGTTTCTAGTTACTGGTACCTCAGGTTCCCATTGTACCCTACTCACACAGCTTGACACTCTTGGGAAAGCCCCTGCTATGACAGCACAAGAAAGCCCCACAGTGAAGATGGAGCTGAACAAAAGCACAGGAAATAGGTCAGGTGGAATAAATAAAGCCTGGAGCAGGTGACACTCACTACAAAAGGTGTGCGTGACTAAGAGACCCATCCTGCTTAGGGGAGAAGTCACAGATTCATGGAATGTAGGAGCTTGTGAAAGGCACCTCTGCAGATCATCCAGTCCCAAGCAGGGATCATCTACAGCAGGCTGTTCAGGACCATGTCAGGTTTTGAAAATTTCTGTAGGTGGAGACTCCATAACCTCTGGGTAGCCTGTCCTGATGCTTCATCATCCTTGCAAAAAACCCCATTTTCCTGTGTTTAAATGGCATTTCAGTTTGTGCCCAGTGCCTTTTGTCCCATCACTGAACCCCAGTGAGGAGAGGCTGCCTCCACATTCCTTGCACCCTCCCATCAGGTATTTACACTTGGACAAGAGCTTTCTCCACCTGAAGCTGTCCCAGCTTTCTCATTCCTGGTGAAGCTCATTCAGATTCATGGACTGTCCTCCTTTAGCAGCATCTGAATCTTCCTCTCCTGTCTCCTGTCCTTAGGTTGTACTTTTTCTGACCTGCCATTGTTTCCACATAAGATAACTTGCTTGTTGACAAGAATGCAGTAAAATCTCGTTCCCCACAAAATCCCAATTACATAAATTGCTTCATTTTCTATGATGTGCTTTTACATTCCTGAATGGCCAAGGATTTTTTACTCATTTTCTGTGAATTATCCATCTGGCATGGCTTCATCAAATGAGAAATAAAATAACAGGGCCATTACCACATGGACATAAAACTCAGGCAGCAACCTGTCCTAGATCAGTGTGAAAAATACAGCAAACCCACTTAACTGAAACACAAAAAGGCAAAATTCTCCAACAGAAAAAACCTTGAGAAAAACAAGATACACACAAGCAAAATGATGTGTCTGATAAGATGCATTGTTGTCACTAGAAAAGCATTAACTGCATAGTGACATACATTTCTCTCTGGGGATGCTGAGCCTTTGTAACAGCCCTGTACAGCTTTTAACCTCAGGGCTCCACAGGTAAACAGGGGCCTTGGAGCTCTGGGAACATGACTTCCATCTGTCTTTAACAAAGGGTGGACTTGTGGCAGCCCAGCATCCCTGACTAGATATCCCCACTAGAGGTCATGGAAGTTATTGCTCTTCAGGGCACCACTGGGAGCAGGGGCATACAGTCAGCTACACTTCCAGGACACAAGATGGGATCTCTCTAATGAATCCCTCTAATGAGTGACTTGAATGCAATTGTTTTCTGACATTAGTGTTATCCAGCTCACTGCAGCTTTCAGCAGGTACTGCATGTGCAAAAGTTACTACTCAGACCCGAGCCTCCCAATGATCAATAACTTTGGAGATGAAGATAAATTAGCTCATCAGACACCCAAGCAGAAGAGAAGCCAAAGTTGCATCCAGCACATCAGGGGAACAGACAGTTCAGTAAATATTAACAGAAGAGAACTAGATAGTAACTCCCAACAAACGTTCAACTTCTTAAACATTCAGATAGAATCAGTGATCTGACTGCTACCAGGGATTAGCCAAAGAATACAGATTTGTGCTAATTGCTCTGCACTCTTTTCTTCAGTAACTGGCCCAGAAAAATACACATAATTGTGTCGTGATGGGTTCCTGCAGCCAGCATTTCTGAATTCTCTGAAAGCTCCTTTCAGCTTCAAATCTTGCAGAAGGATGAAAGGGTAATAGGGGAAACTTCAGCCAGCATAAATAAATACTTCACCTTTGTTCATTGTAGAATAATCATACTTGCCCTTTCCATTCACTTTGAAAACACTCGAGTGAAACCCTGGCTTCAGTTAGAACTCAGGCAAGTGTTACACACTGACTGTTCTGTCCTATTCTGAAAGACATTGGAAGGAGCACTATGGTTGTAGGACAAAGCAGATCCAGGCCTAGTCACAGGACATGAAAAGATCTAGTGGAGGCAGTGCAGTATGGGATATACTGGCAGGAAGCTTGGGGAAGAAGAGGGAAAAAAAGACTTGCAAAGTGTAGGATCTAAAGCCTAATGACAAGGGGAAATTTGTTTCCAAATCACAAACCAAAGGCTTCAGTTCAGCTGTGAGACAGGCTGTGTCACACCTGACTGTGTGCAGACCCCTGCACTTGTAACACTTCATCCAGGCTAGACTGAGGAAATAAAATAAACCAAAGTAAGAATAAACCAAAGTAAGAACCCAAAGGAACAAAGTCCCCTTTTATTCTGCTGGGTTCCTTTTCAGCTGGGTCAGGTCCCCAGCCAAGTAGAGCAGAGTTAGGACAGCTGGGGTAGCAGAGCTGAGAGGAGGGGGAAGGCCAGGCTGCCCTGCTGTGGATACACAGGCTCTGCTGCTCCAGGAACATCGGTGCAGTCACTGCCTGAGGATGCTCTGCACTGCAGCTACTCCTGGTTGCACCACCACAATTCCAAACCCTCAGAGAGCTTTCTCAATGCTGAGCTCTGCTTCAGCTCTGTGGCTACACTGACACTGAATGCAGAACAGGGATGTGAACAGTTGTGAGATAGATCCAGCAGGATACTTCACTTGAATGGGGCTGGAGTAGCTTGGGGCTTACTCTGATGGTTTGGTGGGGTGTCTGAGAGCTGTGACTCAACAGGACTTGGGATGTGGGTGGATTCAAGGCAGCAAAACCTGTCCAGAGCATTAATCACTGACTAATCAACAGACATGAAAGAAGCACGTAGAATTAACAGCCCCCTGGAAAATAATTACATCAAATCTCATTAAAAGATCCCTTCATTTGTCACTGAAATGCAACTATTTCCACAGTGGAAATAAAGAGCTTCTTCCAGTACCAGGCAGAGACCTGAGAGGAAAAGCTACATCTAATTCTAAAGTTTCTTGAAGAAGTTGAGGGTCAGGTCTGAACAAACAGTAATTGCTCAGAACAGAGTTGAGCCAGCACATACCTTGAGAAAAGCATTAGTAGCTGGTCCCTGATCATAAGCAGTTGGATCATTTCACTTTATACTTATGTAAGTATCAGAACTGTCAAGTGTAAGTTTATGTATCCTAGAAGGGAAACCAGGTTGCACTCAGCCACGTGTGACAAGATGATTTAAATGGCTGACCTTTCAAACACTGCTTGTTTTTATAGATACACATCTTTACATCGTTAAACTGGGTTTTTGGATAATTTGTTTAACGCATGAATGTTATGAATCAAATGATGCAAATCAGAAAGCACAGCTCTGCCGAACTTACTAACTTCAGTTTTCCATTTCATTACATAAACAAATATGATATATCTAGGGACAGACTCTTAAATCATTGTCTGCTCTATTTGAATGTAGTTTGAACCAGATAAGCCTAAAAATACGAAGCAGGAAAATAAAATGTTGTGGTTTACCCTTGAACAAACTTTAGGCTGACTCTGAAGATAGAACATTACTTCCCCTTTCTTCTTCCCTCCTCCCTCTTCCTCTTTAATATTCTAGGGATTTCACAATGTGGTTATCAAGGACTAGCTGAGAATACATGACTAGGCAGTAAAAAAAGGAACAGGACTGAAACTAGAAACAAAACCCAAAAACCTGAACTAAACTGGAGAAGCCATAAATCTCAGCAATCTCACAGTACATTGCCGTAAGTTAAAAATAGAAAAGCAGAGAAGGAAGGAAGCAGAAACTTTTACATTGTTAAAGAGTAGCTGAAAAATTCATTCATCTTTTTTAGAACTACCCAGTGTCTCTAATGGACTTGAGGGCTGGCAGTTCTGTCCCCAGGTGTGTGTGTGGCTGAGGCAGGGAGCAGCACACGGGCTCACAGCTCCACCATCCACCGCAGCCCTGCCTGCCTGGTCCCAGCACAGGGGCTGGCAGCAGCCAGTCTGGCAGGGCTGTCGTGCTTCCAGCAGCCAGGAGCACAGGAACCACAGTCATATGAAATACATGAGGGGTATCCAACCCAGTGCTGGTCATACTCAAAGTAAATGTCTGTAGATTTGCTTTTCTAACTACATCTACTCCAAGTACAGAACTGCTTTTAAACATGTGACCAAGAGAATTTTCCAGTGAGTATATTAACTTGCTAGTCATTCATGGACGAAATTTGCAGGTCCAAAGCCAGAGAATTTCAGCTTTTCCCACCAGAAATCAGCAGCTAGAATTACGGTCCCAACATGTATCTTCTGATTATCCCCCAGTTATGTACAAAGTAATTTTTATTTATATGCTGATACTCACAATATGGGTTGTTAAATGCCGTGGAGTAACAACGATAGTAATGTACTTCTAAAATGTCAGTATTTGGTTAAGAGGCAGCAAAGAGAAGTTCCCAAGGGACAGTTTCTGTGTGTGCCCTATAATAATTACTCTGAGACTGAAGATGTGAAGGGCTGATACTCATCTACCACTCTTTGCAGCACATGCTGCACTTGACTGTCAGAAACACAGGAGGGACAACACCATCACTCTTGTGCACACAAATAGCACCACAGGGTGGAAATAGTGACAAAGATATGAATCATAGGACAGTACCTGCAATAGCTTGCAAGTGAGTGCAGGAAATGTATCCCACAATTCTTTGGTCCTGAGGTGTACTTCCCACTTGCACCTGGAAGGGAAGAAATAAAAAGGTGATTAATAGAAGAGCTAATACAACTATACTTCCAAGCCCATCTGTGCAGCCTTTTTACCATTCTTTCCAGTCAACTCCATGTTGATACCAGAAAAAAACCACCAGAGACACACACTAAGGCTTACTGGTCTTACTGGGGCTTGTGGCCAGCACACCAACCCTTTGCACATCACCATGTTCAGTGCTTTGATTTTGATCTGCAACACGTAAAAAAAAATTTACTTTCTCCTGTTGCTCACAGTCCCACTAGTTCCCTGTCCCAGCTCTCATTCCTATGTACAATTCAGGCCCAGCACTCGAGTGCCTTATAAAACCAGTATTACCAGCAGCCTAATTCTTGCTACCTGTGTGTGAGTAGAATGTAAAAGGAAAAAAATGCCAAGGGCATCTAGGGAAAAGGATGAAATACGAAATAAATATTGGTTTTGATCATGTTTTCTCCATTCCACAGTAAGTTTTGGATTTTGATGGATTGTTTACATTCATCTGCAAAGGTGTTGGGGCCCTTGGTGTTCTTCAGCAGTGTTTGCATCCTTCAGCCCACAGCAGCATTCCCATGCCTGCCAAGCAGACAAAAAACCTACATGGAATCCTGCTCTTACAGAGAAGGAAGAGTAAGGGCTTCCAGGGAAGCTGGAATGTACTATAATTCCTCATCTATATCTTAAGCTACAATCCTTTAAAAATGTACTTGCAGGTAGACACACAAGCAATTTAAAATCAAGTTCTGGTTTAGGTTTTCAACTCTGTTGAGAATTTTGGCAGTTGAGGACTTAGCTGCAAGTCAAAATTCCCAATGATAAGTGGGTAAGTTTTGGATTGTGGCAAGAAACTATTTAGAGTGCATGGTTTTCTTGTTGACAGTTTATGTGGCAACACTGCATGAATTAAAGAAAATGCCCACAAAGGAAAGCTGTACCCAGGGCTCAGAAAACACCACCACAGATGACTCTGCTTCACAAGGCTAGGCTCAAATTTTATCTGACACCTCTAAATAACAAGCAGTGCTCCATTTCATATGGACACAATTTTGTCAGCTTGGGTGGTTTTCTTGTTTTTCAGCTATTCAAGAACCATCTGATTCATTTTATAACTGAAAAGACAGCTTTGCAGTAAGTGAATTTGGAAGTCATTTGTACTTAACAATGCCTTGTTAACTTTGAGAGTTTGTGCCAGCCAGGGGAGTAGGTAATAAACAACTGGCATTATTCTGTCCTCAGTCTGTTCAGTCCTTTTTTTAGACAGTTTTACAAATGGATATTGATGGTGTTCTTATTGCTGTTCCCATTCAGCTAACCTGCTGCAGGGAGGCAGAGGGAGACAAGGCAAATACAGCCAACCCCTGGTGCATCCACCCTGGCAGGAGATTCCCCTGAGCTCACAGGGTTGCAGCAGCCCCAGAGGATGGGCAGCTCTGCTGGAGCAGGGACTGCTGCAGGAGCTGCCCTGCACAGACCTCTCCCTCCTCCCTGGGGCTGCCTGAGCATCTCAGTGCCACTGCTAATCACAAGGAGCTTTCTCTCCAACTCTTTTATGCAACATACACCATTCCAGTAGAAAAGTGAGAAACAGTTTATTTATTCCTTCTACTGTCTAGGGCAGGCATGTGAATGAACCATATTTTCCAAACTCAGTAATTCAAAACCAGGATTTCTCTTCAGTGCTATAGAAAAACCCCTAAACTAAAAAAAGTCTCCACTTGTTTGCAAATGTGCAGTGTTTCCTGCAGCAGAGGGCAAGTGTGGATGTCACACACCTTTCATCATCATCCACCATAACCTCTCTGGAAGGAAAATACTGCACATAAAGTGTTCTGCCTTGCAGCAGGAATGTGCTCCTTATAATCCCCGTATTGACAAAAACAGATGGAATCATTCCAGTGTTTCTATTCAAAAGGCAGAAAAGATTTAAGTGTAAAAGCTGAACATCCAAACATAAAATATAGCCCAATTGAGAAAAAGAGTCAGCTCAAACTGGCTTTAGAATTTCCCGTGCAGCCTTAATGGAGTGCCTGACAAAGCCTTTTACTGCTCAACCAACTTGTGCATAGGATCATACTAATTTCCATTAATCACAAATAAATGTGCATTGTTCAGTGTGCCTGTGAGCACAGATCTGTGCTGAAATGGACTTGGGATCTTTTGCTCTCAAAGAATTGTCAGAAATGGCCCAGGATGAAGGCTGGCTGTGCTGGATGGAGGGGGCTGAGCACAGCAGATTCCCACAGGGATGGTGCCCCAGGGCTCTGCTGGAACACACAGCCCCATGGGGAGAGGACAGGGGCTTTCATAAACACTCTGCTAATTAAAAAAATAAAGCTCAAAAGCAAGAGCTGAAGACATTAACATAATTAGAATTTCCTTGGAAAGTGCCAGCATGGAAGTGGATCCAAAGCAGCTCATCTCCCAGATTTCACGTTTCCTCCAGCTTTTTTGACTTTTAGGGGCTTGTAGTTTCTTTTGAGAGGCAGTACTCATGGCAATCACTAAACTGAGTATATTTGGTGTATAATCATAATGGAGGCAAATATTTGTGACAGCTACTAGAAGAGTAAATAAATACCTTTGCATCCTCCTAGACAGTTCCCAGCTACAGCAGAGGCACAATCTGAAGTAAAACAGTAAGAAAAATCTGTTTATTCAGTCTAATTTGGTATTTCACAGATGGACAAGGACTGTGGGCTGTGCAGACAGGAAACCTACTTGACCTCTGAAATACTGCAAGCCCTACAATTCGGCATAAAAACATCCTTTAGTGTGGCCAAGCACTGTAGCTATTTCAGGCTGCTGCATTTTCCAGGCTCTGTTGGATGGTGGTGGCTCGTCTGGGGCAGCCACGTGGCAGGAGGACAAGGCTGAGCCTTCAGCTCAGCCTCCAACGTGGACCTTGGCAGGCAGGCTCTGCTTCCAGCACACCAAGTCAGCAATTCACAAACATAATTTTAGCTGCTTAATACAGAGGAAACATCCACAGTCACATTTACAAAGAAAATAAATGTAAGCAAATAAGCCAGGGTGGCTCTGTCACCACAAGCCTGACTTAAGCTCACCTCAGCTGCTCTGCATTGGTAGCTGTGTGTCAATAACACATTTATTGAATCATGCTTCTGTAGGGACCTACTTCAGGCACTGCTTTCTAAAAATCGTCTTACAGTCGTGGTTGTGCCGTGAACTCTTTGTGTATGGAAATGTACAGGAAGATCATATCTAAATATAAGGTCCCAATGTTTTAAAACATTTATTTTAAAATTATTACAGGAGGAAAAAGGTATGTGATAACCTCTTAAACAATAGTGTTGCCTAGAGGTAAAATTAAAATTGACAGAACTTATTTGTGTTTTAATAAAATGTACAGTTATATAATTTTCAAATAAAAAATTAGCATTTTCACAATTATACTGAAATATGCAATATATATATTCCAATTCTCACTAGATTTGCAATAAGTAAATTAGTCAAACATTGAGAAACTAAGAGTGGATATAGATCCCTATTACACCCACTGACCATTACGTCTTGTTTGCACTTGGGAGGGGAGCATAAAAAGCTCATTACAGATGGGAAAGGGAATTTTTTCCCTTAAGGGAGAAATCCTGCTAAGAGTGTGTTTGGAATCCAAGATGCCAGTTTCTGCTGCTGCATATTTATATTTGTCCCCTACCTGTAAATGAAATAAATAAGTGCAAAAATGACCACTCTGAATTTTTGTTTTCCAAGTACTGGCTGTGTCAAGCACACAAAAGTACTTGACATCAAGTACTTTTTATTAAAAGATTTCATCTCAATGCCACAGCACATTAGTACAATCTGTTGGAGAGACCATGCTGGGACTGTGCTGTGCAAGACTGGGGATATTCCTAGAATTGTTTTGCAAAAGCTTTCCTGCATGACTGAGGAGTGGTTTACCCTCCACTGAGACTGGTATCAGGTAATAAATGGCTCATGAAAGAAATCATGCCAACAAGGTTATGGCAGAAAGATTCTTGTTGATAGGAAAAAAAAAACAACTAATGAGTAGCAGGAACAGAAATTTTAGAACTACAGCAAGGGAAAATAACTTTAAATTTAATCACACTGCTTGCTGCCATGGGAATTTCCTGGGCTAACTGGAAAATCTTGCACATCTCATGTTTCCCATATGCTAGCACAGTAAGTATACAAAGCTGCAAAACTTGACAAATAGCTTTTCTCTTAAGAGTTTATATTTACACACATCTGTTCCGGCAGTGCAAAACAATTCTATCACATCTGGATGTCAAGAAAAACATCAACATCAACAGGTACTTAAACAAAACCCATGAGAATGCTGCTTCAGTACTGGGGTATTTCTTTACCACCTTGAAAAACAGCTTCAGACAGCTCATTGTTGTGTTAGTAAATCGTCAGGTGCTTTGAAGAAAATGTTCTTTAATGATTAAAAATTTCAATTATGCATGAGAAATGTCACTTGATTAAAGAACCAATCTAGAGTATCAAATACTGACTAATAGTATGTACACAAAACAAAAACATTTGTTATGAGGCAAACTTAATCTTTAGCGACATTTTCTAGAAGCTTTACTTTGCCAGGAGAGAGCCATCCAAAAATATCCAAAATAAAATAGTTTCTTAAATTTGTACCCTCTAAAACAAAGGATTTATTTACACACAAGTCCAAGCATGTGCCATTGCAGGATTTGATTCAGGGGAAGCAAATCCTGCTATGCAAACCAGACGAGAGCTAAAATTTTGGCATACTCATGGGAAAAGTTCTTCACAAAGTCTGTCACCCCAGAATCATCATGTGCCAATAAAGCCAGAGCTGGGAAAGGTAAAAATAACCTGTCTGTAACACTGAGACTCCTCCAGGTAAATTAGGATCTCCACAGCCTAGCTCCAGCCTCAGCCAGTGCAGCTTAATCACATCCTGGGCTGTAAATGAGCAAAATCATCCATTTCATCCACTTAGGTGACCATGGAGGTGTCAGTTTTGCCACTGAATTAAATGTGGACCACAGTAGTGCTCCCTGCATTGCTATTCTGAAGAGGATAAGTCACCAAGGCACAGAGCTCTGCAGGAAATGAATTCAGTCATGACAGGAACCACAGTAATGATGGTCATATTATGAAGAAAAACTAACCAGGCTGAAATCACCTCGGCATGCTCTGGGGGAAAAAATATCCTCTCTCCCTAAAAACAGAAGTATGAACATGGCATTTGTAAAGAATATCATCTGCACAGGGGCCTTGAGTAACTTTTTTATTGGAAATAAAACACCTCAGACAGAGAGTAAGTGCAGGGCACAGGAACAGAATTACAGTCGATGTGACAGCGACTTACTCCCACAGAAATATTCCTTTACCATATGCAGCCAATATTGTTTCAAGGGAAACTCCCTTAAAAAGAGCCTGAGATTCAGCTGAATTTCAGTGGCTAAAGCAGGTGCACATGCACAGGGAGTGATATTTCCACACACACTGCAGGGCTGCTGCTCTGAGATGTGCTGGTGACAGGCTCTGCACCTCCCCACTCCACTGCAGTGGGGATGGCATTATGTAACCCAATGCAATTATGATGAGTTAACAGTGAGGAAGGGAAAAGAAAGAAATGGAAAATACAAATTGTTTTCTTTCCAGTACAACATTTCTGTAATCTTCCAAATTGTATCCACCGCTCCTGGACTTTTTTTCCCATTTCAGCAAATTTCCAATACAAGCAGGAGAGTCTGCATTAAAAACCTAACTGGAACAGCCAAACTGTGCCCCAGTCCTCATTCCTGTTACTGTTAAGAGAAGATGCCAAGGAAAACTTGCAGCTGCTCCCATTCCCACCTCAAACATTCCTGTCCCACAGAGATGACTTAGATTAGTCATAACTCCCAAGAAAGATGTATTTTTGGTTAGCTTAGACATGGTGCAAAAAGATCTATCTTATTTTCCGTCCTTTAACAGCTCTGCCTTTTGCCTTCAGAAATATGTAGTAGCTTCTAAAGAAGACACATTAGTTAAATCCCTAATTTATTATAATAAACATGTTATTTAAATATATTAAAGAAGTTTAAAATGTTATAGAAGTCAGCTCAAAATTGTATGGTGCTCTGCAATTCTTTCTAGCTACATTTGCACTTGATTATTTCAGAATACTATTTTTTCCCACCTGCTATGTGCAACAATTACTGTTCCATGAACTCAGAGAATTTGTTATTTGGCAAATCTTCATTAAGCTTATATATGAGGGAAAGTGGCTGTGAATTGGTGCCACAAATGAAGGGCTCTTGCTCTTCTATAGAGGATAAAGCCCACAACTCACATTTTCTCAAATCTGTATTTTATTCTGCACAACAGTTTTTATTTATCCCCATTAACGAAGGGGAAAAGGACCGTGATTAATAACATTAATTATATCAAAGTGAAGGAACATGGTACAGTGCCACGGTAAAGTCTTTTTTTTTTGTTCTTTTTTAAAATAAGTCTCCGTGTATTGGACTTCATCCAATCCTTGCATTAACATTTTACAGCTGAAACTCAGCATGTGGAAAATGTTTAGGTTACCTTCCTGCCTTAAATGGCACAGCTTTAGAGTCATCTAAACAAATTCATGAGCAGCACTAGACATTTCTTTTATACATCTTGGGATAACTGTAGGTACTGGACAGCTGATCAAGGACAAGGGTATCTCACCACTGAAAACTCTAGGTGTTCTTTAACTGGGGTCAGAAATTTGCCATTCCCATTTTCTGTGCACTCCTGAGGTCCAAAACCTTCCCTTCAAGCCAGTGAGGAGCTGCAGCAGCTGCCCAGGCAAGCACAGCACACACTGGCTGGCTTGGGACAGCAAAGCAGCTAAAACTGCCCTGGTGAAATGCATCTGCATCAGAAATATCAAAAAGGAGAATCACAGAGGTTAATTCAGGGAACCCTCATTTTCTCACACAAAGCAGGCTCCTCGAGAGGGGAAAACAGTAAAAATTGTGCTTCAAAACAGTTTTGCAATCAGAGCTGCTGCTCCTTCTACCATCTGTTACCACCATATCAGCTCTTTGGAAAACAAGTTGAGCTTTGCACACAAAGCAAAGGTTGCTAGGTTTCCTTTAAGCAATGAATAATAACATGTTCTCTGCACAATTACTGTACTCCCTGAGAACAGCCTTCATTTTCAGAGAATTTGAAAAGTAAATCTGTTAATAACCTTAGGAATTAATATTAATTAAACACAACTTCTTCCAGAAATATAGCAAAATCCACAAGACATTCTTTTTCCTTTTGATTTTGAAGAATACTATTAACTGTTCGAACTTCCCACATCAGACCATAGTTTTGCATTATGTTCATTATGTCTTTTAACTCAGAATTCTTAGTTTTGCTGAAATTGACTCTGTTGGCAGAGGCCACAACCCAGAATAATTTCCTACTAGGAGCAGTAGGAAGAACAGCCTTCTGCACACCACACTTCTGTATCTCCCAGTCCCATTGGGAGGAAGGAGCCTCCAAAACCTCTCTCTCAATCAACCATTTTGAAAATGATGCCTCTTTCACTCACCTCCCTGCTCTGAGTGTGCATCTACATCTCTTGGATAGCCTGGATTTACATTACTGTTACAACTATCACAATTTAAGGAGAAGAGAGGCAAAATTTGTCAGCAAAAGTGAGGTTTTATTAGATTGCTACACCTGGAAAAATATGCACAAACCCAGCAGGTCGAGTTAAGGACGCTTTCCAGTTTTGTTGCACTGCTGTCCAAAACTCACACAGCATCCCTGGCACAGCATAACTAAGGCTCCACACTAGATCCTCTGTCTAAAGAGGGACATTGACATTTTGAATCCTTCTAGTAAATTACAGGCTGGTGATGCATTACACAATCTCTGCTCAGCACTCCTTGACACCTTTTAAACTTGATTTGACAATGCTGATTTGTAAAATCAACATCCAGTTTCTGAGAAGGATGTGTATTTTATAACTCCCTTTAAATCCATCAGAACTACGGTGCATTAACATTATGTGTGTGCCAAAGCTGCAGCTGCACAGGAGCTGAGAGCACTGCAAGCTGCACCACGCTGCACACAGAGCAGCCCAAGCCAGCTTTGCAGTGCCAGCCACCAGCACAGGGGCTGTGCCAGGCACACTTCCCAGCTCTGCAGCCCAGCAGCAGCTGAGACAGTGGGGGCTATAAAGCCTACAAAGGCTCAAGGGCCCTTGTCTTTGGCATTTTAAATTAATGTGAAATGCCACGCCAGAACACAGTCACAGCACAGTCTCCCAAGGGCCCAGAGTGCCCAAGTATGAAAATGGATTGGCTGATTTATGGATTTGCCAACTTCTCCTCTGAGTCTTTCGTGGCAACTAGGAACTATGGTTTAACACTTCAGACATGAAATTGTCACTTGGATGTGACATTTCCCCCCTTCATCTATGCTATTTTTTTCTGTGGCTGTGTTTTTTGTACATCCCAATGAGACCCTCAGATTGGAGACAAAAGCACTGGTAGAGTTTGAAGAGTTCCAAGTGCCAAATGCAAATTAGTCCTCCAGCTTTGCAGAAAATGGACTTCACACAATGGCTCCTCACAACTACATCATCCTCATGTCTTCATCCTGACCTGGAAAGCATCAGCCCCTACAGATGGAAAAAGCAATCTGATCTCTGTCAGGAAAGTGCCAGCAGTAGCACCTTTTGTGGCAGACATCCTCAGGAGGAGAACAGGGGCAGACTTCCTTTGCACAAGTCTCCAGATAGCTGCCTGGTAGCATGAAACTGTGCTAAAAGCCTCTGTAATTTACTTCCAACTTGGCTCCTCGGTTGTGACACCCTAGGTGTTAAACCACAATCAAATCACTTTACCTTCCTGTACTTTAGTTTCTCCTTCTATTAAGCAGATATTGACCTTTCTTCATTATGCACTCTGAGACGTAGGAATGAAAAGCAGTAGGTAAGAGCTGATTGTTATTAGAGCTACTAATAATAATCCTTGAGCTCTGTAAGTCTCTCAGGTAAAATAATTTTGTATGACTAAGCAAATCTCTCAAATCCTTCCAAATCTCTACCTGAACTTTACAATCTAGATAGTGAAAATAGGGCAGGGAAGAAGAGGGCAATGGAAAATAATTTCTCATTCACTGGAAGCAGAACCCATTCTAAAATGAAAAAACGTGCAAAACACTTGAATCAAGGCAGTAGGGATCTGTTTTGTGTCAGAGTGCCCCAAAGCAGTTTTGTCATTTTCAGATTATTTCAACTTTCTTTAAATATTTAGTTCTGAGACCCTTAATTTATGTCCTTAACTGTTCTATTTGTAGTAAGGAGACAATCGTACTTATTAAACATCAATCAGATTCTTTCTCTGAACGTTCTTCTGAATTTTGATGTTGGGTGTTTCTTAAGGTTCAGAATAATTGGAATAAAGGCTTCATCCTCCCCATGAGTGGAAACATTAACTGGCTTTATCCATATTCTCAAAACATATGAGCCTTCTCCCCTCAATGGCTTTGCACAACTTTTGGTTTTTAACCAATGTAGAGAGCAACTGCTCCTTTACTCAGAGATGGAAGCTGTGCAAGGGGAAGTCTTTGCATGTATCCTTCCAAAACAAAGCTCAACTGATGCCTTTTCTACTTCATAACTGGGAACACTGCATTCCACAGGAGCCAGGAACTTAAAAACCCAGGGTCTGCATAGGACAGAGGCTCAACTCCATGCCCCTATGGAGTGGGAAGCAATTAGGACACTCTTGTTCTGCAAGGCTCTCTTACTTTCTCTAAAACCTGAGAAACTCTAATGTAGGACTGGCTGGTGCTATAGACATTCAAAACTCTGTAAGGCCAGTAAAAGTCCCACCTGGAAGCAGGGAGATCAGCTGTCCATTGGGATGGCAGAGTGCTGGCCAGAACAACACCTGCCACCCTCTGCCAGCTGCCCCAGTGGAGCAGCTCGAGCTTCTGAACTTACTGCTCTGATTCTCACTGACTTCAGGAACAAGCCAGGCTTTTACTTCCTGCATGTAGTTTTTGTTTCTGGAGCCCACACCCACCCAGTTGCTGACTAGTCACCACATCAAGAAAAAACAACCTCTAAATCTACTCTATTTCAAAGACAAAATTAAATAATTATTCCTACTCTATGTTGTTGTTGTCATTAAAGAAATGACCTATGTACAATCTGTCATTCAATGTGCAATTAAGAGAGAAAGTAAATTTATGTTAAGATAGACTTAACTCAGAATGAAAATTATTTTAGGTATGAAGAAAAGTATATCAGAATGACACAAACAGGAGGAAAAAAAGGCTTATGGCTGGGTAGAATTCTGTTATATTCAAAAAAATGGAGTCATCTTTAGAACTTCATAATAATTGGCCTCTATTCCCTGCTCAACTGTAACATTATTTAACAACGTGGATCCATAATTAAGTTCATCATCCCAGTGGAATCTTGAAAAGAGGCTTAATTTTCTGCAAGAGAAATGGAGACATTGCAGCCTGCCTAGCAGGGTGCAAATCAATGACTCAGCAATGGGCAGTTAAAAACAGATTGGGTTTAATCTCTTAATCCATGATATATGCATATGTTCAAGGGTAGTCTTTGTGACCCCAGAAATATTTATACTGCACAAGATCTATGTTCATTCTTCGCTTGCAGCAATTTGTGATGAAAAAATAAATTGTTGCTGTTTATAAACACATAAGAGTGCAACATAGAGAGCTTAGACACAGTTTTTGGAAACTTGTATTCAGATAGGCTTTTGTCTATGTCAATGTACATGAAATACTGAACTATTATCAGGACCAAAAATCTAATATTTGACACAAGTCACAGTACCAAAAGCTTTTGCTTTGGTTAAAAACCACAGAGTACAAAGCCTCCCACTGATCCTTATTCACAGTCCACATTCTCAACAGCTGTTAATGGCTTTTGTTGAGGACTTGTGACTAGAAAGTACATATAATTTGACCATCTGATGTACTTTGCCAGTATTAGAAAAGAAGTTCAGGATTTAGCTAGTGAAACCCATTCCAAACTGTGACTAAATCACAAAATCTGAAATTCAGTATTCTGAACATTTTCAGATCTTTCTAGGTTTGGGTCTACAGAATTGAATCTCTGCCAAAAAGTTTTGGTTCTTGATTAATCACAGATTAGAAAAGCCCACTTTCCAGTTTAGAAAGAGCACAGCCAGATACTCCTAAGAATTAAGCATGAGCAGCCAGTAGGTCTTGGAAAAGCAAATCATTGCATGCAGACTTTCATTTCAGCTTTTTGTGATTTACAGATACATAACCCCAGGCTTCCTGTTCTCTCTACCATTAGTTAATTTAAGTAAACTGTGTTAATAACACAAAAAAGCTCTGTGCTCCCCAGTGTCCCAGGCACGTTTGTCTTGTTTATTCTTCTTCATATCTCTCCTTACTAATTCTTTTGCAAGCAAGAGTGGAGTAGCCATACATTTCACTGCAATTCTTTCAGTTTTATTATACTGACATTTAGACCTTTGATTGTCTTTTGATTGCCAGACAAACACACAACGAGTATAAGCTGGTTTCCAACAGAAATGCCCATTGTACTGTACTCATATTATGAGGCTCAGAATTTATGCATTTTATTACAGAGATTTTTGGAAAGAAAGAAACTAAAATATCATGAAAACCACTTCAAATTTTGAGTCTTGAAATTATACTTGAGTTCTACCTCCAAAAGTCCCTCGTTATTTCAGACACATCCATCATTTTAACACAGTATTCAGGCTACAAATCCCATAAAGATTATATCTATAACCCATTAGGTTGTATCAGGAAATCTATATCTGAATATTACCTCTGTTGAGGTCTAAAGAAATGAAAAAATAATGCAACTTTATAACTTGCCACATATACAGAGTCAATATTTACAGCTTCAAAAAGGCTCTTACCTTGAGAAACAAGGCTCCCTTGGAGGCCAAGGAGTCCATTCCTCTTCCATTGGGGTAACAGTGATAGGCAGCATCCATAACAGGATAGCGGCTGGCAAAAAGTAGACCACTGTTCACAAACTTAAAGCTACAGCAGCCGTGGCAGCTGTAGACCCCAACATCATAGACAATGTATTCAAAATAGTGATGGAGCTGCTCTTTCAACTTCTCTGCAGCTCTTTTGTCAAACACTTCCTGCAAGCACAGAAAGTCCAGGTTGGCAGGGAAGAAAGCAGAGATCTCATGATCAAAGGTCTCATCCGTGTGTTTCTTTTTCCGCACTGAAGTCTTCTTCATGATTGAAGCTTTGTAGAGGAGCTTGTTGTTGACAGTGCTTTGGTCCACTGTACCATCTCCCACACGGACTTTGACTAGGGACTCTCGTGAGGCAGAGCAGCTGTCTAAACTCCCAGAATCTCCTTCCTTCTGTTTGTGGTTCGGTGTTTTTGAGATCTCTGCATCACCTTCCAGTGAGGGCTCTGCTGGGCCACTGGCACGAGCCTGGCCGTTGACGGTGTCTGTTTCTGTGTCTGACATGTGGCCATTCTCCTCTCCATTGATACGGACAATGCAACTGTTTTCTTCTCCCTCGTGTGGCTCTCCACTCCCACCTTTATCTTCTCTGCTCTCCTCGCCGTTGTTTGAGCCACAGTTGTCTCCTTTGTACTCCATGGATGTTGTCCTTTTGATGCCAGCATTAACAGTGCGGTTATCTCCAGCCTGGGGGGACACCAGGCTGCTGAAGCTCGCTGCACTGATGGATGTGTTGGTAGGAGAATCTATGTATATTTTAATCTGTGGCCTGCTCGCCCCGTTTCGGATCCTCCTGCCAATCTCTTTAGCCCTGGCCTGCGTATTGAAAACGTTATTAAATCTTGCCAGAGAATCTGGCAGCAGGCAAACGTTGGCACTGCCAAAGCAGAAGCTTTTCCCAGCGCCTGCAGCCTTCCATTCCGTGAGCAGTGTGGCTCCATTGGCATGGTTCTTGTCTTTCAGCCTGGAGTAGATGTAGGGCCTTCGGGCTGACTGCAGCGGGGACCAGAGCAAGAAGCCAATCAGGGCAAAAGGAAGAGAGGCCACCAAGAGAGCCAGGTAGATGGGAGTGGTGATAATGATGCAGAGTGCATGAAAATAGCATGGGTCGTCTGCTCTTTGACGTTTTTCATAGGTGGTTGGAACAAAAGAGCCCACGAGCCTGTCTGCTAGCCAGTAACATGGGAAAATCAGGCCCCAGGAAAAAGAATGCAGAACTGACAGAAAGCTGTTGGGAAATGGAGAAGTGTATAAAACCATTGCAACTTAATTATGCCAACGCTTCAGGGCCTACTACATGATGTCACTGTGTCAACCATCCATAAGAACACGGGGAGAGGGCTGGGGGTTAAAAAGGTCCAGTCAGGAGTTTGGTTTTTTTTCCAGTGAGAGTCAATAACAAAACTTTAAGAGCACCATTTCACTGTGTTGGAGTAAAAATGAAACAAGGCCACTGTTTTCGTCTGGCTTTTTGGCATCTGTATTTGTCAAAGGATGTCATCGTTCACTGGGGGCTGCCATAATGAAACTCTCCAGGGGCAAAACAGGAATCTGCAGAAACAAAAGACAAAACATATTGGAAGTTTAAGTAACACTTATTGGAAGTTTAAAGCAGGTTGAGTTTTTCTAAAAGCTTATTACATATAGCGTTTTTAGATGGAAACTGGAAAGGTTGGATCAAGGAAGAATTTGGGGGTTTTTTCGTTTTGTTTCAATTATTAGCTCAGCATAACTTTACCAATCTTATGCAACATGTTTGAGTTCAAAGAAATAAGGGACAAGTCAAGTGCCAAATAACAAATGCTTGACATTTACTCATTGCCAAAGGCATTTTGGGATGTTGATAATAGGGGAGAGCCTGGCAGATTTGTTTTCCTGAATGATTATTAGGATTTTTCAGTAAAAATGCTCAAAAGTGACTCTGGCATCTACATATCAGATAGAAAAAAATTACCTAAAACCTATCCAATTATGTAATTACCATTAGAAAAGAAAAAACTCCAAAGAAGTTATTCTGTTCTACTGGGTGCTTAAAATGCTTTATAAAAGCCCTATTTACATAATTACTCAGCAGACCAGAAAGATTCTTGCTTACAGCAGTGCCAAGGGTAAACAGAACATTGTGTTTGGGATCTGTGAAGTGAGCACAGACTGCAAACCTTATATTCCAACTTTCGGCCTGACAACCTTCCCAGTGAAAGGTGTAGTACTGTTGCAGAATATAAGGTATGAGACAATATAATGACTTCTACTATTTTAAAATAATACACCAGAAGAAAATGCAGAAGCACAATGGATCCATAAAAAGTTGCCTAATTAGGTCTTCAATAGGTGTTTATGATGACAGGATGTTACAGCTCCCTGGGGAACTTGAAACCAAGGGACAGTTTTGTAGATAGAGCAGTCAACGCCTGCTTGGTGATGTGCTGAAGTTTAAAGAAAAACCCAAACAGTTCAATACAACTCTTGCCAGTTCTGTTATGGACTGCAGTATCAATTATCTACAAGATAAATCTACAAGATAAAGCTGTCCAGCAAACCATGAAACACCCAACTAAAACAGCTTCACAAAAGCAATTATCCAGATTATGGGGACATGCTATGTAAAAGGAATTCATGCTTACTGTAGATCCAACATACTATTGAGTATTTGTAAAAATGGAAGAAAAAATAAAGCAATCACAAATCTTTTCATGGGATAAGATTGCACAGCACACGTCATGAAGCAAATTGGTTTGGACTGAGGTTTGTTTTAACAGCTTTTAGCAAGAATGTGGTTCTTTGTAAACACTGAAGGCTGGATGATGGTTCAAGGCCACATTGGTGACTCCTACACTTCCTCTGTCTTAAAAAGGGAGAGGATCTTTCAAAATCAGGAGTTTTTGACCAGGTGCCAGCTGCATTCCTCACTGCCAGCCTGCTGAAGTGAGAAGGCAATAAGGATTTGAGTACACACTTGTATTCCATGCATTTTATTCCATAAATTCTAACAGAATTCCCACAACTCTTGGCACAGAAGTTCAAAAACTCTGGTACCACAGCAGGGTTTAACACATAATAGCTGGACAAAAGGGAAGAGGGAATCATTATCTGGATGTCCTTTAAAATTTTGTATATTGCAGACAGAAGACATAGACACGTCAAGCTCCTAATTAAAAACCCTCTTCTTGCAAGAAAATTATTGTCTTGACTTACTAAATTTACAGATGAAAGCAATCACAAAACTTGCCAAAGCTCTGTTTCAGACTCACTGGCACACACACAAACAGAAACTTAACTTTCCTACTCCTTGCTAGAAAACCCTATGCACGCTAGTGCCTCAAAGCCACCCAAAAGAAAAGAGAATTAAGAGGGCCACGAGAGACAGATTTGATGTCGACAAGATCTTAAAGGGTGAGGGAAGGCACCATGTGAGTCAACAGGAACTTGGAAAACATGACGTCAGTAACATCTCTCCTAATGCAACGGTTTAGATGGAGCCTAAAGCTAAAGTGCCTAATTCCTTGTGATGAAGGGTATTACTTGGTAATCCAATGCTTTATTCATAGGGGTTTGAGAGATTAAGGGAGAATTTAAGATATTGCAATGAAACAGATATTTTTGTATGCTACAAAGACGTAAACTGCAGCCTTGTTTGGTGGTTTATATTACTTTGTGAGTGTTTGAAGGCTAAAAATAGACTTTATTTAATTTTTTTTTATGGCAGCAGTGTAGAACATCTCAACTTTAGTATAACAAGACATCAGGCAGAAAGGTTTCAAAGGTTTTTATGATTATAATTATGCCCAGAAGTATGATAGAGACATCATAGATCAAAAGAGATGTTTCTAGCTCCAGCATTGCTTGCAAACTAAATAAAGGACAATACAAGTCAACAAGTGATAAGAGAAACAGAAGAAAAACAACAAATCTTGCAATAATAAGGTTATGAGAACAGTCTAGAAATGGTCAGAAAAGTTTAGCTTCCTTCTGCTTAGAAACTAAAATACACTTTCAAATTCAGACAACTAAAATTTCTTCAAAAGTGCCAGTAATATCAACTGTATTTTTAAACTATAAGTGAATCACGGGCAGAACAGTTATTTGTTTAGAAACAGAATAAAACTGCTGAAGTGACTGATTTGGAAAGTTACCCCATAGGTAACTTCACATCATAGCTTACATATATTCATTAAAACTAGTATTTCTTGAATCCTGACAGTTGGTCTCCAGTGAAACTTGTAGCAATATTGATCTAAAAATGAATTCTGGGAAAGCAATTTATTTAGGCTGTGGTTTTTTTGTTGCCTTGATTTCCTTATTGTCACTGTAATTTAAATCAGAGAAAACAATCTCACAAAAATGGTCCCACTATACCACGTGAAACAGCAAAAATCAGTGTTTGTAACTGAGCACAGGTGAAAGGAAGAGCTGAGGTAACTGAGGGAATTCTCACTCAGGCTCTCACATCATTCAGGCTTATTACACAAACCACAACTTAATTTTTGCTTTCGTCCTTGTTCTCATCTGGTTTTCCTCCCAGACACACTTCATAAAATCTTCCTTCCTTTATTCAGTGTCTTTCCCCTGATTATTCTTATCCATGCTTTTAATTAGAGTCTAGTTCAACAGCTAACTAACCTTCTAGAAAAAATCCTACTCCAAAAGGCCAAAACCACATGAACTGCTTTCCATGCCTGATTACACGACTGTAATTACAGAGATGCAGCCATCTCAAGGGGTCAGTGGCTCTAATGAAGATGTTTCCTTGTTCCCCTGTGATCACTTCACAGCCTGATGTTTTAACTGGAATCCTGTCATCCTGGCTGGGACTCATCCCATGAAGGAGTTCATAATGCAGGCTAAAGGAATTTAAGTTACTGGCTCACCTTAACTTCCACTTAAATCAATAACAATTTACAGCTTAGGAAAATATTTGTAAAAATGTAGTAAAAACATGGATCCCCTTTGGTATGAGAAGCTGAATTTGAATCACAGGTATGAATCACTGGTACTGATGAATAAAGCAGAACCCATTCAAACTAAGGATTTGGCAGGAGGAGAAGGGAAGGAGAACAATGTTTTTGCAGACTTGTCATTGTAATGTTCATTTACCAGTTTCTGCCTGAAGTCTCTCCCTCCTGTCTAAAGAAGGCAATCAAACACTCAGGCTCTGCCCATAGGTGGCCATCAGGCAAGAAGTGAGTATAAACAAGATGCCCAACTTATTTGAACTAACCTGTAAAAAATAAAATACCAAGAAGTGTGAATTTACAAGTCTCACTGAATGCCAGTGTTTTGTCAGCAGTTAAGCACATGTCTGCAGAAAAAAAAACCCCAATCACCCCCACAAGTTCAGGGAGCTGCTCGAGCCTCTGGCATATTTAGGGAGTAGATTTGTGGTGATGCAATCTCTGTTTGAAACAAGGAGGGATCAAGCACTTGGGCTAAATTTTCTTAAGGAGGCTTTGGAATCTCAGTGATGCTTCTCTGTGGATGTCTCTAAAGCTGGACATGGAAGGAGATTTGGGGTTGTTATTAAGCACAGTTTAAGGGAGCTGAGCCAGGGTTAGGAGCCCCTTGGTCACTCAGGGCTGAGCCCATCCTGCTGCAGCTGGATCAGAGGGGACCAGGGCTCCTGTGGCCACCAAAGGACAATGTGAGGGGTGTCATCCCCTTCATGTGACCAAAGATTGGCTGCAGCTGCAGAGAAACTGGGCTGGCCTGGTGCACTGTGTACCTCCTCACCCCAAATGGGAGCTTTTCTCTCAAAGTGCTGGAAATTTGTGATCATGCTGTAAAACTTGCTCTGGGCCATGGCAACAGAGTCTCATTTCCAAAAGCATGTCAGCTGAATTTGGTAGTCCATATTCCTAGGCCAAAAACCATACCCACACACCTTCTGCTACCTAAATAAATCAGGTTATGTTTTAAACTTAATTTAAAAAATATAAATTCATTTATGTTAATTTGTGGAAGCACAGGTTAAAAAAAGATCTGAATAATTATAACCCATTGAAAAGTGTTAAAAACATGTCAGGTTTGTCCCTTTTTTTTTCAAAATGGATGAAAAATTGAAGCTGGATGCATTATTGCAGAAAACAATCAGCTTTCATATTCCTGCAACACACTGAGTCTACCCTGACACAACAGATTATACAGGCTCAAAACTTACATCCCGAGTGATAAATGCAGCAGGGACACATCACATCTCTCAAGCCTAGGAGAGGTTTGTTCTTTACTTCACACATACAGACTGCACTCCCAGCAATGAATGCTGTGTTTACACACCAGCTATAATAATTGCTCCCTGGTGGCCTGTCCCAAGCCCAGAAAACTTCACCAATCCAGCTCCAAATGCTCAAATACAGCTCCAAAGCTTTGTGCATTCTGTTACTGAGTGCACCAGTACCAGCCTGTGAACATCAGCTAAATAATCAAATACAAGCCATGTGGGGACTTTTTACGAGGGCATTTAGTTCTACTTCACTGGAGGGCATGAAGACTCATCTAAAAATCTGGACTCCATAAACTTTCTTCAATTATTTTTATTTCTGTGGAAATAGAAGCAAAGTGACAGTTTCTGTTGTATTTTAGAGGGGCCAATGCCATGAATGCTTCTAAAAATATCATGGTTATGCAAACTAAGTAACAACAACCAATGTCAGTTCTGATCTGCTAGGACATTTCTTTAAAACATAAATTTGAGTGCATTGTTAAAGTAAGTACTTCAGAATTCATACCAAAAAAATCCTAATCAGCAGAACTGTCTCTTCTTGTACAGGAGACAATCACTTATTTCCAAGTTATCAATTCCTATTTTATGGCCTTGGGAACTGGTAAGAAGTAGAATCAATAGCATATGGATGGATGAAAATAAATGCAAATACAGAGAGCTCTAAGTTTTCTGAGAAGTTTTGCTATCAGGCAAGATTTAGACCAAAAAAAGTTCATCTGACCACTCGGTGATCTCACTCAGCACCTGGAAAGCTAAACACTCTCTGTTTTGAGACCTTATTTGGTGAACTCCAGTAGTGAGACAACTGCAGCCTACAAAAGCATGAATCTGTGACACCAAGCTCTGTTTATACAATAGAAGCAGAATGGGCTCTATTTACAAAATCACCTTTTAGTGTGCTTTAGCCTCGTATTTTACAGGAGCTGGAGTAATTCAATAATGGCTAAATAAATCTGATCCTTGTAGATGGTTTGTTTAACAAAACTCAGTGAGATGGAACAATATTGGCTTTAGGTGCACAAGACAGAAGTGGAGATAAAATTATCCCTACTCATCTTTCACCATCTAAATCCTACAGAGGTCTGACTACAGCCAAGCCTTGCCCATAAATTATCAGGGGGCACAGACTCCCTGTAAAATGAAAAGCTGTACTTTCTCAAGCAGCACTTTGAGCCCCCAGGCTTCTGGTTACTCCAAGACAGCTCAATAGAAGTATAAAGTAATCATTTTTCCCCAGAGTGGATATTTTTATACTGTTGAAATTGTTCTTAAAGGTGCCAAAGAAAAGTTACCTTAACCTACAGTAAATCCAAGACAAATTCCTGCCAATAAATATCTGTTCCTCTATAAAAAATGCTTACCTACAATTCTCAAAATACTTTATAAAGGAAATTAAAATACAGTGTGACTGAATTAAAACATAGCTACCCTTATAAAGAAAATTAAAGTACATTTACTCATATTCTACTTATGGAAAATTGGAAAATCAGAGCTTTTGTAACTTGGGTAAGTTTTCATGGAAACCCCAATACTAGACTCCTTAACTCACAGTTTCCAGCTCTACTGACAAAGGTATATTTCCCCAGGTCCCAGAGATCTAATTGCATGGTGGTAATCATAAAAAACCAGCATAGCTCAAAGTTCAACACATAAATACCAAGCCCTTCCCCCAAAACTTGCTGTATATCAAGCCACTCTGACAAAAATGCAAGAATTCAAACCCAAGATTTTTATGATCAAACTGCTCCAAGATAGGCTGAGTACATTTGTTGCATCTTTTCATACAGCCAAACATACATCTATTAAAAATCTCTTTACAAAAAAAACCCCAAAAACCCCACCAATCAAAAAACCAACCCAGACCACTCAACTTACAGCTTTTCAAATGTGATAGCAAATTCAAGCAAAAATATTTGCTTATTTGTAAATTCATGCCACTGTAATACACTGGTAGACTAAAGTGTGCCAATCCTCTCATATTTTCTTCTTACAGAGTAAGACGTAAAGGAAGACAGTAAGCAATATGTGATTTTTTTAAATTATCCCATCCAATCACTTAGCACTCTAAAAGAACACTTGTTGTCATCTTTACATAAAGCATAGCTAAATTTAGCTCAGATATTACAAAAGTACGAATCTCTCAAATACTCAACAGCTTGCATAGAAAGTGAAGAAGTTATCTCCAGGGTGAGGAAATCGATAAAACCTACCTCCACAAAGCCCCGTGTGCACATCCAGGGTGCTGGATCAATGCTGCAGCCAGCACTGGGGATCTTTCTGTCTCTCCCTCTCTCTTTCACTCTACCCTTTATTCAAAATCCACCACTATGTTTACACGAGAAGATAAGGGACTAACATACCAATTTCCATGCCAAGTGTATAATTTACCAATAAAACTGTCTTTTTTAAAGCCTCTGACATTTGCGGTTCCTTTTCAACCACGGGCATATACAAATCTTGGGTGCTTCCCTTCAGGGTGGAATGCCACAACCCTGCAATGTTTTTTTGAAATGTGTTTGCCACCAAAATGGCATTCTTGAAAAAAAATCTTTTTGACTCTCACAAGAACACACAACAGAAGGACTGTTATATGTTCCCCTCTTATCCTAAAACTCCCTTCACTTTTTATTAACCATTCATTACACAGAAAATGCTGATCCTTCCTCTTTGCCCTCCAAGACGTGCTGACAAACTGAGAATAAGCTTGGTCTGTTCTGGATGCCTCACTGTTACAGCACAGGAAGCAGTGTTCAGCCACAAAGCATCCTCTGAAGCCTTCTGACACTGCCTGATAAGAACCAGGTTTCTGGCATTCTAAATTGCCCAAGACTCTCCCATATTTTCTGCTGGCAGAACAGATCCTGGCTCATGCCTCGACACTTGCTACATTTCAGGTTCAGGTTTTAGAGATTTCTACTCTTCAGACATCACTGCTTTTGTGCCTGAGCTGGGAAAGGACTTGGTAGAAAAAAGTGAACACCAAATTTGAGGTGGGGTAGGGAGAGGGGAATCTTATTTCTGAGCCAGAAGCTTTTGGATCTCTGTGGAAAAACAAGAATAAAGGGTAATCTCGTTTTTTGTAGTATACAAAATGTATGTTTAATCCATAACACACCTGAAATATCAAAATTGTATTGCTGTTGTTCAAAGTGGTCCATATATAGAAAAGAAGCAAGAGAAACTATGCTAAATATCCAATATTTTACCACTTTTAAATCAAGAGAATAGCATAACCCAGAAATAGAATCTGACAAAAATCTAAAATAATAAAAGCAAGGAATGAGTGCAAATGAGCAGCTACTTTAGTGGGGTATGCATATACGGATACAAAGTTCACCTCACTATTCTGTGGACTTTTATTTCCTTAAAAATACAGAAAATGTTTGTAGTTTTTTTCTGTTATTAAATGCATTTGTAAAGATCAGGGCAATCTACAGGTATTTCATTTTACATCTCACTTTTTATTTACTCTTGGAACTATAATGAAAAAGAGGGACAGAGTTTTACATCTGAAAAGACTCTCTGCAGTGTTCTTATGTGAGCACCAACAAATGAAGTGCATTAGATGTTCTTAGCCATGAGCAGAAAAAAATTTGTTTAAATATTTAGTATGCTTTTAAAAATATCTACTGAGTCAAACTATTACTAGTTTTTTATTGTGATGAAAAGTAAAATGTTTAATTGAAACATCTGTTCCTTAATAAATAACCAGAAGCTGCGTGCACAAATTCGTGGTATTTCCAGATTAGATTTTCATGCATGGCATTCCATGCATGATATTTTCATACACTAGAATATCAAACAAGCTAAATAACATTTCAGTCCAAATAACAAAACTGTAGAGAATCAGAAGTGATGACTCCAAAATAGACCTGGGCCTACATCCAGTGTAAACAACTTGATCTCAATATTATTTTTAGGATACAAAGCAAACATCCTAGATCTTATTGCTCCTTTTACTCACTCAGGTAAGCTTTGCTGTTACAATAATTCAGCAAAAAAATACTATGGATATATACTGCTATTCCAGGGGGGTAAAATTTTTTAAGTGCATTAAAATTTGGTCTAAATATGGTCAGAAAAACAAAAAATTGCCTTTTTTTTTTTTAAACCTCTGATGCATATTCACAGCACAAGCAACAAACTATTTCTAAAAAGGTTGGTTTTAGTAAATTCTGCACAACTAGTTCTACCACAGCAAGTTAAATAGGGGTTTGGTTTTACAAGACCTGCATTGATGCATTTGTCAAGTTTGTTTTATTCTTTGGACTAACTGTGCAGTCCATTATTTACAAAGAGCATCCACAGGTATGTAAAACATCTGTGTAAATTATTAGGTTCATGCAACTGCTAAACAGTACAGCACCCACACAGAAGGATTGTCAATAGCAATGCCTAAACTGTAGAGACTTTTACTACATTTTCCAAACCAGCATAGCCTTGTCCTGCTATTAAATAAACTCATTTTGCCCTATGATTCACTTCAGAATTCAATTTTTAAGAGTCATTTTGCAGAGCAGAAATACATTTCTAAAAATTCAATTGTCTTTAATAGAAAAGCAGGCTTTCACATATTGAATGCTGTGTTCTTGGAAGTGAAGCTCTTCAGCACTGAAATGAAAATCATATTTCAGTCTAAGTTTGCATTATCTCCTGCATGTCACAGAACGGTTGCCAAAGAAATGCCAAGGAAAACGGTGTAAATTGTGAAAAGCAACATTTCTGATAGTGGTAATCTCTGTGGCTTTGGGTTATCTGGTCCCCACTACACAGCTGAAGTTGTCACATCTTAAGAGCCAAGAGTCCATGTCTTGAAGGTACAGCTTCACTGATAAAGCACTGATAAATGTTTGGAGTTTTGGGTTTTTGTAACTATCCTTATTAGCTATTAGTTGCATTTCTATTTCTGCTGGCTGCCCCTAACCTGTGCTACACTTTTCAGGACATACATTTACTTGACTATTGCAGGCAGAGATATCCTTTGTTTATTATCCATGGCTTTTACTCCTATATTGCCTTTAGTAAGACTGCTCACAGAAATAAATTTGCATTAGTGAAGCAAATGCATACTGGGAAAGTGTTAGAGAACTGTTAGGCAGAATAATATTATTTGTATAATTCTGATTATTATGCACCCCAAATTTTGTAAGATTCGAAGTGATGTAGAAGGAACATACTGTTAATATCTTACATAATTCATCCTGATCACTTAAATAGTTTCTTAAAACAGCATCCCCTGGATGCCAGCTTTTGAAGTGTTTAACGAGGTATACATAAAGAGGGTAATAATTATAATGGGGGTGTAATGAGCTTCACTATCAACGGGAGTCAAAGTACAGTAGATTTTTATCTCAGATAATTATTGTTATGTGCAGTAAATGCACCAGCAAAACTGAAGAAATAAAGCCTTTGGATTACCTCTAGTGAAGGGAATTCACAAAAGAGAACATTAGTTTTTATTCTGACTTTGTTCTATGAATCTGACAGGTGTTAAGCTGCTAAATCAAGAGACCTGAGGCCCTGTGTAAGTGACATAAAATTATATTGTACAGCAAACACGGCAGAACTTCCAATTCCACTGTGCCTTGGCTACAGGTGATGAGAAATCACTTATGTCTGTGCAATTAAACAGCAAACCTTTCACACCAGAAGGACAACAACCTGCAATGTGATCAGGAGCCATAAGTGCCTTAGCAGCAGAGACTGTCCCAGACACACCTGGGCAGAGCACAAGGCACACTGCACACTCTGAAATACTCTGAAATGAATCACCTTCTCCTAGGGAACAGAAGGATTTAATTTACAAGCCACATTCATTCACCCTCGAGCCCTACGGCCAAAACAACCACCAAGTCCCTAAATATTGCTGCTGCATTTTGTAGTAAGTGTTTATCAGGCTGCTCAGGACCTGGGCTGAGATCACTGAAGTGGCACAGAGCACTGAGCACAGGTACTACAGCTGGTTACACTCTTCACTCTGCTGGAAAGGATTATTGATCTGTTGTGATGGACTGTACTTCTGGCCAAAAGCTGTAAGATCCAGCCATTTCAACCTTCCAAAGACAAAAAAACCCTTCTACTAAATTTTAAAAAGTTTGTGTTCTGTTTGTTTTTTGTTTTTTTTTTCCTATTTATGAATATTTTTTCCTTTGTATCTCAAACTGTGTTAAGCACTTAAAGAAGTAATTTTGTAGCTGAGATCAAAATTGCTCCCTGAATTTATTATCCTTAAACTAATTGAAAATTATGACTGGCTCACCAAGGCAAAGAAACCCAACTGGTAAGCACTGAAGATGGAAACACTTTGCTGCTCACTCAGCTGATAACTTGATTTTCAGCATTATGAGAGACTGAGCAAACAACTCACGTAAGGCAGTTGGAGAGCTCCAGCCTAATCTTGTAAAACCAGTGTTGGTAAACCACAGACCTGTCAAGGTGCCTTCATGTGCTGCTTGGCATATTAATTATGTCATTAGCATACCATGTTTTTATATACACCACTGGTAGATCCATCAACGAAATCATAAACAACTAGCAGAACAAAGGAAGGCATGAATAGAAGCTAAGTAAATTCAAAGTAAATTCACTTCAGCTCCAAACCTACTCCTCCAGAATCAGAGGTGTTCTTTGAAGTCAACTGTAACTTAAATGCAGGTTTAAATAATTTTCCACTTTCTACATAAAATGAAATCTTAAATGATTTTCCTTTTTCTACAACCCAGTATTTTCTGTGCTGCAGCATTATCTGAAAACAAACAAAGCAGAACAACAACAAATAAAAGCACTAATTCTATGTTTGTGAATATTTCTTGGAAACCAAATAGGGCCTTGTTTTATCACATTCATCCCTCTTTTCAATTGCAAGAACTGTGACAAACAAGTTTCGAGGAAACAACTGCTTTTGGAATTAGCACTGATCTCTCCAGGCAGGTCCCAGACCCCTCAGAGCCTGTTTGCATTCCCAGCTCCATTACAGCTGCTTGCTCAAGTTATGTAACACATGTTTATACAGGACTTTTTATGTAAAATACTTCACAGCTCCCAGTGTATGTTAAGTCAGGAGCCTATTTTGAAAGTTCTTCACCAAGTCCACCTACAATGGCTCATACCCACAAGTCAACACAACAGATTTGCAACAAGCAATTCAGCCAGGCCTGACCCGTTTTCAGATTGTAGCTGTGGCTTTTCAAGAATGCCAAAATCAGCTACAATCAGAGTCAGTCTCTGAAGAAACCCATACTATCTATTTGTGGGAACAGCCATGTGAATGAAGTACTTCAAAGGAAAATTTACTTGGTAGAGAAAAAAACATCAGGAGCCTCAAACTCCAAAATACTCCAGGCAGCACAGACACCAATTATTTTATAGGACAGAGCTCCACCCAAACCATTTCTCTACTGTGTTGTGCTTAGCATAATATTTGAAAAGTTGAAATAACTCAAAAGTTTATTGGCTTTCTGGGGGGAAGTTTCTAAAAGTAATTTTAAATGTTTCTAATTTTTTTCTTTTTTCTACCCATGCATGGACCTTCTAAGCAACCTCCCCACTGGGGCTCAGAAGACAACCTTCTTTTGTAATCTTGGGATATGTTTTGAAACATGTTTGAAAAAGCAGATTAATACTCAACAATACCAGTGCTATATTTAAGATAAATCTCAGAGTAAAGGGCTTGAGTAATTCTGAATGAGGGACAGTTGAGGATTATTTGATGCTGTACCTCATACAGGAGGCTGGAAGCTGATCAGGGTTAACTATTGCCACTGCAATTTCATATAGTGAGGCTAGGGCAGACTTCACACTGTAATTCAATGAAAACAATCTTATTTATAAATGGATAATGTAAGAAACTTTCCCATCAAATACTAAAAGTAGTCATGACATAGCATATGTGACTCAACTGTTTTTGCTTTATGACACAAACCTATTGGGTCTAGTTTTTAGTGATTTACTAGGTATTGAACATACTTGTTCCCATTTCTTTTTTCCTATGGGCTATGACCACATCCTTTTTTTCTTAAAAAAAACCCTTTATTTACTTATATTTCTTCATATTTGGGGAGCATAAGTATAATAATTGTTATTATTATTACTTTATGGAAATTTCCCCAAAAGGAACAGGTTAGGTAAAACTACACAAGAAAAAACTAATCACCAACAAAATACTTCGCTTTTCATATAGAAGGAAGCCCAAATCTTACAACAAACCTTTCTTTTTAACTCTGCCTAACGTTTCCTATTTCACGGTTTTCTTTTAATGCACACAAACGTGTGTGTACTGCTAATACACCTTGTTTCTACTTATTTGTCTTTATACAGCCTATGTCTGCTTTCAACATAACACTTCTACCTGCTTTTAGGCTTAAAACTCTACCTTCTGGATATGCCAAATTGAAGTGAAATATTACAGGAAGGAACCAGAGATGTGTGTCATCACTAGCTTTCATCTCAAACAGACAGTTAATTCCATCCTTGCTATTAATTGAACTGTGAGGCCAGAACAAAGGGTGACCTCTCCACAGCAACCCAACACTGTAACGTTACAAAATTTGCATTATTTTCTTCTATTGTAGCAGGAAGATAAACGTCATGACCAGAGGAATGACCGGTTATGGCAGGCAGTACAGGACAAAGCACTGATTCACAAACCTTGGGATAAGCTTCACCATTTCTGGCACCTGTGTCACCACGGTCCCAGCTCAGACCCACCTGGCCTTTGCCCCCTTGCCCACTGCACAACACAAGCACACACAGCAATGCAGGAACTTCCCAGCAGCAGGAGCTGGGCACAGACAGAGCAGAGTGAAGTTCTGCCCCTGCATCCATCACCTTCCTGCCCTGCAGGAGCTCCTGAACCTCTGTGTGCCCTTCCTCATCCTCTGCCCCCTTTCCCAGTCTGCTTGAGCTCTGTGCTGGGATAGACCTTGGATTTAGGCACAGTTTGTTAGGGAGATCCAGACCCATGAGCTGTGACCCTCAGGCAATCAGTGTATCAGAAGAAAAACTGTCCTCTGAAAATAGGCAATTTTAATTTCTGAGGCAATAATCATCTGTGCAGTGCTACTCAAGCAACTCTTCCCACTGAGATCAGTCGATTTCTTGCCCTGTGTCTCACCCCTTCACTATAACCTTTTATGAGCACAGTAACTCTCTATTTTGGTGCCTTTGATGGAAAAATTATTATTCATTGTATAAGATTTCCCATCATTTATATAAAATCATATATTTCATACTCATCATATTAAAAATTGATGCATTTTCATCAACATAATCAATGTTTGTTGTATTATCACTCAAATAATTGCATACAGTTGTAGCTGGAGAACACCATAGCTCTGAAATAGCACTCTTCATCTGTAGATCAATGCAAATGCAGCTGGTAATTCAGCTTTTGTGAACAGGTCATCAGCATGACTAGCATATTAACATCTCAGCCAAGGAGCAACACTTAGAGACATTCTTTTAGAGGTTAATGAGAGAGGGCTTAATATGTACTTCAGCAGTGATTATTTCCAAGAAATTCGTTAAAGGCAAATGGGTATCACTTGAATTTTAATTCAAATTCTAATTTTAATCTGAACAGTTATTGTAGGTGTTGCCTGACTCTTTAGAATAAATTCTTGCTCCTGATCCCATTGCACCCTGCTTAGATTTGTTCAAATTAATTACTGATTAAATTCTCTGGGAAAAAACCACAATACTCTTATATAATGACTAATTCTCTCAGCTTATTGATCCTAAGTTCAGAAGCATTTTGTCAGTGCAAATACAGAATACAGGGAAGACAGAGATATGCTTGGATCATTGAGAAGGCTCATACCAAGAGCAGCAGCTCACAGCAGCCATAACAATTTCACATTAAAGACATATACTGTTACCTACTTTATTTTGCATTAATTTCCCCTTCCCACTCCCACTCCCCAAAACAAATTCTGACAAAGCAAACAAGTACACATACCCTGAAGAACCATTTGGAAGCATTCAGCATATTCATGTTACTCACTGTAAAGACCCACATTGGAATCCTCCAGTGAATTGTCATTTAGAAACAGATTGAAGAGCATCACTTGTCCTGACGTGAGGACTAAGGGAAAGATCAGATCCATGCAGGGTAAGAGCTACAATTAATTCTCATATTCCTTCAGCTAGGCTTTGTCTCTTGTAGGGAAATCTTCACCTCTCAGTCTGAAATTTCTGAGGCCCTCTTAAAAATGCATTCCCAGAGAGACCAGCCCCTTGAGGCAGAATTGCATCATCCCTTGGTTCATAATGCCCCTGGTAACTGAACCCTCATTCACCAGTGACAGTTCAGCCACCAAACGAGCAGAGACCATTGTGCAAATGCAGAGATCCAGAATGACTCTTTCAAAATTAATTCTATCTAACTGCATGTGGGAATAGAGTAAATAGAAGAAGGAATGAAAATAAATTAATTCTTCCAAATTTTTTCTCTATCTTACTGAGGGAAAACATAAATGTTAAGAGTCAATTTATCCCAGCCTCGTTATCTCCTAGGAAGAGGCTCTGTCTGCTCAAAGGTGCTTCTGGGGTTTTCATTTTTAGCCAGAGAAGGTTTGTTCAGTCTGAGTGTGCTGAAACTCTTCAGCTCATATTTAGTATCACACCCTGAGATACCGAAGATAAAATTTAAAGCACCACTAGCATTCAGCACTACATGATGTCAAAGGGACTCCCGAAAGCTGCTCCTTGTCTCCTGCAGACAGAGAGGGGAACTTAGCAAGAGATAATCCTCTGCATGCAATAGCAAAGCAACGTGAAACAATGAGAAACTTCAAAGAAGAAGCAAGCAATATTATATTCACAAAAATAATGCAAGAAGCTCCCAACAAAGCAGCAATGCTGCTTATTTAACCAGCAGGGTGTTGCTGCCTTTCTTTCACAGGAACAATGCTGTTACAAGAAATCCTGTGTTAAATGCTCCTCAGCATTTTTTTAAATGTTCAGTAGTGTGCATTGTTTATCAGATTTTTTGTTTAATGTGCTTGCACTGGAAATGCTGGTCAGAATTTTTTCTCCAACAGGAGAGTTTTAAAACCAGATGTAGATAGTAAGAGGCAAAAACTCTACCAGTATTGAAATTACACAGTGCATGAGACATTAAACAGAATCTGAATCTATTTCTTTGAAAGGGTTTGGGAAGAATCTGCCTTGACAGAAACGTTTTACATTAAGAAGAAAAATATCAGAGCTCCACAAACACTGAAAAAATACACAGGAATTTTAAAATTATTATTTCATTTTTGTTATATATTCCGCTTTATTTTTTAATTTCTACCTCTTAAATTATGGGATATATTATCTATTATCTATTCTGTACTTCCTGTATTGTACACAGGCTTTATGGAAGAATGAGGTAACTCTAATTATTTTAATTAAAATTTCTGTTTCCATCTAAAAAGTGATTAAATAACTTCCATCCCTACTGTTCTAATTGTATATTAGTATGTTTAAAAGGCATTTTTACAGTCTTTAGATAATTTTTTTACATTGTAAATTGAATAAGTATGGGTACTATATAAATTAAACACTACACATAGCAACAAATCTTTCAAGCTCTGCTAGGCAAAATTTCTAATCAAGTTAAGAAAGTTTGACATAAACTATATCTAAAGGAGAGCTAGAGGAGTTGGTCACAGGCAGGAGCTGGGACATCTGTCAAAAACCAAGCAGGAGCACTGGAAAATTTGTCCTCAAGAGGGAACTTACTCTGTACCATGCTAACCACACTCCTGACTTCACTCACCCATGGCTTCTTCTATAGGAACTGATGAGCATGTAGGTCTGCACCAACATTCCTGGATGTATTTGCATTTTTTAATATTGATAAGCAGAACTGTTAAGCTATTTTATCATCACTCATGTAAAAGCTGTAGGAAAAAACTGGTTGATTCACTGTGTTGTATGTTTAATACTGTCAGTTCACGCTTCTTCATAGTATTAAATTATTTTTATGATACAAAACCTTCCTAAAGCAACAAAAAAGAATTTAAAGTAATCACAGATAATATGCAAAGAATAAGAAATACTTAATCCTCAGTAGGAACAGCTCTCTCTTCTTTTTACAGAGAAGAAGAAAGGGCCAGGGAAGAGGAATTTCCCTTGTGTACCTCTCTTCTGGAGATTAATTCAATATAGTACATGTCCCTGTGGATGAAGAAACTCCAGATACATTAAGTATACATACACCTGTTCATTGTCTCACAGATATGGAAAAAAGGATATCTCTTTCAAGAGACACTAAGATAGAAAAAAGAATTGCACTCAACTAAACAACTGCCTGTCCCCCTCACAGCAGGAAAACCTCCTCCTATTAAAATAAATGCTACTGTAATGGCAGCTGATCTGCATAATGTTATGGTAACACATGCAGTTCCTTTCTCTGAACAAAAGATGTTGTTTTTCAAAATTAACTTGAAATCAACCCACTAAAAATTGCTTACAATGAATAGCTGCATTACTAGACTATCTACTCATAATTGTTAGTTTATATTTCTCTTGAAGATAAGGATAATTTATACTATAAAATGAAATGCTCCTTGTGTCTCAGAATCAGTTTCATTGTGCTTTGGACAGACCTTCTTCAATAGCTTTGGTGTCCCTTCCAAATTGGTAAGAGATTTACACACAACCTGTGTGCCAAGTAGTGCTCATTTTTGCTTTTAGAAATGCAGTTGGCAATAAGTAAACTGGAAAAATTTGCAAGTCTTCTGAATCCTGTTCTCAGTTATTGTAAGTGCTCTTTCTTTGCTCCCAACTAGTATGCAATTCATTACACTTCAGCTTTTCTTCTTGGCCTCGATAAAACCTGACACAGTAGTTTTCTTTCTTCTTAATTAATTTTTTTTACTTTGTTTTAAGGTTTTGGGAATGACTTTATTGTATTTGGCAAGGGAGGATACTTGAAAGAAAAAGGTCTTTCTGCACCAGGTCTGTTTCTCTCTGCCTGAAATTGTGAGGCTTTGTATTTGATAACCCAGATGGTCCCTTCCAGTCTTGCATTCCTTAAAAAGGACACCGAGTACTGTAAACTGATGCCACATGGCACACAAAAATCACAGAATTCTTTAAATGTCATGCAGCTACCGTGCAAGTTTTAGCCCCATTAATGCCATTTCACTAAAGGAAAATTACCATTTCCAAATGCAGTTTGTGTTAACGAGCTCTGAAATCAGAAAATTAAGCTAGTTTTACCATTAAACAGAGGCATAAATGCAGTCTCCCCCAGATCTGCAGCAGATGTATGATTATTGAAAATAAATGAAATACAGAAAAACCTGGCATTTTATTGGATGTGATGATCCTAAAAATAGTCACTAAGATCTATTTTTGTGTGGAGATGGGTATTTGACAAGTACACGAAGAGCACTTACATAATTATTGTTATTGTCTACATCTTGTCTTCAAAGGTTTTACACCTTTTTGCAGCAAATCTCTTTTACTGCCCCACCAAGGGGGACAGCCAGGGACCCCCCATATGGTATGCAGTATAAGGGAACAACACAGCTGATTTTGTACTAGGAAACCAGGCTGGTACCCCAGGAGCAGCATTTGTTCCTGTGCATATTCCATGGAATAACCTTCATGGAAGTTATGTGCTAATGTGCAGCTCAAGATGGATATGAACTTTCAACCTGCTGGACAACCCTGACTACACAAAATCACCACTAAGATGTGATGCCAAGAAAACAAATGACTCCATCAGGGCTCCAAGGCAACGTGGTTTAGAAGCCAGGAAAAAGCTAGGAAGGAAACATGAAAGAAAGCACCAGCACCAAATCCAGTTTGCAATAAATATGGAGATGCACGCTGGAAAATGAAATACACATTTGTGTAACAGTCAACGAGGATCTGAAGCACTGCTCCTTGGGCTCCTTTTACAGGGTACACTGCTCACAAGCCATCCTTTTCAGGGAATCACATCAGGTATCCAAACATTCACTGTGGCCTTCTCATTACTAAGAAAGCATTTGAGAAAGCACCAGTGAGTTTGTAAGCAGGTTGCTATTTTGCATTAAGAATTAATTAAGATTGTTTGTCCTGAAATTGTGAAACCACTATGAGGTGTTATCAAAGGTTTTCCAAATGATAAGCCTTTCTAAATCACCCTTGCTTTCACACAAGGGATTTTTCAAAAGCACAAAGAACAGTTTGGTGCTCAAATGCCTTTAAAAATGTCTTTGATAGAAAGCCACCAGGGAAGTGAGTTAGTGTTACAGCTCTGACTTTTCCAACATTACAAGTCAGTCCTTTGTTTCTCCTCTACAGAAAGAGCAACAAGTTTCTTGTAATTAAGAATTCCCCCCACACAAAGCATTGAAGGTGGGATTTTCTGATTTCCTTAGAAGCCAGTAGCTTAAATAACTCTCCATCTTTGCTTTGCAAGGTTCACAGAGCTTCCATCATTATCTTTTCAAACAATCTCCTCTAAGCATCTCTTATTTAAATCCTCTTGCATCAGCCCACAACAGTCATTTATTTAATGATTTATTTGATTTCCCTACTTCTCCCACTGATCTATCAACCTGGTCAGTTAGCTTTTTGTCCTTTTTAGGATCAAGGAAATTTTAACCTAAACCTCTCCACTATACAGCACTTCCCAGAGAATATTAGTCTAAACAATTCCAAAATGCAGCAGAAGACAGTAAAATCACTCAGAGAAATAGGCAAGGAGGAAGCAAAATCTCCATTTGGGATAGAGAAAAGAGTTTACTAAAGCAGAAGCACTTAGAGAGATGGGAGGTCCCTGCTTCCTATCCCCAAATTACAGGGAAAATTGAACAAAGGTATAACAACAGGGTTCTCCAAAATACACCTGTCACAACTTTTCTCTGATTTTTTTCTCTGCTTATATTTGGGCTGATTCTTATTTAAGGCTGCTAGCAGGCTTTTGCTGTCATTTACCCAACTACTCTTACCCTATTAGGCTGGAACAGGATAAAGATCAGAGAACCAGCAAGCTCACAGCTCTCCTTAAAAGGATTGCAAAGTAATGACTCCAACTGCAAAGGGTCTTTGTTAATGCATTTATAAACTAAATAACACTTGAATTGTTAGGCTGTGTGTTACTGAAGTCCAGGTTTTGCTCTGTCAGACATACAGATAAGCACCAGCTGCAAAGTTTGGAACTGTCACATTGCAACTGTAGATTTGAACTAGGATCTCACACCATTTACTAATAGCCTTTCACATTTTGGAAATTTTAAAAATTCATTGGCTTTTCCTATCATATTTGTTGTCTTCTTCAGTATTTTATATCAAGGTGATGCTATAAGTAGAATTAGGCACATGGTTATATATGAAAAAAATGTGCTATTACAAATAAATTTAAATATACACTGTTAAAACACAGAAAAATAAACAACCTGTGACTCACGTAGTATAAGCCTCCTACCAATACACAAGTTTAAAAATTGAGTAAGTGCAGAGCATACAGTACAGGAAGTTCTCCAGAAAGTAAAAAAATAAACTTTTAGTTACTGACTGCAAGGAAAGCATCCAATGTTCTATTGAGATCCTTGTATTATTCATCTCATTTTACAAACAAATACTGCAGAAAGAAGAAATTTCTCTTACATATATATTCCTGATTCTCTAGTTCAATAAAAATCATTAAACATTTATTGATTCATCCACCTTTACTTACTGCTGAAATTTTTAGTTGATGATAGCAAGTATGAAAGACTTTGGGAAAAAGTTCAGCACTTTTCAAGATCAATTGATCAAGCACTTTTAGAATCCAGCAGCAAAAAGCAGGAATCTTGACAAGAGCACTGCAAACAGAGTGCTAATCGAATACATGTTGTTATTACAGTACAGACAAAAGTAAAATGTAATTATTATTTATTATTACTGAACCCTGCATGCCTGGCTGCTCACCTGTGCCTGCAAACACTTACACAACATAAACTTAAAGGAAAATAATCTACAGGAGTATAAGAAAAGAGGGTAACATAAAGGAGAAAAACCCCACAGCAGAAGCTCTCCTTGATAGTTCACACCATAACAGACAGTGAAACAAAACCTTTTGAGAAGAGTTTTCAGATCAAATGTTGTTGGATTTTTTTTTTTTTTTTGCAAAGGTCCCTTCCACTTTCTGTGCATTCATGAAGAAGTGTTTTAGAAAATCCCTACACAAAGCAGAGAATGTCTAATAACATCTCTTAAGTATTTGTTATTCTTTTTATGGCAAAGATGCTGTATGTGATTGCACTTGAACTGCTCCTCTCCTTACCTTGATCACCTTGTGTTCTTCATTCTTTTAACTCATCAGCTCCCATCCAAATTCAATACTGCTTTTACAGTCACTATTTTTTCATTATTTTTCTTCTCTATTTCTCCACTACAATCATTCATATTTAATTTAGCTATTGATGTATATTTTTAACGTCTGCTATATAAAGCTCCAGTTTAATAAAATTACGCTATAAACATTTCTATCAATATCAAACACACTGAAATAATTATATGTTAGGACCAAACCTACCTGGTGTGTCAATGGGTTATGGTGAGACTGTTGCATATCATTTTTTTTCAGGATGAGCTGCATTACCATTATTTTAATTTTTTAATACAGTCACTACACTCTTCACAGCTAAACATGTTCAAGAGCATTGAAGAGTGACAATTATATAAAATGTCCAAGTACTCTGGTAACCAACATTACCAAAATGAAATTTTAAGCACTAGCTTTAAGACAGTGCCTCTCAAAAGGAAACAATAAATAATTTTAAGAATTTGGTGCTTCATTAAGTACAGCTCCCTCCTTACCATTTCCAACATCAACATAAGATATTCAGTTGCAAAATAACAGCAAAAGCAAGGAAACAAGCAGCACTGAACCATGTCAGGCAGCATCGTAGCAAAACTCAGAATCATTTTCCCATGATATCAGAATTACAAGCATATTATAGAGGTCATGATTAATTTTTTTTTCTCAGATATACTGTTCAACTCTAGCTTTTTTGCTTGGGCAGTAATTAAGGGAGGTCAGTTTTATTCTTATATTTTAGAATTGCATGGGGATACTCAACAGATTTTGCAATCATCTTGGGAAGTCCTAATTACACAGCTCTGCTGCACTGACTTTAAATATGCAAAAAGATTCCTGGGAGAGACCCCCATTGCCAGTGTCATACATGGTAATATTTTTACTATAATCCCTGCTGCCAGCCCTGGATTATGATCAACTGTGCCCAGCTCCTTTTTCGCTCATTCTTTGACTGTGATTTTCCTTTTCACTCTGCGAATCAAGGCTTATTTGGGAACGTACAATTTCCATTTTAAGCACATCTTTCAGGACTGCAGCCAGAAAGCTGCTCAGCAGATGAAGATTAGCAAGGAGCACACCGAGCTGCAAACCCCAGGCTTCTGGTCTTTGTTTGACAAACTAATCCACTACAGGAGAAGTCAAGTGCCAACCTTCTGAAAACATTCCTGAAGAAAACGGGAGTGGATAAGGGGTGACACACTGGAGAGAAGGCATCTCTTTATTAACTAGATGTTGTCATCTGCTCTCTGTTTTGCCAATGCAGTTGGAGTTAATATTTAGGAGGCACACTTTCAGTCAGGAGGTTAACTTCTGCATTCAGACAGTCTGACAGGTTTAATCCAGAGGCATGTTCTCACTTACGCATCACACACCCAGCTCATTTCCTGTGCAGAGCAAGGCAGGTAGATGCCATACTTAGAGTTACCACTCAAATCGTGTTCCAGGTGCTCTTCCTGACATCACATGATTAAAGTATCCCCTTTGAGCTGATTTTCTGTGATTCACAACCAAAAAGCTTTGCTTTACCCCACTAGTTAGGGCTAAAAATTTCAGTTTAATTTCAGGTACCCAGGACTCATCTAGCTGCCATGTCCCACTGTTTCCTGGCCTTTCCCCATAGCTGCAAAAGTGGCATTACTCTCTACAGAAAGTAAATTTATACATATTGTTTTACAAATGTGTTACATTTGAGGCCTGCTTAGCTCATTAGCTAATATGAGCAAATAAAAGTTTTTTTGAAAAGCAGTTTTCCTCCAAGCTGGGTCACAAACATAGCAGAGTTCTTTTTAATACAATATCAGCAGGCATTCAAGAATAATGTCAAGTGGTCATTCGGTGTGGCAACAGGAGTTTCACTCCAGTTCCAGCTGCAGAATTTGGCATTATGTAATTCAGTTGCCAAAAGAGCAACAGAAATCCAAAACTGAGGATGTAAGACTAGAGATAAAGGCTTTTTTGATTACAAGAAAAATTCTGCTAAGTTGATACATGATGATGGACATTTTCAAGGGGAAAGTTCATTATTTTGATACATTGATCAATACACAACCCCTACAGACTACAACCTGAAAAATGTTCAATGGAATTTTTTAAAAATATGAAAAGAGTAAGTTTTAGTAACTTATAGCTCCAGATCCTTCTCCTCAGTTTAATTAATTCATAAAGGTTTACAGGAAAGAACTGAGGCAATGAAAATCTTTATTAAGTCAGAATTACAACTCTCATGGCTTTCACAGGCAAATTTTGTAGACAAACAAGGAACTAGCCTCAACTGCTCAAGGAATTCCTTCTCCATATGGAGTCACAGAGAAGTAGTTTACTGCACAAACGAGGCAATCCAAGACAGACTGTATCAGACATATATCCAAAACAGGCAATTATGTGCATCACACACAAAATACACATTAATCATACAAAATTAGTGCCCCTCATCTGCATATTGTTCCTGTATCTGTGCTATATTTTGATGTAACAGCTGTTATGCAGCAGCTCCTAATTAGATTTTCTGCTGTCATCCACCTTTCTATACTTTAGCCTCATTGACATGATGCTTGCAGATGTCAAGAACAGCTTCACTGAGCCTGGTTCAGTACAAAGGTTTAAAAATGTGATGCTCTAGCTGCCACCTCAAAAAAACACTCCCAGAAGGACCCACTGGTTGGCAGGACACAGATGCATTAGTATCTCAGTTACTTTTAAATTTTAATTTCTAAGTCCCCAGTACACATAGCTGCACCCAGCAGATCTAAACCACAAACCATGGATTTTGGTTTGATAAGTTTCTATCCAGTAGCAGATCAGCTTTTAAAATGTCATTGCAACATATATTAATTGCTTTTATACTTCCACATAACTAACAGTAATAGATTTAGTTACCTTTCTGGCTGAGTTCTTGTTTTATCTGCATTTTGAATGTTAATTATTAACACTGACAAAGTGCACTTGCAGCTGTGCTGAACATTTCTTGTGTAGCTGTGGCCTGGAAGGAAGGAAACCTCATCGGGACATTATATAAGCACAGTTACCATGAATATCACTTTGTTGCCTTGTGACCTCAGCAAAAATCAGTATGCAAAAACACTGCAATTTAAATATTTTTAATTAGCTGCTATTGAGTTAAAGACTGTTATCTTTAATATGACCCACAAAAAAATCTAAACAGACTTTAAATTTAGGAGCTGATGAGTTTTCTGCAGCTTTCAGTCTCAGTCTTCAAGACTGGCATTTCTAGTGCACAAAGTAACCTCTCAGAGACTTGAAAAAGTGTCAGTAAAATATCCCACAGAATTTCTATTGCATAACCAATCCAGAGTCTTCAAAAAAAGTTCAAGTAAACCAACCTGGCAAGCTCACCATTTTATAAACAGCTCTGCCTCTGCTTTGCATGTATTTGTGACTGGAGGATGGAGAAACAAATAAAGCAGCAGGGAAAAAAAAAACAAATTGAGGTGTTTAACTCAGAAAGGTTTTGATTCAAAAAGTAAGTGTGTGAAGGTATTAAAAAAGGGCTTTTCAAGGCAGTAACTAAATCAAAACATTCAAATAGGACAATATTGTAGAATTGTAACACACAGTTCTAATCAAGGTCCTATTGATTTATGGCCGTCTTAAATATTGACTAAGAATTATACTCCCTAATCCCTTGTCATCCCATCAGCCTACAAAGCACAGAGTGGGAGAGAGGATATGGAACAGAGCCCTTTTCCTGAATCTAAGGAAGGAGGAGTACTTATGTAGTGAGGAACAAGCTGTTACTTCATAAAATAATGCAGCCTTAGGTAAACATCAAGTACATTTTAAAAAGTCTTTGATATTTAACAAATACATAAAGATCAGCTGTAAGCAAACAGAAAAACCACATATAAGCAGAAAAATTGTCTTGTGCCATTCTCATGTGTGAGTTTTGTTAGTGGTTCTCTTGTGAAACATTTTGCTTATTGCCTGTGTTGCTCCCACAGACTGTGCACATGTGAGGTGAGAGTAGAGCAGCACTCCAACAGCTTAACAATTAAATTCTAGATATAATTCAAGCCAGAAGCCATTCTTTCTTCACCAAATCTTACCCATTTTATTATTCATTTTTCATTAAACTTACTATAGACACTGTATGTTTTGAAACACCAAATTCTCTCATTCCACAAAAATAGGAAACGAATGTGCACACAGAGAGTGAAGGGAACAACATAAAGATCAGATTAGTGCATAACATCAAAAATACAAACGGTAAAATACAATGTGCAGTGTGAAAGCTCCAAGTAGTGCTCAGTCACATGCAAAGGTACCTCCTACCTATCACACAGATCTTAATTTCACAGCATCCATCTCTGTGTTGCTACACCCCAGGGAACAGTGTTGGCATGGTAACTGCAGGCTCTATGTCTTCCTTTTTTTTCCTATTAGCAGTCATATGAGTTTTTGTTAGCTTCAGGATCAGGTAAATTTAGACTGATAGCACTACTTATTTGGGGAAAAAATAGAAGAGGGGGTTTGTGTGCAAATACAACTAATCCTACATGAGGAAAGAGGAGAAGCACAACTTAGAGTGAAAAAAACAAGCAAACAAACAAACCCACCAAAACCAAAACAACAACAAACAAACAAACAAAAAACCAAAGACCTCATAAAGAAAATATATACATGTTTATACTCCTACTCCTCAAAACAGTGTCATGAAAATATATACATCAACAACTTTTCCAATCTGACCAGAGTCATGTTAAGGACAGAATAGGCTATATTTAAATCCTGATATTTGATATCTTCATTATAATTTTTAGTAGAAAAGCAGAAGAATGGTCAGAAGTGGAAAAAGTCTTTAAATAAGTCATCATAATAACAGTCATCATCTTAGTAATTCCAATTTTATATACAGTTTTATAGGGCAGTTTAAATTCTAAAACAAAGAAAAGAGTGCCTCATACTTCCATTATTTTTATCTCAGAAGAATAACTTGCAGACTAATGAAACACTAGATATTAGAAGACTATCAGAAAAAAAGTCAAAATCACAATGCCTGCAGATTAACCTGTGTCTCCAGAATGGCCTCAATGACCAAGGAAGGATTTCCTGTTAGTGCAGCCCTTCTCTACATTCCATTTGCCCAATACAGACTGACATGATCCAGTCAAAGGCCCGTGGTGCACAACAACATCTTATTAATTTATTGGACACTGCTTGTAGTGGACGTGCTATGGGGATTCCCAGGGGCTATGATATATCCCATGACAAATACTGAGTGAATTAAGTAGTCTTGTCAATCCCAAGGTTTATGTAACTTTCTCTTTTCTATATGCAGGAGTTTACTCAGTGCCTAGGAAATGTTTATTTTTGAACAAAACGACACTCCAGGCATTACAGGCACCTATAGCACACAATGCCTCTCCACACATGTAGGAGTAGTGTGATCTCTTTTTGCAGAAACAAACAGAGAACATGATTCTGATGCCTTCTGGAAGTTTCTGTGATTGTGAATTAGATGTGCTGTCACACTGGTATCTCAGCTATGTTTTGTTCTTTCAAAGTGTATCTCATTTGCCAGACAATGATGTAAGAAATAGAGCAATAACAGATTATCTTTCTGTTTTAAAAGTCAAATCTATTCCAAAAGCACTCTATCCATTTCTTTCAAACTGCAGTCTAGGCAACCATTAATCAACTCTCAACTTCATTCTTTTCCAGTTCCTTAGAGTTTTAGAAAAAAAAAATTAAAAGCAATATAATTAACAGAAGTGTCTTGGCTGCCTGTAAGATCCCTCCCACGTTCCAGTTCTTCCACTTCACCTGCCATAACATTAGATCTCTAAAACCACTGCCCTTTCTTGCTTCCCACCAACAAAGCTGACCTTTCACAAAAGCATTCCAAATGCTTTGGCCATCATCAGTGTGACTAGTGGATGTGGAAATCCTTCTGTATTCATGTTCACATAACCTAACAATTGCTACCTGACAAAGAGAAGCCAGAAAGCCTTGTCACTCACAGGGCCGTGTGCCTGATGTTTGCAGAAATGGCATTTCTAATGACTGCAGGTGTGAGAGGGGTGATCTGGGCCTTTCATCTTATGCTGTTACTTTACCATTTAATTTTGTAGAATTGAAAATGTAACTAATTGCAAGTCAATTCTATAGCATTACAGAGCCTGTCTATTAGAAAGGTAAATACTCTAAATCAGGCAATTTTTTCCCCTCTCAAAGAAAATCCTTTTATTAAAACAAGAAGCTAGAAGAGAGGAATTATCTACGTTTAAAATAAATGTTTACAAGAGAAGAACTGAAGCAGCTTTGTGCATTTACAATTTTACTATCAGGGAAAAAAAAATGCAAACCTGCCTTGATTAGTATCCACAATCCCTATTTTCCTGGAGAGTCCAGTTCTCACTAGTAAAGATTATTGGCAGCATAGTGATTAAGTAAGTGTGGTCAAAAGCCAATCAAGAACTCAAATCAGTATTTAAGAGCTTTTCCTCTTGATTGGACACTAGGGTATCTCACCTCCACTTGAGCTCAGTTCAGCTTCACAAGCCTCACTCAGCAGGGCTCAGCTGATTCTTGTAGTGTGAGAATCCAGGCTTGGCAGCATGGGTTATTTCTGCCTGACTGGCCCAGGGGTCTGTCCAGCAGCTGTACAGCAGCTTTGGAATGAACTTGTCATCTAAACATAACACTTCTTATATGGACAGCGAGAGTTTAAAAAAAATGGATTTTTTTTCCTCATAAATTTTAAGTTCTACCACTTATTTCCATAGTATTCCCATTAGACAGAAACACCTTTAAATTTTATTTTAATAAAATTTACTTAAATTAAATTCATAGGATCACCTACTTCCTTTTGTAACTTAATATTTTTAAGAATTCTCACACCCCTCTGTGTGAGAAAGAGAGGACACCTTTAGTGCCAAAATGGAAATGCATGATTAATTTCAAAACACCTAATCGTCAAAGAGCTGCTCATTTGCAACAATAATAACTTTACCTTGTTTTTAAGACAAAACAAGCATGAACAATTTTAAAATTGAATGCTAAAACAGCTAATATTTAAACAGCATCAAAATTACATAAAACCAGATATACAGAATATACTCAATAGAAGACCTAGTTATGTCTGGAATTACTGCTAGACCAGATTGTCACCCTGAGATGTAACTGCAAATGAGTGCACATAATTATATAATACTACAAGCTATTTGTTCTGGGTCTTCTATGTAAAGATTTTTTTTCAAATACATTCTACTCATCACTGTCTAAAATATTATGACCAAAGTCATTCAATAGAACCCTTTACAACCAACATATTATTTCATAGCATGGCCTAATCATATGCTATATCAAAATAAGATTTGGTAAAGGCAGTACAGGAAATAAAGGAAATAAGATTACACTAATTCAGACACTGAATAAAGAATGGAATGACTGTCTTAATTCAGGCAATTTGAATTATTAATGAACTGTTTGCATCTGTAAAGATTCTGTAGGGACTTATTCTATTTCCTCAACCATCTGGATCAGGAAATTGGAATCTCAGCTTCTGAAAGGTCAGGTGCAAGATGCTGGAAAGGGCTGCTCTTTTCCAGAATTTACTTCACTGACTCAAATAGAATTCCCAGGAAGTCCATCCCTGTAAATGGACAACAAAGTGCCACAGTAAATACAGTGAGATACTGAGATAACAAGGGAAACACATGGTTCCAAAATTATTCTCAAATACTGTTAGAAGGTGTTTCTACCATTGAAATACCACAGCAGGAGAGCAACAGGTGCAATGGCAGCTTTGTATCTGAGTTTCTGTGTCTGTCATCATTCATTACTTAACAGTCACAGCAAGAAGAGAAGCCCTATTTTCTCCTGCACCTGGTGTCTTCCCTTTTCTTCTCCAAAGAAGAATATTTGTTGTGAGAGTCGATAGCCCATACCAGTTTAATCAGCCCATGAGCCACGTGGAGAACAGAGAGAGATATTTTCACTCAGGAACAAATGCTGACTTTATTTATTCATTCTTCACTCTGGAGAATTCTAACACTTCACAGAATCATAGATGTGAAATCACTCGGAATATGTATAGTGATTTACATATTAGTAAACCTCTAAGCTTACATAAATAATCTAATTTGTTCTCTGTACCCAACAAATTCTGCTTAAAGAACAGCAATATTTGTCAATGTCTAAAACTGACCAAGACTTTCCATGAGAAATTTGCTAATACTACCAACATGACTAAAAGAAATCACCAGTCCTTTGCATTAGGTATTTTATTGGTTTAATCTTGCTTAATTAGATCTTTTAAGTCTGTTATTTATTATTTTTGACCTCTCTGCATGCCATTCTTTTGGAAATTCGACAGTCCTTTTACAGACAGTTACTTAGACTTCAGAAATGCCCTCCTCCCTTCTATTATTACTCTTCCCTTTTAAACTGAAATCAATATCCAAACTTTACTCTATTTTGGAATTGCAATGAGAGAATTCCCTCCAGTAAACCAACAAAAATTACGTAGGTTTAAGTAAAGAATAAGAGGTGACCTTTTAGAGGTTGCTGTTTAGATTTGGGCTCCTGAGCAGCAGTATCTTCATAACAGCATTTTCAGATGCCATTAGAAAAAACACAGGTAACTGCCAGGCACACTATACAGTGTGCTGTAGATAAGAACAAGCAACAATGTTTGAAAAAAATCTAGTACCAAGCCTCAGAATTTTCCATACAAAAGTTAATAAATATCTCCTGCATATATGTCTCACCAGTTGGTCAAACATCATATGCCTTGTAATCATACAACCTTCAGAAGGGATGCATATAGACAGAAAACACTGTCATTGATGTAGGCATGCCAGTTGGCAAATCTATATCACATGTTCCACAGGTCAGTTCTACTAATATCTGCACTAAAAAACTCATGCTTTAGAGTCAGGTAGCAAATGGTACATGAATAATATTCACCCCCCATATTGTAAAACACAATTATAGCTACAAGATCCTGCAGATTCAAGAAGCTTCTAAAACGACACAAAGAGAAATCTTGCAAATAAGACAATCAGAAGACAAAGGGGCAGATGGTATTAGCAGCCTAGCATCACTGGGGCTTACAGTAACCACTTCCTTAATAGAGATCCCTCACATCTCATCCAAGCTCACTGCATCTTTTAAGCATCTATTAAATGACAAAGCAATTCTCATTATGCTCTTGGCAAATCTTGCCCAACAAATCAAGTACAGTATTCCCTGTAGTAATCAAAAGTTATGTTCCCAAGCCTGGATTTGCCAGTACATTTGTCACACATAATAGACACCTCAGATTTTCCTGAGAAGTGCAAGTCACCAAAGCCAAATAAATTGCATTACATTTGTTTTGTACTTCCAACTGCATCACTCAGCCCTGCCATTAATTTCTGCCACAGCTGAGAATTCAGCATTTTACAGTTACAATAGACTTAAAACTATCAGACAAAATAACAATCATAAAAAAACTCAACCAAAAAATACATTTTGACCAGTATGCTTGCCTTGCTATCATTCACATGAGACATTTACTATTCTCTCATAAATTTCAGCAATGCCTTGAAGAGGAAAGTTCAAGGGAAACACAGCAGATTTCTGCTGAAAAAGAATTGTACAACAGTGGCATTTTTAGACTTGTATATATTTACCTTTGCCAAGCAAAGCATGAGAAAGGTACGTGCCAAAGCATGGTCGTTAGAGCTGGTTTTGGTAATCAGGTAATGAAAGCTTTTACTTTAAGTCAGTGCCTCATTCTTGACATTTAGCTGTCTTTAGCTTGGAATTACTGAACACCTCATCCACTGTCTGCAGTAATCAGGGCTTTACAATCAACATTTCTGAAGCAAAATATGCTCCAATCACTTTAGAAACTTCTTGCAAAAGCAGAAGCGAAATGAAATGTACAACTGAGTTGTAAGTTTAACAGTTACTACAAACACCTGTCAGAAACCCTTTACACAGCTCCAGACAATCCTGTAGAGAAGACTGGAGAATCTTATACAGTCACCATTTCAGTTGAGTAAATGAACATATGGCACAAAAGTGACAAGACAAAACAATGACTGCTTTCCATTGTGCTTCTGAACTCCTTCATTCTGAATCAGCCAGACAGAAAGACATATCCTCCACATCAGTTTTCAGAGGCACTGACTGATTCAACATTTTGTATAACTCAGAAAAAAGATGTGCAAATATGTCTTAAATCCACAGGTATCTGAACACATTGACTTCTCAAAGGCTAAAAATCTTCATTTTCTACAATATTTATATCTCACAAATAAACAAAGGCTATTCAATATGCATATTCCTAAACAATGTTTAAGGAAGTTGTTGCATGAATTTTTTTTTTTTAAAAACCCTCGTCCATTTCTCTTTCAGCAGCCAACTCGGGATATTTCCAGCACTGTGCTCAGAGCCCTCCTCTTTCAGCAGCAGACTTCAGCACATCCCCTCACGCTAGTGACAGATAATTATTGCAGTTCTGCAGAGAGATCCTGCCTGCAGCCACATCCTGCTGTCCTCATGGAGAGAGCCCCTGGAACTTCCACATCAGAACACTGCACCTTCCTAGCCCTGGCTGCCAGGAACAGCTATTCTTGACTTCCCTGCTCTGAGGAGCTGGCTCCTGAAAAGGTTTGCTCTGTTATTCTGTTAACACCAACAGGAATCACACAGGTGAATATTCTCACCAGGTTCTAGCACATACACTTCTGATTTTAGCAATACCAGCACGCCAAAGGTGAGAATGGTTCTATACTCAGCTATTAATGGAAGAAAGATGGAATATAAATTATTATGAACACATAAGAGTAACATGACTATTCATATACAACTTTAAGGAAGGAAAAGCTTCTGCAGTGCTACTAACACAGGTTTTATCTTATAAATAGTCATCTCTGCTTCCACAAGTCAATTTTCATGCACCAATCTTTCTAGATTCAAAAGCTATAAACAGATTTCCTGAAAAGAAACAACGTCCTCCCAGCAACATATTTTTATCGAGGTTACACAGCTACTTGGTGTAAACATTCCATTACCAAATTCTTGAGAAAATTTGTAAAATATAACAAAACCAAGTGACTTTCTCAACCCCAGTAGTTTTTCCTCACAAAACCATGAGTATGCTATTGGACTCTGAAAATAATTTCTGCCTGAAAAGCACTGCAGCATGGCAAACTGACGCTCCACAAAATATTTCTAATGCAAAACTTTCATATTTAATATTAGACAAGAAGAACTTTTATAATTTCCCAATAAAAAATATTGCTTTCTAATTTTAAAGACCCATTTGGAAATCATTTCGCAGCAACCTTTTCTCCTCAGTGGGATTCAGCAACAGATTAGCAGCAGTTAAAAACCTGAGATTTGTACCCTGTGGTTAAGCAAAGGAAAAAGCCATGCTGGTTGCTAATATTTTGGTCTAATCTTACTTCAAAGAAAATGGGAAGCTTGGAACTACCAACAGTGATTTAAGTACTCTTCTGCATGGGAGAAGTTCAGCCTTTGCAGTAATAGGACAAACTTTTGATGACAGGTTCTAGAACCATTCTAAGACTTTCTGCAGGGGAGCAGCTGGACATACAAGAGTCCTGCTGCTCATCACTGCAGTCACCTGTGAGCTTGGTACACGTACAAGTGAATTCCATTTCCTGCTGACTTCTCGAGCAATTACATTTGGCTTTATGCAAGCAACACCTGCAAATACAATTTTAACATTTCACTGTGAGTATGGCTGAGCTGATTATTGACAACCCAGGCCCACAATGCCTGTGAACTTTTGAGAGATTAAAAGATTCCCTACACATAAGCATCATAGTTTCCAAGCACAAAAGATACTTCAAAATTGTGAGCCTATTGTGCAGCTTTTCTCAGCTGTGCAGACACAGCTCTAAAGCACCTGCTCACCATCAGCTGGTGAACAGTCAAACATTTGGACCAGTAGACTTTGTTCTGGTTTATATTTCCCCTGTGCAATCAGGCACACAATTCCATTCTCACACTACATGGAATTAGTGACATTGCTACAAATGTAATCATACAGTTTGGTTTACTGCATACAAGTTCCCTGCACATTAAATTTACTAAGCAATGACAAATTTCTGATCCCCAACTAGGAAACACAGATAGAATCTGGGTGTTTGCAACTCCTCCTTTAACTATTAGCTAGGGCTGAAATGCTAATCCATTTTTTTTCACATTTATGAATAAAACAAACATCTTTTCCTCAGGAAAAAAAAACCCAGATAACTCAGCCTGTTTCTTGGGCCTTGTTCTTCATGCACCGTTACACAAGATCTTGAAAAGGAGTGAAAAAATCTGCCTAAACAGGATGTAAGATTGATGCTACAAGCGTTCTTTCAGTCCTCTCTTGTTTCTGTAAAAGTTTCTTACCCAAAACTTTTCTTAAGCAGAAATTAGATTTATGCAACCCAAAGTTACTGAGGTGTAACTCAACATCATTTTGATCAAATAGAAGTTATTACAAGAATTACAACAATCTAGTACTTCAAATATTTTTAGAATAGTGTGTGTAAAATATCTAGGTATATAACTTTTTTCCACAAAAGTCAAAAGAAATTACATTTCCTAATATCTAATTTCAGAAGTAAAATTCTGATGTGTATAGTAACAAATAATAATTATGTTGATAATCAGTAGCACATACAAGATTTTGTTGGTAGAGAAAAAATTCAAAGGCTAAAGTTGCAGCAGAGGCAGAGTGCAGGCATCTTCAAGCTTCTTGCTGCAGTTCTAAAGATCAAAATTTAAACAAGCCAGAGCAAGAATGAGCAAACTTTTTATTCAAATATTTCTGGCTGTTCAAATTTAGTCTCCTGTTAAAGCTCTATTAAGAACCTTTCAGAAGCAAACAATGGGCTTTTCAAAAATGAGACAGCAAATCTCTAATAAAAAGAGCCACCTCTGAGTCAAACAAATGCAGATTATTAAACTTCTTTTTAATAAATGAAAGCAGGAAAGAATTTTTTCCCCTTAAAAATGTAAGTATTCATACATAGCTATCAGTCAATAAATAGCAACAGATTTAATGAAAAGCACTTATTAGTTTTCTATTTTAAATTGGTTCACAGGTGTCTGAAATAATCCAATTGTATATTTTATAGTTAAAATAACAAAATACCTTTGTATATAATTTTTAAAGTGTCTGCCAATTTTGTGAAATGATTACATTTCACATAGATAGAAGACTTATTTTATAAGTTACATAATGAAACAGCTTCTTTATATAGGGAAGGTCCTTCCTGCTTGTATTAAGTCTGTACAAAACTTCCAGCTAATACAGTAAAATAAGAGAATGCACCAACCTTGGGCTCAGAAACTACAGCTAAGGAACTGCTCCAGTGCAGCTACCACTTCATCCTACTGGCTGGAAAACTACCAAGCCTCTGAGCCTTCCCAGCAGCATTTTAAAGCCAGAGGCAGAAGAGGAAACAAGCAGCAAAGATTTCGAGCATCAGCTGCCTAACAGGGGCTTCAATTTGGGATTAATTTTTAGATGAAATATCTCTACACGTGCTGTCACTACAAGTTAAAAAGTTATTACCAGAATGTGTTAGTTATCTGTTTTGAATTGAAGGGAAGAGGGAACAACTCCCATCAGTGTTGAGGCCCACAAGTTCAGCAGCTGCTGTTGTATCTCAGTTCTCAGACTGCTCCTTAGGAGGAACCATGGAAGAAAATGATGCAGTTTCTCTTCTGACTTAGTACCACACTGCCTTCTAAACAGCTACCAACAAATTAGATATCTGGGGCCTATGAACAGTTTTCCATGGCTGTGACCCATTTTGCCCATTTGCCAGCTGCAGTCTAAGGGAACAGAAAGTCATCCATGAAAGGGTCACAAAAGTTGATTAAGTAATGAACACTTGGTTTGCAACACATCTATAAACATGGGAAAATGGTAGGGGGGGAATGAAGATGGAAAAAATATTCAAGTATTAGTCCTATTTTTTGTAAGGAAAAGCCTTTGTGATTAGATTGCTGAACAGCACATACAGATTTTTCTTTCAATACAGTAACATGACTCACAACTATTTTAATTTACTTTTCTGGAGTCAATCTGATCACTTTATATCAAGAAGCTGGAGACACTCTGCAATAAAAAAATGTCAGCAGATATATAACATACACAGACATGCCTATAGAACATGTGCTATATGATCTTAGAAACTAAGCAAGAAACTGAAAAAATTTCAGCCAGAGTAACCAAACTTCTGACACTTCCCAGGTTCTTCAGCAGGATGTGTGCCAGACAATAATAGTAAGTTTTGTATACTCTAGGAGAAATTGTTCCACCCCAAGAGAGATCTTCAAGTAAAACAGTATATTATACACATGAAGCTAAGTAGTGGAAGATGTGCTACATTTTCCATGAACAAAACCTTAAATATCTTCTTTACTTGCAACTTCAAATATAGTTTTCTATATGCAATTCACTTTTAACTGTAGATATTTTTTCCTACTCTTAGAAACATTAATACTAAAATCACTTTCTTTAGCATACAAAAATGTCCTCAATTCCCCACTCAGTTTATTTGAATTCTAATATATATTAAAAAATAATGGAAAAAAACCCAAACATGTCTAGAATGCAAATTTGGAAATAAAGTAATTTTGAAAAAAACCCTGTATTTAACTGTACTCTCCCAACTCTAAGTGTACCAGGTGAAGTTGGCATTATAACTAGAAATGAAGAGAGTGAAAACTGTCTGGAACTACAGATCTCATCCTCCCCCAGCAGCATTTTCAGATGCAGCTCACAGAAGGGTTGAGGTCTTGTTGCAAGCACAGGGCAGAAGGAGCACAACCTCTGCAATGGAGGCATTCCTGTCCCTGTGGCTCCATTTTGTCACTGGAATTTTGTGGATCCTTCATGAGGCCATGCCACTCCCACAGTGTATTAATCATAGGAAAATGTTTCCTCTATACCCTCAAGTTAATTCCCTTTAGTTCAGCAAGACCGAGTTCTGCACCAGCTTGCATATTATTATTATTATTATTATTATTATTATTATTATTATTATTACTATTTATTGTATTAGTACATCAAATCATATATACACACAACATCCATTGTTCAGACTCCAATTATTCAGACTCTGAACAGAAATCAAGTCTAGCACAGGCACTTATTACTGTGCTATGACTAAGAGATTTCAAGTGCTGTAGAGCTTATATAAAATGGTCAAAACCACTCAACTCGTCCCACAAACAAAAAGAAACACAGATTTTCTGGAAGATGGCAGCAATCATGTAAAATGTTTGCATTTCACTTGTAGTAATGAGAAGTAAAGAAGGAGCTCTCTCAGTAACCAACATCACAGATTCTTTGGATGTAATTAGTTGCAGAATTTTCTCCATTGAAAACAAGCCTGTAAAGTCCTAAAACCTAACATAAAATTTGCTCAACCCACAAAAAGCCTTTAAAATTTTAAAATCTAACACAAATTTTTATATTCTGCATTGTATCCTTGTGAAAAGGCTTCATTAACACAAACTGGGACTGAAGTCTCAATTGAAAGGCACGATAAACATTAAAAGGCAGCTGCCTCTGCAATGGGAGAGGTATATTTTTGCTAAGTAACTCACTGAACTACAGTAAAAAAAGATTAACAGCACTGAGAAGAGGACTTTTGGATTCACAATAGACTTTGGAAGAGAAGAGGTTTGTTTCTGCTAAATAGCTTACTAGTGCTGACAAAAGCCTACAATACAAAACCTTTTCAAGGTCATTTCGAACCCACCAAAACTGGTTAAACTCGAATTATCTGTTTACTACCAACTTAATTCCAAACAACTCAAATTTTATATCTGAAAGCTTAAATTTAGGCTTTAAAAATATTTAAAGGAAAATAAATGTACCTCCAACTGAATTACTCCAAGTGAATTGCTAATGTTGAGAGTCTGATTTTTTTAAAATCAACTCCAGATTTCATTATTCATACTCTAATAGTTGAACTACAGTAGCAGGATGAAAAACAGACACTACCAAATCCACACATGTAGACTAGATTTCAATAAAATCAGAAATACCATAAAATCACACTTAAGGTTCTAGAAATCTCATGTACCATAGGTCAATAACAGGAGTTAAATGGTGTTACAGCCTTTTAAATGAGACAGAACACAAAAAAAACCTTCTCTGCAGGTTGATTGTCTGCAAAAAAGCTCTCAACATTTCAGCCAAAGAAAACACTCTTGAAAACACAGCCAGTCCTACAAGGTTAGAAAATCAATGTAAAACAAAGAGCTAAGGAACTACTGCAGTAAAACATTTTTTCTTAACATAAATTCATGCTGGAAATCAGAGGGAGCTACAGAGGTGAGTGCCTGAGCTGCAGGAGGATTCTTAGAGCCATGCAAATGCTTGCATTGTTGGAAAATGTGCAGGACATTTACCTGCACTTGTTATTGCAGAATGTTCTTTGTGCAGCACCCCAGACCATTGCTCCACATCAAATATCCTCATGGCACCTCAGAGACAAAACCCCAGAAAGACTCTGGCCAGTGTGAGCAGTTGTCTCACTAGCTGACATGGCTCAAACCCGAAATGGCCTGTGGATAACTTAGAAAGAAATTAATGATCTAAAGTCTTTCCCATGGAAAATACAACCAGGGAGAGAGCATCACTAGGAACAAAAATACAGGAGATGTCTGTATGTGTCCAGCAGTGTCTGTAAAAAAAAATATTCTATTAAAGAAAATTTTCCATCGTGCTGTCTGGCACCTTGCCTAATTACTATGGTAAAAAAGAAAAATGGATGAAAAATGATCCTTCATGGCTTGTAACTCTCTATAAGTTCTTTCTGACTTGAAAATTTTATTTGCTCTAAACAAATGTTGATTTCACTGCCTAAAAATGTCTGGGATTGCTGAGAGGTTAACAAGATATACTTTAAGCAATATTTTAATATATTTTATTATAGCAAGACAGCAATTATATTAATAAAAAAGCAGTAAATCTGAAGTTTTTATGGACTTATTTCCCTACAGATCCACAGTAATTTTGTAATAATTATCTCAAATTCTCTACCCAAATAAAATTCCAAGTGGAAATTGCTTTGTATCCATCTCCCACAGTGTTTGGTTCTGGTGCCAAAAAAAACTTGTTTAGTGGTAAGGCACTAACTAACGTGAACTGGTTTAATTTTCCACTTTGCATATTCTGCTTTTTGGGAGGGGGTTGTTTAATTAAAAGACAGACTCTCAAAAGTCTCTAACTCGCTACTGCACTTCTTCCTTCCTGGTCTGAACATGCTGCTATGTCCATTCAAAACATTATCTGCCCATTCGATGATCCAGTCAGTTCTAAAATTTAATATTAAATGTATTTAACAGATGGTTCAAACTAGGTTCTGAAATGTTTTAACCATCATAGAGTGAAGCAGTGAGCAGAAGAAAAATGAGGGTATAACCCTGCAAGCACCTCCACAGAATTTAACAGCCCTTTAAGGTTCCCAGTTACATTTAACAGCAGGCAGGCAACCAAGCATGCAGGTCCCTGAAGTGGAACAGGGAACTCTGACATCAATCTAGCAACTCTGGCATCAGACTCTTTCCTTCCCTTCTCTTTAAAGTGAGAGAATAGATAACAAAAGCTACGTATAATTCCATTAGAACTTCTGATATAAACTTGAGAGGTAATGATGAAATTGACAGCTTTCCTTAAAGGAATTCACCTTGAGGGCTGGTGCAGGGTATCAGGTTGAACTTGTCTCTTCCATTGCTTGGGAAGAATGATGTATAAGAGCAGTGCTGAAATTACACTTGCTCTGTATCCTGTCTGCATTCTATTTTATTAATTCTGTCAATGAGAAACAGATGCTATGTTTGATTTTCTCCTGACAGCAGTTCAGTGGGGGGGAAGCAACAAGCTTGAAGACTGTTCAGGAATGTTTAACTGCTTTACAAAATGGGACACTAAAGGACTCAACCTGAGCACACAGTTGCAGATAAACAAGATACCTACCAATTTCAATAAGCTTAGGGCTGTTCCCTAAATCATATTCCTATTACACTGCACAGTGACAATACAGTGACACACAACAGACCTGAGGAACATTACTGCCACGGCACCCACCTCCCAAATGTCAGCTATAAAATCACTGAGGTACCTGCTGAGTTATCCACTGCCTGCAACGTGCTGACATTGGCAAGTACCATCCATAGCAAATCAATAACTAGGTGGATTTCTCCTTGCCCCCAGGTTTCAGGAGCATGCCTTTCCCCCCATTTTTAGTTGCTGTCTATAATAGGTTTACATGGATTAGCTGCATTAGTGTTGTGTCCCTGATAAGCTGTGATACTGGCTGGATAAGTATCCATGACCCTTCTTCAATATGAATTGTTCCTGGGTTTGTCTGGTTATTTAAAACTGCCCCAATCCCTGACCTTTTACAGGCCTATTGATCTCAACATTTCAGGAGACAGATGTAGAATGTGTAGTTGTCTTGTTGCATCTTGAGAAATTGATGAGTCTGCTAGTGACTAAATCAAGCCTAATCAGGTATATAATTCTCATCTTGTAACTTTCAGTGGCCATTACCAGATTTTAAAGGCTACACATCAGTTGCTCTGTTTATCATATCCAGAACTGGTGTTGAATTAGAAAAAAACAACAAAATAGAATTATTCTGGTCACTATGGGCTGATTTCCTTACCTTGCTCTTCTCCAATATTCAAGTCAAACCTGGTTTTACTAGTCAGTGCTAGTCAATTTGAGGGAATAAACAGATGACATCAAAAAGTGTCCCACCATTCATAACTGTAAATTGCTAAGGAAAACAGTATTGACTTGTGGAGTAATCACCTTCTATACCAGATCATGCTTGTGAATTTGGATAGTCCAAGAGCAGGACAGAAAGCAGAATCAAGCAGACATAGTGCTGTTCTTCCTACCTTATCAGTAATTTCTAAGGTGAAGAACACAACCAACTCTTGAAAGGATCTACCTCACTACTACAAGCCACAGTGAAAGAACCATAGTGAGAACTACAGAGATTTCATTGCAGAGATAAAATTATTCTGTATGGCTGTTGGGAGGGTTCAGTGTCATCTAGGAGATATCAGCACTCTCTGTTCTCACTGAATATCACTTTGTACAAAATAGCAATGGAAAGGATTTTCCTCATTAACAAGCCATGAAGGGGGGAAGAATGAAATTTAAGCCAGCTAATTTTTCCAGGATCATAATGTTCTTCATTTTTAGGTCATTTGAGTTTCATATCAATTCTAGAAAGATGGAGACTTTGCAATCCCCCTGCTCCCTCTCTCATTACATATGGAATTGTAAAAACTACCTTGCTGTAATAAAACATTAATCTCTGTACTTATTATGGGATCACAGACTCACAGTGATGGATGACCATGTGTCAGAGCACATTTCCACAGTACACCATAATATCACTGAGTCATCATTTGGAATATGAAAGCACAAGTCCAAATCCTTAGCTCGACTACACATTTCTGTTTGTTTTTAACCTACACTGAAGTAGCTTCTGAGTGATATCATTGACAGAAATACCTGACACTTTATTTAGGCTTAATCATATCTATTTGAATAATTCTGCATATATACAGTAACTATCTTCTGAAATGTGCTTTCCTTACAATGAAGGCAAAATTCATTATATCCAGGAACAGTAGTACAAAACATGGGCATAAACACTATTCAGATTTAAACAAAAAAGACTGGAGAGATACTAGTCCATTGCAGTTGATATTCCAGTACTTGGTTTGTAATGCAGTAATAACAGAAATTAGTACACTTAACTACTCTGAATATTTATCAATGCACTTCATTTCAACTTCAGGTCTGCTGAAAAAAAATTGGCACCTATCTTCAGGTGCTGTTAAAACATACATTTCTAATGTGGATTTTTACTTCTTTTTCATGTTTTGTTGCACAGGATAGTCACAGTCTACCAACATGTCCTGGAAGATACCTTTACCTATTGACAAGAGCTACTTACAACTGCTTTTAGATTAAAGCTAAGAAATTAAAATAAAAACCCAAACAAACAAAACAAACAAACAAGAAATCTAAAATCTCTGCTATGTATTTAATTGCATATGCCCAATCTATATAACTATGCATAAATCAGTTTTTCCCACACCCTATGACAGGATGTGCTAATCTCCCACAACTCTGAAAAGAGAAAATAAATTGCAAAATCACACCATCTTACTTGTTGATTCTTAAAAAATGGAAGGTTTGCAGTGGGAAATTCCCAACTTTACACCAAAACAGTCACAATCAACATCACATTAGTATCAATGGGATGGTGCTGCTTTGCCAGTCTATGTAACTAGATTATACATGGATACCCTTTACAGTTTATTTTCCCTTCATCCTACCCAGTGTGAAATGTTGAGTTTCACTTACCCTTCAGTGTGCCTTCTGTTATAGAGCAACAGAAATATCAGTTAAATTTTTTTAAAGTATTTGAATTTTTATTTTTCAGTGCTTATCCAAACTGGCTTATATATGAACCTGGTTTACTTTCTCTTGGATTAAGGCTAAATACATGGTAAAATATTTACCTTAGACATATAAGCAGGACACAGGATTGGCAAACTAATTATTCCTTACCATCAATCTACAAAAGTTTGGTATTCATAATTCTAATGGTCTTTAAGGATTGGAAAAACACTAATTTCCATAATATTTTACACTTCTTATTACAGCTCACCTGAGCAAATAAGTCAGGAGTAACCTTTTGCAAACTGCAACTTTTATTTTTATCAGACATCTGCTTTTGTTTTTAAGTAACACTGCAACACTCTCTTTCCCTAGATATGTTGTTTCTTGTATTTTCTTTGAGTTCTGATTATTTAAAATAATTGTTGCCTTTAGCACAAGCCTCAGAGTTAACAACACATCAACATCCACCTGACATCAAGAAGGAGTAAATACAGACAGTAAATACAGACTGCTCCACTTTTGGAATTAAAGCAATATAAAGTGCATGTGATAAATTAAGCATGTCTTGCTGGTGCCACAAGTCCCTGTGAGGAGCTGGCAGTCATTTAGCTGTGCTGTGAATTAGCAAATGCATCTCTTACAAGAATTTAGGTGTGGACAAAACCTTTTCCAAACAAAACTGTTCTACATTTGAGCATATTGAGTTTAAACATTATCTGAAGTGAAAAAAAAAACCAGCCAGTGTTGTGCTCTCCTTTACTTTCAAATATGTCCAAGTAATGTTCTGGGCATAGCAGGGCACACTGCTCTGACCTCTGCAAAGCAACTATTTTTACTCAGGCTTGCAAAGTTGAAATACACTTCTCACAAAAGTGCCCATGTCTTTCCACGGAAAATGGAAAAAAAAAAACCAAAAAAAGTGCAGAGGATTAGCTGAGATGCTGTGCACACAACAATTTTATGCTGTACTTGCACAAAGCTACACAAGCTGACTACTCCTCACAGAAATGTAACCTGTATGCTTCCCTTGGCCTTTGAAACTACTTTGAATTATTCTATTTTGAACTTTCTGCCAGAACACCTGTTTCTTTGTCCTTGCTCTCTTGAAGATACTGGCAGAAAAGGTCACCTGTACTGATAAATCCATGCCAGTTTAAAAATTCAGCTCTAATTAAACTGTAGAAAAACACAATCATGGAAAGAAAAACACCTGAGTATCTAAAGGAAGTCTTTAGATTTTCAGAAAGTACTGGCAGTTAAGACTATTCAAAGACAATAATTTTCTAAAGAGGGGGACAGCACAAGGCCTCAAACACCTAAACCCAAAGCTAAACATTGTGTGCACTGTCCATCATCCAGAAATCAGCACATTTTTCAGGGATAATTTGTAAGCATTTCTAAAGGCAAAAGGAAACAAGATTCCAACTTGACACATAGAGAAAACATGAAGGAACATCAGGGAAAGAATCCAGATCTCCCAGTCCCTAAATCTTACAATCAGTACATTAAGCCTCCTCAGCATTTTTGTACAACCAACACCAGTTTAACCACAAAGGCAGTCTAAATGAAATAAATTCCACTCCCTCAAAACTTAATTAAAATCAAATCTCACCATTTTTTATAACAAGGAGTATAGTATGAATGAATGTTCCATGCACAAAAGGTAGTAAAAAACAGTATTACTTTGCCTTTGTCTGAAAAACAACAGATCTTTTCAGAAGTCAGATTTGCAGCAAAGGAAAACAAAGAATTGTGAAATTAACAATGGAGCAGAACTAATTTCTGAAACCAGCCAAATCTTTCAAAGAGGATTTACTAAGGAAAAGAAAGAATGCTACACAGAATGCTATCTCAAATAGGGATTAGAAATGGGAAACTCATGTAAATTCTATTTTTCTATAGAGATTGAAGAGTAACTAGAAATCTGTCAGTTCTATGAGATGTCACTATTAAAGTGAGAAAAGGTATAACATGTTAAGGAAAAGGATTCCTCTGGTGATGTGACACATGAAAACTCTTGCATTTCTGACTCTAAAACAAAACACTGAAGTTATCAGAATCAATAAGAACCATCGTAATGTTGCCTATATTTTTTCTTTTTCAGTGGCCAGCAGTAAAGAATGAAAAATACATTGGTGATTATTAATAGGCAAAAAATTCAGGAATGTGAAATATTGGTAGGTTTTGATACAGTTATAAGTGAATTTCTAATACTCAGGAGCAAAAAAACCACCTCTGCCTATCTTATTTTCACATGTATTCTCCTCTCCCTCTCTAGAGTGTTTGCTATTCTCTCACGATGTTTCTGAGAAAAACATAAAAGATTTTTCATACAGAAAGCAGTTCCACAGACATTTCAAAGAACACTATAACCTTACAATCCATAAATATAATCTAGCAACAAACACTTATATAAGTATTTGCAGCCTTTAACCTTTTGCAAATTCCTCTGGCTCTGAAAGTTGGAGTGCATTACCACTTATTTGCAGGTTTTTATTGGCCGACTACTTGACTTCAAAGGCAAAAGGCAGATTTAGGTCAGACATTAATTTATTGTTTCCTTTATTTAAAACTTTGTATTAAAAAATCATCAAAATAGTCTAGGAGAGAAAAACCAAGTAAAAAACCCCTCTATTTTGGAATTCAGATCTGTGATAAATAAGTTGCATATGGCAAAGCAAATAATGCCTGCACACTTCAGCAACTCAGAGCCAACTGCTCATCTTATCCACCAGGTGCACTTCCCCCAGTTTCAGACTTGAATTAAACCTTGAAATCAATCTTCTTAGTCCTATCATCACAAGGATTCTACACTATTTTTGCAGCCAGTAACCAGATACTGTTGACTGCCAAACTCTAGCAAAATAAGCACTGACCAGCACAAGCCACATCAGAACTGGCTCTGTCTTCAGGCAAAAATATTTGCAGTCCCCGCTGGAGCCCAGCTATGTCAGGAAAAGAGAATCACTGCACACAAGCCTTAAAACAGCCATCACTACAGCACTTCCTAATAGCAAAGAAAAACATAACACAGTAAGCAATTAGGGCTTGTCATTTGCATTTATCACCCCCTCCCTGCTGCAAGAAGTGCCAGGGACTCCTCAGTGACTTAAATTTTAGAAGTTTATTTCCAGTGAAAAACTGTAACTGGTGAAAATACTTATTATGCCCAATGCAACCAGGTCACAGTTACACTCAAAAAGAAATTAAACTACTTGTTGTCAGTATTTTCCAGAACCACGGGAAAGTACCTATTGGCATTATGTCCACTTATTAGAACTCAAATCCCCTTTATTTTATCGTAACTGAGGCAACACCACTAGAACACAATGACAAGGCAATGGGATAAAGTTTCTATTTGCTAAATAGGCTGGATTGCTTCTTCTATCAAAGTCTTAATGGAACACAGATTTTTCCAGTCAGATCATCCTGTAATAGTCATTCCCTGGAGATGCACTCTGCAAGGATGAAAAACAACAACAAACAAGAACACCCCGTGCAGCTTACCATTTATTCCTGCTTTATGAAAAAGAAATATTAGCAGTAGCATTTTGCAAAAGCCAAATTTGGAAAAAATTGTACAGACAGAAAATATTTTCTTGGTCCAAAAAAATCTATGCACAGAATTCAGCTTGTATATGTGCTTGTGAAATTTCCAAGTGTCAAAATTTGTTTCAATCACCCGTGGCAGTGGAATCTCAGCACAGTTGCATTTTCCTGATGACACACTCTGTGGGCAGAGTTTGGGATTGCTGTGGCATGAAGATGGACAATTTAAACAGTCATCAATTTCCCATGCAATACAGAAAAAAAAGTCTAACATTCTTTTTAATTTAATGTTGATCTAATTGACTTTTGATTAACAACTTCTAACATAGTTGGAGTTAGGACTGTTTTCTTGTAAGGTTCCAGCAAATTACAGAGATCTTAATTCTCTTAAAATAAAATATAGTCAGGGAGTTTACTCCCCATGGCTAAAAAGGTGAGCTGGAAATCTGTGCTGTGTAGGCCCTAAACATAATGACAGATGACACAAAAACTGAGAGAAAAATTTTCAAAATCTAAGTGATTTATTTGGTGCTTTAAAGTATAACTTTGTTCTTTAAAAATTCATCAGGTCAACAACACTAGAGAAATAAATTTCTTTATAAACTTTAACCTACTTACCTGTAGGACTCCCTTCTAGGAGATCAGCAGGAATTGCTCTCTGCTGATCACAGCTAATCCAAGTCACCCATTAGCAACTTAAGCTTTTGAAGTTATGAATAATATTTCTGTACAAAGAGTTAATACTACTTTTGGCCACAGGATTATTTAATATTTTATAAGGAACACAACACAAATAAAAATAAATAACACCTTTCATGTCTTGAATTACTAAAAGCTACAAGGATTCACAGGGTATTTTTCAAAGTAATAGAAAAAAAGACTGATGCTCATAGCTCCATTAGAAACATTTATATGTAAAACACTGCTTTTTCTGATCATGAATTTCTTTTAAGATTCATTATTGCCCTATAGCACATTTGTCTCAAAAGAGACTCTAGGGAGGTGACACTTTCTTTGGTTAGCATTGTTGTAGCTGACAGAATGCATAAAAGGCAAACTGCTTTTTCTCCAGCTTTCAGCCTGAGCCAATCAAGTGCAGAAATTCTCAGCCTCTTCTCATCTTGAATTCTGGATTTTGAAGTTTACAGAATAATTGTAGCTTTCAGCAGAATCGTTTTGGCACATAGACCATTCTAGCTCACATAAATGGTACTGGTGTCCTGAATACCATTGATAAAAAAATCTTGATCTTTCCATTGTAGACATGTCAGCCTGATTAAAAATCATTGCACAGTCTTAGATTTAATGCACATTTCATTATGAAGAAATGATCCCTGAAGGCACTCCACATTTATTTCCTATGAAAAAATAATTCATACCTGGAAACATTTTTTTTTTCTTCTCTCTTGAGGTGGTATTATAGGCCCTTGCCTGGATTTCTGGGCCCTGCTGTGGTAAACACTTGTACAAAAAGCCAGTCTCTGCTCTGAAGAGCTTACAGAATATTTAATTTTATTTTTAGATAACCGAACAGTCACTGGAAAATATAAGTGAACATCACAATAAGCACTGTTTAATCACTGTAAAGTCTTTACAGGCACCACAGCAAATAAGAGTTTCAAAGGAATGGACTTGAAAGGAAGAAAGGTGACCTCAAGAAATACTTAGAAGCAGCTTCTTCTAAACACAAGGAAAGTTAAAACAACAGAGGCTTGTTAGAAAGCTCGATAAATAAACCACCACCACTCTTTGTTCATCTGTACTTCAGAATAGAAACTAAAAGCAAGTGACACAATAGATAAGGCAGAGCAGACCACAGCTGAGCAGCTGGCAAGATCCCACCACTCGTGTGCTAAAGAGGCAGGGCAGGAGAACCAGGCAGCGTGGCTGCCTCAAGAGCCACCTCAGCAGCAGAGTTCTGCATTGATGGCAGCTGCACAAAATTGGATTCAAGGTTCACAGAGGAGGAGGTTCTTCTCAGAGTGTGGGAGAAGTCTGGAATTTGGAAAGCTATTTTGGTGATACTGTTTCTGGTTTTGTTCCAGGTCAGTGCAAGATACTGTGATAAGTTTTTTAAGGCAGCAGCGTCTAACATCACCCAAGAGTTCAATACTTTAAAAATCTCAAGAATTTATTTCATTAACAGAGACACTTCAAGCTACACCTGTACTGTCTATTCATCCCTGGGTCATGAGGTCTTATAAAAGCCTCTCGAGTTAAGAAGTCTATAAAAGTCAGGACAACGTAACTACCAGAAAGATACTTCATAATTTCCTGGGACAGAAAAAAACCCAGAGTGGAACAGGCAATGTAATCTGGGCCAGATCTACAAATGAGAGGCACCTGAGCTGGTGTGAACTGAAGCCAGTGCAGCCATGTGGTGTGGCTGTGGGGACACCAGAGGGCAAGAAGTGACCTCAGCATCAGGGGAAAGCTCACAGCCTCTGCCTCTCTGCAGGCTCTTCCACCTTGCAGCCAGTCTGACTCACCCCATCCACAGCCAGCTCAGCAATTCTGCACTGCACTCCACTGCTTGGTTATGCACCAAGAGCCAGCCAGGCTCCCCAGTTACTGCAGCCATCTGGTTCCATTTTCCAGGCCCCCACTGAAAACACTTCTGACATCAGCATGGTCTCCATAGCACCTAGAAAACTTCAGTGAATTTCTCCAGAAAACAAACCAGAGCAGAAAGCTGGACAAATTGAAATGCAAGATGACATTTAATAATTTAATAAAATATTCCAAATGGCAAGAAGTAACTAAACCATGTGCAAGACCATTTTTCATCTCTTCACAGAACTTTTGTCTTGGCCACTGTGTACCTTTATCAGAAAGGATTGGTTTGCACTCTTCCCTGCCTGCTGTATGTGTTTTCATGGTATTTTTTGCACTTGTCACTGGCACCTCATGCAGCCCCACACAGTTAACTAAACCAAGGAATTGATGCAGCTGAAAACTGTGCAGCAACACTGATTTTCATCATCTTGAAACTGAGCATGGGTCTGCATCCCCAAAGTACTACACACCAGCACATGACACTGCAGCTGACTGTGCTGAAATCTTCATGTGACTATTTGTAGATAAATTGGTACAAGGAAAATAAAAGAATCTAAATGAAACTCACTATTACTTGCTACTCTGCCAGTTGACAGCTTTACTGTTTATATTCCACTGGATACCTTCCTCTGTCAGAGGACCTCAACTTTCAGATGCATCTTCTGAAAAGAATGTGCAGCTTTTGCCTCTGCTTCTATCAGTTTTCTTGTATTTCACTTCTTGCTGTACCAGAAATTGTTTCCTTGCTGCTTAGGTTTATTCCATCTTCTCTGGCCACCAGTCCTCTGTGAATTAAAATACTCATCCATTTGAAGTAGTATCAAACTATTCAATACAATGTTACATGGACTCTGCCTTCTACTGACACTTATTATCCTGCTGCTTCCTCTCAAGCCTTCAGTTTACTGCAGCATATTCAGAACAGTCTCAAAGTGATCCCACAGCAGGTGCAGTTTCTCTAAAATGTATCCTTAGGATCTCGTAGCAGTTACTCTCACAAAATTCTACTCACATAAGAAAAAAACATTTTGGAAAGGCAGACAAAGTTAGTTTTCAATATCTTAAACTACAGAATACAATTACACTGATTAAATAACAATGCTAATAAATATCTGTGTTTTCTAGAGTATATTTGACACCAAGTTTTGGTTTTTTTCAAAACTGAAAGAACATTAAGCACTGAAGCAGAAAATTTCATTCCATATTAGATTTTTTAAACTGTAGCTTAGACATTACTCTCACGAACTGCTTGACCTTGGTTTCTGTACAAATACTATGCAGTACATAAAACTACAGAAATTGTAGATATCTACACTTGAGATACATCCCAGCAACAGCACAGCCCTTCTTGGAGACTCTTTCAAAGCAGTCACTTATGACAAACAGCCTTTGGGCAGATATCAGTGCAGCAGAGGTTTTTTCCCTTTTGCCTCATGTAAAATTCTCACTACACCATTCTGTGAGTGTACCCTTCATTACTAGGTCACTTCTCACCTTTATGCCTGTAATTGGATAGTAATGATGCCATAATGGGCTCACAATGTCAGTGAGGAGCAAGTTGAATCAAATTCAGTGTATTAACCTCACCAAATTAAATTTTCGTTTGCAGAAGGACATTCAAGGGACAAAGATGTAAAACACAGCTAAGTTATCCACCCACTCCAAAAGTGTGACAAAAGGATGCTCACTTCTATCATAAGAACATCAAATATTCTTTGTCCAAAGTGAGGTTTGTGACTGCTGTGAGACTTCTTTAGCCTTGAGATTCATTCAACACAAAGACTAAAGATACTAACTGATCAGTAAAAAAATATAATTTTAAAATGTACTCTTTCCCAAGCTGTTTATTTACCACTGTGACCCCGGTGTACATGCTATAAAAGACAGAGAGAAAGCACAGTGATCCAGTCAGGTGCCTGGGAAAACAGCTTTGGGAACTGCAGAGTAGGACAGGCTCTGCTTTGCCATTTCAGTGAACAAGTTCTACTTCTAAAACATAAATGAACCAAGAGATGAAATATTAGCAACTGCTACGTGGAATGGTATCAGTAATACAGAATCTATATGGCACAGTGACTTCAGAAGACCCATCACATGTGTTTGTTAGTGTGCACATATGCAACAGTACAAGGACAACAAACCCCACAACTTTGTGTCCATAACTAACAAGGAACACAAGAACACTTCTCAAAGCCTGGTCAAAATCTTTAATATTAAACTTACTTGCAACTGATACCAACAAAGCAGAATAATGACACAACATGACAGTTAAGTAACAAGTAAAATAGAACCTCCATTCAACCACCCAGACAAAACGGAAGCAAATCAGGAATGTACCTGGAGCTCACAGAACAGTGACTGCTTATGGGCAGCTGCCTTCGTGTAAGTTTTTTCAATCTCTGAAATCACCATCTTATTTTAATTTATTAATTTTTTTAAGCCTAGAATACACTCTAGCCAGCACTGTCAAGCTACAAATAGCATGATGCCTTAATCTTTCAATTTTATGAAAGGTCTGTAAAGCAGGTGTCTCAACAACAGCTCATCTCTTTTCCCTTAGCACCTCTATGTGAATGCTTCTGAATCTTACTGCTCTGAGAGTCATCAACTCAGTTATAGTAATTTTTAGTTTATTTTCATTTGTTTATCAGAGGGTCACCCAGCTATTCTAGAAATGCAACCACAGCATGTAGACAGGTATCCCATACTTCCTACATGAAAATGACAGTATTATTGTTTGATTATCCTGGATTATTGGAAGTCCTTATTTCAACTGTGCAAGTGCAGCACAAAAGTAGTAGAGTGTGTGTAAAAACAAACCTCTGTTCTGGTTTCTTTTGTCTTTTCCCCTCAAAAGGCCACAGAAAATTATTGGTTTGTTTCTTCAGCTGCAACAATTAATAATTCATTCTTCAGACACAGTGATTAAGAGACCAAAGACCAAAACATTGCAGAAATGGACACTAAATTAATTTCAAATAAAAGGAATTATTCAAAAACAGAAATAGGAATCTTCTGCAGTAATCTGCAATAATAAGTGACATAACTAGCCAGAAAGACCACATAAATCAATATTACCACCCTGTAAAAACTCTATCAGTAAAAAGATGGCCAATGGCTGATTTAAATCACCTTTTTTTCCAATACAAAACATTCATTTTGTTCATACTGCTACTATTTTAACATAGGACTCAACTTACAGCATTGATTAGAGTGATAGACAATCAAAATGTTTATCCCAGGCCCCAGGTCAGAAGGCAGCACAGCTCTAGAAGCAGTGCTGTTATCACAATATTATTAACAACACCTACAGTAAATTTTAATTAAGCATTTTCCTCTTGTGGCTTCCTAAACACATAGGACATTTTTGCACTCTTATAACTACCATTTATAGCTTCCTTTCACAACAGCTTTTACTTTAAATAAACACATCCAGAACAGAAGTAGCAAAACCATACTTGTTTTCACTGTGAAATCCTAGAAAACTGTTTGGCAGCACGCACCAACTTACAACCCTGCCTTACTCATACTCTGTGCTCCGGGTGGCAGTTTTGGGGTACTGAACTGAGTGGGGGGTGCTGTACAGCTTCTTTTTTTTTTTTCCCCCTTTAAAAGGAAGTGTTATTGCTGCCATCACAGCATTCTAAGAATGTCATGCTTAGCTACAGAGACCAGATTTTCAACAAATCAGTTCAGTTAGGCACGAAATCAAAATGGACAAATCTTCACAAGAGCTCAGAACAGTCAGTGCTAACCTCTTTTGAAAATCTGCCCCAATTATAGATGCCAAGTACTTGAAAACCTGGCTCCAAGCTCTTAAAAAGCTATTTTCATATGTTCAAAACCAACACTGCAGTCACTAAAGGGAGTCCTGACAGTATTTTTCTACCAGGGGAGGAATAAAGCATGAGGCAACCTAGAGCAGACAGAGTAAATCTACTAAATAAATTTATCTGAAATCACAAAGCTTACTACTACTAATTTGCTGGCATCATCCACTTTTAGGTTTAGCCTCCTTTTTATTTACATATTAGTCTTTCTGAGCCAGCACTGAGCACATCTTCCTTTTGCCAGTTCCTCACTGATATCAGCCTGAGGTGCTGCTAGAGACAGTAGGTAAAAGCCAGAACAATGAGCTGGCCTGAAGAAAAATGAAGCAATCCCTCACACCTTACTTTTCCTGTAATCAAATCAGGTTCAATGTCTATAAATTATCCCAGTTTACACACCATAGGAAAAAAAGACAAAACCAGAATATTCATCCAACTGTAAATTTATACAGCTGTGAAAGAGAACATAATCATTTGCTATTTACGTGGGCTAGAATGGTATCACTTAGCTTTAACACACACCCCAGAATTCACTTCCTAAAAGAAAGTGTTGAGATCGAATTACACATTCGAAAGCTTTCACAGTGTTAAACTTTAATATAAAATATGAAATAGCAAGGCCAAAATTCTGCCTTCAGCACAATGCTTTGTCCCAAATACACAAGTAAAAGTTGTTCTGTTACTGGAGTTTATTTGAGGATATTAGAATTTAGCAGTACAGCAGTTGTTTGTGTTTCTGTGTTCAAATGTAAAACTGAAATGACAGTTTTGGCCAATTCATATAGTTATTACACTAGAAAGCCACTCTGCATTAGTTCCCTGAACTGTTACATAGAAAAAGAACCATTTTTCTGCTGTGATCAGAGCAATGAGGAGAAGTCTCCATGCATCTGTTAAGGAACTCTTGCCTTTAAAACATGTGTATGAAGTGCTTGGCTTTTTACTTCTGCCACCTGCCCTGAGAATTTAAACATATTATTTTCCTAACAAAAACTATTTTTGCTGTGGTCACAAATACAGACTCTGTAAAGAGGCAATGTTAATTCTAGCTTATCTAAACATAGATGATTCTTAAGAGAAAACAAAAACAAAAGGGATTAAATGTAAAGCCCTTCTAATACCCTGGTGTATAATTACATTATTCATTAGCAAGTAACATCAGGTTGGCATAATTTAATGTTCTCTTCCTGTCCCTTGAGCAAACACAACAAAGAATAGCTAATCAATTTGATCCCAAGATCCTAAAGCCTCAATAAAGTCTGATGGAGGCTTACAGAAGAGCCATCCAAGGCTACCCTCGAGGATTAAGAGTGTTTACCCAATTTACAGGTTCACTCACTTAAGAAGAAGAGGATGGCAGATCCATGTGCTTCCCGTGCTTCCATCACTTCTCAGTAATTTCAGAGGAAAGACATTGTCCTGCGAGACTTATTTATCATTTGTTGTTTTTGTCTAAGTGCCCGGTCTGTGCGCTGGGCTGGTCACTCGGGAGATGCCCTGGGAATGACACATATGCCCTGAGCTTCACCTCGCACCGCCCTTCCAGAGAAACTGCACCCAGCCTTTGATTTCAGCCCGGGACAGCCTGCCTAAGGATCTGCACACCGACAGAAAAACATCTGTTCAAACAATGCTTATTAAATAACGAATTACTTAATAAAGTATGTAATTACTTAACAAAGCTACTGCCATTAAAACACTTTGTTGCTTCATACTGCCTAGTAAGGTTAATTTCCACAACGACAAAGCTGGAGAAAGGGAACTGAGAGCTTCATAAGTAGAAGCCCCGCTGGAGGGTGGGAGATGACCCACGACATCCGGGCACCCCGGCGGCGCCTCCCGTCCACCGGCCTCTCTCAGCTGCTGCTATTCCTGCGCTTTTCGGGCTTTCTCCTCGCTTCTTTTCCCTCATTCTCCCTCCTCCTGCAAGGTTACCGTCCCGCAGCCCAGCGCAGGAGCGCCATGGCGGCGGGCACTGCCCGCTGAGGGGCCTCGCCTGCCCCGACGGAGCCGCCCGCACGCGATGCACCTCGGGCCCCGCTTTCCCGCCGCGCGCAATATGATTGGCTGCCCGGCGGCGAGAGCAGAGATGAGCGCGCTGTGATTGGCTGCCCGGCAGCGGGGGCGGAGATTGGCGCTCTCTGATTGGCTGCTCGGCGTTGGGGGCGGGGCCTCGGTGCGGGGGCGGGGCCGCTCATGGCGCTGAGGCGGTGCTGGCCCAGGGGGTTTGGTCAGAAATTGTCCGGGGCTCTGGGGAAAGGTGAAACCTCCGCCCTGTTCTCCTGTAGATGAAGTGTGGTCTGGGTATTACTCACCTCAGTGTGATATTTGTTCAGAGATATCTAACGTTGGCCTCAGAATAAAAAAGTGTCAGTGCCCTCTTGAGGAATAGCCTCGCTTCACCTTACCTGTGTCTTTCTAATAGTATGCAACAAACTTCTAACAACACAGTTCTTAAACCAGGGAAAAGGTGCCTTAACTGATAATCATGAATAAGCCCTACTACCTTCATTGATGCCTGACTTAAGTTCTTCATATTTATGTTGGCTTTTGGCATTAATGTGTGATCTATAATATTTTGGAGCCATCCCATACTGTTTATTTAATTAATTTGCCTGGCCTCTATATTAAAATCTTTTTGCATCTTGAAAAGTAATCTAATTTCCCAAATACCAGAAAGATAATAATATTCTATACAAAATTTGACATGATTTTTAATATTCTACTTGTCTATGCCTTAGTCATTTTTCTACTGCAGTAGTGGTAATAGACTCATCAGTGCTTAAAGAATTTCTGGAGATCTGTCTTCAGCAATGAGCTGTTTTTCTTGAACTTACAGTTTAAACACTTATTATACTGTGCACAATTAATGATAACAAAGTGTACTTCAGTTTATGTCTGTGTGGAAATGCTAAATGCAGAAACACCATCTCAGAACTCAAAAGAAGGATGCAGTTTTCCTCTTGTTCTCAATGATTGGCAGCAGTAATGGACTGGAAAAGTAATAAGGAAAAGTAATATAAAAGAGAAACTTGGCTAACTGGAAGTCAGTGTAGAAAGTATTTTTTTAATAAGGTGCTCATTTGGGATATTATCCTAACCCTCTTTTTTTATCAGACTTATTTTCTCCTCATGATGGTATCAAAATTTTCATGAGACCTCATGACATCTCATTGTGCATTTGTTCTTCCTACAACCCATAAACCCTGTGCATTTAATTCACTCAATTTTCAACAATACATTATGGCCAGATTTTTCAGGTTTTGGTTTTGGGTTTTTTGGGCTTTTTTTTTTTTTGTCAGTGTAAAGAGAATTGGAGTATGCTAAAACTATTTTAAAGTATGTGGAAACCTGACTGCGAACATTCAGTGGGTTTCAAGATGCAGGTGTTAAAGTTGACTGTTATGAATGTCTGGAATGTTACTGATAGTAAATCTGTAGCTGTGAGAAATGCAAGCTTTGTGGAAACTTTTATTCTTAGGAGACAGATTTAAATTAGTGAGGAGGGGTGAGTTGATGTCATAATCCTTAGCTTCTGACACTTTTTCATCTTGAATACAAGAGGTAGTTTTTGCAAATGAATTCTAGGTGATATATTTATCTCTTCAGTGCTTATGCCTATTGAGCATTTCCTCACTTGTAAAATCTCTTTCACTCAACTTGTATAATTTCACATATCTGAGCTATTTGCTGTTGTTTTTTCAGGTAATGACCTTTTAATTATTCCTTTGTCTATTTGCTTCTGCACTGATGCAGAACTGTCAGCTTGGGGCCCTCCCTATACATTGCTTGCAGTTCAGCACATCGTCGACATTTTTATAGAAACTGTTGAAGTTGTGTGATTCTGCTCACTTCACTTACGTGCTTGGCAGCAGTCCCTTCATGGGTATAGCTGTTGTTTTTCCTCTCTACTGAATGTTCCAGCTCTTGCAGTGTCAGTTCCTTCACCAGCCATCTGTCTTGCTGGCTCACTCACTATCTTAACAGCTCTCCTTCTCAGACTAGATGTAAGTCCTAGGGAGTATGCCATCAGCTGTTAATTTTTTATTCAGAAGCTTTTAAAACAATTGTTGCAGCACATGAATATCCTGTATTTCAATTTTCTGTATCCTACCCTTGGCTCTTAATGGTTGCTTTCTTCTGCATCCTACTTTTTCCAGGTTCCTTTGCAAGTTGTTTGTCTATCACTTCATTTATTTTCCTGAAAGTTTAGAGTAATTTTCTTCCATTTGACAACTTTTTCCTGAATTCTATCTGGGGATTGCATGTCTGAATGCAAGGAAGGCCTAATCCAGTTCTGTTTGTTGTGGCACAGTAACTCTACAATCACTTGCAAGAAGGATCTAAGTACTTTCAGAGAGCACACGAGTGAGGGCATAGCTCTTGAGAAGTGTAAGATTGTTACTGTTTGTCAATAAGTCAGATAATAACTTCTTTGTGGTGGTATCAGTGTTACAGATAGGATAGATTGCCTTGTAGCTCAGGGGCTGGCATATTGCTAAACAATCTAGCAATCTTTTTGATGAAAAGTTCTATTTGCTTGCAAGCCTGTCAGGCCTGGATGCAAAATTGCTTTATGAAGCCCTGAGAGTATAGTATTCCTTATTATAGTAGCAGTTTGGTTTATTTTTGTACACTATACTTGCTTTATAATCTTCCAATAGCTAAGATTCAGTTAGATAGTGTTGAGAGCTTTATAAACAACTACTTGGTTTTAGTGCAATTTTCAGTTGTAGAAATGAACCACACAGATAATAATTTCAATAGAGACATAACAGCTTTTCTCCTTTTTAATGTATATTGATAATCCTTTCTCAGACCTTCTGCTCCTTTCCTGGACAAACTCAAATATTTTTTCTTCCTAGTGCCAATTAATCAGCCAAGCATCTGCAGCTGGCAGCTGTCCACAACGAAGAAGCCCCAGAAGATTAATCTCCCAGTTGATTTGCATGTTAGATGTCATTGTTTGTAATCTTCTGGATTTCTTCCACACTTAGTGTTTCTTAGTGATAAAGAAAACTGAGTGTACTTACAGCTGTAACTAATAATTAGTAAGATGGATTTTATTTCCCCACTGTACTTATGACCTCCAGGATAAATTCAGACCTGTCATTTAATGCCTCTCAAGAGGGACTGTCCATCTGAGAAAGGTTTGTTTCCAAACTAAATATTGCCACTGAAACAGGTCTTCTCACAGTGCCATGCTCGTATTCTGGTAGAAGTGTGTTCATAATACATTCATCCCTTCTGGGCTAGAAAGTTAAAGCTGTATTACTATATTGGTAACAGAATTTATGCCAGTGTAATAAATAATTCCAATGGTACAGAAAAGTTTTACTAAGTTACATGGTGTTCTTCTGCCATTGCTCAGGCCTTTTTTTCCTTTGTGCACAGAAAGTGAAAACAGTCAAACAAGACAGCAGCATAGAAGAAAGTGAGAGTAAATTAATTTCTTTTCTGTCTTTGTCTCAGGTAAATCAACTTCCTAACTCCAGAATGTGACTTCCAGTAGGAAGGTGACAGCAGAGATTATCCCCAAAACCCTATTGAGTGAGGTACTCAGGTGTGATCATGGCAAGTCTTATGATTAAATATAACCAGCAAAGGAAAAGAAATTTGAAACTGTCCAGAAATCTTCAACAGTGAACTGGTAACTGATATACATTTTCCCTCATTAAGTGAAGCTACAGATGTCTTATGCAAAGAAGAGCAAGTACCCAAATCCAAGAAAGCTGCAGAGGAAACCAGTGAGCTACAATTTATCTTCCCTTCTTGTTACCAGGATATACTCTGCAGACAGTTCACACCAAGCATTAGCTCATGAACATTGAGAAATGTCACTGCTGTTAGGTGAACACACCACCTATGATAATTTACTCTGCTTGAAATAATATGTAAACTGGTTTTAGAAGAATGAAACTATTCATCAGAATGTGATTGGAAGGGTATTTTAAGAGCAAACAAAATCTACTTACATGCTAGGCTAGAAGGAGCTAGCTACTACTTAGCATGCTATTAACTAAAAGGAATCTCAATTAATTCCCTCTTAGGAAAAAAAAAAGTTAGGCCTCACAAGAGTCACAAGATTTCAAGGTTTTATGATTTAAATAATCTCAGTTACCAAAGAGATTTCCTGCTAACACACCAGCTGGAATTTCTACCAATATAGTTAAGGAAGTGTGAAGTGAATAAAAACTTAACTTTTATATTAGGCTAATAAAATCTTTCCATTGTGGCTTTAGTTTCATCATAGTTTTTACATTCCATTATAAATAAAATAGATTTACATTTTATCAAAACTATGTGAGCAAGTCACACCCAGTTGGCAAGAAATGCTCATTGCAACATCCTAAAGTAATAGGAACATCACTGTGTAGAGTTCACTATTCTTTTTCATACTTTTAAAAACAGGGTATGGGATGCTGTTCCATTTACCTCTAATGTGTTCAATAAGAAGCTAAATTAAGTGACTTTTCATATTCTGTAAAAACAGCTGTGTTGTGGCACAGATATAAAGACTATAGGTAAATTCTTAATGGAGAAATCTGGAGCTGGGCCTTGCAATGTTGTCAGAAGTAGCTCTTCAGAGGCAGATTATGAAATTAGAGCTGTAATCTCTTCTTGACATAGAGTTAATATGCAGCCATTCTAGGACTGAAGCTGTTTACTGGTTCTTCCATCTGTCAGGATTTTCCCAGCTTCTATAGGAAGGAAATATATTAATTTGAAACTGAGATTGCATGGAGGAAAACTTTCTTTGTGGCTGTGTTATAGAGCCCTTTGTAGGTAGCTGCTGGCAGACCACCAAGTGAAGGAGTGAATGGGCATAATGGATGTATTTATTTACAATAACTAAAGAAACTAAAAATTCTTTTCCTCCTCTTACATGTGATATGTGAAACTTGTTTGTGCAAGAAAAAATAGTGTGAGAAGTAATAGTTATGTGCAGCAGCAGCCTGTGCATCAGAGAAACTTTCAATAAATGTGCCTATGTTCAATAAAGATTTAGCTGTGCCTGCTCTTTTTCACTCTATGTCTCTTGGCTACATTATGTTTTGCTATGGAAGACATAAAGAAGAGGATATTGGGCTAAAGCTGAGGTTCTGAGAATTATCAGGAAACTGGTTTTTAAGAAGTTGCAAATACCTACTTCTGTCACTCATGTTATTTGAAAGTTAACAGTTTAACAAGAAAGGTGAAATGGCAAGTTCAGGCCTTCTCACAATGAATACAAATTGTTCTATATCCAAGATATTCCCATTTGTTTGCAGCAATACACATTGGAATTAGGCTTGCCAGGCTGTGGTAGCCAACTTCTTGTGTTTCATTTCCATTGTACATTGTCCTTTCAAAAGAATGTTTATCATATAACTGATACCCTGGCAGTAAATAGAGTCATTTACATAATTGCATTTTATCGGGACTAGATTTTTTCAGGAATTTTTCCAGCTTTGCTGTGGGAGTAAAAAAGTTTATCCAGGACTAGAATCAATGAAGGGCTGTTTTTAGACATGGAGTCTGTCCTACCATGCTTGCAGAGTAACAACAGCTCAAAGCTCTGTCATGAAAAAGGGGTAGTACGTGCATCCTCTGGGACTAGCAAGGACCCCCAGCTCCAGCCGGTGCCAGCAGTGTCTGTACCCACCTGCACAGGAATTCATATTGTCAGGGTCCCTTCCTCCCTCTCTTTCTCTCTCAAAGAGGCACTAAAGGATTCCGAGAGGGATTTTATCCTTCTTTCCTCTCACTCATGGCAACAAGAGAACACCAGCTGCTCTCTATCCTCTGGCTAGATCTACTAACACATACCAGTCCACAAAGAAATAATAAACTTAACAAGATTCTTATCTTTCTTCAATTTTCGCTGCTAGCTCCTTAGCTTGGATAAGAGACTCCTGTCCATGCTGTGTTTTCTAGACTCTCCTTCTCTTTTCTTTCTGCAGATAGGGTCATCAATGAAGTTCAGCTTCGAGCTCAGTGAAGGACTCCTAGAGGAAAAGCTATAAATCTTTGATCTCTCATCTGTATGGCAGTGCTGATTTCACAGAAGTAACTGTGATGAAGGAGTCAGGAACTGAGTATTTTTTCCTCCTAGTCTGTGATATTTGAAGTGTTTCAGGGCACAGTTATAATTCTGATGTATTTTCACTTGTCCTTTCTCACTGAGACAGAATTTCTCATTGTTTTCAATGACAGACAGTTCTGCTTAGCAATAGGCAAGGGTGGAGTAGCCAGTACAGAAAGCTAAAGCCCCTCAACAGATAGCTGCTTGCATTCCTTAGATATTATCTCTTCCCACAAAGGATTAAACTCTGTTTTTTCTCCAGGCAGTAATTCCTTAGTAAAGAAAGAAAACAAAGTGTCACATCTTCCTGATCATGAATTTTACTGCTAGCCTCTTTGCAACGCAGTTACCCAAAAAAAAGCTATGGAATTTTACCCCTTTTTCCAGTATGGCTGTGCCAGTGTCTGGAGTAAGTGAAAGGAATAAAATGACCACTTAATTCTTCCTTTGGCAGAGAAAAGATTGAAGCAAGACATCCTACTTAAAAGTGAAAAGCTTCTACTGTACTTGAAGCACAGTATAGGTGGGAAAGAACTCAAAACCCTGTGTTAAAGCAAAAGGGTTAATCAATGTTAACTCATTTCGAAATAGTCAAAAGGGACAGATGGAATCCAGTTTTTATCTCTCTTTTACTTGAGTCAGTTTTAAAATATTTTAAAGCCTGTGTACTTTTGAGTGGCAGATATGGCTTGTCACTTTAAAGGGTATTTTTGCTATTGTTAATACTGGAATAGATTGTACTTGAAGAACAGTAGTTAACAGAAGTCTTAAGTACCTCAGAAAATACTTGTCTTGCATTTATTATCTCAGCTTTCAGATTTAAGCAGCTGTATGTGGTTCAACTTTGAAATTATGTAACAGTAATAGAATACTGTTCAAGTTGATGCCTTTTAGAAGACAAGGGAGTGGGGGTGTGATTGTACAGTAAACCCACGTTAAACTTCTTCCTTAACTGTACTCCTTGAGACAGCAAAGACTGTGTAACCATCTTAAATGGAAACTAATGGAGATTCTGTTTGTTTCAGAAATTTTCAATAATTTGTCTTGTGTGTTTCATGTGGAATATTTCAAATACTGTCTGTATTTGCAAATTTCATCAAGATGCATTTTTTGAGGACAAGTAGCAAGAGATCTAAAAAAAACCCAACTGTAATTTTTTGATAGCAGCCTCAGACACATCTCAAAAAAAGGCAAAAAATCTGAAAAATAACAGAACAAATTGTTTCATGCAGTTCTTGCAAACAGGTGCTAGTCCAAGTTCGTCACCTCTGCTCTGTTAAACAGCAGATGAGTGAAGAATGCAAAGTATCAGGTATTAGGTCAGAGAGAATAATCATCACTGACAGAGGAGCAGGCATTCTGCCCAGGCACTTATTCCCACTGAGGAGACTGGGGTCAGCTCACACTGAGTGAGCTTTCTGTTCTTTAAATATGCTTGTTAAACCTCAAACTTGCAGCACAAGATTCAAGACTGAAAGATTTCTCCATCTCCTCACATTCACCGGGATTTTCTATAATCATGAAATTGCTTGCTCCTGCTTTGACTCAGGAGGATGTTTGCTGGTCACTTCTTTAAGGTATGACAGCATTCTGCCTCCTTTCAGAGTAAAAGCTGAGTGGCTGTGACAGTAGAGCCCTCAAAGGGCAGGATGATATGTATGACCAAGTCAGGAATCACCAAAATCTGGTGACTTCCCAGTGGATAAGCACAACTGTATGTGCAGGGCTTGCCCTCTGTCCCATATTTTTCCTCCTCTTGCTCCCATCCCAAGCACTAGAAACAAAGCTGAGTAGAATTTACTCAAGGAGGAAAATCCTGTATTCATTGCAATTCTACATAAATACTGTCTCCAAACTGCCCATTTCTCAGCAACTACTTGTTCAAGAGAAAATAAAATGGAAGTGAATATTTCTGCAAATCTTGTCAGCATTGTGCTGTCAGCTCAAATTATGGATTGCCCCTTTTTACAACAATGTCACAATTCAATCACAGTCTAACATTTTCCCAGATTTTAGAGTGGCTTTGACCTATGAGACATAAAAGTACATGATTACAGCAATAATGCCTGAGGTGCAGCTACAATTTTCTTCTGTTGTGGAGTGTTTGAAGAACTTAAAACAAATACTTAAACACTATGGTCAAATATGTAGAAGTTAGAAGCTATGCCTTCAAAAATCACTGAAAATATTACTTGCTACTTGAAGGAAGTCACTGGGATTGCTGCTTTTTAGTTAGCAGGCCCTTTCTAAAATGAAGCAGTATATAATTGCTTATTGCAGTGTGCATTTAAATGCCTTTTTTAAAGAGTAGACTTGGGAGTATCATATGAAATGTACAGGCATTTATGGGGATAAGTAAAATCTAGTTATGTTTAATGCCAAGAATTGCTAGAATTGAAGCAGAAAATTGGCACTATACAATACATAAAATTATTTTTTCTCTTTTTGGAGAGTAGAGAATACATAAGCCGTCTCAGCCATACCTAGAGGACAATATTTAAAAGATGTTTAGGCAATACAGAGTATTTTGATTATCCATATCATATAAAGGTATGTGTCCTGTCAGTCTCCTTCATACAGACAGCAGTTTAAAAGTATCTGCTTTTCTATAGCACATGTTGATTATTAACTATAGCATTTTTGTACAGATTATGGTTATAAGGATTTTTTTAATCCTTACAAAGCCCCTACCCTTACTGTGTTGCTGTATAGTGTGATCATAGCAGTGGCTCTAACATTAAAAATATATCCAGGCCAGGTTTCTGTGCAAGCCTTTTTGAAAAATACACTTTTACTTAAGTGTAATGGAAACATTTCCATGACTTCAGCAGTCTCCTTTGGAAGTTCAAATAAACATTTCCACAAAGAAATTGCAACTTGAGATTTAATTTACTGTGCTGAATGCATGATAACTGGACAACAGAAAGTTGCAGTGGATCCTACATGAGTAAAATATTGATTGTTTATTGCCCAAGCTGACATACAAGTAATTAGCAGAAATATTCTATTTGCAATAGCCTTTAGCATAAACAATGTTGGGGAATACAAGAGTCCTTTTTAATATATTTTGGGAAGCCCAGATCATTGGCTCTATTAAAAGCATGCTGCACTGGCTTCATCAGGACAAAGCAGCTTTGTCTTTGTCCTAACTGACCAGGTAGAAATATGAATGTGGCAGCAAGCACAGAGTGTCGGTGTATGAATTATGGCAATGTAGGGGTGTGGTCAGAGCATGCTGCTTAGCTTCTCTCATATTTTAGTGGCTTCTTGAGGGCTGTTGCAGGCAGCAGCAACTGCAAATATAGAGCTGAAATATCTACAATGTCCTTCTGTTATAAAGCCACTTATTCCTACACAAAAATGAGAACCTATTTTAAGGTTTAACAGTGTCCTTTTAAATTAGAAGCACACTGCTACAGTGAGATATTCAGACTGGGTTAGGCAGAGTATGCTATGGTTACCATCACTAAACAGAGCTGGATCTGTTAAGATCAAAATGGTTGACTTGTCACTCTATAGTAATTGTTCCCTGTGGAAAAAATTCAATAGCATCGCTTAAATCACACATAGCTGATCACGTGCTCTGAGGCTTCGATGGTGCTCAGACTAAAAGGCAGAGGTAGGGAGGAGCTGTGCCAGGAATCTAATTCTGCTGGTGTGAGGGGAAGCTTGCCTTGCACACAGTCATGTGCACAAATTGATTTTTAATTTTACAGTAAAGCACTATTGTAATTATTAACTCAATTGATCCCTAAAAGGCTACTGTTAAAAGCCAGATGTTATGCCCCTGCATGTCCAATGTGCCTGTTGGAAGGAGAGCTCTTGGATGTGAGATGACTGTCAGACTGCATTCAACCTGTTCAACTTCTTTTTATTACATTAAAGCACAAAATCTGTTAATCTGCAGCTCTAAAAGACAAATTGAATGCACGCTATCTTATAAATGAATTACACACCTGAACACTAATCATTACTACAAAAAAAAAAAAAATTTAAAAAAGAAAGCCAAGTCAATGAAAATGAAAAGTACTGTTTCTGTCCAGACTGGAGAATCTTTAATATTATGAGAATTTATGTGAGTCCGACAGTTTTGCTTTTAAACACTTACCTTACTGCTCCCTGCAATTGTTTTTCTGGCTCTTTTCTTCTGACAATGATACAGTAACATGGGGAGCAGGAGATGCTCAATAAACAAAGAAATTCTAGATACAGGGCAGAAGTAAGTTAAGGCAAAGTGCTAAGAGTATGTTAATTAGACTGCATTTGATTTTCTAAAGGGAGCAATTTTTAAATATTACTTTGGTCCTTCAGTTTCTTTTGAAAATCAGCACAGAAACTGTACAAGTTCCTGGTCTGACTCCATGCAGTCTGCTCAGTTAAACTTTTCTCACCATCTACACCTGAGAAAAGTGCTGAGTTTTTGTTTTGCCAGGCTTCCCCTTCCCCTGCCACTCTCAGAACTGTAAGTTAACCTGTCTTACAAACAACAGGAAAAGGGAGCAGCTGCATCCTACTCAATTTAGAGTGAAACAGTCTTTTGATAGCTCAGGAATACTTGCTGATCCTGTGACAGAAGGTACTACACATACAAGCAGTGAAGAACACTTGCTGCTTGATTATGCATGGTTAATATGCTTGCTCAATTCCCTATTCATCACCCAGCACTAAGAGGAAGCCTGAAGCATCAGGCATAACAGCACAATGCTTGGCTGTAAATGACTTCATGTAGGATGCAACTTGCCATTTGGCCTTAAATACAGTGGAATTTTTTCCTCTCTTTTTCTGACACCTTGTCACAGAAACACGGTGGCTGCTACTCTGACCTTCTGCTGCTTGTCCTAGCTCTTCAGTGGGGCTGGCAATCCTCACGGAAAGAAGTAAGAAATTATTGCAGTGCAAAATCTATACAAGCATTACAGTTAAGGAGGGTACTCAAGGAAACCATTTTGCAGTCTTGACTACAGCACTATCTTACCTGTATGACAAACACATCTTTTACCCTGCTGAACCATGAGAATAGGAATGTGATTCCATGAGCAAATTAAAATACATGGGGGTATTTTCCCCCTACATCTAAGTACAGGTATTTGCAGTTAACCACCCATCCCGCTCTTCCCTTCCCCTCTCCCCGGAAACTAAAATAGCGAAACTACTCAGAAAGCATCTGGACCGCACCGCTTTGTTCCCCGCGGTCCGCCTCGCCGAGCTCGCTCCCCGCACACAACTCGCGCCTCCGGCTCTCGGCTCGGCGAAGCCCCCCGAGCCGGCAGCTCCGAGCGGAGGGCGGGCGGGGATGCAATGCGGATGGGCGGGGAGGGAAAGGCTTTACCTGCCGCCTTCCCCCGCGGAGCCAGGGGCGTCTGGAGCTGCTGCATCCACGCCGGGGCGCGGCGGGCGGGCGGGCGCTCAGAACGCCTGGCGGAGGCGGCTGAGCGCCGGGGCCATGGCTGCACCGGGGAGCGGTGGGAAGGGAACGCCGCCGGAGCCTCCGTAAGCCGCGGGGAGACTCAGCACCTGGGCGCTGAACAGCTCCACGGAGCGCCACGGGCGGGGCCGGCGCCGCGCTCCCGCCCCTGGGCGCGGGGGGAGCCGCGCTCCGCCCGCCGCCCGCCGCGCTGCGGCCGCCCCGCCCCGCCCGCTGCGCTCCGCGGGGCCCCGGCCCGGGCGGCGCCCAGCGGAACGCACGGCACCGGCCGCGCTTCCCGGCCGCCCCGCGGACAGCGGGCGGCCGCGCCCCGGGGACAGCCGGGAGCTGTAGTCCTGGCGCTGGCGGAACGCGGAGAGCGCCGGCTCGCTCGGGCGCTGCCGGGCCCGCTCCGGGGCCGGTGCCGGCGGCCGCAGCTCCTGTGCCCCGGCGGGAGCCCCCCGGGAGAGCTCCTGGAGCCGCCGCCCCCCAGCCCGGAGCTCCGCCCGCCCCGCCGCCCGCCGAGCCGCGGCTGCCCCGCGCCGGGGTGTTGGCACTGCGGCGCTGCGCTTTGTGTGCAGACTTTGCGAAATGTTTCGTTCTGTCCTTTTTTGGGATTTTTTTTTTTGGTGGCGGCAGAAAAAAACTTCTTTTTATTACGGTAAAGCACAGAATCTGCTACTCTGCAGCCTGTGTAAGACAAATTGAATGTATGGTGTCTTGGAAATGAATTACATATCGGAACCTTAAGCATTAGTGTTAAAAAAAAAAATTCAAAATTTTAAAAAGCCAAGTCGCTGAATATAAGTACTGTATTTCTATTCAGACTGGAGAACCTCTAATTGCATCAGAACTCATGCAAGTCACAGCAAATTGATTTTAAACACTTGCCTTACTGCTCCCAGCAATTGTCTTTCTGGCTCTTCTGGTTTAATATCGGGAACATTTCCATACCGTTTGACTGTCCTTTTTTGTCAGGGCTTTTTGGGGAAGAAAAAACAAGGGGTAGTATAACAGTGTTTGAGAGAATCCTGAAAGCTGTGCTGCCTCCCTTCCTCCCACCAAGATGCGGAAATAGAGGATACATGTTGTATATTGTATGATACATGTTTAGCAGCTCAGAGCAGCTGAAAAGAGTCAGGACTCAGCCTCACCTAAAGCAAAACACCGCAGAAAATGTAACCAAAAAGCCTGTAATCCAATTGCAGATGGCTTTTAGAAAGGCATATCTGATATCTATGTTTATACAGGGCTTTACATGTAGTTAGGAAGCATTTTCTGAAGCAGGCTGTGTTATTAGTTAGCTTACAAATGAAATGGTACAGTATTTCCAAGCATTTTCTATTTACTTTCTCATTAAAAATGAAAGTCATTATTTAGTGTAGTTTTAACTTAGAAGTTCATTTACTCTTTTGGTAGTGACTACGATAGAAGAATCTTTCAAGTGTTATTAAAAAAAAATAGTAAACAAGTAAATTTAGAAGTTTGGGCTCCCATCTCACCCTGAATTTGTGACATATTTCAATGTGGTGTTGAAAGATGGTGAAGGCTTGTGGGGAGGATCTGGTATGTGTGAGCTGCATGAATGTCCCTGTTTTTGGTGCTTTGAAATCCTCTTTTCCAACCATTGCCCTCATCTAGGAGAAGGTTTTAGTAACTGTACCGCCAAATTTCAAGAAACATGACAGAAATCTGGGGCAGCCAAATGAAAGGAGCAGTATGTTTTATTTATACTGTGTTAGCAAAACCTCCCTTTGTGTTGTCTTCATCCCTATGTGGTTTATTCTGAATCAGTGATTCAGGAGTTAGGTTTACTGCTTCTTTTTATTCAATGGGTGGATATTACAACGATTTCTTGCTCACTTTGGGATGCTTTCTTGGATAGTTCTTAAATATAATAGATTTCCCAGACAGCAACTGGATCACACAGTTACACCCTACTGAGGAAGATCTCTTCTGCTGCCGTCCTGAAAACTTGAGAAGTTGACACTGATGTTACATTTTGCATAGTGGTTCATGGATTTAAAGTGCTGCCAGATTTGTTGTAATGGAAGCCTGATATGATATGACATTCTATGCCACCAGCATGCTAACTCAATCACAGCATAAGTCTTTGGAATATATACAGCTGTTTGATAATTATTCTCATCTTTGCTACATGCTGACTGCTAAATTGCTTCCTGAAGTATCTTCCCCAGTGTTTCCACAAGACTCACTCAGATCAGAATTACATATTCCATTCCCTACCTTGCTGAACTTTTCAGCATTAAAAAGTTTTAACAAAGTGTAGTAGATAAGTTTAAAACAGCATTTACCTTATTACAACTTTTGTTTGACTGAAACATTTTTGTAGATGTGGAAAGTATTTATGAAAATATTATGCCAAATGCTTCACTTTGAATAATGACTCTGGAGATTATTGAAGATGTTCATTTGATATAGTAAAGAACAAATTATGGAAAACAATTTCTTCCATTTGGCATCTCCTTCACATTGATGCAAAAAAAAATGCTCACGTCATTCCTACTCTCCTCTTTCATACCCATAGTTCTGAACTGTAACTTTCTGGCCACCAAAATCGAAGAGCAAACATTGCTTTGCTTCCTGAGAACTACCTTCAAATCTACAATTAGATCTGGCTAGGTTAAGGTTTTTACACTTACACTTGATTCCAGATGGAAGTAAAATTGGAATATCTTTATCAAATCTGATATGAAAAGTTTTTTGAGATCTTACACGAGGAGCCATCAGCCATTCAAGTACAGCTGAATCACTGGATTCGTGGGTCCTGGTTTCTGCTAACAGCAGCTGTAGTGTGCTGTTGTCAGCAGCAACCAATCTGCTTACCCTGGAGACAGTGACTCCCATTTTCCTGCACACATAAAATAGATTCAGGGAAACCCAGATAGAAGATTAAATTTCTTCCCAATTTCAATGAAATCCCTGCATTTATCTCAGTAGGTCATCTATCTTATGGAGGAAAGCAAGAAAAAATTACTGTTATTTCCAACAGATACCACAATGTGTTCCTTCTTTTTAGATTTTGTACATCCAGATTCTTATTGATGGTCTTAGTAAACATTTAATTAGACATAGTGAAGGATCACTGATCATTCTGTCTAAGGACTGCCCAATTATGCTTTCGAAGGTTTGTTCTTATTAAATGAAAGAACAGCAGATGTGATGATTCACCCTCACTACCTCCATTTTCTCATCCTCAGTAAATTATAACCATAAAGGGCCAAAATTTTCTTTTCCTTGCAAAGAAATAAACTGACAGAATTAAGTAAGAATAATTTCTCTTAAGTTTTAACAGAATAGAAAAGCTGAGATTGCACCAAATGTTATAGCTAAAATAAATGGCACAGCCATATACAGTTAGAGTCTCAGAAACTGAAATTATATATAAAAGAAGAAATTCTAGGTATTTACTCAAAAATATAACTGTTTTTAAAAATTCATAGATACAGCCTTGATCAGGCCTTAAGTAGTCACTACCTAAATAGGGCTTTGAAATTATTTTTAGACCTTCCAATTCACATAGAGAGTACTGCAACTTGGTTTGATGTGTCTTGCATAAGTCTTTCATGTTTCTGCCATTGGAGGTTCAATGTTTTATCAGTAAGAGATATGTGGCACAGTATTCTATGTATGGAGTTGTAATGGTTTGTTTATCACTGTTTAAGCGTAGATGTCAAATGCACAGACAGAATAGACTGAACTGAGAAAGCAGTTGATTTTAGAGCATCAGTTAACAAACCAGGGAAAAAAAAAGTGTGAAATAGTTGTAAACGTGCAAGACTTCAGAATCATGACAGGGAATTGTCAGACAATAATGCTAAAAGACTTTAATTAGATGGTCCAATCTTTTTCCGTAGTTCTCTGAGATTTGGAGAATCCACGAAGGTGATCAAGTGGTCTTCACAGAGGGTGACACCAGCTGTGATATTTGCAGAAATGAAATGGAGCACAATGCAGTATCTCTGAGCTGTATTGTTGGGAAGAAAGTCAGATAAAGGAATAAAAGTAGAGAATTAAAAAAGCAGAGAAAGCAATCTGTAGTGCACAGTAAAGTAATAGGGTAGGTGTTGGAATTGTTGCCAGCAATTTTTGTTCTGTTAACTGCTATGAATAGACATTTTTTAGTTATGATCTGATTTAATTGCATACTTCCATTTATTAGTATCCAGAGTGGGAAATTAATTTTTCCAATCTAACTTTATGCTGTGGCTTCTGACACCCTCACTGTGAAGCCTACATGAACAGACAGAAACTTGAAGGAGAAATATTTTTTTCTATGGGGAAAAAAAAATTCTACGTCTTGTTCATCATAAGGGAGATGTGCTTTGTGTAAAGAAAAGAGAAGGGATTCTATTGACTGTCCTGCTGTCACCAAGGAAGGAAAAGGGGTCTCATAATGATTAAACTGTATCTGAAGGTAGTAGAAGGTGAAAGTTGATCTGGAGAGTAAAGTTAGGTAGGTTTTTCATTTCTAGTGCTGTATTGATAATGAAAATATTTTACTGACATGGTCCCCCAAAAGCAAGTTTGCTTAATCTCCTGCTGCACTTTTAGTTCAACATCTTTAGCACAGTAACATTTCAAGTGTCAATTTCCAAAAGGCAGGCAAATATATCATATCCCTACAATTGAGTTTAGTAAAACAAGTGTGCTAATTAAACACTGAATCCTTACAAATAAAATAATTTCATTCCTCTTCCTAAATGCAATCAGAATAATGTCCATAAACCCTGGCTTTCAAAATTACTTGGATTTGCTTGACAAGAGAGTAACAATTACTTCTAAGTCCAGCTTACCATCAAGAGCTGAAGGCCTGCAATGTACAAAACCACTATTGCAGCCTTACAAAATTTATTTTAAATCACCTGTTGGACCACACAACCAGAAGGCAAGTTACCATAGTTCAAGACATGAAGACATCTGGTAGTTGACAGTGAGTATCCTCTTTTGGTATTTATGGTACATGAGTTAGCTTGAGGCCACCTATAACTTATGGATGGAATTTTTTATGGGTATGGGTGAGAATTATCTTCCTCTAACAGGGAAAAAAAATGCAATACTTTTAGTCTGAGATCATTTTTAACCATGACAGGTTATTTCTATTTTCGTGTAGGGGGAAAAAAAGCACCACAACCCCTCTCAGTTACTGGGTGCAACCCAACAAAGCTTTCTTCAGAACACCACCAAAACCTTCATTTTAATCAGTGCTGTGCTTGTAGCTACATGCTTTTTATTGCATAGCAGTATGCTGTTGAATTGTTTCATTAATATAAATTGTAGTCAAATCAACTGCATAGAGCAGATTGCATTTAGAAAATGTTGAAAGTTAAAAATAGCATAATTAAAGCAATTTTCTTGTACTTTTTTTCACCTAATATTTCTTTCAACTCTCAGAGTTTAAATTCAAGACAGCAATATTACACTTAACTTAGTTAGCTATCATCAAATATCTGATGCCAAAAAATTTACTGAGTTCAAAATTGTAAGAGGTTTTGTTACCTCTCATAAGGTAATGAGGGTGAATGATTTATCCAGTATCTGGATATCTTCAGGGAACAAGATGTTCTGAAGCTTGTAGGTAGGTTGTTTTTACTTCATCAGGATTGGAAAGCAGTCTGATATTTATTTTTTTCATTCTCTTGACCTGTATTTCTCTTGTTTGTTCATTAGAAGTCTAAGAAATCTCATTTTAAAGCCCATCTGACAAATATATTGAGATCTAGAAAGATCCTAGTGGAAGAAAATGTAAAAGTGATGGATTAAATTTAGACAATCATTCAGATAAACACATAAGCTTAGGTTAAAGGGACACAATCTAATCTTATGTTTCTAGGTAGAATGTATGAAAGACAGCAAACCAGGAGCCAAATGTTTATTTCCAGCTTCAGATCTTTTTGTTGCTCAGCAAATTGAATAATTATGGTTGGATCTGCAATTTAAGCAGTGCAATTATCCAGACTAGTAGACTATGCTTCAGATTTCTGGGAGGATGGGTATCCTTTTTCAAGTCCTACTGGCCAGGATAATTGTAGCTTCCAAGTGAGCAATAGAGGATGATGATTGCTTTTAGTCTTGTCCTAATAACCAGAACCATCAGGGCATCTCAAGCTCTTGTCCTGTGAACAGTTTTAATGACGTGTAATAGGCACTACAGACCTTGTTTCTCTGGGCAAATAAAAATGTCTCCAATTTTTGATCATTCTGTTTGGAGCTGTACTCATCTGTATTCCTTCTTATTCACTGTCCATCCTTGGGAACGCAGACACGTTCCTTCAATATTGGATTTATATAACATATGAAAGTCCCCAGTAAAGGGGAACCTTAATTAAAAAACAAAAACAAACCAGAATCAGCACAGTGCACTAAATACTCTTATATCTCAGTTACTAAATTTAAGGATTTTTCTAATTAGTCTTTTTTTTTCTGATTTGTCCTTTAAGTGATTACTAGTTTATGTTGATTTTTTTTTTAAATGCTTGTCCTTTCTTGATTTTTGGGCTTGCCTTTTAATCAGAATTGAAAGTAATACTAAGCAGTAGGTGCAATCTCCTAACTTGATTTTTGGCAGTTCTCTCCCCTTGCATAACATTATGAAGTTTTGAGGATTACAGATATTTCAAAATAATAGACTGCCTTCTCCTTACAACTCACATTTTATTGATTATTTCCCTTCACTTTTTAGTGTCTGAATTTGCCTTAGGGGGACAAGAGGTTTGCAGAGTTTCTGTTCAAAGCTTGAAAAAATAACATTAAAGCAATAATTTGTAAGTGAATCTAAGATTTTGTTCTTACGTTTGACTTGAAACCTCTCCAAATCATGCTTAATGTTTATTTTTCTGGATGGCCCAGTGTTGGGAAAGCTTAAATATGCCTACAGATCTGTCACTCAACACTTGGGATGTATATTTTGATAACTTAGACATCTAAGTGACTCTAGAGAAAGTGAATGCTTTTGAAGGCTTTATTCCTTGGGAGTGTCTGATGCAGCTGTTTAATGGTGGCCCATACAGATCATTCTCTGAAAATGTTATCATCTTAACGAGTCAGGCTGCATCACTTCTACAAGAGTAGCTCTTGACTTCAAGAGCACAAACTGGAAAATACTGCTGGACTCTATAGTTAAATTCAGAGGTCCAGTTAAGTTGCTTTACATAACTGGATGTTTTCATGTTGGCCTGAAATGGGTTCAGCGTGCAAGAGGCTGATCCTCACAGAGCATTGGGGTATTGATGTTGTCAGAGAACAGCATTGGTTAATACGTGCAACATCTTTTATATTTGAGTCTGCTTGGTTCTGCTCCTTGCTGTCCCTAGGAAGAATGTGTGTGCCTTTCATCAGATGTGATCTTTTATTGGAATTCCACTTTCTACGTCAACCAGAAAATTTCTTCCCCCAGAAAGTGACTCGACCTTCTTCAGGGCCCAAAGCAGTTTAATGACTGAGATGCTGTATTTGCCCTCTGTGTTGTAATCAACATTTCACAGAAATCATGAACCACGAAAAGGTTTGTTGCTTTTTCTCCAAGTTCAAATTGTGTTAATAAGGCCCAGCCAGTCAGACAAAGCTTTAGAAGATTTGAACATTATCCTTTGCAAGGAAAAGCCAGTAAACAAAATGAGAGATGCTGGGAAATGTCTGAGTTGCTTTCTCCTTAAAACAACGGCAACAGCAACAAAACTGAAATGAATTTAATTTCTGGCCAACTACTTTTGGCAGTGTCTCCTGTATCTCACACTGAGCTTCTAAGAGGATTATTGATTGTGTATGGTAGCAGCTTCCAGTTTCCACATTAGCCTTAGGAGGAAATTAGATGATCTATAAGTAAATACTGTAAGCGTAAAAACTGTGCTGAAGCCTTTCATTATTCATTTGAATTGGATGTTTTGGTTTTTAGAAGACAACTCCATTGATGTTATGGATAGTTTTACTGTTTTGTTTAATGTTTTATTTATGTTGGAGTAGAAAGCCACTTATCATGTTACTTTTTAGTATAAAAACATTAAAATATCATTGTTCTTTTTGCAAGCTCATTGTGAAATGAAACCCAAGTGTTTGTCCCTTTCATAATTCTTCAAAAATACTACGTTTGTGCTAGATTTAATTAGTTAAGCCTAGATTTAATTAGTTAAGTTAGAGAAAAAAAAATACTTAGCATATTTGAAAAAGCAGACCATTAATTTAGATTCCTAAGCATAGATCAAGCTGCCTGCATTTGGACGTCCAAGTTGGGAAACTTCAGAATGCTTTGTAATTCAAATAAGTTTAATATTGAATAATTGCCATAAACAGTTTGCCTTATTAGGTTCTAGTAAAAAAATTGACTTTGATTCTCAGATTAACATTGAATAACAGATTATTTCAAGAATATTTGATCTGAATATAGATCATTAAGAAGTAAAGGGAGGAGGAAAAGAATTAAGTTGATTAAAACAAGATTCATTAGGTATTAGTCCATACTGAAGGCATATACTGCCTATCTAGTGAAAAAATGACTGTAATAAAAAGTTAGGAAAAAGTTTAGTGAGCTCTATTTAAACAAATTCAATTTCTGCTAAAACAGAAACCTCTGAGAAAAAAATATTAGAGAGATGAGACAAAATTAACACTTTGTATAATAAAACAAATCAGAAGATCAGATCAAAGTCAAAAATTGAACAGCTTCTCTATTTCCTTCTAATTTTCTTGGTGGAAAACAAAATCCAACAAACAAAATGCAAACCTAAAAAATCCACAAGCAAGCCTTGGAAGACATTAGTATCTACTTGGGGTTATCTTGCTGGTTGGCTTTATTTTGGGATTCTTTCTGGATTTGAAAGAAAGATTTTTGTGTTTAGAGCTATATATTCTACACTTTTTTGATTAAAGACTTTTCCACTCGCTAGGTGGCTTTAAAAACTTACTGATTATTTAAATCTTAATTTCTCCAAGGACAATTCAACGAGTGAGTCAGGAGGGAGAGTGAACCTGAATACATGAATTTGGTAGAAATCCCAATGACTTGCTGACTCGGAATTTGAGAGAGGTTAACATTTTTTCTGATATAATATTCTCCTCCAGTGAAACATTTTTGGTTTCTACTATCAGAGAGATTTGTTTTTCAAGTGATGGACTGCCAATCTCCTTGCTTTTATCTCCTGCAGGCACTTGAGTGCATTTTTTGAAAGTGTTCAGTGTGGTAGGTGCAGAGCTACCTCAAACTGTACAATAGGTGCAAGATCATCTCACCTTCAGAACCTTGTTCATGTTGGATGCCAGCTGAAGGCTGAAGGTTTGCTGCAGACTGGATTTCTGTGCTAAACACTTCCTTTCTCCACTGCTAACTAAAAGAATATGAAGATGACACTGAACACTCTAATTTATTTCTCAGAGTTCTTTTTCTGCATGACTTCGTCCTTGAATTTCCAGTTTTAGTGTTTTAGCAGTTTCACATCCTGTGACATAAAAAATGGATTGTGTCAACAAAACAATGTAATTGGTTTCTTATGATTTTATGATACTTTCCAAAATATCTTCAGTTAACCAAAAAATAAAATGGATTTGAACAGCAGGCAAATTGTTATTAAAAGGATTATGAACTTTTATCTATGCTGAGCATTTGCCACAAGCCATTTAGATGTGAAATTGAGAATGAACAGAAATGTGGTTTTGTTTCAAGCCATTTAAAGAACTGTTCATTTCTCCTTCTCAGCTAATTTTTCATTTTTAAAATTGTATCTTCACTGAAATTGGAATCAAGAATTGAATTGAGGGGCTGAGGGGGCCGAGGGGAAAAGGGAATGGGGCACAGTTTCCTCCAAGGAAAATTTTTCCCCATCATTCACTAATGGCTTCCATAAGGACTTCACTAATTCCATAAAGACATGTGCTCTGGAAAAGTAGCAAGTCAACAGCTCAAGGGATATGACAGTAGAAGTGCCAGAAATTTTAAGCTGTTTAATCACCATTGCTATTGGAATATTTCCCGCTAAAAGCAAGCTTTCCAATAGTCAAATTGTATACTTAAAATGTAGACATTTTATTATACAATACTTCAATTTCAGAAGAAGTGTTTATTTCTGAAATAGTTTGGGTTGAAAGGGACATTTAAAGGTCATCTAGTCCAACCCCCTGCCACTGACAGTGACATCCAAAGTGTGGAATTTCCTCATGTTGATGAGGTGCTAGGAACCTCTTCTGCTAATTGCTATATACCATTTGGGGCTGAGCAGTTTTTTAAAAGCAATTTGTCAATTTATTGCAACGGGCCTGCCTAATTTATGTTGTGCATCCCCCTAGATCATTGGTGTCAAAGGTTCTGTCACCTATTTCGGCAGATTAGTGAAATAGCTTTCATTTTCAAATGCTTGGAGTGCCCAAGTAAGCAAGGGAATTCTGTAACTTATGCAGAAATAAATAAAATATACTCTTTTGATCATGCTTATGCATATTTGTTGAATGCAGTATAAAGACAATTTCTCCTGGGAGGGGGAATGAGAACTGAAAAAAGCATTAGCTCATATAACAGGGCTTTAAAACTTTTAGTGTACAGTTTCCTTTAAAAGTTTGTTTTTAATGAGAGCAGGCTCAATATCAGCCTATAGAAGTGGACTAACTGTTGGGATATTCATTGTTTGTTTTTGTACATTGTGTCCAGAAGAATTTTGTCAAGATATGTATGATTTCTTCATTAAGCTTATTTACCACCTGGCAGTTCTGTTTTTGTTAATGCTATGTGCTTTGCATCTTTAAAACTTTATTTCCCACATCTCACAAGTTCATTCTTTCCCGGTCACTTCCTCAGGGCTGAACAAAGCATGAGTACAGAGCAAAGAAAGAAACCTTTCCATTCTACAAGCAGACCTTTGTGCAAACTGCACACACACCCACGGGCTTTGCTCTGCACCATCACGTTTGTGCTCGGTGCTCACTCACCCAGGAAAAGAAGCGTGGGCTCTGGAGAGCTCATGTGAACAAAAGGTTACAGTGGGGTGGATACTCCAACTGGATTAGGTCGTATCAGCTCTCACTGAAGCTGTGCATTTCAGTCTCCTCTGCATGCCGGCAAAGTTCAGCAAATAAAAGGCAGAACATTATCTTCTGGTTTAGGAGTTCACAGGAGGGTTTTGGAGCAGGAGGTTCTCATCTGTTTGCTGTGAAGCTCCTGTGATCAGGTGCTTTGCAGTGTCATGGCAGAGAAGGGTAAATAAATTTCTAATTATGAGAATCATAACTTTGGATTATCTGACTTTCATTTCAAACCTAAACTAGCTTTACACAATATCAATTCTCATTTCCACATTTATTTCCTCATTAAAAAAAAACTATTTCTTTGTACCTGATCCTCTCTTCCTTCTGATATGAGCTGTGCTCTTCTGAGGTAAGCTACCATCCAAGAGAGTGATAGTGGTTCTGGTAAGTCAGCTGGGACACTGAATATAAGGTTAACCATTTCTCTATTTTCTCAATCTGGTAAAATGGATTTTATTTTTTTTACTGTTCATTACAATAATCATCATTACCAAAAGCTGTATGCTATGGCACTTTAACAGGATTTGCTTAGTTGGTTAACATTTGTTGGATTTATTTATGCACAATCCAGTGTCGCCTGATATGAAAACTTGCCAAGGAATATATTTATTTACCATTTAATCTAACTGTAATATAGAAGAGGTGCAGAACCAATCATAGGTCATAAAATAAGATAGCTGTACTTTTTGTTGTTATTAAAACACCAGAATGTTGTCATTAGGCATCATCTGCTAAGACTAAGATCAGAGGACCAAGATAAATTAAATTTTCAGTCAGGAGACTAAAATAAAAAGTGTTTAAATACACTTGGAGTCCTCTGGAAACACTTCTTAGTCACAGGTAGTGAACAGCTTTAAAGCTTGGTGATGGTTTTCTTTTTTTCTTTCACTCTATTTAAAAATAATTGGGTATTGAATGGATTTAAGAATGAGCTAGCAAGCATAAAGAGTTGATATTCTGTACATTTTTTCAGACAGAAAATCTTTAAATCATGTGTATTTTTTATATGCTCTCCACATACGTAAAGGAGCCCTGCACAGTTGTCAAGTCCTTTTATCTGTGTTTTTTAACAAAGAGAATGTGAAGTAGACACATAGCTTGTCCTACAGACTGGAGAAATTTTCTGCTAAATATCCTTTTTTTCATTCTTTCTTACTGTGTGAATCTTGACAACGGTGTATTTTCACGGCTTCTGCGTGAGCACAACAAATTCTCATTATTTCTTGAAAATCACTACCTGTGAGCCAAAAATTAATAACAGCCATTGTCAACAGCACGTTGAGAAATATAATCTCTTTCCTGAACTTCTGGTTTGCATTTGAGCTCTCATCTCTAAATGATTTGCTTTCAGGATGCAGCTCCTTGTATTTGTTTCTTTGTTGATCTGTTCAGGTGTGAAATCCCATCAAGAAGGAAGTACTGAGGCAAACCTTCTGTCTGGATGGATGGGCAGTAGCTTGGATGTTAGCAGCAGGTTTGAATTAAATAAGCCAAGGATTTGGATCTGAATTTAGCAGTGAATACCAAGACAAGAGTTCCCTCATACCCCATGAGCACATATAAAGCTTTGATGTCATTGTGATCTGCAATGGTTTGTTTTTCACGTCAGAACACTGATGAATAGGAAAAACATTACTCTGCCAGCCTCACTTTTGATAATAACTCCTCTCTTTACCCTGACTAATACAATGGTCCTGCTGTCAGTAGATTTTTATGGGATTGTTTTAGAATTATATACATATTTCGTTAAATAAGAGTTACTTTGGTATTTGAAGTATGCTGGTTGTCTTGCTCACTTCAGAAATTCTGGCTTGCAGGTTAAGTTTCTATTAAAAGGCATAGCATTGAAACTAATCTTCCAGTAAATTAATTAAATGGTTTAATGCCATGAGAAGTGCTGAAGTTTTAATCAAATGAAAATGCAATCTCTGGGCAAAATGTTCCCATCTCCTTTCACTGGGACAAGCTATGCCTGGTTTGTTTACTCTTCTTGTACTGTCATGCATGACCTGCAGCAGGGATCTTACCAGCTGCTACAAGAATTCACGAGAAACACCTAATTTCAAATACATAAGTGGTTATGTTATTTGTAGAACCAGAAACTTTTACAAATTATTAAGATGGTCACCTTGACATGTTTTTCTTTACCCTCCCTCTACTCATATGCACTCTGACTTCACTTGGTATAACAAACTAATACATTTCTCCAATTCCAGGGTCTTCTGTCTGTTTTATCAAGCTAAAAGACTGGTTTATGGAACATGGTAAGTATATCCAAATGTAGTTTATAGAATATAATGGGAAATCTAGCCTAGCTCTTACTATAGTGAAAGTAGAAAACAGAAATAGATTGAGTTTCTCTGGTGTCTTAAAATGAGGTCTTAGGTTTGGGAAATTCATATGCAGGAACTGGGAATAATCTACAAGCATTATGGAGAAAGAGGTCTGAGCTCTAAAGTCTTCACAGAAATTAGCACTTAGAGCAATTCTTTTAAAGTTTGTTATTTAAGCTCCTAGTGTTGACTTCTCCAGGACAATAATGTAAATATCTTTCACATAAGATGGATCTGAGAACTGGATGCTGTTGTATCACCATGATTACAGCCTAAGGAGGATCAAAATCATGCCCAGAACCTCACACTTAGTTTTGCATCCCCACTTTTCAGTTTAGAAAGGATTGCCTTTTCTATGTATTTTCTACAAACACTTCTCTGAAACCTTCCTTGGTTGTTTTGTGACTTTTCTGTGTTCATTCCAACTGGGTTCTGCAGGACCTGTTAAATCTGCCATGGAATTCTCTTCTACCACAAATCCAATAGAACATTTTACCTCCTCCCTTCAGTGGGGTCCCAGGCCATCTAGTGATCTGTAAAATATTGCTCCCAACATCTAGAAGCAGAATTGCTAAACAGTTGAGAAATGGGCTTTAGAGCCCTCTGGAAGAGAGCCACTTCCAAGCTGACCTAGGAAGTGTGGTTTCCAAGTTTTTCTAGTTTTATCTACAGAACAGAATTTTTACAGTGCCTCTTTGTACACTTTCGTATGATTTTTACTGCATTAATGTTGTGAGGCTTTAAGAATTATTAGAAAACTTTCAGTTCTACAGCAAGCCTGGAGCCTAACAAAATAACTCCCGAGTTTGCCTACAAAATGGATTCAAAATTCTTATGCTTTTGCAATCAGTGTCTGATATTGGACAGCACTGGAGACAAGACTGAGCTAATCATAGGCATAATCAAGCTAATATAACAATTTTTGTCTTTCTAGCTTCTTGCTCAGTAGAGTAAAAATATCATCAGAAAGTACTAATTTTGAAGTCTTTGCTCAAGTAGATAACTTAATCCTCTGTGTATAAAATATCAGCTAAACAGTATTTAAATACTAAAAAATGTAAAATAAAAGTTGCTACAACATCAGACACCCTGAATAGATTAAGATAACATAAGGAAAAAGAAAAGTCCAGTGGAAAGTCACTATGCATCTGTAATCCTAGTTCTTTTTTCAGTTCTGAACTCTGTAAATAAATGCACTAGACATAGTTGGTATGGGTTTGGATGAGATTAAAGTCACTTTATTTGCATCATTTGGACTAATTCTGATCTCTGCCATTATATAACGGAAATTAGAGAAAAACACAGAAGATAACAAGAGTATTGCAATTTCTTTGGTTTTGCCAACTAAAACTCACAACTATCTGCATGTGAGAATGCAAAACTGTTGCATTTTTTTAGCTTAATTTATAGGTGGACGACAAATGTGTATTCCATATAGTATCTGACATGAGGATTACATATGGTAATAAAGAATAGACCTAAGGATGAAATCTCCCTTGACAAACAGATGAAAGATTTGTTTAACAAGAGGCTGAAAATAAAGCATAAATTAAATCTCACTTTCATCATTCACATGAAATTTTTTTAATCTTTATATGCTGGCTCTTTCTGAGAGGACACTAAACAATACAGAATTGAGTTTTGGTTTTTGTTTGTTTTTGTCAGAGAGAGTAATTTCCAGAAGAGGTTTTGTAATGACTCAATAGTAAGTGATTTCTTGGCCTGTAAGTATTTGTAGACAAGAACCTGTGCTAGAAAGAATTCTGATTAAATGAACTGCAGTAAGTTTTCTTGACATTAATGGTAAAGGGTTTTTGTAGACTGTTCCAAAGTATTCAGTAGCCAAAGAAAGCTCAGTTATGTTTCATAGTAGCACTTTGCCTAATCTGTCCACTTAGCAAATCAGTAGCATATCATTTTGAATGTAGTAAACGTGAACTTTAAAAAAATTTCTTTTTTTCCCCCTCAGGCAGGATCACTGAGCTCCTACCAGAGAATCTGTGGAATACACAAATAGATTTTAAAACCATGGAGAGCATTACATAGGAATGGGTTTTAGTTTTACTGACATAGAAGTGGACTGTAAAAGACACAAACCAGTAAGAACTTAGGCTGTAGTTCCTAGGAGACTGAAGCCAAGCCCACCCATCTGTGATCAGAACTTTGCAACCTGCTGCTGGTCTGACACTGGTGCATATGTGGTGCTGTGATTGTGCTTTTCAGAAAATCAGTCTTTGGTGAAAATGAAGTTTTCCACTCCCAGATTTCTTAACTGTAAATGTCTGTGCTGGTGGAAGGGAAGGAAGCTGAAATAAATAATTGTGAGAGAGTAGGAATGCAGGGACCCGTGGGTAACTCACTTTGAGGGAGCATTTTCATGTCAGTTCAGGGATTATGCATTTGTGTTCTATTCAACTCGACATGAGAGGGGGCTTTCCTTGGGTCCTGGTGCTGGATCTGTTGACTGACTGGATGCTGACAGCTGTGGAGATGCATTACCATGGAATCCTCCTTTAGAATCCCTAAAACATCTCTAGCTTGAAATAACTGGGATGGATGAGATGTTTTAGGATTATCTGCATAGGTTTATGTAGATATAATGCTCTTTAAATCCTAGAGGATGTCAGAAATCAATCAAGAGTCATGGATAACCTTGGTAGGGGGATTTTTTGCTGAGCTGGTTTATTCAGGTGGAATAGATTTTTACTTTTTTTTTTTAATGCCAAGTATTTAAAAAAGAAGTTTATGTTCTTGTCTGCTGTGGCAGCATCACAAGGCTGGCTGTTACAGTTTGCCAACCTTGCTTACTCCCAGGATTTTGCTAGTTCTCATAGCAGCTGTGATGCACCAACATCTTTCTTCTTGTGATACGTGGTCCATTATTGATTAAAGTACAAGGGCCAAAGTTCTGCCTCACTTATAACATTGAATAATTCCTGCTTGTAAAATCCCTTTTACAATGATGTTGGATAGAGTTTGAGTAGCAACTGCAGTGGCAGATTTGCACACAAAATCTTGCTTGAGACAAACTGACCTGTGGCTAACAACTGCTGAGGAAGATATTTCTACATTTCTTTATAGAATTTTATTGCAGTATGCAATAGTCTTACTGCCTTGCTTTTCCTGTGCTCATGATAATTTTCATCACCTTCACAGTTATGTTGAGCTTTGCCATAAATAAACAAGTTTAAATGTTTTCCCAAACCATGGAAATTAAGATCTAGTGACCACAAGGTGGACAACCACTCGTTTAAGTCAGTTGGAGTTTTTTGTTTATGGCATCTGTTGGGCCAGCAGCTACTTAGACAATGTTTTAAATATTTTCTTTTTTGCTTTTGCTTATGCTTTATTTTTCTGTTTCTAAATGTACTGTCTGTCTGTATAATAATAATTAGCTCTTCTCATAGTAAAACACTGGTTCCACTGTGATTTTTTTAAAGCAAAAATGCTTACTTTTACTTTATCAAGTTGCAGGAGTAATTTCAGAGATGGGTGTGGGCTAAAACATCTTTGCTAACGACTGTATTTCGATCTTCTAATTTAGGCAATAAAGAGTGAAACTGAGACCACAGAGGAGTCTACCATTAGTTTAAGGAGAAGCAAGCCTTGCAATCCAAGCCCTCTGCTATGGATAGACCCATCATTCAGATCAATTATGAGATCTTTAATTTGGACTCTGTAGTGACTTTTACATAATAATGTTGTCTTCGAACTGCATTGATGTGGGTCACTGGCGAGCATTAAAAACAAAACTGAAATCTGAGATGCTGTAGTCAGAAAGCAAATGCTGAGAGCTGTGGTCATGACAGTGTAATTTCTGTCTCTCTTGATCTCCTGGGATATCATAACAAATGAACAGAGAGCTTTCAGCTTCTCAAGCTGTGAGAAAGAAGAATCATCATCCTTCAGAGAGAGATGAGAAATAAGGAAACTACACTCCATTTTACAACATTAAACTCTCAATTGATATTTGGTCAACTTCTAAGTTTATGTGGTTTAGAAACAGTTACAGCAGGACTTTCAATACTGAGCCAAGCAGAGGAAAGTTTACAAATACAACCCTTGTTCCAATTATGCAAAATCATCATATTTAGGTTTATGTGCCCTGTGTTCTGTCTTTCAGCAGTATTCATTTATTGAGCTTCCAATTGGTTTATTTCTCAGAAGTCTCAGGAAGATGCTTACTTGTTGACAGTCATTCCAGTTATTTTTCCAGAAAACACAACTGTTTAATTCTCAGATCTGTTTCTTTGATGTGATAATTTCAGATTTAATCCCAGGTTAATTTATTTCCCTTTTCGTTGAAGGTGTTAGAAAGTCATGTGAAGACACGGTTGTGTTGTAGGTCCTGTGCTTTGCCTTTGTAATAACCAGAAGAGCTGTTATCAAAACTCAGGTCTCCCCCTGCAGAGGCTGCTGCACGTGTAGAAGATAATGAAGGTGGTGTTAGAAAACCAAGTGTTCGAGTATTTATTTACTTAAGTATTTATTTTTATACTTCTAGGACATCAAAATGTCTGCCTTCTGTCTGTCTTCCAGAGGCACTACAGAGAGTTTGGCTGGAATGGGATTCCCTGGAAGGGCACCTTTAGTTTTCTGTGATCAGTGCCCCTGTTTGTGTCACTAACTGGGAGCTCAGGCAGCAGTCCTAGATATTTCTTTTTCTTACAGTACAGGATATATCTCATCTAATATTGGGTATTTGCATGTTTTGTCTCTGTCTGGATGATACATAGTTGAGTGTCCTATGGTTCTTTGTGTCTCTGTGGCACACCTTGGTCATCAGCAGGGTACAGGAAAAAGAGCAAATGAGGGAATTCTTGTAACATTTGCTCAGTACTTTGCTGAAATAGAGTCTAAAATATCTTTTAGCAGATAAACAATCTCTAACTGAAAAAAATATCAGAGGGCAAATGATTGTGGATGCTTTCTTCTTACAGTAAAGGGTAGAAGAGATATAGATAATTTTCCTGCCCCCACAAGGTAACAAAATTCAATCAGAAGAGTCTGGAGTAAAAATTGCCAATTCTACAGCACTGGGTACATAGTGTTACAAAGGTCTTTGTTTTACTGTTGTAAAGCAAATGAGGATTAGTTAAGTAATTTGGTAATTGGTGAGGAGATGAATTGTTTAAGATGCAGAGCTTACTACACAGTGAGACGTTCCTTAATTCATCAAAATTTGAAACAATATGATTTTATAATATAAAATTATGTATTATATTAAGGAATGCATTTTCTAATACTGATAAAATTTTTAGAAAATTTAAGCCTTCCTACTTTCAGTTCCTCTCTCTAGATGAAAACATGGTCCTGATGAGCAAAAACCAGCTTATGCTCCTTTGTCAGGGTGCTTTTTTAGTGGTTTGTGTTATATACATTGAAATTATTTGGTATTATTACTGACCTCTAGGGTGAACTGTTCTTTACCACAGGAACTCACCTGTCACAAGCCCCTCAGCAGAAGCCATTGAATTGTAGTCTGAAGACAAAATACAGTGAGTCTCTCTTCAGATAAAAATCCCACTTTGAAAAATGCTAGGTTCTAGGGATTACACAAATTACAGTTCAAATTGCTAAAACTTTTTGAAGAGTGTTAAAGGTTTAGGTATTTTCCTTGAAGCACAGCAGAATAATGGAGACATTTTCTAGCTAATTCCAGCCACAAGAAGAATAATCTTCCACAGAATTTTTGTCCTTGATTAGCAAAGTAGCAAACCTTTATCTAATCGGTCTAGAATTTCTGCTGGTTTTTTTAATGGCTTTTAAATTTCACTGGGCTCTGGAAGACTGGTCAAGTACCCAAAGGAATGGAATGAGTAGCATATGTTATATTCATGGATTTAAGGACACTTTTGCTTTGAGACAGATGTGTGCAGTGATGGAATAAAATTACAAAAAGATGTTTTCAGGCACTTCAGAGGCTCAAATTGAAGTGAGTTGTAAATTCTGATTAGCTAAGGTGGAATGATCTTAGAGCTCCATTTGGCTCACCCATAGCAGCCCAGTTCTAACCCAGATGTCATTTTTACACCTCACTCTTGCGTTCTATCTACACGATTCTCATTTTCTGTGACTGGGTACACTGTACAAGATACTGCTGTGGGCTCCTTCCCTTTCCTGTCACCTCAAGGTGGTGAAGGCCTCAAGTTTTATGGTGTATTTTAAATAGCCCTTTAGCTGCTTTCTTTTCAATATACTTTTTGAAAGCTGTTGGAATGATAAATTCAGTCTGAGAAGCATGGCTAATGTGGGCTCCTCTTCAAAATTTGCAGTTGAGGTTTTTATGAACTTTGTGCAAAGATGCATGTGATGTAAAGCAACAGAAGATCAGGAGGCAGGGGATTAGGATAGAATTGCAAGTAGTAAATTGCTAATATTTCTCTAGTAGTAAATCATGTTTAGTTAGAATTCTGAGGCATATACCTCAATGTGCCTTCCAGTGTATCCATCACTTGGATTTGGAACATTGAGAACATAAGGTTATTAAAATTCTCTACATCAGTAACTGATTTCTATTGTACAAATAATGGATCTCCTGTGTAGGAAAAAAATAATTTAGTGCCTTAGTTTTATTTATTTTTTAATCTTTCTGCATCCTACCAAAAAAAGTATGCTGTGAAGAGCTGTGAATTTCTTTTCAGTACTTGATTGATTGATTCTAGCTGAAAACTGAGCTGGATGCTCAGAATTAATTTATGCTGGAATCTCACTGCTTCCCAAGTACAATTATTCAGAAGTGGAGATTTCATTACTTTGCTGTTTTCTTCACAGACTGCTGCTGATTAACCAGAATGTTAAGATTTTCTTTCAGTGTCTGATGAAGCTATTTTTGCTTCTTCAAAGTAAAACCTGCTGAGATGAAGTGGCAAAGGCACTGATGATATAAATGGCATACTGTGTCAGCTCTTACCTCAATCAGCTTTAAATAAACATTTGTTTGAAATGGTGAAACAATTAATGTAAACACAAAGTATCAAATTCAGCTCTGGAATGAGCCAGTGCCCAGCTACTGACTCCTGCTGGTTTATACCAGTGTCCAAATTGAGCACAATTATGTCCCTCATACCTGGTGAGGTTTCCAAATGACCCTCCCTTCAGACTCTCAATGGTAGAAGATGATCTTCCAATAGGAGAAGAAATAAAATAGCAGAAGTTGCAAAATGGAGCTCACAACTGGGCAGGCACCGCTGCAAACAGAAGTAATTTTAGTGTGTTGACACTGGTTTCTTAGGAAGAGTGATGAAAAGAGGAGAATTCTGTGAGCACAGTTTTAGCTAATATGAACTCTTCATAGAAGAGATTTTAAGAGAGAAATTCTGCAAAGACAGCTCAATATCAGAGGTGAAGGATTATGCTCTCAAGTCTACATACTGTAATATATTGAAAGTTTCCACAAGTTTAAAGGTTTTTTTAAAGTAGAATGTATAACACTTGATGAAACATAGGCTAGTCTGACCCTCTGTAATCAAAATGGGTTTTTGTGCTACTGTGCTCTTCTTGACTCCTTAGATCTTCAAAATTTAGTTATCTTTCATCTGCAGACACAATTATTTAAAGGCTGCCTTCAGTTTCCTCTTTGAGCTGTGAACAATTTCAAAATTTCAAACAGGGACAAAGAAGTACCCAGAAATAAAACTATGGGTTCAAAATGTTTTAAACACTGTGCAATAATAGATGCTTCAGTGTTATTTAATGATTCTTACTTTATAAAAATGAACATTACACTTTAATATAGAGTTTCAACCCAAATAACCCTTTTGCATCAGCAGAAAGATGTTGAACTCCAGTGTTTTTTCCTTCAATGAAATAGGCAAAACTGGAGTACTGCATTATTTTTGGAGCAGAGCCCTTAAATTCAGTCACTGCTAAAGTGTCAGTGTTTATTCTGTGAAAATTCTAGCTAGGGCTGTGTCCACTAAAAACTTTTCCAGTCTCTCAGTTGATTATTGTTTCAGATGTCTGCCATGACATTTTTGGAAAAGAGCTAGTTCTGGAAAAAAAAAAAAAAACAAAAAAAACCCAACAAAAAACAAACAAACAAACAAAAAACCCCAAAAAACCAAACCAACCAAACAAACAAAAAAACCACCAAAACCAAAACAAAAACAAAAACAAAAAAAAAAAACAAAAACAAACCAGACCAAATCATACACAAATTATACTATTTTGGAGGGAAAAAAATGAAAGAATGTTTTTTTTAAAAAAAATGCAGGACTTTTACCACCCCACTGGCTGTCTAGTTAAGTACCACCTGAATGGGAAGTGAAGGTGTTAGTTCCTTTTTTTCCTGTTATAAACAGCTAATTTATGTAACCAGAGCAGAGAAATATACACAGAGGGTAGGGAGTTGATTTTTTTTCCCTTTTTCTTTGCCCTTGGGTTTTTATATGTATCATTAAGATGTACCAAAAAAAAGATATTAAGTTTATAAATGAAAGGAAGCTTCCAGACTAACTCAGTAAATTTGGATTCTGGAATAGTGAAAGAAGCATTTTCACAGGTAACACGAATGTTATGAGCCATTCTTTGTAACACCTTCATTTTCCCCAATCCATCCTATATGCACTCTGCTCCAGACAGGAAAGATTGGCTATGTGAATCTTGCAATAAATTGGATAAATTGGAGTGATATTTTAAAACATAGCATTTAATGTTTTTCTCCCTGTCTGCTGCTAAACTCTTCAGTGGGTAGTCACACAATTTGCACAGTGGTCCCTGCCAGCAGTCACTGCTCACTGCAGCTGCACAGTTCCCTCCCGTTGGATTCTTGGCATTTGGGTGGTCAGCTACACAGAGAGGATTGACTGGTTTACTTGATTGGTGCTTCTGTATTTAAAGGCAGATGTATTTCTAGAAAATATAAATGTTATCCATAACAGAAGGACATATCCTGAAGCCTCAATGGAAAGCCAATATATTTTTATAATTATAACAGGAAATCTCCAACTTGTTGACTGTATCAGTACAGTGAAAACCTAGTTGAAAGGTCAGCTCATCATACTATTTATAATACTAGGTTGCATTTGCAATCCTTCATTGCAATGGGACTGTTTTGTTTTGCAAGACTAGCCAAAGGAACTGAATTATTGTTTGTTAAGTACAAATATCACTGAGTTTTAGAATTTTTTAAAATGGAAAATGGTTATATTTTCTCTATGTCCCAAGACATGACTATGTAAATGGCAGTTGCAGGGCTTGAATCTCATTTTGTATGAAGGACGTTTTAAAATGAGGCTCTGTAAATTCAAGAATGGTTCTGTCATGGAATTAGAGTAAGAATATATTTATAAATTATTAACATTAAATTATATACATCAGAAATACTGTCTTCATTGTTCTGCCTCATATGACGAACATCTACATTAACTTTCTCTATACTTTATTATCTACAGTACATGATATGCCTTCATTGCCACACTTCTTTTTTATTCAGTGACAATTTTCTTATTTTCATTGCATTTTATCTCTAGTCATAAAAAGTAATCTATATTTAATATGGCTGTATCCAGCCAGGGGATTAAAAATCTAAAAATATTTTTACTCCAGCATGTGCCAACAGGCTTCTATTTCATGGCATTCACTGTCAGAACAGAGAAGGATGTGGTCAGGAGGAAATTGGTTAGTCTTTTTGATCAGGCAGAATATTACCTGAATTATTTTAAGAGCTGATAGGGAAAGGTTTCTTCCTAGATCGAATTTGCTTTGTTGAACAAGGCAGCCTACATTAAAACGTTGTTAATAAGTAATTTCCTGTCTCAATCCCCTCTCTAATATCTGTAAAGGGATCATGGCCTGGAAGTATTCCATATTAGTGTCTAAAAAGTTCTAGTAAGTGTACTGTGAGCTCTAGATTTTGGTACATGTGAGAATGTTTCTCTTTGTTGTGGTGTTGCCCACCATGCCAAGTATAGGGAAATACAATGAAAGCACAAAAGCTATCAAGAAAATTAAGTTGCATACAAAAGACACCTGTAAGAAAGCAAGCTGATACTATTTCATGTGCAAAATCTGTCTGGATTTCCAAAGGAACTGGATCACACACATAGATTCTCTGCAGAGCTTTCCCTGAAGAAGAGATGCAGTCTCATCTTAGTAGCTCACAAATGAACTGTAGATGTATTTTGCAGTGATCTTTTTCCAACTGATTTGTCTTGGAGTTCATTCAGCCTTGTATGATTGTATTGTTCATCATTAAAAATGCTGCAGTTGCATAGGTGATTTGTCTTGAAATGGCACAGGTTCTTTACATGCTTCAGTTTTGCTTGCAAGGTACTGATCTCACTACCTGATATTTGGAAGATAAAAAGAATTCAACTTTTGCTGGACTATTGCTCTCCAAATTTTAATTGTACTGCTATTCTTCATACCACTATATGTAATTTGTTCTTACTTAGTTTTCATTTGTCTTTTTGCCACGTGGTGCATTCTGGTTCAATTTCAGGTTAGAAAACAATATATTTTGATACACTGCATATCATTAATGAAGGTAAAGTATTTGATATTGTCTATAGCAAAGAATTACAGGAGTCACGTTGGCTGCTGAAACATGCCGAAGTTACTCTCTTCCTATTATGGTCTATTTATTTTAGCAATACTTGCTCAAAGCAAACACTTGTTAAAAAAAAGTCAACAGGACTTTACTGATCACATTTTGTTTCTGTTCCAAGTCCCAGCTCAATGCCTGTCCTGAGCCAGGTTGTGGGCAAACAGGGCCTGAAGGGCAGCAATGATGGTCACAGCCATTTCCATCTTTCTGCAGCAAGCCACCTCGGCAGAGAGCACTGCTGCTTTTCTTTCCACTGGGCTCTTGTCAAAGGGGGCAGAATTAGAACCTTGTTTCTCCTCTCACTTAGTTTTATATATGCTCGCTAGGAAGCGAGATATTACCAACTATGGCTTATAGGGCTCCAGCAGAATCTTCTCAGCCTGGCTGTCTGCCAGGAAAGTAGAATCTTCAGAAAACACAAGGCTATCATATCTGCCTGAGATTTGTGAGGAAGTTGTATGTGTATGTGCACTACAGAGCACTCATGCAGTAACCCTGATGTTTCTCCTAAAGACTGAGTTTATGGTGTAGTTGATATATTGCCAAAATTCTAATTGTGGTTACTGTTTTTCTGAACAAATGTATATGCTCACTGTAGTAAATCAAATGTATTTCAGAATGCACATACATAACAAATATATGTGGAATTTTTGGACATATGGTGACCTGTTTGGTGCTGCTGTGTGCGCATAGCTGATGTGACCTAAATACAAAATAAGTAGGGTATGTATGTACATATGTATGAATAACAGAGATGATTCCCAGGGGAATTGGGAAAACCACAGGAGTCAGAGACATGCAGGGATACATTGCATAAAATATCATGAATAACAATCCGTATGTTACAAGTCTTAGAATCTGAGGAGAAATAATTAATAAAAGAACTGTGCAGGAGTTGTATGGCTTGGTGGTTTTATCCATCCAGCAACAGCTACTGTCATTATAGGTATTCACAAATTATACCACCATCAACATTTTGTCTGTTATAATTTTCTGTGTTCACAGATGGGACCTCTAAACAGACCTTTCCAAGTATAATTCCAGTCATAATTCAGTTTTCATAGTGCTTTGTATAAATGTCTGTTTTTTGATGATACACTGCTCTAATTCATTACAGCACTTTTGTCAGTTCTAGACTGGGAAAATTGACAAGAAAAGCCAATTGCTTTTCATGTAGTATTGGTTTATGAAAGAGTTTCAGGACCAAATTGCACAGACGTATGTCAGAGGGAAATATGATCCTGTGTGCAATTTATGGATTTCATGGTGTTGAGCAAGGAAGGCTAAGTAGAGAAAACAGTGTTTTATAGTTAACCTGTAACCCCATTGATTTGAAGCACGTCAGTTTTAAGAAAAGCATCTGTATGCTTGACTAATCTATATTAAGCATTGCAGTTATCCTTATAAAGAATAAGCTCATTAATATTTAAACTACACATTAGCTGCATCTCTTATAAGGACATAATATTCCCCATAACTTCCATTAATTATCACCAAATTAACATGGACTGAGAATAACTGATTGAGAATAAATATTTCATATTTTAAGCCAAACCTGAGTAAAAATGATAACAATACTTTTAGCAACCAATTGTCTGCTCGTTTTAGAGTACATCTGTTTGTAAAAGAGATGCAGCTAAATTTTGGATTGAGAGTGGATCATGCTGGAATTTGGACTTTGCTCTTATCCCATATTGCTTTCACTTTGTGTTGCTTTCCACTTGCATGTTCTAAATGAGCCTAAATTTGAGCACCTGTGGGATAACTGTGATCTCCCAGAGCTGTAGTATTTTCATTCATTTAGTACCCATTGATCTGCTTATAGTCTCAAGGTTAAAATACACAGTTGCACAGATGTGTGTTGTAAGCTCATGGTATCTGGCTGTACCACTGAAAGCTTGCTCTACAGATGGATATCAACTGAAGCTTTTCTCAATACAATGCAAATTTTATAAGCTACAGCTCAGAAAACAGTTTTTGTGCAATGACGTGACAGGACAAGCTGAAGAAGCACTCTGTGCTGTGTCATATTTATTTGATTCTCATTTGAAAACATAATTCCTGCAGGGAATTCTGTTTCAGCTGCAGAATGGAGGCCTGTGAACAGCTCTTCATTCTGCCTGAATGTTCCCTTATGAATTGCTGATGGTTAGGAAAGCTCACAGTGACAGAACAGGAGACAGCAGCTTTGTGCTTAGATGACAATAGTCTGTGTCTGTGCTAACAGCAACTGGCACCATTAACTACCTATCCATAGACTGAGAGCAGAACAATTATCACTGCATGCATTAGAATGATGAAATCCACTCTGTTTCTATAGTAACAGGAGTGACAAATTATATTATGACCTTAAGAAAGTACAATGTGACCATTGCTTTTTTCTATTTTTTTGCAGTTTTACAAAGAGCCGCAATTCTCAGAGGAAATAATGTTTAAGATGATGCACACAGATAAAGGTAAGATGTACTTTACCAGTAACAAAGAGATGCAGAACATACATTCAAGTTGGAATGTTGATTTTTGACTTTTGTTATGTAGACACATACCCAATTTAGCGCTCTTTGAAGGAGATTCTTCTTTTCAGTGTATTACAAATAATTTTAAGTGGAAGCTTTAGAAAAAATAGAGTATGAGAAAATATAAAATATAGCAAGTAAAAATTTTGTAATTGTTTTGACACCTGGTCTAAACTATCATATGAAAAACAGTTGGATATTCTGAGCTTTCTTCCTCAGAAGAACATCAAAGTATTAACACTCTGTAAGAGATTAGTTCATGGATATGTTTATTATACTGCAGGATTTTTAAGCCTGTCCAAGCTAGCATGTATTTAGTTTGTTTGTTTGTTAGTAGCAGAATGCTGTGGCTAAATGTTTTGATAGGTTTTGAAAAGCCTATCTTTATAGATATTTTATTAATATTACAGTATAAACCTGTCAAGAGAGAACTGTTCTTGAGTTCTTTAAACTGATTTCAGCATTCTGTTTTAATATTGCTTTGTTTCATAATCACCTCCCTTTTCAAATGATATATCATGTGTAACTGTGCAGTCATTTAGTAACAGTCATAATTCTTGAAACATTTAATAATTTACAACCTTCCCTCTCCCTACATACTTGCCTTGCCCAAAGCCTCTCTCCTCATTATGTGCTAAATATATAGAGTGCCCCCTCTGGAGCTGGGATCCTCTGCCATGAGTGAAGGATTATGGAATTTCTCTTCAAGTTACCTACAGCTTCAGGAGTGTGACACTAATCCGTGCCTGCTGGTATTTCCTTGCATGTTACAGACATCAGCAGACAAAGAAAGGAGAACTTAATTGGAGCTCTGTGCTAAAACATCCTGTTCAGTCACTTGGTGTTCTTTCTTTAGATGCAATAATTAACTGCAATCTTGAACTCATAAGATTTTTTTTAAACTAAGATAAACCATTTGCCTTTATAATAATTCCAAGAGTGTCTATAGCTATGTGTTTTAGAGAAGTTTTTAACCTCCAGCTCATTTTAAAATTTCATGTCACTGCAGTAGAGCATAAAATACAAAAGCATATTGTATCCTAATGCCCCTTTCTAAGCCCTGGCTTACACTGCTGATTTAAACTGTATTTTTTTAATGCATGTGGATGTTTTGAGTTCTTTTTCTTTTTTTTTTTTATTGTGCTTCCCAGTGTTTAAAGCAGGTACTCTCTGCACTGGCAATGATAGTGATGAACACAGACATGTTTCTTTAAAAATGCAAATAATTGTATTTTAGATGATAAGCAAGCATTCTATTCAAAGTCTGAAATATTCAACTAATATTATCTCCATTTCTAAGGGGATTCAACTGAGCAAATCAGAAAAGTTAAGTAAGAGTTAAGATGCTGAATATTTCTAGCATCTAGATTTGCATATTTTATATGTAGTCAGTTATATGAATATAAATCTTGCCACTCATTAGCCAGATTTTACATTACGTGTGAATTAGGAGATTACGTGACTGCCATCAGAGCCAGCAAGGAAACTATTTAAATAGAACAGGAAGAATTAAGATTGCTGTTGTTCATGGAAAAAGAGCAATACTCAAATCCACCTAAGATAGTTCCTCTTCTGGAGCACAGATGGAATAAAAAGCTCTGTTTAAGGCACATAATGACACTATGTTATCTGATTTTATGAGATCTGAAAAACAGAGAAGTCAGAATGTACTCTGTACATTCTTCATTTGGATTTTGATGATTCTTATATATGTATGTATGCATGTTCTCTACTACTCCTTTGATAGTTCATCTCTGGATGGAAGGAAGATTATCAAGAGAATTTGTGTGGAATGGAGAAAAAAAGGAATGTAGGTTACTTATGCTGTTCTTGGAATTCCAATAATAGGATTATTTTTTCATAGTTACACAGTTATTTCGCTTGCTCGTTCATGGAAAATATGTAGAACTGTTCATTTGCACTTCCTGAGGGTCTTTTATAACTACAAAAGCTGGTTTATCCTGCTCAAACCATGTAGAATTTCCCAGTTATTTTATGTTAAACATCTGAGATGACCACCTAAAAAAAGACATGTGGCACCAAAAGGAAAATTTTGTGAATGAAGAGTTAATGTTACAATTGACATACAAATACACTAGAAATCTTCTAAACTTCAATTAAATTTAAATTTAGAAGTAATAAATCAAATTCCAGCTAATAATAAGATCCTTAAAGGAGATTGCACAGTTAGGCTGTGAACACTTGTGAGTACACATTGCTTGTTAAGCCATAAAAAGCTGAAGGATCATAACAATAGTTAACCAGTGAATTCTGTTCCACACACAGACATGCATCAATAAAATATTACTGTAATAATGTTGATATTACATTAACAAACAGTGTTTTGTTGTAAGCAGTAAACTGAAAAAGAGCTGTGATAAGGATAGATAATCACTGTGCTTTCTAAGGCAAAATTAACAGCTAAATATGTCTGATTTTAGTTAGCATGTACCAGATTGACTTTTTATTTTAGTGACAATTTTCTACTTGCTGAGCTTCTGTTTGTTCATGCAGTTTTTAGACCATAAAATCATTGTTTCTTAATCCCTACGTCAGCATAGCTACAACATCACTATTAAGAAATATTACTTTTTTCCCCTCACACTGATAGATGTGCAATTATATGTTGTTGTTCACTCACTGATCCTTCAAAACTGAACAAAAGTGAAAAAATTAAACTACACTTCTCATGAAAACACCTCAAGCAAGTTTTCTAGTTTTGGCAAATCATAGTGAAGATCAGGGAACAGGATTCTTTTCAAACTAGGTGTTCATTTGGAAATGAAAATGAAAAAAATAGAAGTAAAGTCAATGAATGACAGCTCATTTTATTCTGCTGCATATGTTCGTCTAGGACTAATGTACACAGTATCTGCAGTTCGTTCTTGTTTGCCTTCTTGTTTGCCTAAAGAATTCTGCTCAAGATCCTGAATGTTAACACATGCCTTAAATTCCTTTTTGTATCCCTATTTTACCCCTGCTGCTACAAAGGTTCAGAAATAGTTCTGCTTTTTGGCCTGGAACGATGCAGAGTCTGTAATGACAGACTGCAGGGATGAGCAAGTACAGAGAAAGTTCAGTAAATAAAGAGCAAGGCTGTGGTTCCAGTTTCCAAAAGGGAAAGGCTATATGCAGGACATGGCTTTCAATATAACTGGAAGTTTCCATTCTGTGGTTTTAAACATATGAATTTCAAATTAAGCCTAGGGTGGCTTTGATCTGGTAAGATTTTATTAAATGGAATATATTTCTAAATTTTCCTTATATCTTCGCTTCTATTCTTTAAAGAATTATTCTTAAATTATACAGACCAATATGAAAGTATTTTTAAAGTTAATAATGAGAATGCCAAAGACTAATCTACCTATATAATCTGATTTTTACCCTTATTCCACCATTTCTGCAATATCCTTTAAAATATTAATTTGATAGAGAAGCGAAATGTCACATAACTTGCATATGGATATGAATGTAAGTCATGTGTCCATGGCATATGGTGTTCAGCTAAGCCTGGTATAGTTGACATATGTCTAAGTAAAGTCTCTTTCTGGTATTAGGTATTTAAATTTCTTCCTTTGTATTTGCTGTAGATAAGAAGATGACATGGGACATTTATAACAGTCAGAGATATGATTTTTCTTGAACAAATTGTTCCTGTTTACTTGAACCTTTCCAGAGAGTTACTGGAAAAAATTGCTATGCACAGTGAAAACACCAAATCTCGTCTGCTGGTAATAAATTCAATTTGGAATAAACTGCAATCCAACCTGACTTACTCTGTTGTCCATAAATTTGTGACATCTCAAGGACTGGAAGACTTCACTCTTCTGCTGTCATTGCTTGCTGTCCTATACTGAGGGAATTTACTGACATGTTTTGGGTAAGGTATCAGTAGCCTGGTCTTTACCTTTGATTTCCAGCTTTTTGCTAGGCCACTGTTAAATCTGTGAACGTCTGCAGTGTCCAGCAGAGCGTCCTGCTTAGTTCTTTTAATCCCCCGTTCTTGAGTGTGGTAAGAAACACTGGGTCCCAGAATGGAACCACTGGCTTGTCATACTGCAACAAATCTGGATAGCAAATCTTTCCAAAAATTGGATTCACTCCTCTAACGTTGCCATAGCAATATCAACTGCACATTTTGAAGTGAAAGTTTTTAATTTAATGTGAATAACTGAATTAGGGAAAGAGCACTTAAAAGCTTTAGATGTATTCTACTTTCCTAGACATCCATAATAATAATGTATCTTAACTTGAATTTATTCTAGGAAAAGGAATGAGAACAAAGAATTGTTTAGTGGCAGAGTATGATGTCTTTTAATTATGTAGTTTACAATGAGTGCAAAAAATGTAGAACACCATTTGTAAAGTTAAATTGAAACACTAAAAAGAAGTACTCAGACTTTCGTAGCTTCATGAACTACACTCCTGAGTGATAGTAGTCTTCTGCTCTTGGCTTTATTTCCTATAAATTCAAATACAGTAGATGAGATATGTACAAATTATCTACCACTGCAAACAAATTCCTGATCCAAGCATGTACATTTTCTTCTTTTATATCCTCCTTAATCAGCTTTGTACTGTGATCAGCTTTGCAAATTTTGCTTTCTGCTGATGTATAGACTTGGTATGTTAAAAAATACCCTTTACAAAGAAAGAAATAAATCAGAAATGTCAGGATAAATTTACCCGATTTTTAACTACCTAGTGTGTACTGAGGATGCAAATCTAAGGAGTACACCCAGCTGGCATACCACAAAACTCTGCTTTTATGGTGGCAGATCTGTAGGGCTTTTGATGCTGCAAATAAGGTGGCACTTCAGTACAGTCATTGCAACACTGTGGCTGCAGTAAGAGACTGGATGACAATTTAGTTGGGGTGGTTCTGGTTTTTTAAAACTGTGTTTTAAAGGAAAATGTTTTTCAAATACCTCTTCTCCACACTGCATCAAAGATCCTATTTAACAAGACCTGATTCTTATTTAGACCTCAAAATTCAATAGTGACATGTTAAAAATACGTTAACTGATTGGAACTTGCTGGTTGAGCAGAAGTTTAGGAGACTTAGCTCTTTCATTTAATCCTAAATGGAAACTGCTGACTTCTTTAAAGAATCTCTCCCTTTAATTGCAGACTTTGCTAACACAAGGCTGTAAGTCTGGGCTTGAAATGGTAAAGTACAAAGCACGCAGTCCCAGAGATTTTTGAAAGAGTCGCCTTTTAATCTGGTTGTTTGGTTTCATGTTCTTTGTTCTTTGCTATTTAAAGTTTGTGCATAAGGTTGTGCTCCTGCATGATCCTACAGTGACTGTAGAGCTGTTAGTGGTTGTTATCCTCGAAGCCTAAACTGCTCTCTTACAGTACAGGAGCGTGTCATTAGTTCAGGGCTGTGTTGTTATCTCTGAATCTTTTTGCATCCTTGGATTTTCAGCTTCTAATTCTAACACTATCACTAACTAAAATTACACAAATAAAATGAGGTCTTCCCAAACCCACCATTAATTGTCAGTTTATGTAGTCATATGTGTCTGGATGCTGGCTGAGATTAAATATAGATCTCCCCAGTGCTTATTGTTTGTGTTTTATTTGTCCATCCTAGGATGGAATGCTACATAATGCTGCAATTAAACCATGATTTCTATATACAATATGTTAAAAGCACCCTCACACTGTGATGACTTAACAGCAAAGAGAGCTTTTTCATTAATAATTTGTTAGTATCATGACAAAGCTGACCAGTCTTTCAACTTCCATTTTGCCCATTAGGTTACAGAGGAAAACATGGCATACTCTAAACTGTGTGAATTAGGGTGTAATTCTGTTGGAAACAGAGCATCATTGATGGGTAGTACAAGCCAGGATCTTTGTTCAAAAATAATGGAATTCAAGGGATTATGGTGGTTATAGCCACAGCATTATGACAGGAGAGAGCTTGTCTTTGGATTACATTATCCCAGCTACTACTTTGTCATTTCAAAGTCCAAACTCATTTTATTAAAGGATTGCTTTATTTTGAAGACAGAGGAAACTTCCTTCTACCTAATGGACAACATAAATCAACATGTGGGTATTGGGAAAGGAAAAAAAAAACCCTGTATTTTTGGTTTGCCACAAAGTTGTTTGCAATGCAAAACTGCCTGTAATTTCAACATACAAATACAAGCCTGATTCCCTCTGCATTTGAGGGAAAGCTATTTTTGACAATTTAACCTCCTTGAGTGATACACTTTTAACCACATTATCTTTGTGGAGCCCACTTTGTAAGGTGCTGTTGCTACCAAAATAGCCGTGGTTGGGGTGCTGGTTGCTCAGCTGTGCTTAGAGCACCAGGGGCTCTTTTACCAATGTAAGTGGAGCAAATCATATTATACAGCAAGAGAATCTTATTCTAGGCTGGCTATCTACCCAGAGACAAGAATAATCATGCTGAGAAAGTAAACAAGAATATAACTGTTTAACTGCAGTTATTTTTGCATAGCAGAGGAACTAGATATTGAAGTATTATTTTCCAGTCCTGTTTTTAACATGTAAAATGTTGAACTGAAATGTTGGACTTGGAGACTTACTATCCCAAAGTTATCTGGCCTTACCAGTTAAAGATATCAAGCAGTGGAATAGAATTCTGAAGAAAAATGGCTGATATGGCAGTAAAATACATAAATTCAGAGTTGGGATTAAAAATAAAGACAGGAAAGCATATGAAGGCATTTGGAGGCAGCCATGGCAACCATTTAACTTCTTTTTCTTTCAATTACATTGTCATTTAAAACATTCTAGGCTTTTGACTCAGTTGAAATAGTTATAAAAATTACTTTTATTCTCCAGAAAAAATTATATTTTGTTCAATGTTCTCACTTCCTTGCCTTCATATGAAGGCAAATATAAGCAGTTTTCCACTGAGTGAATTATTTCCCTATGAGACCTTCCTTTATTTCTATCATTGAAAAGAGAAGCTCTCTTTTTTTTATTCGTGGAGCTTAAAGGAAGTGCATGCCAATTCTTACTCAGAGATTCTTTTCCATTTTGTTACAGAATTCATGCATCCAACATCAACGTAGCTTAAAAGTACTCTGCCTGCTAGATTCCTACTTAAATGTTTCCAAGCTGTTACAAGGCATGTGAAATACAGATCCAGATCTAATTTAGAGGGTTTTGTGCAATCATGCATCACAAATATAATACCTAGGTGAATCATGGATATTTATTTACAGGCCTAAAAATACACTTAATATTTACCTTATGAATAAAATATCCTGGTTGCCTGGGAAGCTCCAGACCTTGAGCTGTACAGCTTTGACCATAGAATCCATTGTGATTTGTGATACAACATTACTTTATAAAAAAATGAAGTCTGGAGGATTACAGCTAAACCTTATAGTCTTAGTAATTTCTAATACATAAAAAATCACTGAGTTCTGAGACCTGCTATCAGTTCTGAGTTTCAAGTTTGGTAGTTACACCCAAAGCTATGAGAATTAAACTAATGGTTTAGACAGTAACTCATCACTAGTGAAACTAAACCATGGTGGTATTATTTTGCAAATGGTTTTAAAAGAAAAGCAAAACTTAATACCTATGACTCCCATGTGGATATTAAATTGTATTTTAGCATCAGCTAATGTAATAGAAGTTTAATATATAATAAAGCCTGTTAAGATTAATTTAGTAGTAAATTAAACATCTACATATGAATACTGTATGAAATTTATTCTTCAAGGACCTTTTTCAGAAGCAGACCTCGAGTCTGATATAGAAATGTTACTGAATTGATTAAAGGATCTTTTAAAATGAGTACTGTGCTCTAGTGCAAGCAGCATTTGCTTACACTTCATTACACATTTCATGGTGTGATGTGCCATCTAGTGTCACACTCCCCAAAAGGGAAACACTGCAAAATCTTCACCAACGGCACACTTGGGATTTCCTGAAATGTTGGGTGTTCAGGAATAAACTGAGCATAAACAACAAAGAACTAATGTTTACATCTGCTTTTAGTGACTGTTTAGTTTAATATTTGTCATGTCGTGCTCTGTTCAATAACCCTTCGTTGTCTGTGGATGCACATCTATTCAAAAATTATTTCCCAGCTGCAGCCATGCATGTTGGTGTTTATGCCTAAGGAACTGTTGATACCTGTAGCATCCTTAATGAAGGTGCTCACTTCATGCTAGACTTACAAAGAAGTTGAATTATAAAGAAAAACTATTTTCTAAGGGCTTCTAAATGCATACAACTGGACAGGGAAAACTGTTAATAGCCTCCGAGATTTTGTAAGGATTACTGACACAATATATTTTGTAATGCAATGGTCTATTCTTTCAGTAAGCTTAATTGATCAATATTGACTTACTGTGCTTCTATCCTACAAACAGATGGGATTTCATGCAGTTAGTATGTCTGTTATGTATGCTTAAAGACCTTTTACAAAGCTATAAATACCTGAGGGTTTTTTTTCCCACCTCACACAATAATTCACATAATTAGATGTCATTCTTTTCCTTCAAAACAAGAGGTGAAAATGGAGAAATTCACTATAGTCAAGCTCTTTGTGCTTCTGATATTTATTTTCTGCGCTTGTGTAGATTTTCTAGCTTACCCTCATTTTTAAGTTTCAGGCAAGGCAGTGTAGAAGCAGCTTGCTTTGTGGTCTGGTAGCCATCTCATCTGAAATGGGAACTATTTCAAGTACTTGCCAGACAAATACAACTTTATCTTGATTGTAGTTGAAGAAGGGAAATGGCTCATAGTGGGTAATTTTACTATGATGGTGAGCTTCAGAATCAATGTATTTCTGAGTTAGCAGAGGTGAAGTACTAGACTATAAATGGAAATGATTAAATGGTACATCTTACAAAAATGCAACACTTTTTTTTAAAATTAATGTCAGTTGAAATACAGCAAAAAACTGCAGATCTTGGTGTTTTTAATGAATTGAATACATTAAACATAAAGAAGGTAACTCTGAAATCTCTCCTGGTTTTGTATGTATAAGCCAATTATACAATTATACCACTGCTCTTGTTGCATGTTAAATTTTGTAAAAGCTTATGCTGAGTCTTCTGTGTTTTCTGTAACAGAAAGAAGCAAAAAAATTTTAAAATATCGAAAGTGATTCATACAATTCCCATAGTTCACTATCACTCAAGGAAATTGGTGCTCTACACCTTTCAGTGCATGTTCATATAGACATGCCACTCATACTCACAGTTTTTTAAACTTTATTCAGTATGCACATGAATTTAGGGTTATGTGACTAACATTTTGATTGACTAGGATATAAAAATGTTACCTCACAAAATTAGTTTTTATGGGAATCATAATTAGAATCATAGTAAGAGTGTGAAAGAGCAAATTGTTCTGTTCATTAGAAAGTCTGCCTGCAGAATTCTAATTTCACAATATTTATTGGCAGTGGTGGTGTAAGTAGTGTGTGCAGCAGAAGGAGCTCAGCTTGACTGTTCAAATCCCAGATGGAACTTGGGCTGCTGGTGTTTGAAAAATTCTATATTTGAATTACAAATTCCTGCAAATGTTGATGCAGAAGAATAATCATGGAACAGGAAGAAATCAGAACGCTGGAAAAGTAGAACTGATCTGAATATATTACCTTCCACTTCAGATGACGTTTTCCTGACACTGCTGGTGTCTGACTAACTGCTCAAAATGTCAAATGAAGCACAATATGGCTTCTATACCCCAGGACAGGATGCTCATCAGGCAAGTTATTAGTCTAGAGAGTTCTTCAATGCATATTAAGTCAAATTAAGACATGAAATACCATTTTTAATGTCAAAATCTTTGCACAAAAATGTTTAATAACATTTTCGTGGGCATTTAAAAAGAAGGAATTGACAGATTTCTGGAATACTGCTACACTTGCACAGTCTTTAGCTGTTCTTCAGCTGGCTGCCTGTGTTACCTTGCAGTTTTAAAGCTTTGGGGATGTAAGCTTTTGAAACTCCCTACTAGGATCAGTTTACAGAAAACATCACACCTGCTACTCTGCACAGAAGGAAATAAACGCTGAAAAATGGATTTATTGAGAGGTTTTGAAAGAACAAATGAAAGTGTATGTCATTTTGCCATAGTTCTTTTAATGCATAAAACAAAAAGCAGAAGTGACTCTTCCTCTTATGTTATCTTTTGAGGAAGTGGAAGGAAGAAACACTTATCCAGTTTTATTGAATGAAAAAATGCCACTCTAAGTATTGTTACAGTGGCTCTGGGAATCTGCTGGCCTTCATCTCAGAGCTAATGCTGACTGTTTTGTCTGGGGTTAACACTGTGAGTAAAGGGAGACTGCAAAATACACAGAAGAGTGTTCAAAATCCTGAGAAAAATATACACAGAGACAGAGAGAGAAAGAGTGGAAAAAGAAAGAAAGAATGAATGAGTAAATAAGCATTATGAACATATTTAGGGAAAAACAAATAAAAGGAGAGGACTTAGTAGGAAGATAGGAAATGACAAATTAAATATAAAGTATATAAAGATCAGGGATAAGAGTTCTTACACACCTGGAAACAAGTAGTGCTTTGTAGAGTCTTTAAAAAATATAATGCAAAATTATCAATGGAATCTCCCAGTAGATCAGGGCATATAGGACTTTAAGTTAGCCTTTACTTTGATATGCTTACTATCCATCCTGGCATAATATGGACAAAAAACATCCACAAATGTGCTGCCTGTCATGTGTGATCTACTTTTTTTAAAACCTGTTCCCATAGCAACATTGCTATTGCATGGTAACCTAGGTATGTAAGTATAGCAAATTAAACATAAATTTGTGTGTGTGTACATACTTTTTCTTGCCTGAATAAACAGACACACACATTGTGTGTGGCATAGTGTACTTTTTTGGAGCCCAGGACACTTGGTTGGGATCTTTTCTCACCCAGATACAAATGTATTGTAGAACTTACTGATTTCAATTATACCAATAAGACCCCAGGACTAGAAAACCTAAAACTATAGATTAAGTTCATAATTAGCTCTACATTTTTAAAGGTTTCAAAACATGTTTTTGAAAAGAAGAAATATTCTGTAGAAGTAGATTACTAACTGCAAACCTTAAATTCTCTCTGTTCTAAAGATTAACATTTAAATTGTGTATTTATGTTACATCTTGAATTAGGAATGTTGTGATAACTCAGCTGGATCATGATTGATTAAAAAAGTACCAAGGCTCTAAACCACACCATGGTGGAGTGAAAACCAGGCCTAGCAATCTATGTGGTGAATTCCCAGAACCAGATGAAATGTGCAACATCCACTGAGAGATTTCATTACTGCTTTTTTATTATTCTTTTAATCAGGTAATGATGAAAATATAAATGGTAGCATATGTAATAATGATAAATGCAGTAATAACTGATCCAGAGCTGCAAAACAATACTTCTCATGCCAATTTTATATGCAAATTTGCACAAATCGTTTATCTCTGCACCCTTACCTTGTTTAATCCAGTTGTGCATGATGGCAATGGAACTTGAGTGTCTTATGACTGACTGTAGGTGGAAAGTGAACATTTTTCTACAAAGAGAAAAAGGGGAAGGACTCTCTGTTGACTCCAAAGGGAAGGGGATGACACGCAGTGTTTGTGTACTATTATTTAAATGGTAAATGGAGGGGAAGCTGAGGGCACTTGGCTTGTTCAGTGTGGAGAAGAGATTGAGGACAGAGATCATCGTGGGCTGCAGCTTCCTCAGGAGGGGCAGTGGAGGAGCAGCACCGATCTCTTCTTGCTGTGCCGGAGGGCGAATTAGGGTGGGTATTAGGAAAAGGTTCTTCACCCAGAGCGTGCTTGAGCACTGGAGCAGCTCCCCAGGGCAGTGGTCACAGCACCAAGCCTGGCAGAACTGGAGGAGTATTTGGATGATGCTCACAGACACAGGGTGGGAGTTTTGGAGCATCCTGTGCAGGGCCAGTTGGACTCTATGATCCCTTCCAAGTCAGCATAATCTATGATTCCATTTTCATTTACAATTTACTATATCAAAACCTGTCACCTGAATAATCTATTTCTGTTTCTAGCTGCATTAAGCACTTTAGAACTCTTGTTTCTTAGAAAGCAAGTCACAGAGATTCAGATCAGATGGGTTGAGACGTTTATCTTGTATTACATAATAATTTCACCTTTCTAAAAGTAAAAAGAAACTCTAGTGAATTCTAGAGTTGCATATCTAAGGGTTAGCAGATTTCTGCAGGGAGGCTCCTGCATGAATTCAGCCCTGATCTGACAAGCATGTGTTGCTATGGCAATGGAGATTATTGAGTGTGAACACGCTGCTGCAGCTTGGTGACAAAGGTGAAGCTTAATTTTTAAATTAATTTTTATTTTTAAGTTAAGAGGAAAATTTTGTCAGTCAGCCTTAGGAACTCCATGTAAACTTTTAGAGTAAATTACAATGTTACTAACAACTTTATAACTTTACTTTCTATTCTGCAGCTGGTGTGCTTGAGGAGCATATTCACTCTAGCAGAGAAAATGGAACACAGATCTCTCCTGGTTTAGTTTCCAGCTGCAGAAGACAATAGTAGCACTCAACTATAGAAAGTAATGTTTAAAGCAAACACCAGTCTGTGTAAATATATTATTGCCTGCATATTCTAGCCATCTTCATCAATGCACTAGCTCTGCCAGATCATCTTCAGGCAGTTACATAAGGAAAATTAGTCAGTTTGAGAAGGAATGCCTTAGTTTCCATGGAGCTCCTCTAGTTTTCATGGGCATGTTTGTAGGTTAGAACTATACTGTGGGTAGAAAAAGCACTGAAATAAATGGAGCACAGAAAAACAATGTAAAATATATTGAAGAAGAAAGAAATTACACAAGAAAGAATAATTAAATAATTAGGTACTACATAGGTAAGTACTTCTACAAGTTATCAGATCACCCTGACAGGTACATAAATATTTTTCTCTTCTTAACATCTCTGGGTTTTAAAGAGTCAAAGACATTGCTTATTATTAGCAACATAGAAATGAAACATCAGGAATTGCTGTAATCACTGATTTGTAGATTTGTGTTTAGTTGGTGCTGTGCCCCATTATTTATGGGCTGGCCATCAGGTGCATGTTAAGAAAGCTTCCATAAGATCTTGGACTCACACATCTTGTTCTAACAATTCTGACTTAAAGAGTAAACAAAATTCAGCTTAAAATCTAATTTAAACCTACTCTCTTTCAGTTAGAAGCCATTCCCCCTTGTCCTTTGGCTAAGTATCTCAGTGAATGAAACACCACTTCCCCCTCTCCCCACCCCAAAATCCCAAATATCCACACGAATACTGTAGAGCTAATCAGGAAAACAACTGAGAGTCAGCTCGATTAAAAAATAAAAATCAAAAATCTTCCCTCTAGCAGAAAATCCCCATTTTTATAGTGGAATATGCAAAGCAGCAGTATTTTCATTAGCTTTGCAGATTGCAAGGTGCCAGTTCTCAGTGCTCAGTAATCTCTGTCAAAAGGCAATTGTGTCTGACTGGACTTTTCAGTGGATTGACTGTCTCAGCCAGCATCATGCACCCAGCTGTGTTTGAACTGATCGAGTGTCCTCTGTAAATCTAATTATAAATATAAACAGTATCTTCAAGGACTCATTAGGAGGGTAATTACTAGTTTTGGAAACATCTCTAATGAAACCCTGCCAGTCTAGAACTGGAGTTAAAAGTCACAAGCTAATTTTAAAGCACAATATAATGAGCCTCTGGACTAAATGTAGATTTTTCAGGCAGAAGTTTTGCAAATTACCAGAAATAGAGACTTCAGTAATGAATTAGAAGCTGTGCTTTCTTCCATAGTTGACTTTCCAGGGTAAGTTTAACTTAGCAGATTGATGGTAAATCTGAGAAGAGTTTTAAACGCAATAAACTCAGGTTTGAATACTCTGTAAAAGGAGAAATGCATAAACACACAAATTTAGAAACAAATGTGACCACTTAAAAATGCCATCTTTGGTCCATGGTATAACTACTGTCTGTCCAAGCAGCTGGCCCTGATGCTTTTGCTGCTCTAGAATCACGCAGACACTCACCTATTGTCCCTTTTCTAGCCCTGCAGTCCTAGAATCCAAACACTGCTATTTTTCTAGGAGAGCTTCTTCACCAATGAACATTTTGTTTGCCAACTCTGGGGCAGTTCAACACCTGGATGGACCAAAGAGAAAAGTTGCATTTCTTGATGCATCCAGTGAAAGTCTGCATTGCAATATGTGCTATATCTCTCTCCTGTTTCATGTGAACAGTAACACAACAGGACCTGTTTGTCTACAAAATATGAACGTCTTTAAATTCAAGTGTAGAAGAATTGTGGTACATTTTTGGGAATCCTGGATAATAACTGACAACTTCAAGCTAGGTTTGGAACTTGCATTGGGATTTTGCATCTCAAATTCAAAGAGAAGAGGAAGTGGGAGTAAAGACAGGTTTGCATCAAGAATATAGCACTTTTATTCAGCCTTGAAATAACCATGTAAAATAAGAGTGCTTAGGAGGTAAAAACTGGAACAAGTAATTGAATACATAAATAAAGAGTAAGGAGAATTTTTCAAGTGATTCACTACCTTCTTCTGTTCTGAAGTTTGCCCACCCACTCCTACATACCACCTCCTGTGGTGCAGGACATTTTAATGTAATGTGGGAGTTTAGCATACAAATTCCTACTGACTGCATTTGTGCATAGCTTCCCACACACCTTTTGAAATCGGGTGCCTTATTTAGAAAAGTAAATGAGTCTTATAGCTATGTCCCAAACTACAAGTGCAGTGGGTTGAAAATTACCCATTACATCCATTTTGAATTAATAGGCATTTCATAATTTTTAACTTTGCTACTGAAACAAGTTTGTGCACCAACTCGGAGCAGTTGGTAACAGAACAGTGGTCCTGTGCTGGGGACTGGGAAGCTGCAGATGCAGCATCTTGAAACAAAAACCGTGCAGAGGGTTAAACCACAATGCCACTGAAGTCAAATTTGCTCTCGTGTTGACTCACTGCTTGCCTTGATGACACACACAGAGTTCTTTCTCTGCAACCAATTCATAACAGAATTATAGTAAGGATGACATGACAACAGCAAAGGAGTAATTAACAGCTTATCTGTAAAAGTTTGTGACAAGTCTCAGGAGCTTTCAATGATGTGCTCTGGGCTGCTTCAGCCAGTTTTGTGTCTTAGAGGAAGCTCCAGAGCCTGCTCTTATTTGCTGAAAGCAGCCAGAGCTTCCCAGTCTCTTCTGGTGCTGCTCTGAGCAGCTGGAGCTCAGAGCTGCTGTAGTAAAACTGATGGTATGTAAGACCAGGTCTAAACCCTACTGCTCTTATTATTTATCACAACTTGATTCGTTTCAGCAGAGAAAAAAAATAGCATTTCCTGTTTTCAACCTGCCACTTCTTTGTGAGCAGAAGTATTTTTATGGATCATGTGTCTGAACCTGACCTTTCTATTCATTAGTGAAACCAGACAAATCAGTTTAATTTCTCAATTTACTAACTGGAGTACAGGAAATAGAAACAAACAAACAATAACAAATTAAATTGTTTACTCTATTGACCTGAAACATTCTGGAAAAAATTCTGACTGAACATCATATACTTTACATTTACAAAAGCCTTTCTGAAAGGAGTAAGTGCATGGTATCTTACTCTGTTCCATTAATGTATTTTCCTTCTTAAGGGCCTGATGCTAGGTATTTATTCCCAAGAACAGCCTTACATTAAGTATAAGATTACTTTTTCAGGTAGATTTGATCTCAAATTCTGGCTGCTTCACTGTATAGAAATAGGGTGATGTTAAACCTTAAATATTACAAAAACTGTATTTAGCTGAAAAACTACATAAAACTTTGTTAAATATTTACATATTCAGAGGCTAGAGGCAAAGGATCATATCTGCAGTATTTCTTATTGTGCACCTCTCTGTTTCTTGCTTCAAAAACACCTGCTAGTAGTTGGTCACACTTGGGCATACATCCAACAAGTCATTACTACATGACAAAATGGATTTATTTTATGGATTAACAAAATCTGGCAATTTTTAAAAATAAATTTGTTAAAACTCTTAACTTTTACTATGTACCCAACTACTTCCTTACCTAAAGCCTATGAGTTATCATCATAGAAATTTTACTTTACAAATTGAATCCTTCTAGGCTGATCATAAATATATGAATTAGGTAATAAAACTTCTTGTTCTACTGTTAAGCTGCAACAGAGACAAATTCTTGTGTAAATTAGGTGATACTCCTGTTTTAGAGATGTAGAGTATTGTCTTGTGTGTTTATGTCCATGTCTTAGTGGTAATAAATAAGTGATCCTCATCAGAAAGGTAATAACAAAAACAGCTGGAAAAGGAATAACATGATGACCTTGAATTTATTGCACAGGCTGGTGTGAGCAGGGAGATGAAGTAAACTATGGTCTGTATTCTTAAAATGGAAGACATGAAAAAAAGGCAAAATACACTGAAACTTGTGGTCCTTAGGTAAGTCTCAACTCCTGAGCTAGGAACTGAGACATCTTCAGAGCTGAAGCCTAGAGACCAGAGCTGGGCAAGTCCCTCACCATGAATAGCAAAGTCTCTGAAACCTGCAGTGCTAAATGACTTCCAGCTAAGTGGAATTAGAGAAAATGAGACAATGTTTCTATCTCCACATGTAAATCCAGATCCTTTGCTGCTTCTCACAGGAAATATTCTCTTCAGAGTCATGATCTATAAATGGATCCTGTGCAAATATTGGATAACTTCAGGAATTCCCAGACAGCTGCAGTCTTTACTATTTAGCAATCCAACATCATGCTCTTCTGGCCAGGGAGCCTTAAGTTAGCTCTTGCTATGTAGATTTTGATGTAGGATGCCAGTAATTGCAGTCCAGCTAGTTACATGTTTTTTCCTTCTCTCATGGAGTCAGAATTTTCCTTTTGCTTTGATGAAGTAGATTTTAAAAACAAACACAAATACATCATAGTCCCACAGACATCATTCTACCAGCCCAGCCTCTCACTTCTTCCTGCTGCCTGACATTTCAGTTCTCTTTTCTGATTTCCTGATGCCCTTAAGCTTTGAGCCAAAATGCTATCTCTGTATAGGCATCCCTGCTAAGAAAACATTCTTTAAGGTAATTTGCCATTATTGAAGCATTTGGTCTCTCTCCAAAAAGAGACTCTACATAACACTTGATTGTCAACCATTTGCTTCTGTCTCTGTGTGGAAGATTTTCATGCTGTGTTTGGCTTTGGAAGGTTTATTTTTGCATTAGGTACTGAGATTTAAGCATCATTTAAGCAAGAAAAGAAACTTGGGCTCAATGACAAAAGCCTGGTTGGAAAGGTTTGAATTGAAGGCAAGGAGGAAAGGGCTTGTGTCACTGGATTAGGAGCCTAAGGAACTTTTTAATGAAATATTTGGTGGTTTTCTTATCTTTCATGCTCATAGAAAAGTTTGACTTGAAAGGAGCCTTTACAGATCATCTTGGACTAACTCCACAGCAACAGAGATATTTTACACTAAACCAGGTTGCTCAAAGCCCCATCCAACCTGGCCTTAAACACTTCCAGGGATGGGGCATCCACAGCTTTCCTGGGCAAGCTATGCAAGTGCTCACCACTCTCTCAGTAAAGAATTTCTTTCTAATATTCAACATAAACCTACTATCTTTCAGTTTGAAGTCATATCCTACTTTAGCTCTGTTCTTCATCGTATCATAGCCTGGCATAAAAGTACTAATGGACATAATAAAAACATGGAAAACGTGAAGCAACACATACTCACCAGCAGATGAAAAAAGAAGGATGTACCTTCGTAGGGGATAAATGACTTTGGAACTTAGAGTTAGTTCAGCAAGATGAAATTACTGACAAGGAATATGTTATGCTGAAAATGCATCCATTCACACATGACATTTTTCTCAAGTATTCTTTCCCCCATCCAAGAGTAGCATGGTTGCTTTGCCCTTACCCACCTGCAAATGACTGAAGATGGTTTTATAACAAGAGAACAACTTTGGAGTTAAAGGTACATGATTAGATTCCACCGAAAGGAATTTGAACAATTTATCTATGTCTGAGTCAAACAGGGACAACAGTACTTCCTGCATCTAGAAGAGCTAGATGAAGAGCTCAAGGATGAAGCAGTTACAACCAGAGTGAGGATTTCACACATATCAAAGATTATATCATTCTTTGCATTACAATTTTCACTCCTACTGAAACCTCTTTAACAATTCACTACACAATTTGTCTTTCAAGGCTTGTGTAAAAAGCAGGGCTGATCAGTCCATGCTTTGGCACCTGCAGGACACACTTGGGTTGGGTCATTGAAAGTATGTTCACATGATGTGGATAGGCAAGGACTCCTTATTATGCCCCCCTTGCCAGTGCTGTTCTCAGATTCCACTGTCATCTTCTATCCACACTGGTCACAATAGTATTTACTCATGATAAGTATTTAATGAGATTTCCTATATTGTAATCTTGCCTCTTGTTTTTAATACAGGTACAAAGGCTCTGCTAGAACAGCTGAGATAAGAGCAGTGTTCCTGGACTAGAATCCTTCTTTGACTACCTCAGACATGACAATCTCAAAAATACTACTACTTCATCTGTAGGCATAGTATTTTCATGCAGTCAAATTCACCATCTGTCTTGATGATTTTACTCACATAAGGTAACATTTTTAGTTATACACAGAATTGCAGCTTGGTCAATAAATCTGTCTTCCCTGAAAGGTTACTAGGTATGAGTCAGTGGTTACAAGCAAAGTGAAAACTTTCAGCAGTGCAATAAGAAAACAGCTGAAAACATCTGCAGCACTTTTATTCAAACACATGATCTCTTTTGTACATCATGGTACTATACAACTACATGGAGTGGATTGGTGTAATGTTCACCTTGTGCTTTATTCTGAGCATGTAAATGGGAAGGAATTTCTAATTCATGCCCTAGACTGTTTTACTCGAATTTGAATCAAGCTGGAGTTTCTTGTTTTTCACATCAAATAGAAAAAAAACTCCTGCAGTAGCAGAGTCTGCATACATACAATTGCTTCGGGACAGGAAACATTTTGTGGCTATCCAACTCAGGTCTTCATTTCCCTGCAATTTTGTATCTCTCAGGTGAAATTAACACAGATGCCATTCCACAGTACTTAAAACCCATCTGTAACTTATATACTACTGCCCTCTACTGCATATATACGTAACCATTAAAAACAAACATCACTATTTTTAGTAACCTATTGCATATTTCTTACATTTCCTGGGCTCATACTACATTCTGGTTTTGTCTAAAGGATGCTGATTTGGGAGCTAAATATTCCACTTCACTCATTTGTTGATCTGAATGACCACAAAGGACATTAGTCTTAAACCAAAGCAAACTATTAACCTAGACCTTTGGAGGAAAACCACAACTCCAGCAAGAGAAAAGTCAAAATCATTTCTCAAAGCTGCAATCCCATCATTTATGAAGTCACTTAAGATGGCACAGCAATAGCCTCAGACATTCTGCAGCTGTAATTCTGTTATTTGAAGGTTGCACAAGCCATGCTAACTCCAGTGTTCCATCCATACTCCAGCATTAGACCTCAGGTGTCTCTCTCATGGCTTTGCATCCCTCTGCCAGGCCTCTTATCATCCTGTCCTCCTCTTCCCTCAGCCTTCCCAGCAACAACTGGCACATGGCTTTAGTGCAGGACCTTCCCATATTACAGGGAGCTGGAAGAAGGTCACTTTCCCCTTTTTCCTGCAATCATATGGGGTCATGAACCTTGAGGCAGGCATGAACAAGATCTGTACTGGGACAAGATGTCCAAGCAGTGCATCTAGGGCACAGAGAGGAACAGCAGTCACTAACACTCAATTGGTATTACAGTCTTTATCATGTTAAAAAAACCCAGATGCTCACAAATTCACTGTCTAGCATTACAGTTTCTTCAGAGCCACAATACACTACTTCCAATTGGAAAAACATTGTTTTATACAACTACAAAACTCTATGGTCATCATGCATGAGTTTGTGGATCAGTTTGGAAATCAACAGTATAAAGGCAACTGCAGACATTTAAAACATTTCATGACTGAGGAACTAATTTCAAAATAATTACCTGAGCAGAATTAACAAGACATCCTGAGAACTTTTTTTAACACAAGACAAGCAAGTAAAAGGCAAGAAAAAGAATAGTCTCAATCCCACATCTCCATAAATTCAAGAACAATTAACAGTGAACTCCAAATGTACTAAAAGACAGTAGGTGCATTTGGGAGATTAAGCAAGAAGTAATTACTGTGAGAGACACCAAGCATCTTCAGGGAAGAAAAACAGCACCAAGTTTTCATTTCCTCTGAGAACTGAGACAGCACATTATTCACAACAGGAGACAGTCTGTATTAGATCAACTTTATTATATTATCAAATTTGACAATAAAATATTCAAAATCTATAGAACACATTCATACACAAGAACATATAAAATGCCAGGCCTCAGAATATGTTCTGTACAAAATACTGGTTAGTGTAGAGCAGCAAAGTCACTGCCAAACATTCCCTGAATTTAAGAGGGCCTTGAACACACTGTGCTCCAAGAACTACCTTAATACCAAACATTCCTTCCTTTGGTCTGCAAATCCTTTGCAATTATTGCTAGTTATTGAAGCTTTCTGTTTTTATACAGAATCACATAGTGACTCTGAACCTCTTCAGAAGTACTACAATGACAGCTGAAAGCTTCTTCAGCATTTTCTATACACATTGTCAAAAATAAGAAACACATTTGGTCCTCAAGACTAGTTTTGGTTTCTGAAAAGATTCTGGAAGAATAAAACTAAGTAAAAATTATGGAAAGAGACACATAATTAATGCTTTAGGTATAACAAAGATACATTAGTGAATTCAAACATTTCAGCTGTGCAGTGTGGCAAAGCACCTGAGTTAATCCTCTTATCAAAGTGCCACATTCTCCTTAAAGATTTTTTCCAGACCTCTGTCCTGACAAGAATCGAGACAGCTCAATGCTGTAACAGTAATGCTCAGTACAGTCCCTGCAGAGGAGCTGCTGCAGAGAGCAGCCACTCCTCACATGCAGAGTAAAATAATGCATCCACTTTTCAATGAGAACTGCATCCCAACATGCAAGAAACTGCAAATGAAAGGGCTGATGATCATTTGGTAGGGGAAAAAAAAAAAAATCCATAAAAACCCCACACTCTGGACATAAAACTACAGCCTGCAGATGCAGCACATCCAACCAAAAACACCAGAGGTGCTGTGCTTGCTGTCATACAGTACTCGGGACTCAGGTACACACATTGCTTTACTACAGCACAAAAAGGCTTTGTAGTGACAAACAACAGAACAAGCAAATAAAAACCTTGGAAAACCTTCAGCTTCATTTTACCACATCAAGTATCACAACTTAAAGGAGACACCCTAGGCCTTGTCTACTAATGGAAAAGTGGTTTAGAAATCTTTAGGCTAAAAGATACAGCCAACTAATCTCAGAAACACAGTATTAGGTTGCCAAAATTAGAAAAGAATAAGAGTTGTGCTTTTTTTTTCTTCTTTTGGGTCAAAGTGTATTTTAAAAGTACTAAAGATAAAAAGAGGAAAAATAATAAGCATTTTTTGAATCATGTATTTTGGAATTTCAAATTACAAAAAAAAACCCCTGCAGCTAAATTCTTGCTATGAGACTGAAAATGCTACTGATTAATGGGCAAGGATCCAAATGAATCTTGCAAACATTCTCCAGATCAGGTTAAGAGTTGTTTACCTACATTATTTCCTCATTTTTCAGCCCTCAAAGTCTATGTTGGTATCCTGCAACATAACCTCCAGCTCCACCCAATCCAATACAGGCATTCTCCTTCAGCAAGAAATACAGATTGTGATTAAATGTTTTCTGTAATTTATTCCAACAGCCATTTATTCAAAAATTGAGTCAGACCAAGGAAGAGCTTTATCATCTTCAAGCAGTCTTGGAACACAATCCTGAAGCTTATCCAGCTGACAAGCCCTGCATAAAATAGATCACTTGGCAAAAGGGCTTTTTTTTTTTTTTATTTCAACAATTAAACATTACAAAGACTGTGGGCAACTCAGTACTTACTCTGGAAAAGTCTAGGCAATATTACTGCTGGACTGTAGGGTCCTGGGCAAGTGAGGACAAGATTAACGATCTATTTTAAAAACCAGGAAAATGTCTACACTCCCTCAACATAAGCACTAGGAAAAAATGCAGAGGGGGAAATAAAGCTACATAAGGAAGTTAAAACCTAGTAAGATATTTTACTTGATGACTCCTGTTCAAATTGTTTTGAATTAATAAGAGACTTCTGAACTAAAACTAAGGCCTTAAAACTATGTTCTGGTTCTACAATAGCAAGAGTTCAAGCCCGTCCACATCTTATTGATATGTCCAAAGGCAAAAAACAATTTAGGCATGCTACCAAAAGAGTTACAACTTAAGCCTTTAGACAAATTCAGCTTCTTAAGTAATGAGTCCTTAATAATTTGATGAGTTTCTGAAACTCTTAAAATATTTTTCTTGGAGAACCTAGCATTTTGAAAGCATTCAAAGCTGTGTTTTCAGAAAACTAAGTGCAGTCTAACTGAGTGACTGGTTTTAAAGCAAGCAAGAGAATTTTTGAGTATAACTTTCTCCAACAGGACTTCTGTAATCAAGGTGGTAAATATGATGGCCTTTAGGCCAGCACTTCTGTGGAGGTCAGAGTTGAAATTGCTATTTTAACATTGAGTAGAACAACAGTGTGGGAAATTACAGAATTGCATGTTCAGCAATTTATAGAAACATTTAAGGAACCATGTGTCCCAACTTCTTGAAACGGCAAAAAAGAAGCTTGTAATCTACAGGAAATTACTTTTAGTCCTAAAGCAAAATATTTATTTTCAGTGGAATGCAATGTTGATCTAATCACTGCTTAGTCAGGTAACTGGATCAGAGCCAAAGTATTTGACTGAGAACAAGGTTTATACTCCATACAACATTATGCTGGCTTCCATTCCCCACTCCATTTCAATTTTCTTTGAATACTGCCCACCATCCATTATCATTTCCACTACAGGAGGTTGCTTTCCACCCAGAAATGTAATTCCATACCTTATAAATTCTTTGCCAGTATTCAATTAGCTTTGATTTATGTGCTACTCCACACTGCTACAGTTATTACAAGCACCAACCAGTTTAGCTTCATTCCCTCATTGAGAAACAAAGCACAGGCTGAGAATTCCTCAGACTCCAGACTGCACATGATCAGGGATTCTAGAAGTTGATGAGCAAACAATTTCTTCTTTTTAAAATAGCCCAGTAGGGCACCTAATAAAGAAGCTTCAAGTAAGTCACACATCTATCTTTTTTCCCCCTCAGGCTGTAATAAATAAAAGTCTGGATTACAACAATGGTAGCACAGTTCCAGGCAGACCTCTTCCCTATGTTACTTAGCAAATATGCACATTTACAAACTAATCCACTGGGAATTGTGGATCAGAATATGCAAGACCCTTTAAAAAGCTTGCTGAGTTTGCCAAATTGTTAATACCATTCCCCTGGGCAGCCAAAATTGCCATCCCTCCTAGCCTTCCACTCCATACCTGAAAAGACCACACAAAGGAACTCTGGGATCTATGACTCTATGTGGGCTGTGCAAGGGGCTGCACGATCTCCAAATGAAAATCTGTATGGCCATTAGACACAACACCAGAGGCACCAAAATGCATATTTGACAAAGTTTGCAGAATGTGAAAATACCATGAAGCATCATAAACACAAATCAGAGACAAATGATCATTTAGAACACCAAGCAACTTGAACACAACCTTTTAAAAAAGCAAAATAAATAATTCAAATATCTAAATATCAAGGGATTAAAAGGCATTTCCCCATATTTAAGGGAAGGCATCACAGGTGAGGAAAAGAACTACACTTGTTGAAAACATTCAACCCAAGGTTATGACAAATTAAAGAGCAGCTTTTTCACATAGGAGATAGTAGTATCATTGGACAGCATTTCAATGTGCTCGTTTCCTGGAAGCTCAAGCATCACCACTTGCTGTTTTTGCATGTTCACCCACCTTCTGCATTGCAAGGCACTCTGTAAGTTCACTGTACCATCCCCATCGCTGTAGAAAATCTTGGGTTCTTTGTCAGGGAAGCTCTCATAGTGGAAGGAGTCGGGGGTCTCCACGCCCGTGCCGTACAGGCAGTGGATGCGCACGCCGGGCGGGGCCATGTCGTACACCAGGTGCTCCGTGTCCTGCCTCATCAGCCAGCCATCCTCAAAGTTAATGTCCCTGTAGAACCTCCAGTAATCCCGGAGGGTGTAGTTAGCTGTGGGTGTGCTTACAAACACTTTGTCTGGAGGCCACGTGTAGTTGTAGGGGAGCATCCAATTTGTGGAAACTGCTGATCTCTGCTGGTCTCTGATCTTGAGTGAACTGATAACAGGGATTCTGTTGTTGTCACCTTAGGGAAAAAAGTGGAATTTCATTATCCATAAAGTACGACATCAATATTAATCAGCAGCAATTACCAGCACTCATGGTGATAACGTGACTAATAAGTTTGTTCCTCTGGCTTACAGTGACAATTTGAAAAGTTTTTCCTCATTTATGAGTGTCACTTAAATTAACTTCTGTAAAATGACTTTTAATAACTTCCAAAATTTAAATATGAGTTGATGGAATGACTGAAACAAATGGCTTAAACTAACACATGACTAAGTGATAACTTACATGCACTTTCCTGCATATTTTAACAATTGTTCTTCCATCTTCACAAAATCAAAAGCTGCTTAATAAATATAGTGATCACTTTAAAAAAACCCCTGAGACAGGCACGAGTTTACATTCCTTGTTTGTTTTCATTATCACAGTGGCTGTCACACATCGATTCTTTTGTCGACTGAACTTTGAATTTTATTTTCCATTATTAGATCCAGGTGGTTACAGCACATAGTGGTCCAGGTCAACCATGCCATAAAAATTGAAATGCTGCAACTGAAAGCACTATTCCTGAAAAATATACTCTGGTGTTACTGCAATTCCATGGGGTGGCACTATTGCTTCAGGAAGAAGACACAAAGCACGGTAATGCCATTTTTAGGAGGACTATATGGAGACACTGCTAGTCTAAAACAGATAAAGAAAACTCAAATGCACAGCAAGAATCACAAAGGTCCTGAAGAATGGGTCTCATGATACTGTGTGGTGTAACCAGCTCACTGTGCACTCTCACCACTAAGCTACTGAACACTGCTTGGCAGTTTCCAGCAAAGAAAGCCCAAGTTCTGAACTGAACAATGAAAGGAATGTGTACAAGATTTATTTCCACTAGAATAACCAAACACAGAACCCGCCTATCTCAGCCTTCTCTTACAGAACTCTTACAAATCCTTTACTTTTCTCGTAAGTAAAGAAGTACAGAATGGCCAACACCACAATTAAGTCAGCAGACACATCAGTCACAACAAAACATTAGGTGTAAGTAAGACACTTCTAACATTTCAAGCCTCCAACATGTTAAAAATAGAATAAAAATTGCTTTGTGTCTTTGCCCACTGTAGTGAGATCCAGCAAAGCTCATGTACAAGTAGCAGAAAGTATCACAAGTCTCCAGAAAACAATTTCACCCGTGTACTGTTTACCACTTGGCTAACACAGCTGTGGGTCTGACAAGAAGCTCCTGGCATCACATATTATAAAAACACGAATGGGAGCAGAAAGAATGCAATCATACAGTGCCTTGTCTTTCCTGCCGAAATGCAGTACTTTACTTTAAAACAACAATTCTTCAGCATACTAACCCTGATAACTTTAGAAACTCTTAAATAGACTAATGCAGTCCAAGGGCTGATGGTGGTGCTTTACTACAGATATTTGAGACAGAAACAGCCTAAAACTGTACATTCTGATACTATGTTTGCCCATGTAACTTTCCCAATTTCTGCTCAAAAAACATGGAAGTTTAGTACAACAGATACACAGATTAAAATGTCTGACTACATTTTAATAGAAATTTAGCTATTCATTATGCATTAGTAGAATTAGCCACTTTGAGATGCATTATAAAGCATACAAAAGGCAAGAAGCACAAAAGTTTAATCCAACAGATACGGGACTATGGAATTTTATATAATTGTGTCATTTTATGAGGGTGACATTAACATTGTTCACTTCTTGCCATTTCTGTAGCAAGCAAATATGTCAGACAAAGCCTGTGGAAAATGTGAAATCAATTTTTACAGTGGCATTTTAACAGCTTTAACAATATGTAAATTGGATGTTTGTATTGAGTCAAGTTTTCTAATTAGTAATGGAATAGTGCACTAGTGTTCAGAATCAAATGCCTTTGCTAAGCAAAGTATTCTTTGCTCTGTCCGTGCATGGTTGGCTCCTGCTGTGTGTTTTGCATTTTGATGAAGTCCAATTTTTGATGTCAGCTTTGATTAGGAAGAAGATAGTGGATATCCAAAGCTAACAAGTCAGAAACAAACCACAAAACCAAGCCGGAAACATCAAGGACGAAATGTCAAAGCACATGATGAGGTAAGCAAACATCTTCCATCAGTCATTTTCAGTTACTTAGTGAAGTACACTATGCTGCTTTATTCAGTTCTTTTGTTTTTCAGTCTCTGGCATATCCAGTGTGCTAAACCCAAGACTCAAAGATTCACTTTCCTAATCTGTAGAGTTATAACTGTCACCTGACATTTCCACTGTGGACACCGGTTCCCCACCATCTCTACGATTTCCTTTAATGTTAACCTCAAGCAGCTGCGTGATCTTTAATCAAAGGAAATTGCTGAATGCCCTGGAGTCCTTGGTAGCTTTGCAAAAAACAGAGCAATCAGGCCACTGGCAGAAGGGACAGAAAGAGAAGACATCAGGCTAAACAGCAGACAACACGACAATCTGCTGAAAAGAGGTCAGGAGAGGTCAAGAAGGGAGAAAGCCCCTGCTTACAGGATATGAGAAATCTCAGTCCACCCCCACAAATATGAAAGATAACTGTTGGATTGCAAGGCTTGCAACATCAAGTTGTCATCACTTACCAAAAAGAATTTTTCCCTTCATGGTACCTTAAACTCTCATCCTTCATTCTTACAGTCAACAGTCTTTTAAGTATTGTGCACTACACACAAAACTCAGGGCAAAGCCTCAAATTACCTACCTGAAGCCAGCACACGGAGAGTTTTAGCCACTCCTCCCCACGGAGCACCTAATGACACATAATCCTTGATGTACTTGTCTTTCCAATCCTGGGGCTGGTGGTTGAGGAAGTAGAGGGTGTACATATTCCCCATACTGTGGGCAATCAGGACAACAGGGCTTCCATATTGTTCATACAGCATCTCTATCATCTTGCGAAGTGCCACAAAATACTCTTCATTCTCATCTAAAAGATTACACAGTGAGAATTAATCATTGTGAATGAGCTGAGCTCTAAAAACAATAAGCTTTTAAGTAACCATGTTGAACTCTCTGTAGAATTAATAATGCAGACCTTAGAAATTCCAACATTAAATGGGAGGGGTAGGGGTTTTGTGTGCACATGCTTTGGGTGAAATGGGTTTTTTCTGTTGTTTTGTTCTGGTTTTAAGCAAGTTTTAAGTAGCAAGTTGTTTAAAGAAGGAAAAAAAAAAAAAAAAACCAAAACCAAACAACAAAACCACAACACTGAGCTTGCATTTGCATCTAGGAGTACCCGGCCCCAAAAACTAAACAAAGTTAGGTGAGAAGAGATTCAATACATTATTTTGTTAAAGTACAGTATATTACTTACTTGGTGCCTTTCTCCAGTCATAAGGTGCTCCTCTTACATCTTCATCACGTTTGTAGCCCCAATCTACTAAACTCTGCACCAACATATAAAAGTAACTTCCTGTAAATATCAGATAAGAGAGAAACAGAAGAGTAACAAGGTTAGTGTGAGAAGCAGCTGTCAGACACTACTGCAAAACAAAGTTCCAGAGGCATTATCTCTGACACCATATGTACACACTAAACCTGCAGTTTGCCTTGAACAATCTAGAATGCTGCACACATATTAAACGAGTTATGCAATCTGCCAAAATTGAGAGAATATCACTATTAAAACTTCTTACTAGTTGGCTGACCTCTCAAACATTTTGGCAGCCAAATGTAGTATACACAAAGTGGATAAATTTTACTCAGCAAAGGAAAGTTTACCCTTGAACTGCAACATAATAATTTGAGGGGTTTTCAGAGTCATAGCTTTTGTTTATTGCAAATTAATATCAGATAGGGTATAACAGCTGCCCTGGACTTCACCAACATTTATTCTTGGAAACAAATGCTTATCATGTACCCCAGGGCACAACTCTGGAAACTACCCCAAAACTATTTTTTATCTCTGGGGTAGTGAACACTGGGGTACTAAGACTTAAGTAACTGAACATAAAGGTCTAATAACAAAAAGGGAAACAGGTGCAGACTGAATATTGAAAGATGTTACTTACAACAAGGTTTGACACATAGGATTTAAGTATTATTAGGACTAAAGGCATCCAATAACAGTGTCACAACATTCTACTGGACATCAGAGCCATATTTAAGTTTTGAGCAAGTGGAGAATTTAATCATAGCCCTGTTCTAGTTATAAGAGTGACCTAGTGCAGATCATTAAGCACATCACTACCTTTAAATAACAGACCCATGTTATGCAGCATGTGAAGCACAGTGAATTACTGACTATTCAACTCGTCCAGTATCTACCACAGCAAACAACTCACAAAAGCTTATCAAACTCAGTGTTTGCTGAAACATGACTTCTACAAAAGTACCAAACAAAAATCCCTGCAAACACATTAATGCACAAATCTTTTGCAGCACAAATGAAATGATATAGTTACTCTGACACCAGAAAAATGCAAAGAGCCACACGTTGTGGTACCGTATCTCCCAATCCAATTAACCCATTCCAAAGGCCAAAGAACACCTTACTCAGAACTGTGCTTTTATTTCAGTTTTGCTTGTCAAGCTTCTGTCACAGAATTTTCTACCACACCCATCTCATTCTCAGAAAGCATCTGTCCTCAATATGCCTACTCAGATTTCATCAAACTTCGATTGAGACAAGAAGATCCCACGTTATTATTTAATGTTGTATCAAATCTATCAGGCCACACAACAAACAAAACAATACAATCCAAACTCTTAAAAGCCAAGTGAGCTCACAGAACTGTAATTTGAAAACACATTTCAGAAGCTTGTTGCATAAAGACAAGCTAGACAAACCCTCCAAGTGACAAAGCACTCCAGACACAGCTTGTACATACCAACGCTCCTTTTACTTGGGTCAAGAAATTCCAAGGAAAACGTCTGCCCAAATCCTGGGACTCTGATATCCACTCCATCTGGTGGCTCTGTAATCTTACTTGTTCGATTGTATACCAGTCTGGGGAGGAGGGGAAGAAAAACAATGAAAAAAACCCATGAAACATGTTTTATTGCCACATGACAACCCTCAACTACACTGGGTCTTACATTCTGAGTGCAGTACAAGAACTTTAAGTGCTGTTACTCAGAAGGAGGAAAAAACCCAACCCAAGCAGACATGATCAGAGTACTCTCATGGCTAAGAGTTTATACAGTGCAAACAATTACTTTAATTACTTTAATGTTTTATGTGCAGAACCTAAGACGTTTTGTCTCTATAAAAGTGAGGATGTGGAAGTGTGACTGAACTTCATCTTTAAAATACAAGCTACTTTATACAGTTCTGTACCATTTGACTTTGCATCAAGCCAAAACATGGCAAAAACTTATAAAGAGCATAGGAAGGTGGCAGTAGGACATAAAATACCTATTATATCAGACATCCAAAATATTAACCTACCTAAAAATAATGAATTTCTATTTAACTAGAAACTCCCATACCAGCATAAGGCAACACTTTATTTCCTGATTAATAACAACTGGCACCTCAAGAAACATATTGAGGTATTGAGTGATGTGTAAATACTTTTCAAATCAACTTAGGATGTGAAGAATCTGGAGCACTGAATCAGGAGTTTATTTCTTTAATCATCCCTATTATTATAGTTGAGGTTTGGTTTGTTTTTAGTACCATATCAATACAATTGCCACTTCTGAATGCAAGTTTTTGCCCCTAGATAGAACCTAAGAATCTAAACTGATGCACAAATCTCTTAACAAAAATCTCTCTAATCCATAAGGCATAGGGCAAGACAAAGCAGACTGCTTTACAACAGCTCAGTACATTCAAAAAAAAAAGCAACATGCCAAGACAATAGCTTTTAATTGCACCAGCTAATTATTTCTTGTTTCCATACATATATTTATGTTATTTTTACAGGAACACTAATAAAGCAGATTGAATTATGAAATAGCATGAAAGCTTTAAATTAGGCAATTTTTAAAACCAAAATATTTCAGGTGGAACTTCCTGTGCATCAGTTTCTGCCCATTTCCTCTTGTCCTATTGCTTGGCAAAAAAAAAAAAAAAAAAAAACAAAAAAAACCAGAAAACCCCATCCTTGAGATAAGGCCACAGAGGCGTCTAACAAGTGCTCAAACCTACACTGAGGTAGAAGAAAAAGTGGAAGAAACTAAGAGAGCCTCTGCTCCTCATCAGCAATTCCAGCTACCTCAGATGCAACAGAGCCACATCTTCAGATCTACCCTGTCAGCCTACCCAGCAGAATTCCAAGTTATTCCTCTCACTCTCGTTCCTTGAATAAGAAAAGGAATTTAAAGGCAGCCGTTCTGCATGTCAGCCTAAGGAAAGGATGTAACTGCAAAAAGCAACATTTCTGATCTTACCTGATATTATCAATCCAGCAGTCAATGATGACAGGCAGAAGCAATTCTAGATTCAGCCAGAGTGTAAAATAACTGTCTGTCTTCTTAGAGCAGAGATAGTGCACCACTGATGGCTTATCTAACTTTGCTTCCAACTGATTACCTAAGTCCCCCGGAACTGAAACGTATAAAAAGGAGAGAGAGAGAGATATAAAAAGAAGACAGTTAATTAAAGAATATAACGTTTTCTTTTGTATTATACACAGCTAAATACTGTAGCCCTTGTATACATTATCACTGCATCCAGAGACACCATCAGGTTTTGTAATTGGAGGAAAAAAAAAACTACACAAGAACAAGGTACTACATATACATTTTCCACTGAAATGATTTATAACTTTTCAAAGCTCATTAGCTCAGAAACCAACATGTAGAATAATCTGGATGAACAGCTCCTAACTTCAAAGAGCAGACTATACAGGAGCATGTAAAAAAAAAAAAAAAAAAAAAAAAAAAAAAGACTGTCTCAGACATTACCAAACCTACGTGTCTTCAAGTATGAACTAAATCTTTCTGAAAGAACTTTTTTTTTCAGAGCATCACAACTGCACAACCTTGTTCTCGTTAAACAGTTGCCTGCAAACTATCACTTTGACATTAGAAATATAAAAAGTAAAAGATCTATTTATATTATTTATCTTCCCTTCTTCACATAAGACCAGACTTTTACAACGCAAGACATAGTTGGCTAACAATGTTGAAATGCAGTTTCCTATTTTTACATTCAGGTTTTGACAACAGCTTTACTTTTTTTTCCTTTTGGAAATCTTATATCAGTAAGACTTGGAGGAAAAAGTCTTGAGTATTTGCACCTTCTTAAGGCATATACTAAATGCCAGTATTCCTTCAACTAAGGTTTATTCTTCATTACTTTTTAAACCTTAGATGGAAATGGGAATATTTTCCCGAATTAGTCTTAACCAAACACTAACAAGTTTTAGCATCAAGTTTTCAGAGAAACTTTTTATGTTCTGTTACCTTTAGTCATTTTTTCCTTGAGAACCAGAAAGGTAAAAGCTTTCCAGTAACTGGAAAGTTTTCCTGTGTTAGAAAAATTTAGAAGTTAGGCACTTCTTAAGGGTTCCCTCCATTCCTTTCAGGTCCACAAAGCCCCCTTTTTAGGGTGTGCTTGTCAATGTTTAGTTTTGAGGATTTTTAATGCAGGTCTACTCATACATTTGTTCCCTCCTATCCCCCAGTAAACTCTGTAATCAAAACAGTTCAAGTTCTATAATACACTGATACTACGCAATGGTTTAAGGAAAGAGACAATATCTTTTAGCAGAATGCCTAATTTAACTGCAAAACCAGATGTGCTTTTAGAAAAAAACTTACTGCAGAACTGAAAAAGGTCAAAACTTCAGATAACCACACTCTTGCAAGCTCCAACCACTGCAGGTTATGTCCCACCATGAGATGTACCTCAGGATTTATTTATTAATTAGCTCTACTTTCTCATTAGGTTTTTAGGGGCTTTATTTTTGTCACCTTCAGTGAAATGTTAAAAGGCCCAGTAGCTGACCATGGTTTATTTTAGGTCATATTTCAAGGACTCTGATATACTGGAAAGCATAGTAAGAGAGATTACAGCATTGCATCACACCCTAGAAAGAGTTTACTGAAGTTCAGTCTTGTAACCTCACAAAATCCTACTTAGTAATTGCCTAGAAAACTAAGGCAACAACTTGTTCCAGTCTCGTGCTTCTGCTGTATCAGTGCTTTTAATTGGAAAAGGAACAGAATGTAATTCTATTTATATCAATCTTCCATGACTGGCCAGTTTCAGCAGCAGGCCTGCCAAGGACAGAACAGGTTGATTTTGTCTTCAGTTTCAATGCAAAACAAAGAAGAGTGACATTTTGTTCTAGCCTAGAATCTCACTTCCTTGGGTAAAAAATAAAAAGTTCTTCCAGCAAAGAAACCCTTCAAAGACTTAGACAAACACCTGGGGTATTAGAGTTTGGAGAACTTGCTGAGTTTTCCAAACTGCACTCGATCAATCACAAGCACTCCTGCTCAGAGTAGGGAAAACTCACAGCTGAAGAAGTTTCAGATTATAGTCAAGATACATCTATCAACAAAAGCACTGAAAAAGCTGGAAACTGCACAACGGCTCACTTGGACTTAATGGAACGATCTTAGATTAACTGCAACATTCATTTAGTTAAGATATTTTATCTTCAAGCTTCTGGAGGATAGAGGCTGTGATCCTGTGTCCAATTCAGGACTGATTTTTACTCAAGGGATGATAAGGGACAAGATGAAAAATGACAATTTTTTCAATTCTAAACAAAAGATGAGGGACAAGCTCTACCTGTGCAAAGATAAAAACTGGAGTTAAAAAATAAATGCTCATGCACAAGTATGATGCCTGTTTATTTGTAAAGCAGGGATTAACAAAAATGGTTTTGCCATGTTTACATTTCCATACTAACAGTGAAGCTGCTAAACACTATAATTCACACCTTGGGGCTTTTTTATTTTCTAAAGCATACTCTGCAAACTGAAGATGGTTCATGACGAACCTATAGGAAACAAAACACAAGTTTTGGTTTTTGAGATTATGGAAAAAACATGCAATATCTTCAGTCCTCAACCCACCCAGTTTAACAGTGTTAATGATTTACATTTTGGCCGGAGAATTACTTAGTGGTTTTTTTATAAGTAACAGGTTAAAAAAATATCACACTAAAGATTAATTCTGTAGGTTCAGGATGTAGCTTTCCAAATTTTCTATGGTGGAATTTGAAAGCGTTAGAAAAAAACATCTTTCCCTTTGCTTTCAGGCCATACAGAGGATGTACTTGCAGGCAGAGTAACCTGTATGCAATTTTTCTCCTCATCGTCTCATCTACCAATATCTGCGGTTTCTAAGCCTTTTTGCTGGAAATATTCAAGAGAGTTCATACTTTTTAAAGCCTGCAGACTGACCTCAAAATAACTTGTTTGTGAAGTTCTGCAAAATACATCAGCACTAGTTAAGACCGGATGTCCAAGACAAGATCTTCAGCAGTACCCTGCTTCCCCAATTTGCAGCTGTGTAATTCCTCTGTTGATTTCAGAACTGCAACATTTGGAAAAATTAGACTTCTTATTCAGCAGAAAAATGTGTTTCCATAAGATTTTGTGTTCTATCAGTTCTAGCACATCCTCCTTTTTCACAAGGATACTAATCCAAACAAAACTCATTCTAATACATCAGTAAGTCAAATTCACTTTCAATATTTATAGTATCCTTGGCTAATTTTTTGGTCTCAAAATTTTTGGTCTCAATTTTTGCCTTGAGAAAACTAGTAGATCTCTCTCTGGGATGTGTTTTTATATGACTAAACTGTATGGAAAAGCAAATTTAGAAATATCATTAGAGTTTAAGAGAAGTAACAAACCGTGAATTGCAGCAATTAGCTTTAGGAAACCTTCCTATTCCTGCCTATCACTATCCTTAAATCTTAATGACAGATTCACAGTTCCCACCAAGAGACAATAAGCAAATTGCACCTTAAAAGTGACTTGCCTTAAGACTTCTCATAACAAAGAAAAAAGATCGTTCAACAAGTGTCCAAATATGAGGATCCCAAGAAAAAAAAAGTACCTATTTAATAACAGGGTGAGGAGCCAAGGTATTTTTTATGTGGGGAAAAAAAAAGGCCAGCAGTTGGTACTTTTTTACTGCTTTTATCTGAAATGCAAATACCTTTGGGTATTTATCAACTATCGTAACATTTTAACCAGTATTATTTCCTCAAATAACTGTTGTCTTTTTGGTTCTATAAATTAGTCTTCCTTCAAAATGAGACAATTTTCCAGGAAAATTAATTTTAAACTCTTACTACAAGCCTCTGAGAAGAATGTCTTGAAGTAGCTCATAGACTCCCTGGACTGCAACAGAAAAGGCCTTGTTTAAAATTAGGAACAAGAAAGCAAACAACGTCTCACATGATACTTCCAGATACCTCGGATCACATGAGGCATAAACATTTAAATCACTCCTGACATCTAGCCAGCTGACCATACAAACATACACAGCTCAACACCAGTCAGCAGGAATTCACAGGCAAAGCTCTTTTGCATGTAAATCAATTATTAACAAACTTCATTTAGGTGTCTTTCTAGAAAACTTTAGCCAAGTACCTAACAAATTGTTTGCAGAAGGTATCAGAACATTGATATAGTTATTGTGTTGAGTCAGCTCTAAAAGGTAAAGAGTTCAGTGCATCTGACACTGATCTTATAAGGATGGGTTATCAGCTCCAGAAGTGTCTAAGACACGAGATAGTATGCAGTGATTATATGAGAGAATGAAGGAGAAAGAATAGCCACAAAAATTACTTGACATGAGCATTAAAGACAAGCCTGTTGAACATCACCAAACTGGTAAGAGAAGTGCAAAAAATTATAGTTCATCTAAATATAAAGCAAATATGCAGAAGTAAATGCACAGAACATACGTAATGCACATTTTTAGTAGAACAGAAGCATTCAGTGGATTATTTTGGTTCTTAAAGCAGATTTTCCTGTATGATTACATCATCCTGGCTAAACTGAACACACTTCTAAAAAGGCATAAAAGCAAGTCAGCATCATAATTAGTTTCCTTTTCCCCCAAAACACTTGGGAAAGGAATCAGAGACAATCACCTTAGGTTTCAATGAGCATTGTGCTTTATATCAGGCCTTCAAGCAGGCTCTGCAAGTAAGGTTTTGACTCTCACCTGTTTCTTCTTCTCTGATATCACTATTACATTAATACACCTCAATGCTTTTTTATTTAAACCTCAGAAAACTGAGCAATTACACTGCAGTATTTTGCTGTCAGTTACTACTCGTGGCAGTCTGGTCCCTGGTGTGGCTCCCTTGGTATGAACGAACATGAGCTCCAGGTATAGCAGCTCCTGCTATTAAGGCACCTTGAGCATGCACAGACCAGGTTAAAAAACAACTTAATCCAAGTGGTGTGGTACCACTCTCCATGTTCTTTGTGCCAGCTCCTCCATTAAAGTAATTCAACTACAAAATTAATAACTTCTTCCTCACCAGGTTATTTCCTCGTGCTTTAGCAAGACAAGGGGCTCCACAAAGTGGCCAACAAACAGGTACAAGGAAAGCTGGGTGAGCACTAATGAGCTGCTAGACTGGCACAGCTCTTCCACAGAGCCACCTTTCACCTGAGCCAGCTGGGGACTCCCCAAATCTCAGAGCTGTTGCCATCACAGCTATGGCCAAGAGTTCCAAGGGTGTATTCATGCAGCTCAGCTGTTATCAGATGTGAGATTCCTCAAACAGCAGTTTTGTCAGTACCTGGGCAGCACAACAGAAGTTACCCATATATGAGCAACACTTCATATTTTGCAAGATTCTGCTCTAGTTTCCCCTCTGTTAATTGGGTAAGCACAGAGTGCAACTGCAAAGTGGGGTCATTACACAAAAGGTTTGAGTGCAAGCTACACTGGGTCTTGTGACCATCCCTGGTCCAAAACATTTCTGAAGTGATCACTATGTTGACAACATTCCTTTAAACAGCACTTCTTTCTTTATTCCTTAAGATCAGGTGGCCATCTTGCCATGCACAGAGTACGACCAAACTTAACTTCCCTTTCTACTAAGGTGTGTTCACCTCCAAACAGATCAAAAATGAGTGTTTTGATCATGAGAACCTGTTTATTATAAGAAAAATTTATTTAAAAACTGAACTTGCACAAAAAATTAGAAGTCTAGATGCCAGTCTGATAAATCAGGGAGATTAACTCTGTATTCCCACCTGGTATCTGCTCCAAATCCATCTCAAGTTTGTATAATGCAGCCCTACACCTCTCAAACTTTTTCATTTGTGTATCCAGGTGATGTGAGTTTTTCTCCCTTCCTCCAAACACCTGTGATAAGCCAGCACTTAGAATGCTCCCCTAAATGATTCTTCTAAGCCCTTCCATCATCCTCATCACAGTAATTCCTAAAAAGCTTATTTTAACATGTCACATATGCAAGAAGGATGAGGACTGGGGAGCAAAAAATCAAGCAAATTTTAAAATGCAGAGACTGACTGGAACACCAAGAGATTCAAGTTCTGCATCATTTGCTGCTAATTCACTATAATAGCAAGAAAGTCTCCTGTAAAGCACACTGGATGAATGTGTGCTCAGCATACAGTATTTACTGGAATGTCTCTTAAGGAAATGTAGGTCAGCCACAGTTCTTAAAATCATCCTTAGGGAACATATATACTTACAGTAGATCCATCAGTAGTAAATTCACACTTCTACAACCAGTAACCCCTTCTCTCAATGGCTTTTAAATCTTTGATTCCTTCCCACATAGAGTTCAATATTGGATCAGCAACTAAAATATCTCTGTCATCAAGAAGCTTGCACTGGAGCAAGTCCAAGGCCTATTGCTACATCCCAGCTCCACAGAGTGGAAAGATGGCATAAAAGATTGTTTCTAGCCTCCCCAGACAGAATTCAAAGAATTTTTCCTGATTCAACTCCTGCCTCTTAGGACATCCTTCTGCAGTTTCTACTTCCAAACCCGCAGCCTATCAGTCAGTTCCGCAGCCTTTTAGGAACTGTGGATTTGTACACAATGTTCCCTGAGATAACAAGAACATTTTTTTAAATGCTGTTTTAGAGTTTGCCCTTCTAAGTCAGAAGTTTGTAACAATAGTAAGAAAGTCACCATCAGAGCCTAAATTATTATCAAGAAACGGAGCTTGAACTGAACAACATACCACTGATAATCCTTTTCCTCGTATTTTTCCCATCTTCTTAGTTTTTCTTCCCCTGTGACCATCAAGGTTTATCAATAATAAGAACATGCAGCATGCTGAATATATTCACAGGACTGGCTACTGACATTATCGTCACCAAATGCACTTGCTGTCTTGGAATGCTTAAGAACTACAGTTTCAGTAGACAAGTTATTAAACATTTAAAATTTATTTATATCTTTTTAACATTAGATACAAAAGGAAACTAACAATTATTACTTTTTAACTATTATACTAATATTTTCTGCATATTCATTACAAACGATATTGTGTTAACAGGTGAAACCACAGGCCAGCAGCAAAGACTTGTTCTTCATGCTATATGATGAAATAAGCCCATTTTTCTTTAAATTTTGTAATTTAACTGCTGGAACACCCAATCACTCCTCTTTCCACATCTGAGTCCAACCTCTTCCACCAAAGGTTCATAGAGAGGAAAGACCTAAGCAGGGATGCTCCGGAGTTACTTAATGAGCTCGAAGCATATTAAAGTGAGCCCTGTCCGTCCCCCGCCCACTGCCAGGCCAAGGCAGCCCCAGCCGGGACCTCCGGCGGCTGTGCCGGGCCGGGCCAGGCCAGGCCAAGCTGCCGGGGCGGCTGCGGAGCCGCGGCTCGGTGCGGGCTCTGCGGCCCCCGGTGCCGGCGGAGCCCGGGCACTGCCAGCAGCGGGCGGGGCGCGCTCTCCGCGGCCGTGCCGAGCCCGCTGCGCCCCGAGCCCCCTGCGCCGCCCCGCCGGGGCTGGGTAACGGGGCCGGCGGGCTCAGCTCAGCCGAGCCCGGCCCCGCAGCACCTGCCCCGCCGCCCCCCGGCTCTTACCCAGCACCACGGGCGGCCCCGCGGGCCGGCGGCGCGGCGAGCTCCCGCCGCCGGGGCACAGCAGCAGCAGTAGCAGGAGGCTGAGGAAGGAGCTCCGCGTGGAGCACGGGAGGAGCCTGGCGCCAACCGGCAGGAACATCGCCCCTACGCATAACCCCGGGGCCAGGAGCTACCACCGCTGCGCCGGGGCTGCCGCGGCCCGGCCGGAGTGCGGCCCCGCCGCCCGGCACGGCCAGAAAAGGGCACGGCCAGAAAAGAGCCCGCCCGCCCGGCCGGGCCCGCCCCTGCCGCGTCACCGCCGAGCGCGGAGGGCCCGGGCGGCCGCGGATCGGCCCCGGCTGTGGGGGCTCGATGCACCCCCAGAAAGCGCTGTCAGTGTGGCGGCCCCGGCTGTGGGGGCTCGATCCCTGCCCAAAGCCCTGTCAGTGTGGCGGTCCCGGCTGTGGGGGCTCGATCCCTGCCCAAAGCCCTGTCAGTGTGACGGCCCCGGCTATGGGATGTCGATCCTGCCCAAAGCCCTGTCAGTGTGGCCGTACCGGCTGTGGAATGTCCATCTCTGCCCAAAGCTGTGTCAGTGTGACACAGCTGGCTGCCCCAGACGGGTTAGGGACACTGCCCCTCGTTGTGCTGCGGCCGGCAGAACGCTCTGAGGAGGGAGACATGCTGAGTGAGGAGGGCGTTTTTCTCTCAATACGTCTACAGTTGTGTGGTCGAGATAAATTCTAACAGAAAAAAAATGGGCCTTTGCTGCAAAACATGTCTAAAACTAAGTAGCGCATAAGGGCGTGGTCAGAGTGATTGAACGGAGAGCCAAAGTACTTGGAGGAGCCGGGAATTTTTGTATTACACGGTCAAAGGACTGGGCATCTGATAGAGACGCTCATCGGCATACCTGCACTTCAGGCAACACCCAACTAATGTGACAGCTAACTGGTAACAGAGGATCCCTGAGATCAGGTGTTTGGCAATACTGAGAGGAAAAAAAATCATTAGACCTTTATATATGTAACAAGAACAGGCGGTCCTATAATTACAGTAATTTGGAACCAGAAGTGTTTTAAGCCTTTGTGCTTCAGCAATACCAGTTAGTAGGAGTTACGTGCTCTGTTTGGTGTACAGGTCATTTGGTGGGTGTCTGCCTGTGGAGAGGAACAAGGAAGAGTATCCACAGAGGCAGAAATTAAACAGAAAAAAATGGTACTTGCAACCAGTGTAATCACAGCTCTTGATCAGTAATTATTGTGCTGATGAGCTGCACAAGGTTTCCTTGATTCAGTCATATATCTACTCCTGCTGTGGAAACACTTTCTGAGCCAGATGTTAGCAATTCATGCTCAGGATAAAGCTATTTCTGAAAAGATTATTTTGCAGCAGGAGCACTGCACTGTCTACTTCACAGCTTCCTACATTCCCCAGTGGGTCTACTAATTTTCAGAAATATTCCTGCCTTAGGTGGTTAATACACGAGCGTGAACAATATCACAAGTGAAGATGTGAGTGAAAGACAAGTAAAACTTCAGGCCTCACTGAACTAAGTATTCAACAACTTCTGTAATTCCTGAAGAGAGATCTGTCAGAGACTGTGGGTGAAGGCAGAATGTGGTATCATATACACAGCCTACTGAGAGGAGTTTAGAAAAATTGTGTTGTCTTGACATTGACATGGAAGGAGAAGGATATATCTTCCTCCTTAAATAACAAGAAAAAGCAACAAATCATTCAAGGAAGGTCTAAATCTAGACTTGCCTTTTTCTAGGCAGCAGCCACACCTTGTATGTTTACAGCCAACAAACCCGAAGACAGGTGCTTAGTCACCATACAAGTGTTGACATGAAATAACCTCCTACTAAAACAAACTACAGGGTGTGCAAGTATGACTGACTAAAACTGCTTGCAACAGGGAACCCAGTGTACGAATTAAAAGCTACAAAATGCAACAGAAAACCTTATGGGAGTGTAAAACACTGTTTAGAAGAATGACTGTGTCTGAAATCAGTTTTCTCTCTTTCTCAAAAGCCCCAAAATGCACTTGTCCAAATAGCCTGGCAGGGATCACTTGTGCTATGACAGGAGGCTCAAGGAATGACACCTGTCAAGTCCTTTACATATTGTGGGTTCCCTTGCAGGGCATTAAAGCATCATCTTGGGACAGATTTTCTGTGCCTGGCTGTAGGCCTCTAAGAGCACAGGCCTTTAGGGCTCCATGTACACTTCGCATTTGTCACATTTACAAGTGCTCCTAGTGATTATCACATATGTATCACTTCTGTAACCATTTCCTTCTTGATTCTACTCTGGATGTCTTCAAACCGATCTTAATATTTCCTTTACAAACCTCTGTGCTGATTTGACAGCTGGGAATGACTCTACACTTCACTAAAATGCTCTCCATCTAATTCTGTCCCAGGAAAAGCTTTCTAAGCACATAACAGCTATTCCTGCAAGCCCAGGCTCTTTGGGTAACGGTCTTTCAGCTGATGAATCAAGCAGCATTTGTTAGTTATTTCTTTTATTGTCTCCTTTTGTGAGATCAGGACTATTTGCATTTAAACACAAAGTGCATTAAGCTCTTTGCCTTTGTAAGGTTTAAATATGCACAGCAAAATTTCTGTTTTCACACAGAGTGCCTGGTCCTATTGTCACTCACCCCAACAAACCCAGGAACCTGGACACACTGCATTGCTTTCCAGGTGATGATACCCTGCTATTAATTGAGTCTGTAATTATTTCCAAGGGCTGCTTTGTTAGAAGAGCAATCCAGCTCTTTCTCCACAGAGAATGATTTGACAACAGGGGATTTGTAGATTAACAGCAGTTCAGGAACATGACCGTGTTGTAGGCACACAGAAATCTACCAGGCATCATCAAAGGCAGATTCAAAGAATAACAGAACCAGCTACAGATCTGCACTGCCAGTAAGATGCCAGCCAGCTCATTATTTTATGAAATACATTCTATATACTGCTTCTTTCACATGTTTCGTATTCAAAGTTTGCTAGAAATGGAAAATGAAGTTGTAACAGTTAAACTACTGATAAAAGGAGGACTGCATCTTTTTCACTTATGTATGAAGTGAAAAGAAAAATTGCTATCCATACTTCAGAGCCTGGTTTGTTACCACTGTAGGATTTTTCTTCATGTGCGTAATCTATTTTTTAAGAAAATATTCTTTACTTCTTCCCAAAAAACCCACACCATAGAAATAAATTTCATTAAGTGCCAGAAACTACAGTGTGAGTAGCATTATCTTTGTTTAAGACTCTTTGAAGACTTGCACTGGCAACTTGACAAAGACTGTGAATTAGATATGAGTTTGCATGCTGGTTGTTTAAAAGAAACAATCCTTTCCAGAAATCTACTGTTTGCTTAAATGTCTTTTATTTGATTGAACAGAATTGTCTGTTTGCCTCTGATCCTTGCCATTGAAGTGGTGTTTGTATTGGCTCAAATACCCTCAAACACGATGGTGCTGAGTTACACGCACGAGTAGAAGACAGCCAGTTTCAAAGAAAGATGTGAAGGCAGCCAAAAGTGTTGTGACAAATCTACTCTGTCCTTGCACCTCAGCGCAGTAGCACAGTCCCAGGACACAACCTGACATGCATTTGAACCCGGGCTGCAAAGACTCTTCTTCCTTTCATTTCTCCCTGCTTCCTCAGTGCTTCACGTCCACTTCCATATTGTTCCCCACAGTGCTGCTCTGTAGCATTAGTACAGTAAACAAAACCCGTGTTCCTCATTGTCTTTCAGGCTAAATTTGGTTACAGTGTCAAACAGGGACTGGAAAAAAGGGAAGAGGACAGTTGGGTACTGGGAGTACTGAAACACAGGTTTACATAACCATCAACCCACAAACTCAGAGCCAAGGTAGGATAACCACAATTAACCAATTAACAGTTACCGTCATCTCTCCTATCTACAAACCTTTAATCCATATAATAGAGATCATGTTACTCCTTTGGCTAATGTTTTGCTAAAGCAAATCAATTTGTCCTTGTAAACCATCCATGTAATAGAGTGTCATAGTAAATTGTGAAGATTTAATTACTAACACTCAGAATTTCAGAATTTCTGCTCAGAGAGAAACTTGTTAGAATCTGTAAGTAAGAAATTTTTAGCAAGGATGCTCAGACTTAACTACTGGGACTTTTAACTCAAGATTTGCTCAGAGTTGGTTTTCTGGGTTGGACCACTGAAGAATTTTGGAATTGGAGCTAGGCAATATATGGAATTAAAAAAAAAATAAAAATAAGAGGCGGCATGGGAAAATAAAATGGGGAGATACAATTTTGTGTAGGATGAATATATGAGTAAAAGTGTTGAAAATATAATCTGTGTTGTGATGAAAACTGAGTAGGTTGAACCCTCAGGGACAGTTTATGCCTTGCACAAGTTCCTACAAAGTACAACAACTTCCCAGCACATTGCGAGAGCACTAGAACCTGACACCTTTTGCTCTGCAGAGAAACTTGGGCCCTCTGAGGTAGAAAGCTGACAAGGTGGTTTAATCTGCAGACAAGGTACTTTTTTTCTGTGAAGAAGAAATCTGGAGAAAAAGCAGAATTCAATATGCTGTCACTGTAAGGCTTACCAAGTCTTACAAGACAGTGCAGTTAGAGAGGGCACAGTGACACAAGTCAAGCAGCAGCATTTCAGGATTCTAGTCCACATATAATGAAAAGGCAAGAGCCCACTGTTTAATAGGCTGTTTCATCCAGTGTCACACCTGTTTGGTATCCCAGCTGGACAGGGCACCAGGGAAGTCACAGGGAAATAGAGGGCTTAGGAAATCTGCTAGCTCAGAGCTGCTTCTGAAGAGACACAACGCTGCTGCTACTGAATCTGATGGATTAGTGACAAAAGTGAATCCATCTCTGGAAACACAAGTGTGTCCAGAAGAACTGAAACTGGTATCAGTAATTTAGTCATGTATCAATGGGGATGTTGGTCTTTTTCTAGTCTCCCTAAGGCTTCACTCACTCATTTTCAGTGCTAAATTTTTCCAACACTGAGGGGTGTAAAACCATCTGACTCTGATCACTTATGTTGAGAGACTTCCCTTCAGCCTATCAGAAACAATCTGAGAGTTCCTCTTTAGTTGGTGCATTAAAAAATGAGAGTTTTCCTGAGTTTAAAGAATATGCAACGATTTTTTTTCTTAATTTAAGTCTCTGGCTCTGAAATGTGTATGCAATCCCACTAAATGATGCATCTGTAAAGCAAATGTCATCTTAGATATGAGGATGTAATGTCTGTAGACAACTCATTTATTTTCTATCCTTTAATTCCAGATTACCACATAAAAAATTATATATGAATAGGAAAACTGACTACACTTAAGAACTGAATAGAACAGACCCACATTTTACCAAAGTTTCTTGATTAGCATTAAAAACAAATAAAATTAGCAAGATTAACAAAATTAGTTGTTAAGATCTGACTTTTGACTGCCACTGAATGTAAAGAGGAATGCCTGATCTGCTGTTTGGCTGGTACCATGTTCTAAAGCAAGGGATAGATAGGCTACAAATTCACAGACACTTACTGTCCCATCCTTTAGGCAGATTAAGCTAAAAAGTATTGCTTGATGATTTCTGTAAGGACACAGTTCCCTTCTAGACTGAGGGGCTCAGGCAGTTGGGAACAGTTAATCATGGGGAAATGCCTGAATCAGCAGCATCATGAGTAGCATCGTGTGAGGCTCTGTCAAACGTGTCAGTGCAAAAATACAGTTACAGGAAAATTAAGGTTGGAAGGGACTTTTGAGGGTCATTATTTTAATCCTCATATTCAAATCACAGCTATGATCAAATTTGGATTAATAAATTATTTTGATAATTATGTTGGGCAAATAAGTGAATGCAAAGTGAAAATTCTAATTAAATCCACCATTTCCTTTAATACATTCCTGGTGATAACACTGAATAAAGGACATTTTAAACAGGTGGCAGTGAACTGACCTGTCATGTTTTAACCTGCATAATGATATTTTAGAGACACTTGTGGACATACTAGAAAGGGAAAGCTTGCCAAAGGCTATCTGGGCATCATACTTTGAGAAGATGAATTTATTGGATTTTTTTTTTTAATTAGCATGCTAAAGACTGCTTGATATGTAAATATTGTTGTCATGCTACACAGACAATAGACTAACACTCATAAGACTTTCTTCCTGGTATGGTGGAATTAATTTGGCTATCAGAGCTTGGCAGCTGGATGTGAAGTTGCTCAGATTACAAGCCAAAGAAGCAGTAAAAAATGGATATTGCTATCATGTGACATGAAAACAAATTTTCTGCTGAAAGCAAGAAATACATGAGCGTTCCTGTAAAAGTATACCATTATGAGGCAATTTCAACTCTTCTACTTGGACCTCATTCTAACATGACTTGTGAAAATGGTTCTGCTGTGTTTGTGTGCTGCAAAGATGCATTGATTAGCTGCAGAAAGCAGTTCTCTCAAAGTTGCTCTCTTACTCTGTTTTATTGGATATTTCCTCATTCTGGAGATCTTCTAGACAGAACTGATGTTTTTCTGTTGTGTTTCTGTTCTTTATAAATGTGTGGGTAAAATCTGGTTTTATCTCCTTAACAGTTGTCTTCTTGATATCTGTATAAACTTTTATAGAAGTTGGTATTACGTGGTGACAACAACCTAGCAAATCTCTTAAATTATGCATTGAAACAAACTCTGTTCAAAACCTCAATCAGAGGCTTAGAACATGGATAGTTTGTGACTGGATCTGTGATTTGTCATGCCAAGGGGGATCTCCAGTAATTTGATCAATGGATACTCAGCAGTGTCCACCAAGTGTCTTAGCCATGTTTTCCATACTGTGTTGTCTGTTTTTCACTCACTAACAGATCCCAGAATGTGCCAGAAACCAGCCCTGTGTATCAGAGTGTATTGCACATAGCAAACACTTCACCGGGCCAATACGAGGTGCCTGCAGCTAACCCTGAGGGGAGCCAGAGCAGCAGAGCTGCAGTGAGAGCTTCAGTGACACGCGGTTGTGGTAGGATACCACAGGCCTTGGTGAATAGTCACAAACTCAAAAGACAGGAAAACAACAATCATGAGAGAAAGAGGAGTCACACATTTGCCGTGTCAGAGAAAATGAGGTGTTAAAGAGATTCTGTTCAATGTCGTGGAGGATTAAACGCTTGCCATACAGCCAGGCATAACAAGACACAAAGCTACCTAGAAAAAGGTAACAGATGCAATTAAAGCTGCCTTTCATACAACCAAATAATGGCAATTTTAGATTATACTTGACTTCTAGTGGTTTAAGCACAGAATAGGACACATAGCAGAGATACAAAGCTCTACCAGTCAAGGGATAACCTATGGTTTAAGGATTACAAGGTAATTGCATCACGTGAGGATTTCTATGATTGTGAAGCATCTGGAGTAAATGAAGGAAGAGTGACACAGTGACCTTTGGAACCAAGTCTTCTAAATCTTAGAGTACAGACTGGCATTGAGAAAGACAAAAGCTAATTATTATTTTTTGTTGTTGTTTGAATGTAAACTAAACTAATCCCCAATTAGAAAAAATAAAGACGTGTCTGAATGCAGTATGGCCAGCCCTGTTATACTGCAGCAGGGTAAGACAAACAGACTAGAGATGAGGGAACTTTGACCTCTGTGTGTCTTAATTTCTATAATTTTCCCTCATCAGCACACTGTGGTTTAATTGAACTATTGAATTTCAGAAGTAGTCTGTTCCTCTGTCTGAAAGCAGTATAAAAGACCTGAATGAAGAGACAATGAGAAGAATGAAGGGATGATGAAAAGTGTGTGACGATTTCTATATGGGGTACAGGAAGTTGTGTGGGTATATTCATGTATGTAAGCACTCTTCAGTCTGCAACCTAGAAATGACTGGCAGATGTAGGGTTTTATCAAGGAAGGACTGTGGAAAGGATGAACACGGATGTGCTGTTCACTGTTTTTCCAACAGATGACCTGTGGGGAGCCAGCTGGAGCCAACAGGAGAACAGCAAACAAATAAAAGGAGGGTTCCTCATACAGCGTGGATCAAAGCTGCAGTGCTAAAAGTTCATTTGAGTTCAAGGGTAGGCTTAGGAAGTCTACAGAATAAATGTCCACAAAGCTTTATTAAACACACAGAAACCATCCCTGATCCAAGAAACTCCTCAGCTGTAATTGAATCCCAGAGAATGTGTAGGACAAGTATAGACCCACACATGGCTTGTTCTTACATTCTTCTCTAAACACCTGCTTGTGGCTGATACCAGAGACAAGATACTGGGCTAAAAATACTTTTTGATCTGATTCAACAGTAGAACATTAAAAAAAAATCTTCCTAAAACCAGATCATATTATTAGGCTCAAGAGTCAAATATAGAAAAAGTATGACATCAGATGATTTTACAGTCTATTAGCTTTAAATTCTATTAAATTCCATAAAGAGTTATATGTTTTAACTAAGAAAATGGTGATACCACTTTCTTCCAGTGAAAATGCTTCATTTAATGAAGTTATCATTGTTCACAGTCATTTCTAATATTATATAGAAATTCTACAGAAGCAGTAGCTCACATGTAGAATGATAAAACATTATGTATGCATATCTTACACTTTTTCCATACAGTATATTATGTGTGTGTTTACTAAATAGCTGTTAGTGTGGCTCTGTGTAGCATCTCAGAATGAATCCCGACTACCTTTTGTTTCAGATTAAGAATGCTTGGATAAGATCATTCTGAAGAGCAGCGTGGCACAGCTTTGGCTTTCTGGCTTTGCAGAACAGAATGTCAGGTATGCTAATTACTGAGTGACTGAGCACCCAGGCATTCCTAACACACACATGGTGGCTGCTACAGAGCAGAAGAAAGATCTTTGTATTCCCCATAAAATCAGTACAGTCTGCTAATTTCAGCACCATTAACCAGCCTCCTGACACAAGGCCACAAAATCAAGACTTCATGTCATCACACTAGGACCAAGATTAAGGAATGTGTAATACAAGAATTAAGTAAATCTTCAAAGGTGCTCAAATCTGCTGGACAGGGTTATTTCACAACCCAGGAGACCACAATTTGATCTGCTTTTCCAAGAGAACACACAAATGGAAACTACATTGAAGGACAAATTGTTAATATAATTACAAAATACTTTCCAAACTTTGTTCCTTCAGAGGCATAGAAAAGGAAATTTAATTATTAAAATTGATATTATTTTTTGTCGCAGAGGGAGCTGTCCTTACCAGATCAGTTCAAACAGAATGTAGCCCTGGAAATGGATATATATCAAAACAGAACAGAGAGCTAGAGACATGAGTGTTTGGAAAATAATGTGATGTACAAGACCAAAAAAGACATTATGATTTTTCTCCATAATTTTATTGAAATTTTAGTCAAACACCTAACCTTCTTATGCAAAAGAATCAGTTCTGTGGAGACCCATGGCCTTGAACTCCGTGTCCCCCTGTGCCGAGAAAAGCAACACCTCCGGGCCTGCAGGCTCAGCCAAAAACCAAGGGATGGTTTCCCAGTGCCGCCCTGTGTTGCAAACACAGAAATGCAAGGACAGCCCCTTCCATACGGGCAGAGCAGCTGCCGTCTGGTGCTGCTGCTCTGGCACTGCAGAGTATCTGTGTTAATCTGGTTTTAATCACAGGTCCTTCACTAAAACATGCTCTGCTAAACAATTCCTTTCATCACTGCTGAATAACAAAAAGAGACATTGATCATATAGCAAAATAATATTTACATGCCAGCCTAGTAAACAAGGTAGAAATGCCAGTAGGTTTGGCTAAACAATTTTTTTTTTTAATTAAGTAATGTTTGGCAGCAAATCATCCGAGCAGTGTTTGTCATCTGTAAGTTATTACTCAAAAGGAAGAGCATGTAAACGGTGTATTTGATTTACCCAGTAGCAACCGTGGTGCCAGATATGCTTATATCATTAAGAATTTTGGCTAGCAACAGTTTGTGTACAAGTAGCTACTTAGTAGTAGCTGATTCAAAACCAGCCAGTCTCCTCGATTCAGTGGCTGAAGAGCTGATGGGTTCAGACTAATTACTTCTTCCCTTTCACATTAACAATAAATGAGGTTATAACATCAGTTTGCAGTGTCTCAGCAGATACATGATACTTGATAATCATTATTCTACAGTCTCTTACGAGACAAATATCTAGGGGATCCTTCTGAAGACAAAATGCAAAGAGGCTTTTAAAAGTCTTCTTGGTAGAGTTCTGAATAAAAGTTCCACATTCTGGATTTGCCATTTGTCATGCATTAGCTACTCTGTAAATCATTACAGGAATGCTCTTACAGCATGGAGGGATGGATACACTTTGAGCAGGGACTCTTAGCCCAAAGGCTCTCAGCATTTTGGAGTGAAACTCTGTTTCTCAGAATAAATAAGCAAAAGGTGAAAATATCAATTACAATTTACATTTAAAGATGCAAACAGCTGTTTGCAAACACTCACTGGTAGTGTAAATCACAGAACATCCACCAGAGGGAAGCTCATACATTCATTCAGAATAAAATCAATAATTTGAAGGATGAGAGAAACACACCTGATATTTAAGGCAAAGCAAATTCTATTTAAAGTATTTCATAGCAGTAGCACTGACTTTTTGAGCTTGGAAAGTTTTCTGAAGTTATTTACCAATCTAAAAGTAACAGACTTACCGGAAGTTTCCTGTATTGATGACTGACATATTGCACTACATATAATATGCATGCATACAAAAAACTTAAACTGTTTTTTTAAACATACAGATGCAGCCTAATTTCACTGCTGTGATGAAGTAGACCAGAGCTTCTGTGGTCTGAAGTCCAAATGCTTTCATTCATTAAAGCCCACCCACATGTGGCCACTAGAATGAGTAAGATTTGAATTGTTCAGCCACTGTTGTTTTTAGCAGTTATTGACTACACCATATTGCTCCTTCTGTTAATGAAAATATTTGCTAAATTGCCCATAAAGTTTGTGTACTCCTAACTTAAATTTGATAAGTAACAGTCGGACACTTTTAGAGAATATTAAAGACAGCTTACAGTCTGAAGTTTTCATAGTGATCCAGCTGTCACGTAGAGCTGCTCAGAAACAAGTTCCAGAGCTAATGCTAACTCTAATGGCTGAGATATTTAGTCTAATAGCCTGGCTTCAGAGTCTTACTCAAGGAAATCTTAGCAGTTCAACACTTCTCTGGGATTTTTCTGAAACAGAAATTCCAGACTGTGGCTCCAATTCGGACTCATTTGTTTTCTTGTTTAAATGAAAGACACAGCCAGAGGCACAGGCCATCTGGCAAAGAAACTTCAACTCAAGGGGAGAAACGTGTTTCTGGAAAATGTAAGGCCAGATGCTTAAGCACATCCATACACTACTGGATTAGAACTATACTTATACCAATGGTTGTTCAGACAACTGCTCTTTTCCACCAAAAGTAAAGTTTCATCAAAAAGTCCTGCAGAGATGTCTCACAATGGTACAGAACATACAGGTCCTTTTAGAGATCCTTGGTAGAATGAGAACTGGCCACAAGAGAGTACATTATGACATAAAAATTCACTTACAAACATATCTTACTATTATATACAATTTCTAGCAGTTAGTGTACCTTACTGCTACACAGGATTTTTAGCAATTATCCCAGCTTTCAGTTAAACAGAATATCTAGTAATTGGTGTAGCTTTCTTTACATATCTAGAGTCTTTGGTTACGTAGGCCTTTAGTCACCTGAACTCTCTGCAATTCAGGTCAAAGTCTTGATAATCAGTGTGTGACACAACAGTCATAATCTAGATTGACTTTATTTAAAGATTCTGCCAGTCCCTTCAACAGTGAGTGACAAGGTACTGGGCAGTCTCTCCTTGATTATCTTTTTCCAATAAAAATCTGCACCTTAATTCAATCAAGATATACCACTGTCAATAAACAAAAAATAGTCTATGAAGGTACTTCTGGAGAAATAATGTGTGTAAAGGTGATTTCATTGGAAGAAGAGATACTGCCCAGCACTTCCTCCCATTAGTTAATTTTCACAAGTGGTTTGCAGAAATTCCCTTCAGAATACAAACAACTTGTTTCACATTTTCCCCTATCCAATATTCATAAAATGCAGTTAAAAATGAAAGGAACTGGAATCATGTATCAGATTAAATCCCAATTAAAATCTGTATTACACAAATAGTATTTTGAAGGTATAATACTTAACTTCAGTGGGGTTATTCTGGATTTACTTTTGATCTCATTATACTCTTATGAGAGCAAAACCAGCTAAGCTGCTTTGGGACTGCTGATGTTACAATCGTTTTTCCATGGTGAAAAATACTTTTTGACCTAATACTATGCACTACATTTGCCAGGTTTGTAAAATTAGGGAAATAATCTGTATCACATTCTTAAATTTAAGAAAGCTATAAATAACTCCTTTGTTTCTGTGAATGTTTTTTTATTGTAAATACCCTTCCAGTTCCACTTCTTGAATATTTCTGTTGGCTCTGCTGTTCTAGTTCCTCCTTTAACACTTTAGAAATGAACTTCAAATGATGTTTTGAAATCAGCATAACAAAATAGTTCATACTCTCTGGCCAGACGCTGAAGAATTTAGGATTCATTTAGGATTTCAGTACTACACTGTCTACCAAGTTTCCTAGGAAAAATCATAAAAGTCTTAGCCCATTGCTGGCACAGGAGGGCAATAATGTAATCATATCTTTTTCTCTCTGACATGGAGCATTTCCTCCTATAACTCTACATCCAGACTGAATACTCTGATGGTTATTGTTTGGTAAAGAACTGTAATTTCCCAGAGAATTAGAAATGCAGCTCCTACCTACTTTATTGTACCAGTACGTTGATTTCCTTTATGCCAAGGCATTTCTAAAATATGATTGACTATTTTCTGCTGAATTAAAAAAGATGACATGAAGGTAGTAAGCACGATTTTTGGTGTTTTAAAATTCATGTCAAACATATAATGCACATTTGTAGTTTACCTGCCACCCCTCTTTCTTTTTTGTTTTTATAAAATAAAATGCTGAGTTATTCATAGGAGCAAGAATGGAATAGCATAAAAAGGGTTTCTTTCTCCTCACAGCTGTTGGTTAGATCAGTAACATCAAAACAGTAGTGAGTTTCTTTAAATAGGGACACTTTAGAAAGACCACCAACATGCTGTAAAATTTGCTGAAGCACAATGGATGTATAACTAACAGCAGAGTCGGGTCCTGCACTGTATTTTTACTTTTGCTTTGTATGCAAAAATACCCATTCTCCTAAACAACAGGAACTGCCATATGTGGTCAGATGTCTGTGAGAGTGAGCATGAGGATGTGAGCTCATAGTCTGTATTAGCCTTCAGAACATCAGTTAGAGGAGAACTTTCAAGTAGTTCAACACCTGCAGAATAAAAGCAGAGCACAGAGCAACCAGGAGCAGAAGAATTTCCAGAATGAGTCAAGCTGAGGAAAGCAGTGGCAACTCAACATGGAATATTGTGAGGTCAGTAGTCTGCATGATACTGGGCTTGTCATTTATAATTGGCACCCCTGGAAACTGCATCGTCATCTGGACTGTTTGTACAAAAATGAAGCGAGTATCTCTTTCAGTCCTGCTGATCGTGAACCTGGCCATTGCTGATGTCCTTGTTCTGATCACTTTACCAATTTGGATTTACTCTTTTGCTGACTCATGGGTTTTTGGAGTCATCTTCTGCAAAATGCTGGTTTTCATTATTTACTGCAGCATGTATGCCAGTATATTTCTGATTACAGCACTCAGCCTAGAGCGGCTACTGGCTGTGTTTTACCCTTTCACCATTCAAAAATACAGAAGAAAAGAAAAAATTTCTTTGATTGTATTCCTCATTTGGTTCCTGTCTATAGCCTTTGGCATTTCTGTCATTCCATTTCAAGAGACAGAAGAAATGAACGGCCGGCTTCTATGCACGTGTCGCAACTACTCTTCTAATAGACAGAAAGTGTCCTATCTTCTGCTGGAGACCCTGGCAGGTTTTGTAATCCCTTTCTTCATCATTTGCACTTGTTATGCGTGTGTTGCAAGAAGAATAAGCAGAATGACTTACCAAGCCAAGCAGAGATCGGAACGTCTCATTGCCAGCGTTGTGGTGGCATTCATTCTGTGCTGGTTCCCTCACCATCTCTTTAACATCCTGGATATTATCTCAATTGAAATAGAACTCTCTAATGAGGAGATGTCTTTGGCACTGGAAGAAATTGTAGACAAAGGAGTGTACATCTCTGGAGCACTTGTATTCATCAGTAGCTGTATTAACCCTCTGCTTTATGCTTTTGCTGCACGAAGGTTTCAGAACCACCTGAGGTTTGCCAAGATGTCAAAGCTGTTTGAACAGATTAGTCAGACTGTAACAGAGGAAGACAAGAAAAGAAGTCTGGTTGTAGCCAAACGAGAAGATCCTTTGGTAGGCACAGAAAATCTCTGACAAGGAACTCAGTGAATAATCTGTGTCATGCCTTCAGCAGTCCTTTCTCCTCATTCTCTCAGTTTCATTTACTGAGCAGTCCAGAGAAAGCTGGAGAGAAATAAAAGCTTTTCGGGTTTTTTCTTGTGCATTTTATAAAAATAGGTATTAACAACCTTGTCCAGTTCATAAGTTAATATTCACATCATGAATTGAGCACTATTTCACTGTTGCTGAGAACCTCAGCAAGGTAGCTAAAAGCTCAAATTGTAAGGAATACAGCATTTTTACTTTCCATTAAAATTATTTCTGATTTCTAGACACTCTGTGTGCAGAAAACAGAAAAGAATTGCATGTGGAAAAGACAGACTTTGAAAGCTTAAAATGAAGTTTTTCTTCAGAAAAGAATTTGTTACATGTTCAAAAATCCTCATGCAATTTAAAGTTTTAAGAAGTTAAATTCTTTATATGGTTAAGAATGGTTTTAAGGTGTACTAATGGCAAGAAACTCTTCTGGTCAACGGGAAATCTAAAGCTGTTTTTATTTATTACTTTATTTAGGTCTGAAATTAATAAGGGTTGTTTACACAGTCAAGCTCATTTACTGTATTATCTTGGGTTAGTAGATTTGAACAAGTCAAATGTGGAGTGTGACCTCTCTCCAGAAGAAGCAGAAGTTATGAGAACTGTGTTGCATGGCAAACATCACAGCATATATGCTGTATTTGATGGCAAACACACTGCATACTTCAGTGGCAATTTGATTTATTAAATATATATTTTGAGTATCCTCAAAATTTTTGATTCAAAGAAGTTAAGCTTCCAAGATGTCTATTAAAATGTGAAAGAATCGGATCAGGCTCGGGTGAGGAGGAAGGAGAGATCCTTCATATTATTTTTATGTGTAAGAAAATTATGGTAGTGGCACAAAATGTGTCATATCATAAAAGCTTTGTCTTTCAAATAAAAGTATTATTTTTTTTCTTTTATAGAATAGTGGACTTTGCCATAAGAAACCAATTAATCTATATTTGCAAGGGTTTTAGTTTTGTGAATGTGTGTCAACTCACTGTGAAAAATTGCACAGCATCAAGTGTTTGCTTTTGAAGTTTTATTTATTTCAATTGTGCCTAACATTTTTATACTTGTTTTGTAAATTTTTAAGTCAATAATTTGTAATAAGATCAAGATAATTACTGATTATGAAACATATTGTAGTTTCACATTCCTTTTTCTGGACAACTGCTAAATAGCTACATTACTCATCTTTACAAAGAAATTACAAATACTAACCAGAAATTAATTTTTGAAGTCTTATTGTGTCACGGTGAAGGATATTTGAGTGGTATTAATTTAGCTTGTAAATTGAAATGAACATGGGGAAATAAAATCCTTAGCTGCTAATGGGAGAATATTTCTCTAAACTTTGCATATGTATTTGTTATTCCTGCTTCTTATCAAAAAGTATTTTTTCTCTTTAATAGAAGAAAAGTCCACAGCACAGAGGGTTTTTTTTCAATAGGACTCCTTCGGTGACATTAAAGAAAATTTTAGCAAGATCTTGTTTGCAGCAAATAGTAAGCAGCAGATGAAACCCTTTAGACTTTACCCCATCCTTTACCTACCACTCTTTTTCATCCCTCTAATGGCTTTTAATTGCAATAGGACATTCCATATAGCAGTGTGACATTATCTCGCAAAAAAAGTGCTGCAATTTCAGTTATCTACTCTTAAAAAAGTGAAGCTGTATTTCCCAATATGTTCTTGAGATAGGAATCACTCACTATTTAACAACAACACAGAGCAGATGAGGAGATTTACTATCTCATGAGCACATGAGCACTGCATCTGAACTTCTAGGCCACAAAAAGTCAAACATTTCACAACTCACAGAGAGAGAAAACACACAGGCAAACTGCAATACTAGCTGCCTGACTGGTATTTTCCTTTCTATCAGTCTGTGCATGAGTTTTCTGCCTCAATATTAATTTTTCACATTTTCTCCATTGCTATTTACTCACAGTACTGAAGTCCTTGTAAATCAGGAGGTCCATCAAGGAGCTAGAGTTGTCCCTCTTAATTTCTCATTAATGGCCTTGGTTCTACCTCCAGTAGACAGTCATCTCTAAGAACTGTGTTTCTTTTGAAGGTTGTTTGAGAAGTATTAGAACATACTAAAACAGCAACCTTAACTAATTTATTTTTATGTAGACTAAATAGAGTTAATTCTTGCAAATGTTGGTATGCACAGTTCAAATCCTCACTGTTTTAATATTTTTGTCAACACAACAGTCATGTAACTGGGACCATAAGAGCCCACCTAAAAATATAAGCAGATGACTTGGTTTTCTGCTGCTTCCTTGAGCAGGCACACATCAGGCCTAGCAATGCAGCCAGAGGTAGCACTTCATCAGTGCTAACCTGCTCTCACATGCTGTTCAAGCTAGATCAAAATAGTGACTTCCTAGTAACTCGAGACACACTCGGGTTGTCCTGAGAAAATACAGGCTTCATGTCATTTGAGTTCCTCTTTTTTCTTACTTCCTAACCCTTCTACCCTTGTTTGTGGAGTCTGCTCTGTGGTTTCAGTGTCCAGCTCTTTCTCAAGAAAGGCAGCAGGCTGAGTTAAGAGAGGGCCACTTCAGTCACCTGAGTCAAATCACCTCAGACTACACTGAAGTACAGGGAACGTGATGTGGAGTCAGTGCAACACTGCTAAGAACACTGAGTACCTAGGAGGTGACCGGATAGTTTGAATTTCTCACATTTGTAAAAATTAATAATCTTCTAACATTTATCTCTTAACATTTCAGTATTTCCCAGCCTGAAACTTGCTGTACACATTCCATGGGTTTACATCAGGATTTTTTCACATTCACTGTAGTAGGATCATGCTGCTTAAAATGAATTCACGTTGTATTCAATGGATTGAAGGAAAACTTGAGGAATTTTTAGTACATACAGCCGATATACAAGAATAATAGAAAAGGACATAAAGAAGAAGTATCAGCCTTAAACTATTCGTTGCTTGTTGGCATCAAAATGTTTCTGTAAGAATCATGGTAAAAGAGTTATAACAGATATCTGGATTAAAACAATAGAGCTTTGTGAATATTTACAGGCAACTTGTAATTTAAGGAGTAGCACAAGGGAAATCAGAGATCCTTCTTTGCAAGTAGAAACAGGGCAACTGCATTATATTAAAGAAAAAAAATCTTTTTAAACAACCAGAACATTTTCTAGGAAGAAGTAGAGCAAAAGATACATTTTAAAGACAGTTAAGGCTGCAGTTATGGAACTCTTAAGGTTACCATTAACAGAACTAAATGAAAGATTTGCCTGCAATGCCTGGGTGAAAGGAATAAAAGAACCTGGAAGCTAACAGATGGCACAGAAACAACATAGGAATGCACGTTCTTTCACATTCAAGCAAGAGTCTGATAAAGAATAAATATTTTAGAAAATGCAGAAGTAGCAAATACTAACAGTGGTGAAGATTTTCTCTACAAGTTAGTGTATAGCTCTTGTATTATTTCCTTTTCTGCATACATAGGGAAAATGGAAGATGAAGGAAAAGTTATTTGCTTTTTTGAGTGGAAAAACATGAGAAATAAATTAGTCAAGATTATTAAGAATAATATGGACTTAAAATGAAACTGAGAAGTTCAGCCATGAAAGCTGAGTATAGAAAGAGAACAGGAAGTGAAAACTATTCAATTGCAAGACCATTTCAGATTTTTGTAAATGCTTTCTTGTCAGATCAGTTAATCACTAAAGTAGCTCTTTATTAGAAAACTTCTCAGTGTGATCCATAGTGGTGGTCAATAGGTTAAATAATAAAAAATCCAATAAACCAGAGTTTAGAGAGACATAAGCCTGCCCTATGAGAGGGTGAGTAGCTTATGCTGCTCCTGTTAGCATTAAGAGCTGGGTGTGAGCAGGGTTATGATGAGGGACACCAGGATTTCAGAAACTTTACAACACTGTTTACAGTCCTAAGAAAGTTCTTGCACTGATAGGTATGGAGATAAGAGCATCGTATACTATTGACTTTCTTTGTGCCTTCTTTCCAGTTAAAATCAAATATGCTGAAAATCATGTGGATAGTTATTAGTAAGATTCAACATTTTAAAATAGAGATACTCAGATTAGAAGAAAATTATTTTTATGGAATGTGTCAAGTCAGTGACTTAAATGATGGAATTAATGAAAAAGTTCCCATGAGGTCTTCAAACATGAGTTAAAGAGTCACAGCTCTTAAATTAGGAATCCCAATTATGCATCTGCTAAACAGCAAAATCCACTTATTATTTATCTAATAGAAGTCAGCTATCAGAACTATATCTTGATTGCAAAAGTAACTGGTCAGTCTTCAGTTTTGGCTTCACCTGTGTAGGCACAAAGAGTGTGTGCAGGTAAGTGCATCACTATTTCCACTGGTTATTAACTAGAAAATAATGTGAACTGCACTAAGATATCTACAAACAGTGTATTGTGATTAAAGTGAAGGGTATGGCCAGATGGTTGTAAATTGGAGGATTAGAAGTTTAGCCTGCTCTTACTGGATCTTAAACTGAAAAATCAGACTTCTCATTTTTGCATAGCTGACCTGTTGATGGTATAGCACGTTACACAAAAATTAAGGGCTAAATATTTCATTTTCATAGAACTGTGAATTTGAAGCAATATTCATGGCCTGTCATTGGTTGTGTCACCATGAGAGCCACAATAGGAAAATAACTGTGTGAAGATCACCTTTTGTCATTGCATCTCTGATGCTATGGGAATATATTACAGTGTAGACAATCTGAAAACAGGTTGCAGATTCAATACCTTTACTGCATAATTTCAAAACTTACTGTAATATTAACATTTACTGTATCATTTCTGGCAAACTTGGTGCGTAGTATCAGAAACTTAGAAGTCATGGACAGTTTTTTAAACATTGCAACTAATGAGTTATGTTAGCGCTTGTTAGATTCAAAAATAGAGCCACAGACCTTCAGCTGTGCTGTAGAAGGGACCATTATGTAGTTAAATCTGAGGGAAGCATTTAGTAGCACAGGTTTTTTTACATGCCTTGTTCTCTCCTGCCACCATGTGGCTTTTCCATTTTAAAAAGTTAGGCTTAATTTTAATACTCTGGAAGTCACTGAAACAATCAGTGAAGTACTTTGCTCATTGTTTCAGTTGTGAACCATATTTAAGGTTCAGGCCATTAAGACAGAAATGTTCACAAAAAAATCACAGTAATATACTAAGCATTCAGCTTCATTTCAGAATGATTTAGTTCATCTCTTTCTTGCTCTTCAGGAGCCTAGACCCACATTGTTTCAGATATTGTATACATTATGCAAGCTGAGAATGTCTGACAGAATGTAATTGCCTCAGGCCAGTTTGTGAAAAGTCTGTGCTGGAAACAGCTTCTCCCTGCCCCTCCAGCAAAACCATCAATAAACATGCTGAGCTGGACCTTGACTTGAATTTGAGTAGCTCACATCTCCTGCCAGGTGATATTATTGATTTCTGGGCTTTTGATAGTTTTAAGATGCTCTCAAGAAGTTTCAAAAAGAGTTAACTTCCTTGTGGTTAAAATTAGAAATGGTTCTTGTAGTCTTAAAGATATCCATGATAAGAAAATTGCAAAAGCTTTGCCTTTAAGAAAATAAGAGAAGTGTTAGGAGTAAAACAGAAAACAGAATCAATAGATTTGGTTTCAAATACCCTTTTTCTCTATTGCAATGTTTAGTTTCTCTATGTAATGATTTTGGTGTCTTTGAACAAGCCTTGGCTTAATCCTCTTACGTTTGTCATGTTGAATAGCATTACACTAATTGATTAATCCTACTTTTTAAATGATCAGAAGAAATTGATTTTGCTGAAGAACTTCTCATAGCTCTTCTAGGAAGAAGGCATCATGAATTAAAGGTTTCTACTCAGTAACCATTTCCCTAAATATCCATTCTATCCCAAGATTTGCATTGTATATTACACTAAAAGCCAACTATTTTATGTTACACACCTTATTTTATTCTATGACAACTAAAGTAAAATGAAAATTGAAGATTTTCTGCCTCTGGGTTCACTCCAGGCTCTTGGTTTTTGTTTTGGGCAGATGGGGCTGGCCCAAGGATGAAGCCAAGGAATTAATCTGTATGTCAAGGTCAGGATCAGGATCAGGTCCATTGAGAATAAGCATCATCAGAACCAGCCAGTGATGACCAAGCAGGACCACAGTGGTGAGTCAGGGTCACATTAGGAAGTCAGTCCTTAGGTCAGGACCTGTATCAACAAGGGATGGCCAGGGCAGAACTCAAACAGGCACTCCAACAACACAGGTCAAGTAGGGGCTGAAGTTCCAGGCCTGAATTTATATGGACTGCCAGGCCTAGAGGCAGAGTCTGTGGAGTGGAGGGTCATTAAGAGTAATTAGTGCACCCAGGGACCTGATACGTTTTCAGCAGCAACGAAACACAAAGAACAAGAACAGGAACATGCAAATTATTCAAGGAATAATGCCTGCAAGCCACAATTGCCATTTTGTGCAATGGCTTAAGTTAGGCAACTTTGTAAAAAGTGGGGGAGCTTCCTAGAAAAAAAATATGTTGTTTTTACACGTTAACATTTCAAGGTTACTATTTTTTCACTTATACTTACATTCCTTTAATGCTACAAATTAAGAAGAATTATAAGAGCTTCAGAGTATTTTTCCTACATCTGACTCTTTTTCTTCCCTTGATTCTTATGTCTCATCACAGTTTTTCTGTGTTTGATACACAGAAAGATACTTTGCTCTCTCCAAGATACAGAAAATTACATCTTTTAACGACTGGAAATACATAGAAATTCCATGAGCACAAGAGCTAGGAAAGCATACGCTGTTCTGATCACAAAGATGTTATCACACTCTGCTCTGAGAATTTCACCTGCTGTGGGTCACTGAACTTTGTCTAGAGTTAACCAGACAATTAAATAGCCCAGTGTAACTGTTGGATTGGCCATGTGATAGGATCTTTCATTTCATTTCAATAATACCATTGGTTCAATGAAGTTAAATATTTAGCATCCTGAGCACAAGAGCAAAAAACGTATGTGTTTGGTATGTGTTTGAAAACATAGCTATGCATTTCCCAAGCACCAAATTCATATTGCATTGGTTATGCAGTACTTGTTTCCTTATTGCTATTCATTTAACTCAGGCAAATAGTTTTAGGCACACTGATAATTTCACAGAGGGGTAGTGGTGTTTTTTAACCTTTTAAATTACTGGTGTTATCCACAAGTACTAAAGTACCAAAACAAATGACTGTTTAAGAACCCAGGGATCATTTTGCTGTGGTTTTTCCCTGTGGGTGAGGGAGCTGTGGGAGGTGAGCAGGTCTCTGCTCTAGGCTGACCTATGGCAGTGTGGTCTGTCCTACACACACATTCCTCCTTACAACTGGGTTCTTAACTCCCCTTTTTGTGCTTCAGCTGCTCTCTGAGTTGCTTAGTTCCTAAATGTGTATGGAAGCTTGGAAAGACCATTTCTGAAAGAGCTGTGGCCCTGCTGTCCCAGGCAGCCCCTTGTGGCTCACAGGGCCAGACCTGCAGCAGTCCCATGGCAGGTGAGCCCATTGCCAGCTCTTTCCAGCGTGTCTAAGTAGCACAGTGAGACAATAGCGAACAGATAGCCCTCCAAATTCCCACCTTGCCATTGCTTTTTGTGTGCCAAGGAAATCCCTTCTCATTTCCTGTGTATAAGCAAAAATAAACAGGGAGTGTGGCATTGCTGAGCTTGGGAAGTGAAGTTTCCTACTTTCAGGGTACACCTAAACATACATTTCACCTTGACAGCTTGAGGCAAAACCACTTCCTTTTCTTTTTTCTTGTTCCCCTTTCCATCCATGAAGTAGCTCACCAATCATTCCTGTTTAAGGAGAAGTATGATGTATTTCTGATCACTGGAAAAGGCTGTAACTGTGATGTAGAATGTGCCTTAGATAAGTACTTTGCTGTAAAGTGAACAAACAAGCAAAAAAGAGCCACAGGAAACCAAATTTCATTTGTCTGATCAGAACATAAAGATAAGCCTCTTAAGCTAGCAGCTTCCTATATTTTGATTAATATTATAGTGTATTCCATTCTTCAAGGAGCAGTATTAAATAAACAATAATAACTAAAAAAATCCAATGCCAGAAAAAAACTAAGGATTTATCTCCTTTTCTATAACATCATGAACTAATTTGAAACAGTTAATTATCTCTGAAATCTGTTGTATAAATTCTAACTCAGGGTGAGTAATTAAGGATTGCATGATAGCAAATAAGTAATACAGGATTAATGTTTTTATATTATTATTTAAAGGAGAAGGATTTTATCTGTACAAAAAATAAGTTCAGGAAATGAAAAATTGCTTTTTGCAGTGATTAACAGAATTGGTCGGACTCCATTCGGTCCACAAGAAATTAAGGGGAGTCTTAGTAAGAAAAGCATTGAAAGTCAAGAAATATTTCTGTACTGAATTTAAAACTGGCCTATGGAAACCAGAGCTGCAGGTGTTCCTGGAAGTGGGTGGTGTTGCAGGAATTTTAAAACTCTGTAACTTTATGAGCAGTTATCCAAGCCAAGGCAATGATACCAAGTAACCCAATCTACTGCCTCAGGACATGAGCGGGGGTCAGGAGGGCACTCCTTTTAATGCCTCAACATTACCTGCATCTCAAAAGAAAGGTTCTGTTTGTGGTTTTTTCTGAGTAGAATTCACATTCATAGCAGCTTCAGATGGTTGTTGATACTGGGCAAGGAGCGCAGTTTTGTATTTAATATAAAATATTCCTGTAGAAATTTCATTATGCCTCAAAAGGAAAGCCAAAGGTAAGAATGGCTTGGAGGGGATGCCCTGATGACCTGAGTGCCAGCAAAGCCCCCCTGCACAGCTCAGAGAGGCTGTGTGTGACTCCAGGCTGTGCTGTTATTGCTCCTTGTTTACAGTCAGGAAAACAGAAGGTGAAGGGAGGTACCCAAGGCTACGCAGTAAATGCCATTGTAAGAGTGAGATAAGTGTAATAATATATTACAATAGTTAAATATATAACATGGCACAGGTGGGCAAAGCACTTCAAGAATTTTATTATCAAAACACTTAGATTTTTTTTATCAAATTGATATAAATTCTATAGGAATTTACTTAGATAGGTTCGCAGATAGATCTCTTAAGGAAGGTAGACTTCTTAAACTAGTACGGAATTTACCTTAGTAGGGTTTTCCAAGTAGCTTCCTGAATTGAGAATAAGGCAAAAATAGTAACAGAGAAAGTTACATTAAAATAATACATTAAAGTTTAAAAATTAACATTTCCTCAGGGTACAGTTGGAATGGTACAGTTTAATATGACTGAAGTACATATTAAAGATATAAATAATTTTATAGACAAAGTTCCCTGCAACTTAATTAAAGTAAAAGTTTTATATTTTGGTTGCAAAAGTCTCTAAAGATGTTTTAAGCAAAAGCAAGGAATATGTAGCCACAAAGCAATCTGAAACAGCAATTTTAATCTGGAAAAATAATTTTGTAGAAACTAAAAAATAGTAGTTTCCAGAGTGAAGCCCTATGTTTTAGGTTTTGATTTCAACATGTCTCAGAGGTCAGACTGGAATCCCAGGTTATTTCTAACACTTACAGGGAAGATCAAACACAAAGGGTTGGTTTGTGTTCATCACAAGTAATCCCTTCTTTTAGAAATGAGCCCAGAGGCTACTGTAAGATGTCTTAGAAGCATGAAAATGTCATTTTAGAATTATTAATATATGTAGGACCTCTATTGTATTTTCTGGTATGCTGTGTCATTATTTGTGATTTTAACATCAGACCTCTAAAACTACGTTTCTAAATGTGTAAATGATCGTGTATTTTCCATTTAGATGTAATAAGCATGGTATCACAGGACAGAATTTTTGTAGATTAGTTTCATTTTGGGCAAATTGTACTTCAGAGAAGCCAACAAGGTGAAGGCTACGTCTCTACATTCATTCAAAATGTATTTCCTTCTCACTCGACAACACATTTATCTCGGGTGCTGCATTAGTTTCAGGTATTGATCATGGACAGCTTTCTTCAGGAATTTAAGCATTGTCTCCAGCTCGGGCTGTCCATGATGCATGGTTGTATTTAGACACCACAATCCCATGGGAATGCAGTTGTGCTGATGTGTTGCTGTGTCCTCCATTTCTCACCCCGGTACTCAGCACTTTGGGCAGGGCGGGTGCTGCAGATGCCACACAACTTTTCTCTGAGCTTTAGTTTTATGTAATACACCTACATCAGTGCCTCTGGCATTTGTTTCTTTTAGAACCTACACTATTTACATATCCACCAGAACACAGAGAAAAATAATACCCGTTCAGAAAAGGTTTGATGAGCTAACAAATCGTCATTTTACCTTTTGCTCAAGCAACACGAGGAGCCAGTCAGCACATAGGAACCATGTTTGTGTACACACATCTGTGTGCAGGGACAGACCCTGGGGAACACTGGGAGAGGCTGGGGTACAGAGGGTGTCATATTTTCATAGTATAAATAGACTGTTTTACTAAAGTCAATCAAATAATTTTTTCATAAAAGCAAGGAAAATCCCTAGTGGTGCAAGGAATTTGCTCCTGCAAAACTGCTGCATGCATTATTTCCCCTCATTGACTTTAATATGACCACTCCCAAGCTTAAAGTTAAGTATGTGCTGAATGCTTAGATTTTTAAAGGTACCAAAGAATAAAAATTTGCTCCAAAAGACAGCTAGCTTCAAGATTTTTTATCTTTTGGAAGGGTTTCCTAAGGTGTATTTACTCTTTATTATGAGATTTCTGATGTCTACGAGTTTCTTTATACATGTAGGCTATTGCCACGTGCATGTGTGGTTGAAATACGACATTCATCTGCTATCTAAAAATATTGGAAAGTTGTAACTCCCAGAAGAAAATAATGTTGTATATTAAGAACAAAGGGCCCAGCATGGTCACGTAGCCTGAATAAGTATATATTGTACACAAATTCCTCTTGGCAAACAAGATTTCATAAAGTGCAGTTTTGTGCAGAAAGAGGACATAACAAACTAGAGAAGGAACAGGTTGCAGAGCTTCTGCAGAGCATGTGATGTGCTGTGTGTTCACACCCTGGCATGCCCTGTAGCAGCTTGTTTGTGCATCTGTTCCTACAGGCAATAGAATCCTTGTTTCACCTTCTGCTTAAACTTCGATTAATGGGGGCAAGCAGCCTGGCTATAAGAAATAGAAAAGAAATTGTAAATTGGCTAAATTTAATCTCAGTGCCATACAAAGCCTTCCTGACTAAGGTACATTGGAGTATATATAAGGTATATGAAAGAATCAGGGATTTTTAAATATATAACCAAAGGCTCTATAAACAAGAAAACAGAGAACACCATTTGAAAATGCAGATTGTCATCTATTTGCATAATGTAAGATTTTGAAGCTAAAAATAAAACCCAACAAACATAATGAGATTTGCAATAAAACCTAGGAATGTATAAATCTAATACCAGCTTCCTCTTGTGTCAACTCTCAGTACTAGAATAAAAAAGCAGTGCTGTGGAGCAGAATAGCACAAGAGAGGTTGGCAGTGGAGGATACTCCTAATTCAGCTGTAATAAACTTCTGGGGAGATGATCTGATTAACATGAATAAGAAACATGAGGACATGAAGACACAAGTTCAAGAACAGTCATAGCACCTCCTCTGTACATAATGGCAGTGCACGGTTCCCCCCACCTCACTTCATGTATTTAACTAAGGTGCTTAAGTTACGAAACTGGCTGACTTCAGCTAAAAGCTAATTGTTGCCAGAAAGCACTTACCTTTTCCCTGCCCTTCTCCTGTTACCCACTCTGCTCGTGGCTATGTGATCCCCCTGCTGACCTTCAGCCACCTCTGGAGCTCATCTGGCTGCAGGTTGTTCAGCCTTATAAAACAACAGAAGTTACCTTTGCCCACCTAACAAAGTGTACATTTTTTGCCAAGTTAGTGAGTTTTGTTGCCTGACCTTGAAATGAATCAGATAAACTTCAGAGGCAACACAAGAGAGATGTAGGAGAAAAGAAAGAGAAGCTGGAAAGGTGGGGACAGGACTCGATGCCCTCCCTCCCAGAACAGTTGATTTGTTCAGCCACGTGTCACTCTCTGCATTCCCATTTAACCTGTAGAGAGAAGTAAGCAGTTCCTGAAGCAGTTTAGGGCAAGGTCTTATTTGTCTATCAACTATACTTAAAAATAAGGAGAATGCTTTCCCAATTTATTTTTTTAAACTAAAGGTTGAACTTAATGTGGTATAAATACCCTTCCTTCACCTCCCTTACTCTAAATCCAACCTCTACAGCAAGCTGGAAAATATTCTATTGCTTTCAACGACTTTTTTTCCATTGTTCATCTTTTCTGTTTGGCATGTCTTTCTCAATACTCATTTTGTTTATATTTCCAGGTGTGGGGCTTTTTTTTAAAAAAAATATTTTTTATTTAATTTATTCACTGAATGCTTAATTCAATGTTTTCTTTCAGTGAATGACTTTGTTTATAATTCTTCCCATTCCATCATTTGTATTAACAATATATCTTTTGTTCTCATTATTAGTCTTCTTCTAGCTACAGAATCATGTTTGCATTCTTCTGTAGTTGCTTTGACTACATCTCCTTGAATTTTCTTCTGTGAATGCTGTTTGCTATTGGACAATGTAGTTCTCTTTACAATTGCTTGCCTTCTGCATAACATTTTAATTGGGGTATTTTTCCAGTTACATATATTTTTCTATTTCAGTGGTTTTTTCACAGAAAACAAAACAAAACAAAACCAACCACAGGTGGCTGCAAAAGAGCGAGACTACACTAGCAAATAGGAAAAAAAGCCTCAGGAAAAGTAAGAGGCAACAATTTTTATCACATCAAACTTGTTCACTCATTTCTTTAACCCCTGTCAAATAGGCTGAGTCAGAGATTTGACTTTTTCTGGTGCTGTGGATCTAGCCAAATATTTGTTTCAAAAGATGCTTCTATCACCCAAGGGATTTGATTCTCTCGAGTTCTGTAGCATCTTAGATCTGTAGCAGTGTCCTCCTGCCCAAAGGGCACTCAGGTGCCTTGAACAGATGTGTGGGAGCAGTGCTGGGACCAGAGGCTGGGACTGTGACTGGGAAGAGAAGGGAAGCTGTGGCACTGCCCAGCAGAGGTATGGAGGGCTGCCTGCATGAGAATGTGTGTTTGGAAGCAGTTGTGGAAATCTCATTTTAGTGCATGAAACTTGATAAGTCTGAAGATTACTTACAGATTTTTCTATACCCACGTTGCCTATCAGATAAGCATTCTCTGATATTACAGACAGAAAATGTGGTAGATTAAGTTACCTCTGTACGATTTTTGGAAACATAAGAGATAATTTGGAAAAAAACAAGACTTTCTGATTTCATGGCAGTTCTTTCCACATTAGATTGTCTTTCCTAAATGTTTTTGGTATGCTTGCTCTTTTTCTCTTTGTTTCTCTCTCCTGACAGTTGTAACATTCATATTACATTAACATTCCTTTGGAGTTTGAAACTTCTTTCTCCTACATTCATCCTCTTGTTTCCCTTTCCCCTTGTTTCCTTTGCCACATATTTTAGTCATTCAAGTCCCTTCTTCGAGAGGTTTTACAGCACTTTTGTCATATTGGTGCAGAAGGGAAGGAAACTCCCAATATCAAATATTGGAAGAAAGATGGGTTTGAGGTACTGTAGCATTGAGGGATTAACACAAATCCTGCTAACCCTGTGTCTTGCAAAACTATCCCATGAATTTTCTTTCTGTCATAACTTGAACTTGTAAATGAAAACAGCCTCATGTGGCATTTGACAACAGAGGCTGTGCCATGAGAGATCTGATTATTCTGTTCAGTATTTTGTATGTCTATTTTCTCAACTCATCTTCATAAATCCATGACATCATGAACGAATAGAATAGTCTTTCTAAACACATAATGAATTAGATTCATTGCTGCTAGGAACAGCCTTTTTCCTCAGTGTGTGTGTATGTCTATGCACAGAAAATACATTAGAAATCAGGGATAAACTGAGTTTCTGCTTATAAACTTCAGGGATCCATGATTTTCTTTCTTGCATAATATAACATAGAATCAGATCAGTTTATTGTGGTGAAGCTTATTTGATCTGATGGAGCTCAGTCTATTAAATTTCCTTTCCTGTTTTACAGATGACTGAGTTTTTACCTTGGGATATGGAGTGAGGACTGAAGTAAAAGAGCAAGCTTTAGTCCTTCAAGTCCTTTGCCAAAATAAGGCAGATAAAGTAAGTTTTATTATATCCTACTAACAGCTCTAAGGAAAAACATCTTTGCTTCTAAATACAGTTAAAATCAATTTGGGTCTAAAAAAATTTTGAAAGGTGAATTGGGCACAGTGCTACCTGAGCATAAATGTTGATTAGGCAGCTTTGCTCCTGGCACATGGAAATTATTTAATACAACCACAGTATCAAACAGAAGAGACACAGCCATAGCCAGCTTTCTGTCCCATTATCTTCAAACAATGCATTGAGATTTATTTCAGCCATATTGCAATAGCTGCAGCAGCTAATTTAGTGGAAGAAATAATAAACAATACAGAGAAACAAGTCCAGTTATTTGCATACATAGTAGACTTCCTGAAGCTGGAGGTAAACAGTGTTTATGGGATCAAAATTCCCTGAATGCAACCTTCCTCTCCACTGTAACTGGCAGTTTACTGTAAACATCAGAGTATAAACATGTCTTGAGGTTGGTGAGCTGAATACTAATTAATTTGAGCAGGGCTTTCTAGATTTAAGGGATAGAGTGAAAGACAGGTCTGGGCATAAATAAACAGGCAGCAAAAACTGGCATCTAGCTGGGAGTATTGGATGACAGGTGAAAATGACTGTGGAGCACCAAGCTCGTTGAGGCCTGTAAATATAAGGATGAGATGGGGGCAAAAATGAAAGATGTTAACAGAACCTCTGGCTGATTTTAAGAGCAATTCTGAAAGATTTAATTTAAAATGTGCGTGTATAAATTGTTTTGTAACATTCTAATTAATTGGACGTGGGTGCAGGTTTTTCTCTCCGTGACAAAGACAATTTACAAAGTTTGCTCACTTTGTACCTCCATCCTCTTGCTTGGTGTTTGGTGATAGTGCATCTGCTCAGCAGACCAGGGAAATGATCTGTTTTCAAACTTTTCTCTGGGTTAACTTAACCTTTAATATCTTAAGATAAAGAGTGATTTTTAACACTGATCAGTTACCTGGTGTGTTTCATTATGCAGCCCCACAAGCAGTGGTGTGAACCATTGTATCAAAGCCCAGAATGGGGAGAGTGAACTCCTTAAACAGACTTTGTTACAGAAAACACTAAATAGCAAGACAATCCCTTCCTTCAAGTGTTTGAAACTTAGATTTTTGTTTTTCACAGTTTTTGAGTGTAGAAATGTGCTTTATTTTTTCTGTGGAAGCCACTAGAGAGCAGCATATATTTCAGGAGAATTCAGTTATAAATGTAACTGATAAATTGACATCAAGATGATCAAGCAGGTATAGAAAAAGAAGCAAACTGGGGCACTACTTGCCTGATTTTCTCACAGATATCTTCTTGGTATTCTTCTTGGTATATTTGCAAATAGACAGTACACATTTTCAGGTGTAGTTCTACAGGTTATTTCTTTTCTTTCCAAAATAATACCTATTCCATTCAGAAGTTTAAGTAAGTGCTTCATCATAAGACCAGTCCACCAATTTGAAGGGCAGGAAGTGTAAAAACAAATCATTGCTGGCGAGAATGTTTCTCTAGCTGGAATTAATCTGTTTTAAACTATGAAGTTGATTACAATCCAGCGTGTCACTAAAATTTTTTTATAAATATCACTCACACTTCACTTTTCTTGATAAAAAAACATGTGTCTGAGCTGGCCCCTTGATTTTCGACATCAGCAGAAAGGATGCTTAAAGGATGTGGAAATAAAATCCAGCCCAGGCTGTTGCACATTATGCTTTATTTCCTCTGTAGACAGATTCAGCCTTTAAGAATGTAATTTTACACCACTTAAAATCTGTTTCTTATGTAAGTCTTCAGGGTAGCATAAAAAATATGTATAATGAGTTACATTTTGATAGTGAAGGCTCCGTGTGTGCCCTAACCAAGCTTTGGTGGCTGGGAGGGAGACTCCTGCATTATCCTGGGAACAACACCAATGCTTGCAGTCACAGCCTGTTACTCACTCTCCCCCTCATCTCCATTGGGATGAAAGGAAGAAGAATGGAGATGACATGCAGTTTGACTGGGGATAAATGGAAAATGAGAAAAAAAATAACAGGGAATTTTAATGTTGTCAAATAAAAAAAGGACACAAGCACTTTTGGGGTTTTTTTGTTCTAAACCACAAAGATCTAGAGAGTGATCTCTTGTATTGCCCAAATTAGAAGGATGCAAAACCTTGACACCACCACTCTGTAGAGAAAACTATTGAAGAGTTTTGTCTTCCATGATCCCACAGTTTCTTGAGAGTCTGGATATTTAATAATTTTCTTTTTCAGATCTTGGATGACAAACTTTCCTAGTACTTTCCACCTTATGAGAATATCACGGATCACCAGCCTGGAATACCAAGACATAAGAGCAAAGCAATGACTACAGAAATATTCTTTAACTTAGTACAAATAAGACTTCTGAAAGTATTTCATGAGCCTGGATTTATGAGATATTATTTCAGAACATTATTCAATGATCTAAAACCGTGAAGCTTTTTTCACTCAAAAGCAATTTTGCATTTTGAAAAAAAAAGTAAAAAAAAAAATCAAATGCCAAGCTGTACTGGGTTTCAGAAATTCAAAAAATTAGTTTTTTCTTTTAGGGGTTCAAAGTATCTTCAGTAGAAGTATAAAATCTTGCAAATTTGACTTCCCAGTTTCAGAGTATCCCTTTAGTCCATTGTTTTGATCTGCTGGAAACGTGCCTCCGAGTAATAGGAAACCTTAATCTTTCTGTGAGTGGGCTCGCAGGCTTTGCCGTGAATGTGACTGGGCATACCAAGCATATTTGCATGCTGACAGGTGGGGCAGCTGTGCTACCCTCGGGGCAGGGTTGGTGGATCTCAGTTGTAGTGAAAACATGCCCGTTGCACTGAGTAATTAATTACTGGTGGGAAGAGCCTCAACAGTAGTTTTGGGATGCAAATGCCAAGAATCAGCTGAAAAATCTTTTCTCAGAATCCTAATGAGGCTGGAAAAAGTGGTTGGAGCTTTTTGGAGTTTAAAGTTTTGGGTTGTCAGAGGAATTATTAAGTAGTTACTTCAAATATAGCTTTTGTTCTTTGGTGTGATGATCACTAGTTTTTACATGTGAACTAACACATATGCTGCTTAATCTTTTTCTTGATATTTAGTAGAAAAAAACTTGTACTGAAGGTTGGAAAAAATTAGTTAATATCAGTCTATCATCACAAAATAGTTAGATATGGGTTTGAAAATTTCAGAGCCCAGAATTTCTCTTGTAAGTTTGAAGCTCTTTACATTACATTTTCAAGCTAACAGAATATTAGAGCACCAAGTTTATGTATTTAAACATAAACAGTGGCAACAATTAGAAAGCCTTTATAATTAATTTTATAATTATAAACAATGGAAACAATTTAAGACTCTTTGTAATTAATTTTTTTTCATGGTTTATATATTCAGTCTTTCATATGCTGGACATTTTTATATTATATTAACGGTGCTGTATAAAGTTTTTGACACTGTTTTTTGTAAGACACTAATTGAAATGATTATTTCCCTGGGGTCAGGTCCAGGACTCTCAGGTAGCCGGGGCTGTGCTGGGCCCGGGGCAGTTTCAGGGCAGTTTAAGATGAGCAGGATGAACTCTGGTGGCTCCATCCCTCCCATCCCCTGCTCTCCTCTCCCCATCCATCACAACCTCTCACTGAACCAAACCCTGGAGCTGGAGGCTGGCTCACACTGCTGCTGCCCAAGGACCACCTCTTTTAGGAATGAAGACGATTTTATCAGCCTAAGCAACCATCTCTCAGTAATAGGAAGTTTTATTCCAATTATTGGTTTCTAATAAAGATTCTTCATTGCTAGAATAATTTCTCTGTTAAATTGCAGGTGGCTAAAGAAAGGCCCAACATTTTTCTCAGTGTTCTAGGCAGGATGACAATTTCAGAGCATTTCTCTGAGTGCAAGGTGTGAGCAGGTTCCTGCTGCCTCTGCAGCCCACGCAGCTACAGCCCTGGGTGGCTCCGTGGGGAACCACTAGAGGCTGCTCAATAAACACAGCCCCACCTTCGCCTCTTGAGGGTGGATGAGATCATGTGTACGACTGAAGGAAAACATTCACAGAGCACTTGCTTAAAAGACAGCACGTTCTTCCTGGATGGGATAGTGGGGAGACACAGGAATAGAAATTTGGGGGGAAAAAATTTCTGATTTCTGATTTTCATTTTATCTGGTTGAAATTATTAACACTTGAAGACATGATCTTGCTAACTGATGCTATTTCTATTACACAGAGGCCATTCTGTTTGCTGAAACTGAGGGGTGGAAAAAAAGAAAAGTTGCACACCAGGAACAAGTTAGAACTCTAGGAAAAATAGCAAGGGATTTCATCCTCGTCCACCCTAACTAAAAACTGCTAGGGCAAAAAAGGTGTGTGTGTGTGTGTGTGTGTGTGTGTGTGTGTGTAAGTATATACTTCTGTAATTTGCATTTGAAATATGTATGTACCAATAAATACATATTCATGTTATTGAGGAAAGACTTTCTAACAAACCTGTTCTCTTGTTTCCATCATCTACTTGAGTTTCTTGTTTAGTTCTGATGAGAAACTTTCTGCTGACTGGAGCTGCTATCTTTTCAATAGCTCGACCAACACGATGCTTCCATGTGATCTTTGGTAAGGTCATACAGGGAATTTCTTTAAGTATTGTACTAAGCCCTGAACCCCTCAACTTCAAACATCATCTAGGATCTGCCCAGATAAGAACAAAAACTACAACAAATGACATGAGTTCTGATAATCAGAAAGCACCACATCACAGAAATTCATTGCATGTACAGATTCAAAGCAACAAGAGATGAGAAAGTATCATAGCAAATGTGGGCTCTAGAATGACCTCCCACTTTCATCAGTAAATTTAGTATTGAGGAGCTGAAGGATCAGTAGTCAGAAGGTTACTTGTAGCTCAGTGCTGATTCATCTGGAGTGTTAAATGTTGCATTAGTTAAGCAACAACAATTGAGAAAGAAGCTGTTTCTCAGAGATTAAGAGGTGATGGGGAAGACTCGATGGCCTGAGGCTGCTTTTGTTCTTAAAAGGTGGGGATGGGGAGGAAAAATGCTGCATAGTATTTATTCATGAACAAAGCTGGTTAACAAATGGGGACAGGGTGTTTATAAAATGACTATTCCAGCCATCAGATTGGAGTCTTTTCTTGAAAACCTGAACTACTTCGTAGCTGACTAAAGTTACACTTAAAAAAAAGAACTGTTATAAAGGGTGTATCTGTGCATACTGCTATAGATGCATGTGCAGAACTATCTGAAAGGCACACTCAAGGAACATATGGTTGTGCATCTGATTGAAAAGATATGCCCTTCATGCCATCAGGTTTTTATGATATTCTGGGAAACAATCACTGACATTCTTGTTCAAGATCAATTTCTGTCTCCAGCATTGATGGTATAAAAAGTTTAAGGACAGTGCTGTACTACTCTTTTTCCTCAGCTTTTTCCTTCTCCTGTGCTCTAGCTGTCACTCTCAAAAGACTTGAAAATTCTAATGACCCAGAGGCTGAAATAGTTGCTGTGGTTATTTCAAAATACTTCTAAGCAGCTATGAGTGCATGAGCCATTAAGTGATGAAGAATTTGACTGCTTAGTGTCACTTTATTGTTTTGTGTCCTTCTGTACCTGCATCTGAAGTACATTACTGTTCTGTCTTTAGATCAATATGGTCGGTACTAAACTGACTAAAATGTAGGCCACAGCACTCCAGCCAAGGAATTTCCTTAAGGAAGTCTGTGATTACATTACTGTCACACTAAAGTATTTGTTTGAAGGATCCTGTAAGGGCAGGATATCAGGGTGATTCCTCTTCACAGCAGTACTTGTGAAAGCAGCTTAGAGTTAAAATGCCATTTCTGGCCTCAACCACCTGTCAAAAAGAAAAAAGTTGTGAAACTGTGACTTACTTTAGCTAAAGAATAGTTAGGGAATCAAGACTCCCAAAAATTCCCTGAAAGATTTACTTGCCAAAACAAGTTCTCAACCCCCAGTTAAAAACACAAAATCAGCTTTTTACATTGTGTAAGTAATGAAAGGAAGGCTGCATTATGGCTTTGGCCAGTCTTATGGTTTGCTAAAAGGAGACTCTTTTTTCTCCCTCCTAACTGTGGCCCCTCTGTTTACCTAGGCTCTGGCAGTAACAGAACTAAGTCAGCCTGATTGGTGATCAAAAGGGGTTTTACTGGTGAATTAACAAGTGGTTTTGGCTCAGCCAGAGTCTGACCACAACTACAGCAGGTACAAAGAGATGGGCTACATAAAGCTGGGAAAAAGAAGTGTGGGGAAACAACAAGGGCTTCCCACTTCTGGCAATGCCAAGCTGCTAAACCAGCTTAGCTGTAGCGTTTAACTTCAAAAGTTGTGTTCAGAAGCCTTACTTGAAAAGGCATGTGTCAAATTTCAGATTTTTCTGAACAGAGTGTAAGTTCAGAATTCAACTCAAATTTGCAGATGGTCATGTGAGCCTGTTGTCTTTTGACTATTAAAATTAACCATTAAAGTTTTAGGCTTGGGTATTATCTCAATATTTTTTAGAAATTTCCCTTCATTCTACGATGCAATGAAATAAAAACACAAAGAGACTTAAACACCCTCAGCCAGTTTTGCAGTCATCTTATCATGGCCACTTCTTAGTGCAAAGTGCAGAGTGGCAGAGCAGTGCATCAGTTCAGTAGGGATTTAGCAGTTTCATTAATGCTAGTCCAGCATCCTCTCAGCAGTGCTGCTGAGACTATTGAGCATGTTGTCACACATGAGCTGTTGATCTATACCGGGTGTGGAAACATTTTCTTTACTCTGAGGCTGAATAGGTCTTTGCCAGGCCAGCTATTCAAATATACTTCTGTGTTAGCTAGTTACAAGTCACACAAAATATGAAAAAATGTTAGCTTTAGGCCACATGAGAGCTGAATTGTGTTTTCCTTCTAGATCATAGCTTAACTACATGATCTACATAATAGAAAATGTTCAAGCAGAGGATGCTCTATTATTCAGCTGTGAGGGTTAAAAGTAATGATGTAAGCTACACTGAACAAAAAAGTAGACATTTACCATTTAACATACAGGATATAGTGTTTTTATTAACAGATACTGCTACTGCTGAATATTCTTATGGACTGTAAATTTTCCTCTATTTTGTTTTTTTGAGCTGTAGTTCATGTAAAATATTCAGATATTTTTCTTTTCTACCAAATTAAAATATTCTTTTGTTTCACCTACCTCATTGAGACAAACTGTACAGTAGTGCAGGAATATGTTTGTCCTCTTGCCTTGGGTTTATTGTGCAGTCACTGCCCAAGAATATTTTCAATGGAGACCTAGCTCTGGGTGGGCTATAAAGAAAAATGCCTGTTTAAAAAGGGAAAGGGGAAGAATATCCAAGGGCTCTTTGAGGCTTTTTTCTATCACCTCTATATTTTGAAAGTCTTGTATCAGATTCCCACATGTCATTATTATATGTATATAAACATACATATTTTATACTTAAAATTGGATGAGTACATTATCCTGTGGTTTTCTTTGTAGTGCAAAAAAGTGTGAGACTTATTACTGTTTGAACATGCCTACTGTAGGTTTCAGATACATCTACTTGTTTTGATATTCTTCTCCAGGGTAAAAAATACAAATTGGCCCAGAGAACACACAAATCTGGAGGGAAAGGGAAAAGTCTAATCATTGGGTAAAATTTGACTGTCATCTTCCCAGGACATTAAGGAGAATTATGAGAATTAAGTTGAAGGAAGCAAAGAGAAAAAGGAGGCAAAAGATGTTGTGCAACTCTGAGCAGAGATTTCTTTTATCGTACTTTGCGAAACAAACAAAAGCTGGAATCTCTTCACATGAAGTTCATCATATAAGATCAACTTTGCAAGTCTGAATTATGTTAGATCAGCTCAGTGGTCCAACCATAAAAATAGTTGAGGTACAGCTTAATGTTGCTTCTACCATTTCTTGAACAACATACAAATTAGGATTATTTTTTGAATGAGTACAGAGGAGAAAATTCAGTATGAGATGGTTGATTCAGTTGATAAGACCATTTGATTTGAAGGTTAGGCAGTAAGTGCAGAGCACGGCTCTGGGACACAGTCTCACTCCCATCTTCTAGAGCATCTGAGGTTCATAGTTACTTGGCTGAGCAGAAATGCAGCTCTCTAGAGCATGTTTGACTGCAGACCTGAGCAGTGTGTGGCCTTCCAGAGACTGAATGACAATTATGTTCCATTAATGTAATTCTACCCTTTAGCAGCGGGCAAAGGACACGGTTTTGGAAAGTTCAAAATGAAAATTAAGAAAAATACAACAAATGTCTTTAAAACCTGCAATCACTGCATAGCTTTCTGTGGTGGAATAAAATGCATCTAAATATTGCAAAGGAATAGGTTACATTGAATATGACACTAGCAATGCATTCTTTATTCAGAATGGATCCAGAGTCCAGGAAGTATAATACAGCTAACTGATATAAAAAGTAATGACCATAAATCTTTTGCTTTAACTTTCTGCAGGAATTCACCCATTTCTTCTCATGACTAGTAAATGAATTTTTACAAGGCCCAAGAGAGTATTTTATTTGCTGATTTCTATTGGGTCTGGTTAGCAGGAAGCATTGTTGAACTTTAATGCAAGAAGTCAGCTCTGTGCTGAATGCTGCCTTCACATCTGTCATGTCCTAATGAAACTTCTTGAGAAACTATGCAAATACTAAGAAATACCAAATCTTTTGCAGGAATGCAGTTAGCATCACATTTGGAATTTTTGCATGCCCTAGGAAAAATTCAGTCATGATCCAGCTTTGGACTAAAGCCTGATGCGGGAGTTGGCTTGATATACACAGAATTGGTTTGTGTGTTCTTTATCAATGGCAGTATATCCTCATCCCTTTCCTTGTTGAAAAAAGCCTTCTTGAGAAGATGTCTTCTGAATTATGGTTAAAATATAGTTTCATGATATTGTCAAGTGGGAGCAGATATCCTGAGCCCTGAATCCTCAGAAAGTCTTCTGCCTTTTGTTGTATCAAGGATATCAACCTGAGGCACATGGACTACAACAGTGCCCATATGTTGGTGTGTGTGTACACAGAGGAAGGAGAAATGAGGAGAAAAAGAGAAGAGCTTATGCAACCCTCCTATGCAGTACTTGTTATTCATAACCAACATATGAAAAAATTGTATTGAGTCAAGCAGTTCAGAAGTAATCCTTGCTGTTCTGACATGAACTTCATTTTATTAGGTGTTTAAGGTGTAGCCTTATGGAGAGTATATGGCAACAGCATTATCCAAATGGAAAGCAATTATTAAGGGCTACACAATGAGCAAGAGTTGCACAGCTGTAGTAACTTCAGAGTGAAGCTGCTGAAACATGAAGGCACTGCTGGGAGGGGTGGAGGAAAGGTATCATAAAGAATCACTTACGTGAAAGAAGCATGCTTCTCCTGTGCAGTCATTCCTAAAAAAGGTCATTCCTACTGCTGGTAGGAAAATGATAGAGTCACACTCAAATCAAATGTGAAATTAAGTATAAATGACCTTATAGCAGATGTAAATTTCATACTACTAAGGCAGTTTTTCTTTGAAGTATTGCTTCCTTTCACTGGGGAGCAGAGGAAGACTGTAATAACTATGTTGTGAATGATGTGTGAAATATGTATTCAATTTATACCTGTAATACTATTGTGGGAAACCTGTGATCTCTACAGACATTTGATTATTCCGTGTTGCTATGTACTCAGCTAATGTTCTGCTTTTTCAGATACTTGAGAGAAAGATAGAAAAATATGAACTTAAAGAAGATTAAAGAAGTCAGAATTGCTAATCAAGAACAGATGAAGGATATGCCTTTGGCCCAAACTTGAAAACTCTGAGGGAACAGAAAGGTGAGGAAGGAAAATGAATATGTTACAAAGGAGCTATGTATATGTACATGAAGATATGCATCCATATTTGTCTGTAATGTGGGATCATGCATTTTGATGACCTTGCTATCCAAATGTTAATGTTGCCTTGTTTGGAAGATGTACTTTTATTTAGGAAATAGACTAGGAAACTGAACTTTAATATTTTGATTCTTTGAAATTTGATGTTGAAGCCATTGAAGCAGTTCAAGCAGTCTATGAATTTATTCTCTAAAGGGCTAAAGAAACAAATAAATCCCTGAGCTCTGATTTTCCTTCATGTACAAACAATGCTTTTGAAATTACTGTCTTTTTTCTCAGTCAAGGAGAGTAGATAAATAAACTTCTCAGTGTTTCATACCCGTACTAATTTTTCTTGATACATTACAATATCTTGATACACGCATTTTCTTTTTTCTTATTAAAAATAAAGGTAGAAGCTGTGGTTTAATGAGTTTAAGAGCATTCCAGTGCCCATCCTTTCCCCCAGTATTCCTAAACCATTGTGCAAACCATTATGCCTAATGCCAAACCAAGTTCCCTGTTGAAATGTGACAAATGATTTTTGTCATCTAGCCTTGACTGTGTTGTGGAAAGGCACATGAAGACTGAAGAGAGCCCATTTTATATCAAATAGCAGCATTTGACAATGAATATTTGTTGCCCAAGAATCAGGAACTATAGGCCTGACTTGCAGAACTGTTGGCTTAAATAATCCCTTTTCCTGAAAGGGACTTAACAGTTTTTGTCAGTTGTCATACACTATTTTTATTCAGCTGAGACTGTGTAATCCTGCCTGCTTAATCCCCATATTTCTAGTCCCTTATCCTTTATGATTTTTTTATAAGGAAGGGGTGTTTTCTCTTCTACATGAGAAAAAGCCAAGTCTTTCTGATGCAGCGTATTGTCCACACAACAATGAAGATGTTACTGTATGACTCTGAATAAGGGCATGTAGTGGTTTTGTAAATCCCTTTGAGCCTGGTCTTGAGTAAGGCAACCCATCCCAGTGAGAGGGTATTGCCTCATGTGAAATCCTTGCAGGGCTGTGGAATCCATTCCTCCACACCAGCTGTCCAGGCTGTTTGCCTACTGGGGCTTTGGTCTCTACTATAGATAAACTGTGCAAATAAATGAAACTGGCCGTTACTTTACACCCTCTAGTTTCGTTTTGTTCTGTGTATGCTCACAGCCTCCTTCTCTGCCCCCCCAGTAATATATTTGGACTGTTATGGAGACTGCTGTTCCTTTGAAACAATAAAGCTGCATCCTCAAATACGTTGTCTGTTCCCTGTAGTGCTTTTAGGCCTGTGCAGTGAGTTCTAAGTCTTCAATCCTTTCCCACTGCATTTGAGTCTACATCATCCTAATGTGCACTGCAGATTTCATTCTCAGAAAAAAAAATAGCAATAAAGTAACTGACTATGAATCTTTAATTTTCCAATTTAATTGTTGCCTGTATCTTCCTCTGTATAGAAATCCTAAAGGAAACTTGCACTAAAATGCTGTTGATTATCTGTCCTTTCTTAGAAATACTGAGAATGCTGAGAATACAAAATACTTTCATGCCCATGAACCAGAGGATTCTGATTAAGTTCCCACAGAATACAATTACTCACACCTACTCCACCTCACTGCTGTGCCAGTAACCATATCTTATTAATCATCCCTACTATCCACCCAAGCCTTAGAAGCTGCTATCATTTGTAACATCAGGAAAACTGTAAGAAATGTTAAGTGGGAGTCTGAAGTCCCATTTGCAGTATGCAGTGGCAATAAAACAAAAGATAGTTTTATACTCTGCCTCAGAGGGAAGGATAAAGAGGGAAATCTATGAAACTGTAGGACTGATTCATCAATAAGAAGGCTTCTGATATGAAAGTTCTGTGTGCTTTAGGCATTTTTAGACAGCTTAATTTTCAGCAATGAGTCCTGTGCTTAGATTTGTTTTATAGTACTGAATGTGTGTGTGTTTAAAAGTTGTTTCTTTAAATAAACTATGTTAAAAGCCCCAAACAAACAGCAAACACAACTTCCTGAGATTGATGTAAATACTGAGCATCAACAGGACTGACAAATCCTTCTGTATAATAATTTAAATTACAGATGAAGCAGAAAAAGGAGGATGCAAGTAGTCTAGCAATTACACCACGGTGCTGCCTCAGAACACTGAGAGGGTTGTTTACATATATTATGAATAATGAACCCTTACCCTGTGTGCTGGAGCTACCAGTCAGCCTACAGCATCTGTACCAGCCCAGAGGGATTTCAGAGGAACCCACCAATTCATTTTCTTCTAGTCACAAAGCAGCCACCAATGGAAGCTCTGGATTCAAACAGATGAAAGGGTAAGAAACATATTATCACCATCCCAAACATCGAATTCTTCTGAAAAATACAGCTCATGGTAAACACTTCCCCAAGACCTTGTGTGAACTGTTTAACGAGCACAAAGTCAGGTGGCTTTGCCAGCCAGGCAAGATCTTAAGATGTAGATGTTTATGTTTTTTTAACCTCCAATTATCTCTCTGGAGTAGAGGAGAATGCTTTTAAGGCTACACAGAGCAGGAAGTGCTAAGTATATTCATAAAGGTGTGGCTTAGCTCCCTAGCAATTCCTTGGCAACAGGGACTGCTAGCCTTAAGTAAAACAAACAGGCTTTGTGGAAATCAAAAGTTGAGAATGCAAGCTGTTCACATCTCTGATTAAAGCAGCCAATCTTTGATTGAAGGTGATGGGCTCCACCTTGTTCCCCTAAACGAATAGATTCATAAGGTTTGGACAGATAAATCTTGTGCTTTTGAAAACAGTGCAAAATATAAAATGTTTTTAAAGTCAGTTTTGCAAAATGTATTGTGAGAAAAGGAGAAATTTACATATTAATATATCAAAATAGATAGAATGTGATCCAGAGTTCTGAAGACACAGGAAGATCTCACAATCTTACATCTTTATAAAGTAGGTGTAAAATGCTGCCCATCGTGACTCGTGTGTGACAATGACAGCTGGCCTGAGTGAGGCTGCAGGTGTTCAGCGGTTCCTGGTCCTAGAAAAGCCTGATGTGCCCTAAAGCCATGGATTAATGAAGTACCCCCTTGTTCGTCCATTCCTGCGAGTCACTGCCTTGTTTTTGCCAGGGTAACTGAACCGGATGGGGGAACGGCTCCACTTTAGAGAACAGAGGAGCAGATCTGACCCCTCAGAGTCCCTCCTCTCACAAAGCAGGGCACCAGAGCCTGGAAAAGGAATAGTTCAAAGTTGGTTGTCTTTGCCATCTATTTCACCCAGAGCCAGAGCGTTATTGGTGCATTCGCCCAAGTCACTGCAGAGCCACTCCCAGAATGTAGCAGGCAAATTCCTCTCATGTGCCCCAGGACTCCTTTTCTTTTCCTCACCACCATGCATTTCAGTGTAGAAAAGGCAAAACCTTAACGTATGGTAACTGTGTCACACCGGGATTGAAATAATTACTTGAGGAAAACAAGGAATGACCGAACACAAGGTGACATTTCCTGTCAAACAAGGGTGTGCCACCTTAGCAGAAGGTTGTGGAAAGGAGGTGGGGTAGAACTGGCAGTTATGAAACAGCTCTGTCAGGGTATATTATCACAACTCCAGCTTGCTGGGAAGGGAATTGCAGCTGCTTGCATGTGCTTATAAAGCAATTCTATAGCTGTTAAGTGATAAAATGAACTGAATTGCATCATATGGCGCCTTAAACTTAAAATTTCTACAGTGTGCCAAAAGGAATAATCTAGGTATACCTGTCTTCCCTGTCTGAATACATTTACTGACTGTGCAGCATGTTTCCTTGAGAATATTTCTTCTCAGGAAACTATATCACTCTCCTGTATCAGCTAGATGTATCTGTTAGGACACAACTTCTATCTTACTTCCACAGTGTGTAAGATCCAGCATCAGTCCAAAGGAAGAAAGGTATTTGTTTAATCATGATCAGAGGTTCAAGTGACAGGAGCACTGTTGAATAGAACAAGGAAATTTATTTGAGTGAGGATCTGATGACTCTACTGACATGACTGTAACTATATAATACATTTCAATGTGAATTAGAGTCTTCCATGCAAGCAATTGCATTTTGAGGTGCTGTAGGAAAAAATCAGATTGTTTTGCAAAACCTATAGTTGTCTTATCAAGCTGTCAACAGTAGAGTAGAAAATAAACTCATCTGCTCTTCCTAGAAATTGGCATTAATCCTGCTAGAGCCTCGTCGTCATGAGTCAGACAAGACTTTTTAAAGAACTTGTAGTTTCAAGACAGGATAGTAAAAACAGAAATACAAAAAAAAAAATTAGAGGTCTGCTTCTTCTTTGTGTTGGATAGAATAGGACACAAGGTGTGTTTGAAATCCACTTGTCAGATCCTAGGTATGTAACAATTGATGGTAAAAGTGAAGTGGTGCAAAATAACCATAATCAAGATGAAAGATTAGGAAGTCATTGAATGGTAGGTCCTATCATGTCTATTTTGGATGCATATAATTTCATTCATCAATTTATTTTACAAAATTCTTCGATGAAATGTTTTTAAAGCCCAAGTACTTCAACAGGTGTTTAAGTTTTGCTTATGTTTTGCATTTATATTTTACTTCTGTTTATACTGTGGTGAGAAAATGAAGTGTATTAGCATATCTGTATGTGGAATAAGTTTAATTAAATTCTAATAAAGAAACAGGTTAAATATCAAAGCAGTTAAATGAAATGGGAGTGAAATATTACAGAAAAACACCTTACTTTTTTATCAAGCTTTTTATGTCAGCTGAGAGCTTGTGGTACAATGTGAATAAACTGACAGAGATTAGTAATTTCTGCCAAAATAATCTCATGAGAAAAACCAGTATCAACCAATTTTCAGTAAAGCTTGAGAAGATGTAACCTGCATAAATTCATCATTAAGTGTGTAAACTTTGTTTTTCATGTAATAACTTGGAGTTCCAGTATACCACCCTTTGTATTTGATGATCAGTTCTTTCCTCTGCTACATTGCAGCACTGATTATCAACTCTCAGTAAGTGAGAGCAGTGTGGAGCATGCAGATCTTCTGATGTAGATAATGGCCTTTATATTTATGTTGTCTATTTGTTTTTAGTGTTTACATGCAAAGGTGTCTGGAAATGGATGACTGGAATCCAATGCTCCAGATGGCTGTGGCCACTTCTCACTCTGAAACATCAGTGATTTTGTGGTTCAGTGAACTTCTGAGAACCTCTGAGCTGTACAGTGTGAATGCATTTATGTGTGGGAATATGACAGGCTGAATATCACTGATCTGCTGAAGGAGTGTTACAAAAATTTTCTATAAGGGTAAAGCACTACTGAATTTCCTGTCTTGCTACTGCTACAACTGGAAGTCTCTGAGTTGATCTGTTAAATATTAAGTACAAAATGGCCCAAATTGAATTCTTTATGTAGATATTAGGTCATTCTTATCTACTATTATGAGGAGTAAAAATCTTGATCTTTTCCCAGGAGGATACAACTTTATCCTGCTGAACCATAAATGTGTAATTTTAAATTTTATTGTTGATAAATTCAGAAGATGATTTTATTTAATTGCACGTAAATACTAATGAATGACAGAGACCATTTTGGCTTTTGGCTATTGCAGTGGATAGTGGTATCAATTTATGGTTTTACTCCTTTCACTAGGGTAATAGTCATGGCAACAAGAATGTTGGTAATAGATGTAAAAAATAACTCATTAGATTAACTTTATCATTAAAAAGCAAATTTTTTACTGTTGGATATCCTGCCACACTGACAGATATGTAAACTGCTATATCCTTTCAATGAGCAAAGAGAGAATGGGTTAGTATACAGAGGTGTTTTGATCTAAGACTGAACATCAGTCTTGCTAAAAAAAATTGCCACAAAAAGGATACTTTCCTTTGAATTTTCTTTCTCATAGTATACTATACCTGAGACTAGTAAAATAAACTAAACCATTGCAATAAAAATTTATTAAGGCTGGCTGTAAAGGCAATTAAGCTTCGCACAAAGTCAATTTTGAATCACAGGTGAGGTAGACTGAAAGAGTAAGGAAGTACTTACATATTCATCTCATTAGGTAACAGGAATTGTATCACATGGCTTGTCTAACCACAGCTTAAAGATCCTGTCTCAACTAGTTGCAGTGAATTATTTAAAAATGTAGCAGTGAGATCAGATTGGTGACCCTGAGAAAGTTTCTCATCAGCAATGCAGTGCAGCACTGGAATGGGTCATCCATGGAGGTTTCCAAGTCAGAGCTCGACTGTGACAAAATACTGGCTGGTTCAATGTAGTGCTGGCAGTAAGCCAGCATTGGACAAGAGGATTTGCAGAGGTCCCTGTCAGCAATCATTTCAGTGATTCTAAATCCAGAAAACTGTTCAGTAAATTATTTGACAGACAGCAATCATTTCCAATTAAAAAAAAAAAAAAGGAAATTCAGTTTATTTGTTATAAACTGTTAACTTTGATGTAAGACTATAATAATATTTATTAAAGACACTACTATGCATGCACATTTGATCTGTCCACAACTTTGGTGGAAAATTAAATGTTTAGCTTGTTGAAAGCCTGGTAAATGCAATCTGGAGAAACTTGGCTAAACAGCTCACACCAATACTCCAAGGGAAACTGAGCGTGTATAAAACCTTTGTAGGATTAAACCACTGCATTGATTGTTATCCCATAAAGAAGAGAAGTTATGTAAAATAATAGGGGAAGTAATTTAATTTTTATTTATGTTGTCTAGTCACCAATTTTATGTTTTAACTTACCTTCAAGTCAATAGAAATAAATTCCAACTGATACAGGATTCTAAGTGAGTGTTTCCAGTGTGGCTTGATGGTGCTGGTATCTGCAGGTTAACAATCCACCAGAACCACAGCTCTGAAGCTCTTCTGCAGATTGCTGAGCTTTTGTGGATATCTCAGTGGAAATAATTTCAAGGCTTCTGCAGTGCATTGTAATCATGGCACACCTGCCTAGCAAACCAAAAAGTCAGATCTCTCCAAACATCTGGATAGCAATCAAAGAACGCTGCTAAGCACTTGTTCCCATGCCTTTTCCCACTCATTTGCTGTTAAAGAAAGGATGCCAGAAAATTCTTTACATATGGGTTTATGTTTCAGGAGTTACAGTAAGCTCCTCCTTCAGCAAATATTGCTGCAGTGTCTTGTGAACCAATCCAGGAGCCAAGGACTGAATGGGTCTGAAATCTAAATGTCTTCTCACATTTGCTTACACATCACTTACAGATCTTTTACTTCCAGTGCCAGTTCAGTTTGGAGATGCTGAGGCATGCAGAGAATTTACTACTATTCCTATTGTGCAGAGAAACACCAAGGCTCCATATTTATTCAATTTAATATCTCTGTTTCTCAAAATAATAGAAAAAAATAGCTAGAAGAGACCTCTGGACATCTTTTGGTGCACATCCTTGCCTTGCCATTGTCGCCAATTTTGAAATTAGACCCAACTTCAAATTTAATTCACTTTTTTCAGGGTATTTCAAACCATTTTACAGGGTTAAATATCATCATCATTTTCCTTCTTTTAATTGATGAATAAAATACCCACGAGGATAAATAACTTCTCAATATCATATTAGTTTGGAACAAAATATCAACTTCCATGTTCCCTGAAAGGTTACTGAGATATTTCTGTAGATTTAAATCCAGCCAGAATACTACTCCAGATCTCATGTCTCAAAGTTTTATCCTTTTATGAGGCTTTAAGGAAACGACTTCAGTTATCAGGGCATTCAGTTCATAGGAATTTTTAATAATGTAGTTAAAGAGATGGTCCCTTCCCTTCCCTTCCCTTCCCTTCCCTTCCCTTCCCTTCCCTTCCCTTCCCTTCCCTTCCCTTCCCTTCCCTTCCCTTCCCTTCCCTTCCCTTCCCTTCCCTTCCCTTCCCTTCCCTTCCCTTCCCTTCCCTTCCCTTCCCTTCCCTTCCCTTCCCTTCCCTTCCCTTCCCTTCCCTGTAAGAATGCAAATGCCCCATGAGATTTATCTATTGTAGGCACAATGGTTTTAATGAATCTCTTCAGTGTTTTCATGTGATCTAAATGTAAAACTGATCTATTTCACAGTTTTAATTCCTTGATTAATAAGAAACAGAATAATCACAGTACTGAGCTAGTATAACAATGAATGTCCCTCTTTAAAAGTTTTCTTCTCCACCCATTACATTTATGAGACATTATCCTCCTATGGAGCCTACAAAGAAGTACCTCTATAAATATGCCTGCCAGGATTAAAGCTAAAGGTGAGCAGTAACTCTTTATTTCAGAAAGATCTTGGTTACAAATTAACTTTTCTATGTTCAGTGTACAAGGGCTTGTCCCATATGTTTTTCAGGAACTGGATCCTATTGCTGTTCTGTTGTGACATACAATGTCATTCCTTTAGATTTTTTAGATCGATAAATTGCTAGTGTATTTCAGGGCAGTGGATGGGAGGGTTGTGGATAGAAGATGAATGAAAAGCCAGTTGCATAATCTGACAATTTTGAAACGTGTGATATTGCAGGAAGGCCAGCATTTATTTAAGGTATTTTTAAAAACAATGTAGAATATGTTTTAATTTCATTTAGCTAGAATGGTTCAGATAAATTAGTAACAGAGAATTATATGAGTCAAGATAGCCTAAAAGTAGAAACCAGATGGGCTTTTTACATTTTATGAGATGAGCTTATATAACTGTAAAAAGCATAGAAGCTTTTGAGAGCTCACCAGCCTTTGATACCATGTGTAGATTTCAAGTAAGTTTTCAAGGGTCTTTGACACTGATTTGAGGAGGACTTCTTTAATCTAACATGTTGCTCTAAGTGAATTACAATCGTTTTTCTTTCACATTAGATCTTGAAGACAAGTACAGATGTATTGGCATTCTCTGAGCCAGTTCCCTGGAGCCTGTGAGCATATTTTCAGGCTTGCTTCTCAGGAAGCTGCAGGAGCTGCAGAGACAACAGCTGAGAGGTGTTCAGCTGTCCTGTGATGTTCAGTGAGATGCACCTGTGCAAGGTTTCCTGCACGGCCTCTGTCAGGTAAATACTTGTAACTTGGAAAGCATACTTTATTTTCACTGAAATAAATGGAATTAGTCTTGCTGGTGGTGTTAGCATGGGCAAATCGGTGTTTGCCAGAAGGAGGTCCACAATAACGGTTGTAATTAATCAATTAGAAAATTGGAATGTTAAAAGAAGATGAGAAAATGTGATTTAATAATTTAAGCCATTAGATATTTAAGCCAGCTCTGCATTTTCCCAGGATAGACAGCAGTAGCTAATAGCAGCACCAATTTTCATTCAGTAAAAACTTTATTTCACTACACTAATATTGAAGTATAAACTGAAGACTTAATTAAACAAAAGAAAAATTTTAATTTTTAAAATTTTAAAAGAAATTACAGCATTTGGCCTTTAAAAAACATTAGTAACTCATCAGTGGTGGCAGTAGGATAAATAACTTTCAAAAGAGTTTAGACGCCTTCTGATCTTTTTTTCTGCTTTAAAATAAATTTGATTTTTACATTATCTCTGAAAATTTTCTCAGTCCCTGATGTTACAAATATTGCTGCTACTGTTGAGCTGGAGTGTTTTCACAGCAGCTAAACTAGGTGGTGGTTTCCTATTGTAGTATCCTCAGTGAAACCGGAGAGAGGAGTGGGGAAAAGCTTCCCATCTTGGACTGCAGTTAATGCCCAGGAGACAGTTCCTCATTGAGCAGCTGTAGGGTAGAAAATGCAGGTCTTTATATTGTGTTTTTGCAAAACTTCCTAGATATACATAATTCTCAAAACAAAACAAAAAATTGTTTTACTAAGACCCATCTTTACAAACTATATGAAGGATAGGGCCTGAACTGCAAAGTGCTCTCTGCCTGCAACATCCCTTAAAAATCCCTGTGGAATACTACACTTTCATTACACATTAACATTGGCGTCGGTAGCTGGAAACACACACGCACAGCAACGTGCGCAAAAGGCAATTACTTAGAAGCAGGTGAAGCCCTTTCTTCCGTGGAATTCAATGGGAAGGGATAAATTGTGTTTTAGCGGCGGCGCTCGTACATTGCTCGGCTTGCCCCGACACGGGCGCGGGTCCGGGCGCACAGAGCCCCGCACGCCGGGCGGGCTCCTGCTGAACTGAAAGCAGGTAGAGGCACTTCCTGCAGGCAGAATTAAAGAGAGAAAGGGAGTTTGCCTCTGCTCTCCTTCAAAAACCAATCAGGCCAGATCAGCCAGGCGTTGATTCTCCCTGCGTCCCTCCTACACCTTTTCCAGAGGCCCAATGGCCTTGTCCCTTTGGGAGATTGACTAGAGTCACATGAGCTGCACCAAGGGCAGGTAACTCAGGAGAGGGGAAGGGGAAGAGGGAAGGGGAAAAAAAAAGAGAGAGAGAAAAAAAAAAAAAAAAGCCCAAGCCCAGACTGAGCTTCTGCCATGATGTCAGAGGGAAAGAAACCCACAGCTTGCTAATTTCACCTCCCAATCGGCCCCGGGAAGGAGATCACCGGGAACAGGTAGAGATGGGAGCTTTCTTTCTCCATGTTTTTTTTTTTTCCTCAAACACCCAACTTCTTAAATAGCTCTTTCTCTTCTCTTTATACTGTGACTTCTCGTTCGCTCCTTTTCCCTTTGATTACTTGAAGGTAGGGGGTGAGCCTTGTGGGATTTTTTGGTTTTATTTTTTTTCTTGTTTGTTACTGTGTCTTTCTTTTGCATTTTTTTTTCCTCTCTCTCTTTTTTGTGACCTCTGCTTTTGATTGTAGTTGCTTCCCCCTGTGGTCATGACGGCTTCGCACAGTGACTCTTTGGTGGTGTTGTTTGGGGCAACAGCTGGTGCATATGGGGCTAAACTGGGTTCGGATGAGAGGGAACTAATTCTCTTGGTGTGGCAAGTTGTGGATCTACACAGCAAGAAGGTATGGCTTCGATATCCGGGGCGAGGGCGCGTTCCCCGGCGCGGGGCGAGCGGGCAGTCCCGGCCACTCGCCGCCTGCCCGGAGCCGTTTGTTCATTTCACAAATGACCCAGGGAGGGGAGGGCGCGGGGCCCGTGCCCGGGGCTCACTCCCTGCCCGGGGCGCTGCCTCGGGAAGATCCTTTTTGTTCCGTCTGGAGGGAAGAAGTAACTTTTAAAGAAAGTTTGGCCGCTTCCACACCCCACTGCCCCCGTCCGCCCTTAAATCATGTGCGGCTTCGAGGATGTCTATGGACTTTTGAAGCTTTAAAACAAAAAGCTGCCCTGGGTGGCTCCGAGCGTGCTCGCTTCCCTGGGAGCCGGCTCACGGTCACCGTTGGACCCTTTGGGCCTGCTTTTTGTTTGTTTAACCAATGTTTGGATAACCTTTAAAAGAATATTGACTTCTTTTAATTTTTAGGCCAACAAAAGTCATCTCTAATATTTTTCCTCCCCAAAAGCCTTATCGTAAATAACCCCCTAGTGATTAAGGGCTTTGATAAAACAAACACGACTATCAATTTAATTTGTGGATTCATGAAACTGCCTTAATATTAAGCGATCTTCCCTTTGCACTTAACAACTCCCGCAAAAGTCGGTGCTGACTGCAGAAGGCCTCCCATGAAAATGGGCTCGGATGCTCCGAAGCAGAGAGCGTGGCTCTCCGGGGTGGGTGGGGGAGAGAAACCGCGGCCAAAGGTTTCGATTTGTGAAATAGACAAATGCGTTTTCTCCTGGCATTTATCGGGAGGTGATACTGCACCCTTCTGATTTTTCTGCAGTCTCAACACATTGCTGTAAAGAGTTAATTCGATTGTTCCTCACTTTTGTCCATAATTTCTTGAATGTTTTTAGGTAGGGACACTACACAAATCCCTGGTGAAAGCAGACAACTTGGACTTAAGTGACCAGTGTCGTGAAGTCAGTGGCTTAACACCAGAGGGACTGGGCAAAGCTGAACCACTGGACCGGGTTCTTCAACAGGTGAGGAGCTGCTTTTGGGAACAGGGGGTCTTCAGGGTGAAGCTTGTGAAAGAGATTCAATGGATTTGAAAAACGAAACAGACTTCAGTTTTGTCTTTCACTTTGGAATCATTAGCAAGTTTGCATGCTTGCTTATATGCTAACCCGAAAGAGACCTGAACCATTTGAAATGGGAGCTCCATAATTCTGAAACAGTTATGTATGATACCAGAGTATTTGAGCTGATGCTGTAAGTCCTTGGAAGATCTGATTTCTGGTTGTTTTGATGGGTCTACTTTTATTCCAAGTTTCTCTTAAGCCTTAAAACCGTAGGCCAGTAAGAGTACTGCTTAATAAAGCAGTGCTAATCAAACTTTCAGACTTCACATGATACGTTCTAATCTAGAGGTTCACTGCTCTAATCTGTATTAAAAAACTTTTCCTCATTTGTTATTCTTAAAATCAGTTTAAATCTTCAAAACCTTTCATGAAACATCAGACGTGCTTGTTGAGTATCACTCTTTTCCAGATGGGCCTAATGAGTGGATTATAAAATTATTTGGTTTGATTTTTTTCTGATTTCTGTAGTCTTGCTCTTTGGCTCATTTAGATTCACACTGAGACAGTAAACCTAAGATTTGCATGATACTTACAGCTCAAGAGGCTTTAAGTTACTTCAAAAAATTTAGTGCAAATAGTGTATACATAATGCAGTTCCCAAAAGTTTGCTTTCTTTGACTGTCGTTTCTAAGCACAAAATGTGCTTGAATGGAAAAGTACAATAGTGCATTTTTGTGTAGCATATAAACCTGGCTTTCCACACCTTGTCTGAATCATTCGTAGGTGTGTTTCAGCAAGAAACTTGCTTAGGCAGTAGAACAGGTTCATGTTGCTGTAACTTCTGGTGACACAGATAACTTGGCAGACTTGCTCCTAACCCTCTTTGATACTGCATGGTTAACACTACATTTTGGAGTGTCTTTGAACACGTAATTTCTGTATGGCTTGAAAACTGCCAGCATTGACTGTAGTAGCATTTGTTCTACTTGCATTTGTTTTGCTGGACCAAGAGGTGATTTTCTTTCTTTTTTTTTTTTTTTTTTTTTTTTTTTAAAGCTCCATAATAACCCCTGAGAAAATGTGCAGCTGCAGGTTTGATCTTGTCCCAGATCTTGCACTAAAGACATCTGGAACAGCTTAGCCTAGTACACTCTGTTTACCTTTATAACAGACACACTTTAATTATACTCAATACTTTATGAGAGATTGTATCTTATTGCTGTAAATTGCACTGTAGGTGGGTCTGCTTTAGCAAATAAAAGGAAATACTACCTTTGTGTGTAGGTGGGTAGAGACTCTTGAAAAACAACAATTTTTTTCCTTTTTGTTTGCATATCTATGCAACTAAATAATGATTTTGCTGTTAATTGTTGGATTCCAGTTGTGATGTGGCCAGTTCCATCATCAGTTTTCTGGAACACACCTTACCTAAACTCTTCTCCCTTCCCCTCTGTGTCCTGACTCCTGTGGGAATTAGGAGAGAATTAATTCAACTTCCCACTTGGTGGCAAAAAGCAAAACTCCATATTCTTTAATAGTAGATCCTTTTCTGCATTTTTGAAGACAAGTCCATGGGATATTTTAATTGCATCATGTATTTTAAGGATGAGTCAGCTGACAACACATAGTTTTTTTTTTTCTTTCTCAGTTAAGCGTTTTGATTAGCAAAAGCAACAGGTAGTTGAAGTGGTTATTTTAAAAGGAGGAGGAAAAGGAAGTAGACTTGTACCTTGATTTGAGATAATGTAGAGTATGTGAAATTAGCTTTCCACACCCTGCCAGGATTGTGGTAGAAAATTGATGATGCAGCTGAAAACTGCTCACCTTAGCACATATCTCAATCATGTAAATGAAAGTTTTGGTGCCTGCTTCTGGTTTTTTGCCTTGGGTTCCCAGTCACTACACGTAGAGGGAAGTGAGAAGCATTGAGCACAAATCTATTGTAACTTTTATCCATGCTTCAGAGGCTTCTTTCAACTTCAAACATTCTGTGGTTCTGAATCAGTGATTTGTAGCTGGTAAACAGTAGATCAGCTTCTGTGGGTCTGGAATTATTCTCTTGACCACAGAAAGTCTCTTCCTATTGCTGTCTAGTTTGCTTTCCAGCAATGATAAGGTCTACCAAAGGCCTGTAATCAGTGGTCAAATCTTTACTCTGCTTTAACCAGGCTCTTCATCAAATGATGCATCATTTCAATTTTACTTGATATTCTTAAAATGTTACATCTTGCACAGCTTACTAATTGAGTTTCTTAAGAAATACTCTGAAATAGGATTCCTTATCAATTAGTTTTAGTTGTTGTAATTTTACAAGGTAAGGTTCTGAAGCACAGTGCCCTCAAATAACCAAGCTGTTTGCTGCAGGGTTTTAAACACTGTACTTGTCCAGGGTAGCAAGCATTTGATTCCATAGGTACTACTGCAGTTATGGGATCCATCTGTATTTTCTCATAGGTGATGTGCAATATTGTGATAGCTGTCCTTTTTGGGAGTGGAGTATGTACAAATGTCAGCAAAATAGTTACCTGAAGTCATAAAATGTGTGCCCTTTGGGAGCACCTTGATTGATGTATTTAGTTCCAAATGGCATTAATAACTTACCTCTGAAACCAGTACTGGTGAACTCACAGCTGCTGAGATGTGGCAGAATGCTATTGAGTAGAAAACTGTGAGGATTTTTATTTGACAAAGTAAGTAAGAGATCTCTTGTTCAAGTGTGTGAGCCTGTGATCTAAGCCTCTAAACATGCATCAGCTACACTCCTTACCAAGGGGAATAGTTTTTTTCCTGGATGACTGGGGCATTCTTGCCAGGTTTCATTGTTCAGATCCTAAAATCACAGGACTGGCTTATTTAGCATGTTATTTATATTTTTCTAGTTAACTGCTGTAGCTTTATAGTTTCCCACTTTGCAAGCTTTTAAGGGAGAGTAATTATTCTCAGATTGCTCTCTGAAACCTTGCAGGAATGGAACCTTGCTTTTAAAGAGCAAAACCAAAATGAACTTTGCCTTTCTCTAAGCCCCATTACTCTGTAATCAAAAAGCTGACATCCTCATGTGCTTCTCTGATTGTTGCCACAGGGGTTCTAAGTTAAAGATCCCATATGAAGTTGAAAGTGTTGTGGATTTCTTAATCCCTCCCATACAGAAAACCTGGCTGAATCAGCATGACTTGCCTTAAGACATGTTACTTTCCTTTTGCAAGGCAATATTTGCATGTCTTCCTGACAGAGGATAAGTCTAAGAAGAGCTAATAATTTTGGAGAACTGTCTGCAGTATTTAGCTGTAATTACCATCTTTGAACAATATGCATAAAAAGGGAGACATTCTCATGTGAGACCTTGCTTTGCTTTTGGACCTACTGAAAGCATTCAATCTTAATCTATGGATTAACATTTAAAAATTAAAAATTTGTTCAAAAGACTCTCCTAGTCTTGCTGATTGAATATATTGAATCAAATCCATCAGTGAATATTTTGATTCATATTCTTAAATAGAGAAAGAATGATCAACTTGAAAATACTGAGTGGTTGCCACTTTATCAGCTGATAGCAAATTGCCACTTCCCTCAAGCATGTTTGGATGTGTATTGATCATCCAGCTGAGCTGCAGGTGCAATTTATTTTCAGCAAATTCAGCACGAAACAAGCTCGCTAAATGAGCATTTGGAAACAAATGGGATGGGGGGAGAGGTGGAAGAACTCATGAATTCCTCTAACCTGATAAACCGGTTACAACCCTTTTTTTTTAAGAGAAACTTGTTCTGCAGCTTCTTCACAACGTGCTAGCTGAAAGTTTCCTTGGCTCCTTTGCCAGCTGTCACACCTTCATTTTGGATAAATTATTTTTTGAATGTATTTTTAATACACCTTTCAGTCTTCAAATTGCAGGAAAAATCTGAAAATGCAGGGTGACTATTTTTTTTTTTTTTTTTAGTCTTATGGTTGGTCTTCCAACTTCAGATTATTTGGTGACTGCATCACGTCAATAAAACTTCTAACAGAGTTTGGAGTATTTGCTGGTCTGAGTTCTGGTGGTTTGGAGCAGGTGTTTGGCAAACCTTTGGCAAGTGTCACTAGACAGGCTGTTCTTTCCACAACAAATACTCAGGGTGTTGTTTCACAAGATTTGGCTTCAGCAGTGAAGCCAGATCCTCTCCTGCCCCTACGCCAGACTTTGCCATCTTTTTGTTGTGTCAGTAAAACTCTTTGTGAAGCTCTGCTGTAAACAGGATCACTGGAATGAGCAGGTGGGGTGGGAACTTTAAACTGCTTTGCTGTCCAAGCTCACGTCCTGTGAACTACACCCTTTGGTTGTGTTTTCATGATCCAACACGTTTGATGGTGATACCAGCTTAAGCTTAAGCTATTTCTGCCCCTGCACTGTGTGCTCAAGCTGCTGTTGTATGAACACTTCAGTGGCACCTTTCACTTAGACAGGTGCCCTCCCTCACCTGCATCCTGCCACCACAGAAGCCTTTGCAAAGTGAACTGGAGCAGGGCACTGCTCTGAGTGGAAGGCAGTTCTGGTTTGAAGTGGTGCTGTTCTGTCTGATGCACATGTGGCAGATTAGGATGTTTTCCCGAGGGCAGCTGCAGCACTAAGGTGTGGGTGAAAGGAGGGAACACTTTAAGACAGGGCACTGAGCAATTTATGTGAAACTGTGGCCTCGGTTTGGCATCAGCAGTGAGTGATGAGGATTTCCTGATAGACACAAGGTTGTCAGGGCAGGTAGGTGATAGATTCCTGCTCTTACAGAAGGGCTGAGTGTCCTGTGCAGGTTGCCCTACGTAGAGTTTTCACATTTATTAACATCCGATAGCTCCCTATTTTCATTGATAATTTAACCAATCCTCATCTACGTTTATGTTGCATATTTATTATTGGAATATCATCATTATTTACTGTGGGGAATTAAGGATGTGCTAATACTTCCTGTAGCGGTGTGGATTCTTTTTTAGCTATGGCTAATTCTTTTTTAGCTATGGCTAATTCTTTTTTCAGAATCTTAGTTGCAATTCTGTTGTTGATGGCAGAGATCAACTATTTTTCCCTTCACAAATCCTCAGTGCTACTCAGCTCTGTAGCCTATTACATTATTATTGAAACACTCATATCTGTTCCCTCAAAAAGCCCAGAAAAGACTTGATAGCATAAACAGTTCCTCTGTTATGTATATTAAATATATATGTACACAGAAATATACATATGTAGATCATTTTAATCCATTTATTATTGGCAGCATTTATGTTCTGTTAGGTCATGTGGAAAAGCAGTGACCTTACCTTCTCCAAAGGCTGCAATACTTTTATCTGAATTCCTCAAGTATTCCCTGTAGGAAATAGAAAGGTTCCCTTACTTTGTTCCTGTATTTAGGTACATTTCACTTCAGAATAAGCAGAGAATTAGATAAAGGAATTTGTCTAAAGCTGCATATTCTTTTCCTTATAGGCATAGAAATGTGCTACCCTTGGCAAACTGGGCTATTTTCTCTTAAAACTCGAAGTGTCAATATTAATGAGAAGAGAATAATTTGGCGTAGTGGTTTGAGGATGAGCATTAGTAGACGTTTTTATGATTAGCAGATGTTGCTACTTTTTCTGGTGAAGTGCAACAATAACAATTAATTTCCAAGTCTGGGATTAGCATATATGGACAAATAAACTTCACTATGACCTTCCAGAATAGCTTGAGGTGCCTGTCGTCACAGGGAGTCACATTGTGCTATGTTTGAAAACTGTGTCACTAATACATTTGGATGTTTCCACATCTATAATATTATGTCTGAATACTTGAATTTCTCTTGAAATTGTTCTTGCAGGGCTTTTTTTTAAAGTCATTGAAAGAAAGCAAAATAGCGGGTAGAAGCCTTTCAGTACAAAGATTGCTGGATTGCATGATCCTCAGAGACTTTGAACTTTCCTCTAACTTGCTCTAAGTAGCTACTGAAAAAATCACTGGAAATGTGTTAATGAATTATTGTCAGGATTTTCAAAAGTGGCTGAGGAATAAATGAAGCATAAAGGATTTTAACATGTAGATGTGGCATTTAGCAGCATGGTCTAGTGGTCAACTTGGCACTGTTAGGTTGATGGTAGGACTCAATGATCTCGAAGATCTTTTCCAACCTAAATGTTTCTATGATTTTTATTCTACTATTTTGACAGCAATAACGTGTGCACTGCTTCTATCAGTTCTTGCTGTTAACATGGAAGCAGCTTAGAAAACTGTGTGGATACTGTGCATTGTCTGCAAATTGTGCTGTTTCTCTGTTCCTCTGGTAGCATTTTGAAAGGGTTGCACACTTTCTCAATCTGTATGTTGGTTTACTTGATTTTTCTCCCCCTTTTTCATAAACCAACACTCTTAAGTTATATCTGAAGTCTCAAGTAGCTGAGTGCTGCCAAAAAAGGTCAATATCTGTCAATGTGCTGCAGCACTTTGCTGAGCAGTTGGGTTTCAGACTGATGCACAGATGCTAGAAGTGATACTCCTAGCAAAGCAATGTTGTGGCCAGAGCTAAAAATGGTGATTAAAGATTAATTTTTAGCAACATAATGTTAGCTCTGTCTCATTTTATAATTTCTGTGGTTAAAAGTGGAAATTTTATGTCTCTTAATTAGAAACATAAGCAGTAATTCTCCCTAATGTTGGTGTCCTTGCAATCTATCTGCTCTGGAAAAGCTTTTTTCTTTCCTGCAGAGATATCATGCTGTTTTCTGTTAGCTACAATCTTATTCTGATAGAAGGAGGGAAATATTGATGCTCTGAAAGACACCTTGACGTGTTCTAAGAAAGTCTTGAATCAGAAGTCATGTTTGTTCTACAAATCATGTTTCAGTGCTTTGCTCTGATAAATCTGTGATGTTCTTTAAACTGTTCACAACTTGCTCCAGTGTACTTCTATAAAATAGCCTCTGTTCTTGCTTTGTGCACAAACAGCTGCTTTGCTTATTTGTCCCTCATTCATTAAATCCATATGCTGTGAAGGTAGACGTGAATTATGGGATAAATATTAAGCAAAAGATATTGGGAAGGGAAATTCAAATGATCACCCCTTTTGATGAGCGAGAAGGCAATTAAAACCAACTCTCCCATTTCCCCTCAAACTTCAGTTTCAAAATATTTTAGTTTCTCTTTCCTCCTGCTGCTTTTCTTTGTAGAGCTGCAGTGGGCAGAATGTGGCAAAAAAGATTGAGAAACTGATATTCTGTTAACACTAAAATACTGGTTAGAAACTTAAGGTTAAGAAACAGTTGTATTCCTTTTTGCAAAAACTGGCTCATGTGATGATTTTGGACACCTGTTAGCTTAAAATAAAAGATTCTGTTGCTAGAGCTCTAGAACAGTCTCTGAATTGTGTTACCATTCTTATTGAAGTCAAATCAGAACTTAATTAGTGGGGTTTCCATTCTCTGGCTTTTATTCTAGAGAAATGTAAGTATATACTACAAAATTACAATGGGCTGTGTCGATATTGGCAGTGTATGAAATTAATTCTGCTGTAGCTTCTGTAAAAATGTTTACTCTCCTGATAAGTAAGTCTGTTGCAGTGAATTGCACTAAGATGAAAGTAGAACTATAATAATGCAACTTGAAAAATAAAAGTGAAAAAACCCCTGTGGAAGTTTTGCTGTGTGACTAGACTTTATTGTAGCTGGAAGTTGATTTAAGCTAACTTTGCAACTTAAGAAAGACACAAGATAATAGATAACACCAATCCTCTTGAATCAAATATCATTGGATTGGAGGGAGATCGTGAGAGATACATAGCTGGAAATAGACAGTTGTCACAGGAATATGACTGTGAGAGAGTTTTGTAGTTTGCTTGATTGATAAATTGAGTGTCTCAGCGTTATTTTTTACAAAAGAATTGAACTTACACAGGATGGACTTCAGCTTGTTGTAATGCATGTGAAATAGCATCTTGTAAATATGAAGTGCAGAAGAAAACTGCTGTTCTTGTGGTTATGCTTAAAGGAACAAAAGTTACCTGAAATGCAGGATGTTCTGTAAGAAGCAACATCCAAACAGTGTAACCATTACTGTCCTTGTTCTGTGCTGGGCAGGTCTGAGTCCCTTGAGAGGCCAAGTGTAAATTTTGATCTTACTCAGCTGTGAACTGCTAAAATCATATCTCTAATAATTTCTTACTCTTATTTTTCCATATGAGTTATAACCAATTCTTGATCCTTCCCTAATCTGTGACTTGAAAGTTTGAAAGATTGAAGGTAAACTGATTGAGGGATCTAATTCCACTTGTCCTTTATGTATTTGTGAAAGCATGTTTGTACAAGAAAGGAACACTCCCCCATTTACAAAACAAAGCAGAGTCAATTTAAGAAAGTTTGACTTTCTTTTGCTGGTATTTGTAAGGGCTTGATCAAGAATCACTTGGATTCCTATATAAGAAAAGATACTTCATAGATCTCAAGACTGTTATTCAGGAAAGTCCATGCTTATGATATTCTTACAGTGTAAATTTAATGGAGAGGCAGGAGTATGAGAAAATCATACAGGAAACTGGGTTGTGGGTGATAAGTGTCTCTTCGTTCTTTTGGTGTTGCCTCATCGTTTTACTTTCCCTGAATATTACTACAAAAACAACTTGAGAAACAACTTACTAGAAAAAAAATGCTTTAATTTTGCAGGCATTGGCTATTCTCCTACAACTGGTTAAGCTTGCACTACAAACAATGAGGTAGTGTTGAGTAAATAGAGCAGTACCAAGCATTACAGTCAATAGAGCCAGTGCTAAAGATCACATTGCTAACGAAAGTTTGTCCTTGAAACAGAGGTGAGTGAGAGTGGGGGAGGTATAGAACTCTGAGAGAGAGCTTGTGCTTATATCAAGACTTTGGGAAATGTTGCAGTCATGGCATTAATTAAAACTTAGGGTTTGGAAAGTATGTTCAACCTTGTCTTTCAGGCAGTAATGACTTGCTCTGTGAGTTGAACTGATAGCAGCCTGTGAGGAGTGTGAGGCACCATTGTAAACCTGCTTGAAATGTAGATAAAAGGTTGACAGAGTAGGAATTTTTTTTTAATTAGTAATATTCAGAATTTTCTTTTTCTTAAAATCACACTTATGAATAATCTGTGCTAACAAATTATGAAGTATTTTGCAAGATATGTCTATTTTTGCATTATTTTGATTTTGATAGCTATGACCTCTTTCACACAGATTAATTTAAAGTGAAAATGTAGTTTACCTCAGTAAGTGTTTCTTTATTTAGCAGTTTCCTGACACATAATGTAATAGTAACATAAGTCCACGAACTCTGAAATACTTACGTTGCTGGACTGGGGTGTTTTATCTTACACAAGGCTAACTTCAAGTAGCTTATTTGTGGAGTACTCTGCATATTTCAACACTCTCTTATTAAAACAGGTTGTGCTTTTGAAGATAAAAGCCTGTGACCTGACTGCTGTGACATTCAGATGGCTTGAGCCGTGGTCTTGCCTTTTATGCTTAATGCATTACCTGAATTAGATGCTGTAGATACCATAGCTGGAAAGCATGCAAATAATCTGGTGTTGCAAACTTCCATCTAAGAAATAATTAATCAAAAATGGTCATAAAATGCTCAAGTGGCGTGGCTTGGACAGATCTTTGTCATGGCAGAAGGTTAGATGTTTGCATTCCTTCCTAAGGAGAATTAAAGCATTTAGTTAGCTAATGTTTACTTTGTTGCACAAAGATCCAGCCCCAATTAAAATGAACCTCAGAAAGAAATAATGTGGAAGTTTCATCTTTAAGACAGTTTATCACAGCCCCGAGTCACAATGGTCTGTTTTCTATGCTCCACAGACTGTCACTGAACAAACCATGACAATTGTTGTTCTGTTTCTGTATTTCATGTTCTACCTGTTGCTAAACAGCACTAAACAAACTTATTTTTATGCAGGAAATTAGCTGTAGGCTACTCTCACCAGCTAAGTTTAAAGTTGCCAGTCCCTCTATTAATTCTGAAGGAGTATAATTAATTTTAAAGGAATTTGTGCTGTTTTATTAAGTGGAAGGATGCAATAAACTTGAAGAATACCTTCCATTTTCCCTCTTGAAGTCTTGCAGTAATTATAAGATGTGTCTGTAGGCCTTTCTCTGTTGAGAGACTTGTGGTGACCTGTGAGGTGACAACAATGAGGAGGACAAGGTAGTATAATTTCTTGTAACTTCAGCTTCCCAATAGTGTAAAAAAAAAAAAACACGAAAAAAAAGTTAATATCATAAACACATCTTAAAAAATAATTCTGTGCTGTTGAACTACTACTTCTTTTGAAGATTTGTGATTAGAATTTCATGGCAGAACCCCAAGCCTAGGATAGCTGAGATCCTTTTGTCACCTCTGGCTCATGGCATGAGTGGAAAAGAATTAATTTCTTTCAGTGAGAGAGGCAAGAACAGGAGTCTATATAAGCAGCTGGTGTGGAGGAAAGGGCTTTGAACAGCTAGAGAAGCAGCAGGATGTGCAGCACCTGGTCTGGACCTCTATTCAGGAAAGAAGACAAAGTGACAGCAGCCTAAGGGGCAGTAAGGAGCAGCATTGTGCACTAAGGCAGTCTCCAGTGCTTGGAGCTCAGTGCCACATCCTGCCTCTCCTTCAGGCTTAGCAGGGCAAACTTGCTCTTACACTTGAAAATTCCAAAGGTGGATCTGGACTCTTAACTGGTTTTGTCTACTATGTGATGTCTCTCTTGAGTACTTTTATGGTGGCCTTTGTGTCTGATTCCTCAATCTGATATTTAATGCAGTTTCTAGGCCATCAAGAGACATAAGGTGATATGTAACTTGACCGGTCATATTGTGCAAAATTAGATTCTCTGGCAAGCTGGAAATGAACCCCATGCTTTTGTCCAAGCTAGTCTGCAGTCACTAAATAATCTCAGGCATTAGTGTTCAGTAGAGCAAATAATTGCCTTCCTCCTAATAGGAGAAATCAGCTGGCAATATTATTTTTGAACATTTCTAGTGAATGGACCTGGGCTGCCTCTGTCATCTTCTGCATGTTTTCCCTGCAAAGAAATAAAACCAAGGGACAATTTCTTTTTCATGTCTATGTCTGAATGGTATCTAAGTACAGTATTTTTCCTCTGTTTAGCTATAAGGGAAAAAGAAGTTATTTGTATCTTGTGGCCACGCTGGGGCTTACACATTTTTCTTTTTTTTTCCATACAACAATTTCAGTACAAGGTCACCATGTATCCATTATCAGCCATGTAGAATATCAGTTAACAGATGAACAAAGGCAGGGGCTTACTATAGGATTCTCTGTTTAAAAAGTTACCCAGCACAATAAAGGGTTATCATACTTGTAAATAGTGCTGAAATGCAGTCTGTGCACCTCCCAGTAGTATTGACATGCTTTAAATTCCTCCATTGCATGGATAAGGCTGACATTATCACCAGGGTTGGAAGAGTGAAGGAGCAGAAAACTGCCCATGGAGAGTATTGTAAATAAATGTGAAACCCTCATGGGTGTAGGAACTGAGGCACAAAGTCCAAGTGAAAATATTTCCCTAGGCTGACATGTCATGGTATGTTGTGTAAAAGCTTTGTATACCAAAGCCATGGCTTGCTACTCCAGAGTTTTCTCATGCTGTATTAGACCCTTTAAGTCTTCAGACAGACTTTAGGATTGTTGGATGTTGTTTTTCAGTGATGGTCTAATCTTGCTTATGTTTTAGTGGCAGACAGGTTCTGTTAATGAGATTTGATCTCATAATGAGACTTGGTCTCCTTCACTTCCCCCAATCCCAGAAAACACATCCTTTCCCAAACACCCCAGCCCCTCAGTTACCCACTGGGGTGGCATTGGTGTCCTGATCTTTGGTGGAGCTGCCGAGTGGGCAAAACAGAGTCCAAAGTGGTTGGAGTCACACAACAGCTGAGGCTGGAAGGCACCTATAGATGTTGTCCAGCCCAAGCCCCGACATCAGGGACACTTGAGCAGGCAGCCAAAGACCATGGTCACTTGTGTCTTTAGTATCTTCAACGATGAAGAATCTGTAACTTCTCCCAGCAGCCTCTTTCATTGTTCAGCTGCTGGAGATCTTTCAGGAACCACACCTGCTACTGTACAATTGGGTTTGGGTGTTCTGTTCTCTGGAATAAATTGTAGAGGACTTAGCATAAAATCAGGCTTTGAGGCAACAACTGCAGTACCTTTTGCCTGTTGAAACAGAACTGGGAATAGAAAATCTTCAGTGAAACCTTTTTGAAGATTATCCTTTGTTTCCCATGCCCTGTTAGCTGAAAGTAGACTGATCATTGTTATATGCTCAATGCTACAAGCAAAGAATGACTCACACCAAAGGCCTGAAAGAGAGTCTAAAGCTATAATGTTGTGAATTGCAGTAATGTCTAATAAGTGATGATGATTTTTTTTAAAATACAAGTTAGACTGGAAAACATCCATGGTTATAAACAGTGTGGCTTTAGTAATTGGTTTGAGCAAAGGCAATGTAAGCAGTGCACATTAATGTGCCTCAGACAAAATTTTTTTCATCTCTGAGTACTTTACAGATCTGTGGAGTCTTATTTTCACTTTTTCTAGAATAGTTTCATTTTAGTAATATGAAGGGTTTTTAAGCTCAAGGGAGAATATCAGAATGTAGGGCCTAAGTGAGCCAAAATAACTTTTCTTCTAAGTTATTCCTGAAAGTTTTCTTTTTAGTAATGACCAAAAGCTATCATTCCTGAAAAAGTTTTAGTGTGGGGTTTTTGTTTGTTTTGGTGGCTTTTGTTTTGGGTTGGGTTTTTTTTCCCCTTGGGTTTTTTTTGCAAAATATTAATCTAGAATGCTAAACCTGTTCAAAGTCTTTCAACAGGCTTTAAGACAAATTAAGTATAATCTCTCTGTCTCACGTCTCCAATTTTGACTGGACCAGATATGATCTGTTCACCCTCCTCAGTCTAAAGACGGCATGGATGAAAAAATGAGCACTTCTTGATACACTGATATTGCAGAAAGTAGATAATTTATTTATCTGCAATCACCAAATTGTAAACTCTGGGCAATTTAGTAACATCCTGTTGATACTACTGATTTGAAACCAGATCCCTACACTGTGAGGACCATTCTTTGTGCAATGAATATTGATAAATATAACTCGTCTTTTTCTGCTTGAATATAGATTCAAATCTACCTTAAGTGTGGACTACAAGCTAAGCTGTTTTCTGGATTTTTGTTATACTTTAGCATGGCATTCCAGACCAGCTTAAACTGCAAGGATGGTTTTAATTCTGAAGCTCTGTAAATGATTTTGTCTTATCTTAGCTGTGATAGGTCAGTAGGGCCAAAAGAAGCAAAACAGAGAAATTCTGTGCATGACTAAAGGAAAGAATCCTCTTTTAAAGACTTGCTAGGAGCTGATGGAAATCTGATATGCAAGAGGCAGCTGAATTTTCTATTATTTCTCAGAGGTGATTTAAAGAGAGAATCCCCCAGAGTGCCATGGTGTTTTAGGCATGGTTCTGTTTGACAGCATGGGTGCATTCTGTGACTGAATTATCTCAGTATTTCATTACCATGCCAGGCACAGATACAGCACAGATGCAGTGGCCTTTCTCAAGGATGAGAGCTATTTTTAGCAAGGGAAATGAGAATATCCAAATAGACAGATGTTTATTTTAGTGTTTCGTGCATCATAGCTGTAGAAAAAGTTTAATGAAGAATCTTCTTGTTTCTCTAAGATCCACATCTTAGTTCAGCTATATTTAAGGTAACATGAAGAGGGCTGTTATTTTAGTCTCTTGAGATTCATCTGCAAAAAACACAGCAGCTTGTGCTGGCTCTCATCCAGCTTTGCTACTGGCAAAACATGTCTCTTCAATCTCTTTGTACTCTCAGCTACATGACCAAAATCCTGTTTAGCCAGTTTTCCAAACTGGTGTTCAAAGTCTGTCCTTCCCTCTCACCACCTTTTCTCTAAGAACTGTTTTAGGTTTCATGGAGGAAAATATACAGAGCAGCTTGTTTGATTCTTCCTCTTCTCTGTATTCAGTTTTTAATCTTGGTGTGGAATAATTGAACATATACCTTTAAATATGGAATGACTCATCAGAGCTTTGCTGGAGAGACTGATCTGGTGGAATAAGCAATAAAGATGGAGGGTGATGCTAATAGACTGGTTCTTGCAGTTGAAATGAGGGCTGGTTGCAAGATGCAAACAGGTAATTAAGAGTGCAACTGGTGTGAAAGGAGCAGATGAGCAGGGCAGACAGGGTGTGTGAGCTTGGTGGGGGCAGTGTTAAGGTGGGGCAGCTTTGCCTGCTGGAGAGAGGGCGTGCTTGGAGGACAGCATGAAGGTGAATGACAGCAAGTAAACAGCTGAGATGGTTTTTATTAGTGGAGTGAAGGAGATGGGGATGAAATTTATGAAGTGACAGAGTTGTGGACGGGTTGTTCAACATGTGAGACAGAAAAACGCAATGTCAATCCGGTGCTGGTCTTAACTTGTCCTTAGCTTGCTACATTTGGGTGGATGCTGGTTCAAGGCTGTCTTTTGAAATGCTGACTGAAATCTGTGGTGCAAGAAAGGAGGCTGAAGACGGCTTTTCCTGGGCAATGCTGAATTGCTTAACTGATGTGGCTTGTTGTGCTGAACAATGCATATCTGCCCTAGCTGCTTTAACATGTTTGACTCATGTGTTACGTGTATCTATTGCCTGAAAGACTTGAGGGACCAGTGTAATTTATAGCAGCAAGAGCTATGCCTTTCATACTCAACCTTTGCAGAATTAGGAGATGGCTCCTGTGGATGAAAGAAGCTACTTCAGGCTAATCTCAAATATCTGTTGTTCCTCTGGGGCTATTTTGCCCTGTGTTCTGACCCCAGGTGAATCTTCCCGTTCACTCTGCTACCCCTTCCTCCCAGTTAACCCATGCCGTAGTTAAGCTGGTTTGGATAATGAAGGATTGCTTATATCTCCTGACTATTCTTCCCACAGTCTTTTTGTCCTCTTCCAGAGCAGTACACCCCAAAGTTTGAAACAGGCTGTTTTTAAAATAGAAGTTTCTAAATAAGCTCCCAGAAAGGCCTGCCAACCTTGTGGCAGTTTATCTAAGGCACTTTAAGCTGCTGGCATCTGGTAAGAAAAGTAGAGAATTGTTTTGACATGTTGATTGTCCCATTGGAAAGGAGTTTTCGATGTTGAATGTTATCACTGACATTTAATAAATATGCAGTGCAAATACTTGCACTCAGTAAAAATAAAAACATGCTGATCCCTGGGAGTTCTTCAAACCTTAGGACACTTGGAATTCTGGGCTTATCAGTGTCTTTATGCAATATTTTACTACTCTGGCATCTTCTCAGTACTGGCTTCTGAAAATATCTGTGTTGTCTTTTCAGCTGTAGGTTGTGTGGGAAAACCACCTAGAAAAAATGTGAATATTTCACTGCAGCAGTCTTGATTTTTACTAACTTGACTTAAACCATTTGACCTGAGCATTTCCTCCCTTGTACAAACATTTTTCTCCTTTTGTTTTCGAACTTGATGAAGTCTTTTTGATCTACAGTTCTTATGCTTTATGTGTACAGCAGAAGGCTCTCACATTTGCTGCTTTCTTCGGATTGTGTGGGTTGGATTTCTTCTTGTATCTGATCAAAATAGCTCCCTAACTGCACTCTCTGTGTTGGCTCTTGAGCATCTTCAGTAACACAGGGTACAAAGTTGAAGGTGTGGGGAGTGTTTTATTGCTGTTCCTCAGTAAGACTCTGCTTCCTTTCAGCAAGAATCCCTGTGCACCCTCTGGAGGCTGATTCCTATCACCATTTCCAATCCCTTTTTATAAATATTTGGTCTTTACCGGGCCCATTAGTTAAAAAAGAAACTAATAAGTTTCTGCATTTAGTAAGAAGGCAATCCTCATCGTGTGTTATTGTGGTGAGAGTATTTGTTGTTGGTCTGACTGTGGCTGTGCACAGAACTACTTTTCTGAAGTGGTTCCTCTGGAGTCCACTGGAATTTTCTTCTTTTTCTGATGTTTACACATCAACTGAGGTATTTTAAGCAATCTCAAATCTCAATTTTCTGACTTTAAATCATCTTTGAACAATAGCTGGCTTTAAAGCCTCAGGTTCTTCAAGACTTCAGCTTGTGGTAGGAGCACAACCTGTACTAGCAATTGGGAGGAAACAGGCTTTGTGAATCTGCAATTTTGGGTTGGTTGATTTTAGTTAGTTATTTTGTCTGTGTGTGGTGTGTTTGTTCTTTTTGTGTGTTTGGTAGTGTGCAGAGAATTGCATTATAAAGGTTTTTGTTTTGGGGGGATATTCACCCTTCTTATAGTTTAAAATATGTTCTCTGCTATTAAATAACTTCACTTTCTAGATATGCTCGTATCTATATCTGTAAATATATCTGCAAATGCAGCAGCTTAATGCGAGGAGCTGAGCTGAGTGCCCTTCCTTACCCAGCTGTGCCCCTCAGTTCCCTGTTTTGATGTGTGGTACCCACTACTACAGGATTCTGAGCTCAAAATGCTACTGGAAACTCTGGTCATCTGCCCAAGCCTAGAAAAGGGCCTGGATTGGTTTGAGCAGTTCTTTTGAAATAAAGCCTGGGTAATCATGTCTCTGCTCCTTCTAAATCATGTTCAACACACAGTGTTTCCCTTGTGGAGCCTTACCTTTGGGCTGCAGGTGCTGCAGCACTTGTTCACACTGTGAGTTGTGTGCAGCTGTGGGATCAGGTCATTAGGACATCATCTTTCCTAAGCAGAGACTGTAATGATGTGTCACATGTGTTATGATAAAACAAACCAACTCTCTTTCCTCCTCATACACAGTTTAAAAGACAGCACAAAGATATTGTCTGAGTCTCAAGTCAACTTGTAATTTGCTTTTGGAGGTGGCTGGTTTGGAGTCATAAGCTGTTGCTGAGAGCAATAGGTGGCTACTGCATTGTGATTGCAATTATTGCTTTGTTTGTGAGGCAGTGCTTTCCTGGGAGGGAGTAGCATCAAGAGGGAAGCTTAGAATAATTATATTTGTCCCCTTGAAAGTTAGTTAACAAGCTACTGCTTACTGATATGATATATGTGGCTACTAGAATATGCTAGCTGACTTATTAGGAGCTAGGAATTTAACACTGGTATAAAAGGCTGGAAACTGTAATTTAAGGATGGAAAATAATGTTGAACAAGACAGTTGGAGCTCTTTCCTCTTGAGAATTAATCTGCTGGGGGTTAGCCATCCTAGAGCTGGGAATATATTTTTTTAACTAGTATTTAATATTATCATAGATTATATAATATATATAATCTAAAGTAACGCTTTATCTCTACCAAGAACGTTATTAGCTGGGACGTGACTTGATTATAATTTCATTTTTGAAGGTATTAGATCACTATTTGTTTGGCTTTTCTTAGTATATTACTTTTGAAACGTTAGTAAATGCTGATGGGTAGGGGTTTTTTGTTTTTGAAGTTAAAAAATTAAGGATATAATCAAAGTCAAAGATGCTATAGGTGAAGAAAGAGCATTGCAAAATTAGTATTGTGATTTATCTTCAGAGTTCTTCCATAAGAACTCATAATTCTGCCATACCTTCCTAATTAGTCTTTTTACTATATTCTGGGTGTTCTTGTTTTTTATACCACAATTGCATACAGTTTATTTGCTTACTTTTATCAGAAGCCCATGTCCGTTCTTCATCATGATTTTTTCAAAACTTTTACAAAATGTTGGATTACTTTATCTCTTTTAAAAAGAAGTGCTGACGTAATGGCAAGTGCATGAAGTTTTCAGTCAGTACAATGAAATTTTTCTTTGTTTTCCAGTTTAGTCAGCTGGTATCCAGTGATTTGAAAGTACTTGGAAGGAGCTCTTACACACTCTGCAGTGATGGCCAGTTACTCATTCGACAAGTTCTCCACCCAGAAACATCCAAGAAGGTACGAGATCAGAGCTGGTGCACAGGCAGCACTGGGAGGGGAGTGATACAATTCCACCCTGGGAGCTAGAGTGTCCCAAGACTATTGAGGATGATCCCCTCCCTGTCTGAGCCTTGAGTAGCTGAGTAGTTATTTTAGGTACTTGCTCTTGAAAGTCAGCCACACTACCCAAATGAGAATAAAGGAGAGGAAAATTAGGAAAAACAGGATAGAGACAGAAGCAATGCAAGTACTTTGAATTCTGTGTGTGCAGTGGAAACAGAGGTACAGCTCAAACCTCAGCAGAAGTGATGGAGAACGATTGCTTTGCTTAGGCTTGTGTTAAACCAGTGTCCTGTGTGGGGTAAGCACACAGGTGGTTCCTGTGTTTCCCCATCTGGATTTATTCAGCAGGAAGCAGAGCTGCAGCTTGTTTGCTACTCCCACATGAAACAGCAGTTTCTACTCCAAGCTCCTGGAGGGTTTAGAGCACCCTGTCATGCACAGGGAGGAAAACCTTTCCTTTGTGCAAGGTGGGGGCTCTTGAGTTTGCTGGCTTAGCAGGGTCTGCAGGAGCCCCACAGGAATGAGAGCTGCTGACATGGAAGGAGTTGGCAGTTGTAGGTTTTTTTATCTGAAAGTTGCTGAAAGAGATTTTGTATCCTGTGTCAATATTTGTTTAAAATTTGTCATCACAGTTTGGTACAAATCTGCTTTTCAGTGTAGCCACAAAAGGCAAAATAGTGTCCAAAATGCGAATTAAGCGGCAAAACCTAGATATTTTAAAATATTTTTTTCCCAGCCATCCTCTCCACCTGTTCTGCATGGTTCTGAAATCCCAGTGGCTATTTGACTTTGTTCATGTAGAGTTCCAGTACTGTGGAGTTATGGAATTTGAACTGTGTTACAAAGGAACCAAACTGCTCCATCACCAGCGAGCTGGTGACGTGGAACTACGTGGTTTTTGAGAGTGCCTCATTCAGTTCAAAAGTATTAATTGAAATTTAAAGGGATAGTGTGTGTACAAAACAAACATTTTTGCCTTCCTTGTAGAACTTCCTGTTGTCAGACTGCTTCTATTCCTTTTATGATCTGCGCAAAGAATTCCACGCTTGCTACCCTAGTTCAGCCGCCGTGAAAGATCAGACTATCAAGACCATGGCAGAATGTATCCTTTTGCTGCAGCTTGGATACCACAATCAGTTAAACCTCTTTGAGTTTTATCTCTGCAATTGTAACAGAGTTTAGAAGACTAAAACCAGGCATGGGTTTTAAAAACTCACAGGTAAAGTGAACGGAATGTCTACTTAAGTGTGTCGGGGGAGTGGCTCTGCTTGTAATTGTTTTTTTTCCCCCAAACTGAATCTAATTGATTTCTAAACCATGCTTAATAAATCTGCCAAAGAAAAGTATCACTTGCATTGATATTTATCTTAAAGCAAAAGCTGAGCTATCAGTGGGCCTTTTCAGCACTAGCTGGCCTACAGGCTTCCACTGTTTGCAAGATAACTATTATCTTGCATGATCCTGACTGAACTGAGTTTAAAATAAAGCAAAAACAAAATCCAAAAAATACTCTACATCTAAATTCAAATTAGAACTATTGTTGTGGCCCATCTGAATGGGACTAAAGTTCAGTTATGTTTAAAGTGATAGGAACTTGCTCAGCTTTTTCTGTTTTGGACTGTTAACACTGAAATTATGTAAGCTCTCAATAGTCTTCAAACTGTTATCAGTTCAACTGAGTATAAACCAGTTTATGAGCAGAGTAACATGTCTAATAGCCACATGCCCCTGCTAAGACCAGTACATTTGATTACTAGTTCTGTGTTAATATCAGGAAAGCCTTATGACTTGTTTACAAAGTATTATGCAATTCTGTTATTTTCTATAATCACCTGTTTAGATCTAGGCTTAGGGACAGATGAAGCAGAGGAGGACTTTGGTGTGTGGCAAGTGAAGACCATGGTGGCTATCATTTTCAGCATGCTCTCAGAAGGTTGTAGTAAGTTAACTATTTATACTGAATGCTGAAATCCTTCTTTTCTGAAAGAATTGGCAGCGGTGCTGTCATTCTTAAGTAATCTCTGACCCTGGTTATATTTAAACTTCCTGTTTTGTCACAGATCACGTATTTACTGAGCCTGAAACTGTGAAATACAAGTATGAAACAGGTCCTTGGTAAGTGCCCTTGTCACAGTTGTTTACAAACAAGGATGAGTCTTGTGTACAGCAAGGCAAGATTGTGAATATTTCCCCATGGTCATGTGAAAGCAAATTGGCTCCTGGGAAGAGCACAGTGTGCTCTGCAGTCACTCCAGTGCACAGACTGTGGCTGGCATGCTGAATGCTGTACTTTAGTCCATCTCTTTAAAGTCACTGCAAGTTAAATGCTCTTTGTTCTCTTGCTTCTGTTTTGCATGGCAGTGAGGCTGGCTTATCTTAACCAGGGTGAAGAAATATTTGTGAACTTTCCCTAAGTCAACAGGGCTGATGGCCAGTGCACCCTGCATGAGCTGAGCTGTGTGGTGCTTCCCAAAGTGGTTTTACATGCTGGATTGGGTGTTGGGTTTAGGGACAAAGGAATAGGATGGCTCTTCACAAATGCATTTCAGTAACCGGACTTAATTATCTTAGGCATAAGTAATTTGTGTCGCTTGGATTGTTAGATCTTTCAAATAAAATTAATTCAATTCCTTATTACTTTACATTGAGGCAGTTTTCCTGCATTTTTATTTAAGGAAATGCAATGTGGTGACAACATTGTGCTTCTTCAGTGTTGTAGATATAAAGGAATTATTCAAGTTATCTTCCCTTTCTTTACCAGGAAAGGATAATGGAGATAGGAGTTTCTCTACAGAAAATATGCTCCCAATTTACAATTCAATTAGTTGCAACCTGAAGTTTGGTAAAATACTGGAAAACCCGGATTAAACCTTTGTCTTCTTTTTTCTTTCTATGCAGTAGTAAATCTGAAACTGTGGACAGTGAGACAGTAATACGTGCCAGAGGTTTGCCATGGCAGTCTTCAGACCAGGATATCGCTCGATTTTTCAAAGGGCTCAACATTGCCAAGTAAGATAAGGAGAATTTGCCTTGCTTTATCACTTTCCCTTTAATAGCAAGTTCCCTTAATATTTGTTTAACACACATCCCCCACTCTCCCCACTGGAGTCCTTCAGTTTTTCCCCACTTGACCCCTTCCCACGCTGTAGCCATGACAACTGAAAA